>NC_044200.1:7218847-7846773 GCF_900880675.1 Sparus aurata
AGCAAAATAATTGGCAAGAAAGAACGTGAAACGGAAGCAGAGAATGAAAGTGAGCTAAGTAGTGAGGAGGAAGAGAAGGTTGGAGAAGGAGAAGCAGTCAATGCCACCGGGAATAGGAAAGTGAGGAAAATGGTTGATGAAACAGATGAGAGTGCCAGACGGCTCAATAGCGCAGCAGGTTGTGACACGCTGAATGAGAAAGAGAGAGAAGCTGAAGTTGAGACTGTAATGGGAACGGTAATGAACAGCGGGGAGGAAATTGATTTCGGAGTTTTTAGCCGGCCTCTGAACATCCACGGTTCTGGAGATGGTGGAGAAAGAGGGGAAGGCGGACACGGAAAAGGAATGAAAGTCGGTGGTGATAATAAAGGTATTAAAGCTGCGGGTGGAAAGCAAAGTGGTGACAGACGTGGTGGAAGGGAAGACGGCAGGAGAGAAGTTGTGTCTGGCAGAAGAGATGGTCTCCAGCTGTCTATCAGGCAAGATGGACCTACAGCAGAGCTCCCACTGTTTGACAGCAGTGAGGAAGATGGAGATGGTGATGAATATACTGAAGAGGAGCGAAACGTAAGTCTTGACAGTCGAGATGTTTCGGGTACATCTACTCTTGAGAACAACATAGAGCGAGACGGCGACGGTAAAAGACTGAAGATTGGAGGAGGTGGCGAAGATGACACTGCGGCTGTAACCAAAGAGAGTTCACAGCAGTCCGAAAGTGTGGACAGGTTGTTGTTTGATGCTGCAAGGAGTCCCGTGTTGCGGCATCTTGTCCCTCTGTTTACACTGACAGATGGCAGCAAGGCCACAGACGAGCGTATGGAAGGTAAATGTTTGTCAATGCTCAGCTTTTCCTCAGCGCTGCCTCTCTGTGACAGAATGTGACACTGCAGTTTAGTTTCTCCCTCTCACAGACTTCTTTCCATACCTATAAGGTAACATCAACCTACCTAGTTTCTGTTAGGTAGTGCTTAGTATTATTAAGAACTAATCAGTTAATGCTACTCAGGGCTTATATAATCAGTATTTTTATGGTAAAATGTGTGTATATTGGAAGGGGTTTTATGGAGCATTGTAGCCACTCGGTAATTTGTTTTTTCTGGTGGCTCAATCATGTTTTACAGCCACAGTGCGCAGCTGTTTTAAATTCTGATAAACTCACAGTAAACAAGTTGTTGGAGCAGCTAAAAAAGCCACATTTCCCTTGGAAGTTGGCAGACACTCAAACAGAACTAAAAGGAATGTGGATGTTGGTTTTTGGGTTGCTTGCTGACATGTTGATCAAATCGGCTTTATAAAGTGATTACTTTGGTCCTTGAGTGGCCAGAAAAATCAGTTAAAGCAGGTTCAATGTGTGGCAGATTGTTTTGCTTTGGAAGGTTTGAGGAGCAGCTGGAAACGTTTCAGTCACTGGACTCGAGACTTAAATTAAACTTGGAAGCTTGAAATATGTTGCTATGCTCGTTTTTTCAACTACCTTTTTTCTCCCTTCTGCAAAGTACTTTTATATAAGTTTGTGATATAGTATAGAATAGTAAAATAGAGTATAGTATAGTATAGTTCGTAAGTATAGAATGATTAAATTATAGATGATAATTCAATATTATTGTATTTTATATTATATTATATTCTTATATATTTATAAACGTTTAAAATCCCTTTTTGACCTTGAAAATAATCTCACCAAAAAATCCAGTTAGTAGTGTTTTTTGAGCTCTGTATCATCATTTTTTATGGAATTTTCGATGTCCAAATTTTAAACTAACGCCGCAGAGATCATGTTACTGACATCATCTCTCTGGCTCCGTCTCCCTCAGAGGGCAGCAACAGCAGCCATGAGTCTCGGATCGGGCTGGTAGGAGGTGTGGAGAGGGAGAAGAGAACGGTCGTTCCTCTGGCTGTCGTCTCCACTCTCACCATCCTCTGTCTGCTGGTACTGGTGGGAATACTCATCTACTGGAGGTACAAACAGACACACACACACACAATGGGTCGATATCTGCCAGGATCAATTTCGCCTGTGTGCCTCACAGAATTCTGATGTGTTTGTGTCACAGAAACTGTTTCCAGGCCGCAAATTTCTACCCAGATGACACTGCATCACCTAAAGTCATATCTGCTCCATCTACACCCATGTTGCTGGCCACAGGTAACACACACACACGCAAAAGGGTTTTATTATAAACAGTTCAGAGCCACAATGCTAAGCGCACACTAAAATGTTCACTCTGTGGTTGCAGACGGTCACGAGCCGCTGACAGTGAAGCAGTTTGTGAAGCACGTAATGGAGCTGCACACCACCAACACCTTCTCCAAGGAGTTTGAGGTGAGCGGAGTGTTCCTAATTGTAGTAGAAAAAAATATCCATGGAGGGGAACATACACAGGCATTAGATATTTTGATGGAAATCATCCAGTAAAAGATTTTAGAACCAGAATAAAATAAAACATCATTTATTCTTGGTTTATGTGTGTAAGTAGACGGTAACGTAACTCATTTGTCATAGCTTCTTAATGCTTTTCCATATCTCTATTAACATCATGTTCTTAGGAAAATCATTCAGCACAGTGATAATGTGTAACTTTCATGCTCAACATGTTGTGCAACAGTATACAGGAAGGGGGTCTGATACTAATCATGGCAGTGCTACTTGGCTCTCATCCTAGACTAGTTAAAATATACAAACACACCAAGCAGAAGGCAGGCAGTACAATTGATATGCAGGTTCTGATCGATTAAAACGATGAAAACTTTCAGGCAGGTAAACCCTTCACATAACATTTTATATTAAGGTACTTAATAAGAATAGAGAGAGATTAAGGCTCTTAGAAGATCATTACCTATATCAGTAAGACTTTATAATACCACTGAAAGAGTTAATAATAAGATAATAAAGATTTTTATTTTAAGATATATGTAAGACATTTATATGCACTTATAAAACCATGTTAAGTGGGAACATTAATAACAAGTTACCTATTATACCACTGTTAAACCTTTAGGGTAGCATCTCATTTTACAGGTCTGGAAATTTCATGGTAAGTAGGTCGTAATTACCAAGTAACATCTTGGAATACGTTTATTTATATTTCAAATTCTATTTGAAATGACCCCCCCAAATTATCGCAAAATGGCCTTCAAAATGTATTAATGAATAACCCTAACATATTTATTGACATTATTCTAGTGTTTTGGAAAAGAAGTCAATAAATAGCTGGTATTTTCTTTACCAGATTTCCAGGAAACTTTCAACAGGTTTGCTGATCATGCCATTTCAATTTGCAACTAGTTTCTGTCTCATCCCCTCAGAGGATTCTTGATTATGAAGATGTATTTGTCTGTAATTAGCCATGTATGCTAACTACAAAACAAGTGACATTTAGGAAAATTGTTCCAAAGTTGGACTATATCTGCTGAGGTTTAAAATTGTTTAAACATTTAGTTCAATTTACTGACCTACAGAAGTTGGGCAGAAACTAGTTGGAAATAAAGCTGCAAAGACTCATTACGATTGAGTGCTGTTGTTGGAGGTTGGAAAATGAAAAGGCTTGATCAGCACTTAAGCAGAACCAGTTTCAAGCTTCCTGTACATTACCAACTATTTAGAAACTGCTTATTGGAAAATAGCAGACTTTTATTATGAAATTATATTGGGGTAATTTTCTAAGGATCTTGATGTAATCATTGTGGTCATTGGAGGTTCATTTCATAGAATTTTGTTTGAAATGATCACACACCATGAAATCTGACCTGTGTAATGAAGTAAAATGAACGTTTGGTTGTTTTATTAAGATATGTACTTTATTATGTATTTATTAGCTGTTAACTGTGTACTTTTTAACAGTTAATTAGGATTGGCAGCTTTGTAATAATAGTATAACAATGATAAAGAACTCTTAAGGTTTTATTAATGTTCTCATAGCAGTCTATAAACTGTTGACAAGATTCTTATGAGTGCCTATACATTTCTAATTATAAATGTTTTCATGTTGCTATTATCAGAGCTTATACAGTCTTTGTCATGTAAAATTAGCCTATTCTATGGCCTTATAAGAGCCTTATTACAGATTAATTTACACTTATTATAAGGACCTTAACATAGAGCGTTACCAATCATCATCTGTGTTCTAGAAATGTCTCATGTTGTTGGGTATTTCAGAACAGCTCGTGGGTTAGTTCCAACAGTAGGTACATCTGCATGACATTAGTCACCTCTGTTTCCTAGCATGAACCCTCTGAGTAACACACACAGATAGGATTAATTCAGGTATATTTGTATATCATGTAATTGCAAACGCATTTGTGTGTTTCACCCCAATTTGTTACAGTGTTTCTGACTTCCCTATAGCTGCAGCAACAAACCTACATTTTACATCACAGCCTTGGACTGTAGATGCGTGCTAAGCTTTTTGTGTGTACAGTATGCACAAAAGATATGCGGTAATTGATATGTCTGAGTAGATTAAGATAGTTAACAGCTCAGCTCAGTTGGGAATATAAGTTTATTTCCCATTTAGCACCGCCTCTCTGTGTGTATCTGAACCCCATATTCCTGTACCTGCACTGACTCCCTGTCTGTCTGTCTGTCTGTCTATCATCCTGCTCCCTCCCTACCCCCCCCCCACCCCTCCCGTTTCACCACCTCCACCACCATCGTCGTGCTTTCTGCATCCTCACCACCCTCCATTAGATTGTCAAAGAATCCTATGAGGTAAGACACCTACAGTATCAGCCCTCTCCCATTGCAGAAGTTTGTTTTAAAATGAAATCTCCTTTGTGTGACCCGCTGGTGACAAATCTGTAGTCCATTTGTAGACAAAAGTTGTTTTTTTTCTTTGTCCGAGTTTTCTTTAGTTCCTTAGAATACTCTGAGGTAGAGGTGATTCTCTCTGCTTCTTGAGATTTCAGTCTGTATTAAAAGCTGATTTCCGGACATATTTTCAAAGTGAGATGGAACTAAGGACACTTCTAAGTGGCACTTTGCATATTTTATGAATCTATATTTATAATATTGAAATGGAAATTAAAATCTTACATTTCTGGAAATTAAATTTAGTTTTTGTATGACTGGTCTAACATCTTAATGTATTATGAATATGAGACTTTCTCACAGGTCACATACTGTAGCATCAGTCTCCATGTTTATTCCAGTGACTCTAGTGCTCATTGTGATAATTTGCATGTTTGGCTGCGCAACTAACCCAAATCTCATCTGTGTTTTCTGTTGTTTTTCAGGAGGTGCAGGCCTGCACAGTGGACATGGGCATCACTGCCGACAACTCCAGTCACCCTGAAAACAAAAGCAAGAACAGATACATCAACATACTGGCCTGTACGTCGCCGTTCAACATTTATGTTCAATTATAAAAGCCAGAAGTGACGAAACTGATAAATCAGCTTTTTTTTCACCCAGATGACCACAGCAGAGTGAAGCTCTCCAACAGTTTGGACAGAGATGGGAAATGTGGGGACTACATCAACGCTAACTTTGTGGATGTAAGTGTGTTTTTGTCCACCTTGCCATAAACAGATTGAAGTGTCTACTTGACTAAACTGTGTTTTCCTCTGCAGGGTTATGAGCGAACAAGGGCCTACATCGCAGCTCAAGGGCCACTCAGAGCGGGCAGGGAGGACTTCTGGAGGATGATCTGGCAGCAGAACGTTGGAGTCATTGTCATGATCACAAACCTCAAGGAGAAAGGAAGGGTAGGAACTGCTATCACTCATGACACAGTAGCTTCTTCGCAGAGATCAGTGCAACTTCATCTGGTCACCTGGCAAATGCAAGTCCAAAAATCTTTTAGCTCTGTTTTGGTCTCTACCAAATTCTGAGGGAAATATTTGGCTCTTCCGCCAATGTTCCAGTATGTTTACTAACTACTCGCTATCCTTCTCTGTCTGCTATTTGGTGCTGGACAGGTGGTGTTTATTAAAGCTTTTTAGCTAATAACACTAGTTAGACTCAATAAAATAGTACAGTTCCAAAGATTTAAAAAAAAGTTTTAAAACCAAAACAATGAGCTGAAAGAAGCTAAAACGCTCCACAGAGCACTGCAGAGTAGTGATAATTCTCTGCAGGTCTGTCATAATAAGCTACCTCTTTTATATAACACGTGTTGTTAATAAATGATCCTGATTATTACAGTTTTCAGTGTTGCTGTAGTTTCTATGAACAGAGGAATGTGTCCATCTCTGTCGGTCGTCTGCTTCTGTTTTATCTTTGTATTCTTTCTACAGACTAAGTGTGACCAGTACTGGCCTGAGGAGAATCAGGAGGAATTCGGCCCATACCAGGTGACTCTGAAAAGCAGCAAGACCCTCGCTTACTACACACTGCGGACGTTCACTGTCAGAGATACTACAAATAAGGTACAGGCTTTGTAAAGATCTGTAGATAAATGTGTCTATACATGCAAAATCACACTCCTAATATCTCCCAATCTTGTCCTCCAGGTTTCTCAGAGGAGAGTTGAACACACTGTCCTCCATTACCACTACACCCAGTGGCCAGACATGGGCGTCCCAGAATACTCTCTGCCTGTGCTGTCCTTCATCAGAGCGTCCTCTCGGGCACGGACACAGGAGATGGGACCTGTGCTGGTACACTGCAGGTACTCTGTGTGTGTGTGTGTGTGTGTGTTACTATTTCCCATATGCTATGTACTGAATATATGTTTGACATCTGATGGTGTGTTATAGTGCTGGCGTCGGGAGGACAGGAACCTACATAGTGATAGACAGCATGCTGCAGCAGATCCAGGATCAGGGCACAGTCAACGTTCTTGGTTTCCTAAAACACGTCCGGACGCAGAGGAACTTCCTGGTTCAGACAGAGGTGAGCAGACTGATACGGAGACATAGACACTCACACACACATACACACTGACAGTGGTGTTCTCAATGTCCATCCAGTCGATCCTCATTGAGAACAAAGTGTCTTGGTGTTTCTCCTGTTGCTCACCTGTAGGAGCAGTACATCTTCATCCATGATGCCCTGGTGGAGGCCATCATGAGCCGTGACACCTCGGTGACCTCTGACCTCCTCCACACCTATGTGTCTGAACTCCTGACCCCTGGAGCATCAGGCAGGACGCGCATGGACAAGCAGTTCAAGGTCTGGCATGATTTATAAGCCTTTTTCTCTGTTCTCTGATGTGGCGTCGACATTCAAGGCATTTAAGCAGTTGGTTTTTGATCATTATGTTAATTACAAGTGAACACACTCTTGATATGTTTCAGTTGATCAGTCAGCGTCAGGCGAAGCACGCAGACTACAGCACTGCCCTGAGGGACGGCAATGCAGAAAGGAACAGAGCCAGAGCGCTGATGCCTGGTGAGCAGGGCTGCTTTACTAACTCAATGCAACTGCTGCAAAAGGCCATGTAAAAAGCCTTACCTTCACTGTGTGGCTGCTTGTTTCATGGTTTGTAGCAATGTGATGAGTTGTAGCCTTGTTTGGGAATTTAGGAAGCACATTATCAACTGACAAGATGACAGCTTTATTATCTGATCTTGAGTTTCCGTCTGAAAGCTCGAGAAAAATTACTTTTAAAGCACTCCATTCACCACAGCTGATGAAGTTACATTGTACATGTTCTCATATAAATGTATGTTAAATCAAATGATCACACATCAATCATGGCTCCATTTTGGAGACAATGGGCCCCGGTTTTGCATCAATTTGTAGTATTTTTTGTTCTTTTGCAGTTGTTTATTTTTTCCATAGTTTAATCATTAAGTCATGTGTGGTTATTTTGAGCATCTGTGAGTAATTTTGAGTCTCGTAGTTATTTTTGAGTTTTTGTAGTCATATTGAGTCTCTCTGTAATCGTTTTGAATGTTTTAGGAGTTATTTTTGAGTCTCTTTGACGTCATTTTTTGAGTATTTATGTAGTCGTTTTGAGTCTCTCTAGTTTTGTCTCTGTTTAATCTCTTTGTAGTCATTTTTTTGGCCTCTTTTGGTCATTTTGAGTTTCTCTTTTTGGTCTCTATGTGGTCATTTTTGAGATTGTAGTTGTTTTGATTGAGTCTCTTTTGGCCATTTTCAGGTCATTTTTGCGTTTCTTTGCAGTTGCTTTTGTTCTTGTAATCACCTGGCATGCCTTTTCTGGCCAATTAAATCCTGTTGTTTTCATTTGATTAACATTCTTTCAATTAGTATTAACTGCTTGGGCCTGATGGGTCTGTTTAGTAATTCTTCCGTGGCTGGAACAGAGGATTATGAATTATTCAAGGTTTCTATTTTTTAGGTGTTGTATTGCTGACTCATGTCTCTGTGTGTTTTTGTACAGTGGAAAGATCAAGAGTGTGTCTGACAGCTTCAGAAACAAACTCCACAGGGTACATCAACGCCTCCTACGTCACGGTGAGACAACTGGACAACAATTTGTTCCAGCGTCATTAAAGGGCTCTTTCTGCTCTTTTCATGAACTAAACATTGGCTGGTGGTTTGATGCTTCTGGTGTTTTTCCACAGGGACATCACCAGAGTAAAGAGTTCATAGTGAGCCAGACTCCTCTGAGCAGCACGGTGGCAGATTTCTGGAGAATGATCCTGGAACACAACACACACTTTGTTGTCCGTCTGCAGGACACACACTGTCAGGTACAACACACACACACACACACACCCACAAGTATTCTGTATAGCGACGATGACCATGTTTAAACACACACTAAAAAACATGTTTTCCTGTTTTTGTCAGAGTGTAGAGGGCCAGTCTTGTGTTTTCTGGCCCAGTAAAGACCAGCCAATGAACTTTGAGGGTTTTACGGTGTCGTACGTAGGGGAGGAGCATCTATGTTTGTCCAATGACGAGAGACTCTTGGTGCAGGACTTTACAGTACAGTGTCCACAGGTAACACACACACACACACACACACACACACACACAGGAGTACACTGTTTTTTTTATATATAAAGATAAGTACAATAACAGTCTTTCCTTTCTGTTTTTCTCTGCCTCTGTCTAGAACCATTATGTGTTGGAAGTGCGTCAGTACAGTGCCACCTGCTGGCCGAACCCTGACAGTCCCATCAGAAACAGTTTTGATCTGGTCAACACGGTGAAAGAGCAGAGCAGACATTCAGACGCACCTACAGTCATACATGATCCGTGAGTACAACACAGACACACTCGCTCATTGGTTTCTCATATATTGTTCTTTCTTTGTAAGGATAAATCTACGCGTGTGTGTGTGTGCGTGTGTGTGTTGTGTAGGTTGGGAGGTGCTACATCTGGGCTGTTCTGTGCCCTCACCACCCTGTCCAGTCAGCTGGAGGAGGAGGGAGCAGTAGATGTCTACCAGGTGGCACGGATGACCAATCTCATGAGGCCTGGGGTTTTTAATGATGTAGTAAGTACATTAACACAAAATAACCACTAGTAAAGCTGTAATTCCTCTGTCATTTTTATAACCACGTTAAAAATGGCTATGAGGTGAGCAATTTCACCTCAGACATTCAAATACAATCAGTTATGAGAATCCTAATTTACAAAAACGAGTGTGGTAAGGTTTTTTTTTAATGGAACCTGTTCCAGTGTTAAAGCTGCACTTTGTCCCCACAGGAGCAGTACCAGTATCTGTACCGAGCCGTGCTGAGTCTGGTGAGCAGCCAGGAGGACCAGAGAGCCCTGCAGAGTCCAGAAACCAACGGGTCTGTACCACTGGGACAGACTAACATCGCTGAGAGCCTGGAGTCCCTCATGTAGACACAATGCACACATGTAACAAACAAACATTTCACATACGTAGGAAACGCATCATATGGGCACACACACACACCAGTATAGACTGAGTGCTGCGGTGACTGAGGTTCAACCCGACATGTGATAAGAGGATGAACTCCATCATCATACAGCTGCGTCCACTGAGCATGCTCACGCTTTGATACAGTGTGTTAAGCAATCAGAGATCATAACGACTTTAACTGTCTGATATAGTGATGACACTCGAGAGCTTGTTGCCCCCTGGGAACGCCTGGCAGGTTTAGACAAGTGATCATGTTCATTAATCCTACTGTTAGCGGTAGCATGCACAGCAGACACAGAGCTCATCTTTGATGTTAAGAGACCAACCAGCCGTGATATGACTGACAAAGTACCACTGTCTAGTAAGGCACTCTCTATATAAGGGTAATGTTAAGTTGACTAATGACTTTATCAATGCTTCATAAATGAATAAGCAAAGAATGAGAGCTGCAGATGATATGGACCAAAGCCCATTCAGTGATCTGTCATTAAAAAACTCCAGACTTGTTAATTAAAAGCCTTTATAAATGGCTTGTTGATACTAATGATTACAGATATATTGGGTTATTAGAATATGAAATCCCTATGAGCTATCCGTTAAAAGAAGGATTTATCACCACATTTATACAGAGTGGAGGGCAAACATCAGCCAGTTGGCTTTTTGTAACTGTTTGTTTAAAGCATTAGTGAATGATTTATTAAGCATTACTAAAGACATTAGTGTAAATTCAGAAGTCTTTATAAGAGACTCTGTATTAGAAAGTGGTTCCAAAGAAGCTTCACTGCCTTTCCAACAAGAACCTACAGATGCTCCAGCTGTGTATCTGTTGCTGGTCAGCATGCTGCCTGAAAGAAGCAGCAGTGCCAACACTCCCTGAGAGAAACACGGCCAAAAACCTTATGAGGGCTTTCATCTAAAACTAAATGAATATGAAATGAAAAAATATAAAATGTATCTTAATGACGGAAGTAATCTGTCATTTACTTTCAATAATGTACCTCCCTTAAATTCTTTTAAATCTTTCAGATATATTTCTTTGATTTGATCCTTCCTTTCTTAGTTAGTTTTTGGACTTTTTTCATGATTAATGTTTTCAATCATTCTCCTGAAAGAAATACTTTCTAATAAAACTACAATTGCCACACAGGGAAAGCAAACAAATAAAAGATTGCTGAAAACAGAATAATCTACCAAAGTCGACAACAGATGACTTTAATTTTTAAAAAGGGAAATGATACAGGAAATGACTTTCTCCTGATCCCTTGTTTTACATCATTAAAATTCATTGATGCTCTGCAGATTTTGGGGCTCAAACTATCACGGATCGTCTAATTCCAGTATTGTTTCAAAATAACCAAAATCTCTTCAGGCCTCACCAGTGACAGCACAGTGTCTGCTGTTGGATTTCTCTCTTCATGTCTCATTGCCACTGGCTCCATGCTCTCTGGTACCCCGTGCCTTTTGTAACTCATGTTCTTGTACTTAAAACTGTTTTGATACAACAACTGTGTGACTAATATGCCAAAATAATGACCTGTGACTCTTTTCTATTTTCTTAAAGTCTTGTTGCGTTCGTTACTTTCATATGTAAAGGTCAGAGAGGAGAAAATGTCGTCAGGCTCCGATGAAAACTGGGATTTAAAGTGATCAGACACGATAGTCCCTGTAAGCCTGACAGGCGGCTATAAAGAGTTGCGGTTAGAATTTATGTCAGTAACAATGGATTCAAATGATAATCAGCTTTTATAGACAGACAATATAAAAACCTACTTTAACCGCTCCTGCAACAGAATAATCAATGAATATAATCAGCTTTGATTGACTGAGGCAATTCTCGTATTGTTGCAAACATTTAGTGACCAGATTTTGGATCCCCGTGCCACTCGCTATGACTGTTTGCATTCTAATGGATTCCACTTGTTTCCGTTTGTGTCGGGCACGATCAATCAACCCCCGAATCACTTTCAAGCAGCGTCTATCTGTGCCTGTTTTGTGCCCGCTCTGTGCCATTTTTGTCTTTTTTTTATGTCAGTTCGTCTGGGGATGCAAAATGGCACACATCATAGAACCGTTGATTCGTAATCAGATCTAAGTGTAACATGTCTGTGTAAATATCCCTGAATACATCAAAAGGCCAAATTACTGTATGTTTATACTGTACCTCTATATATTTTCTATTTTACTATCAAAAGTGATTTTCTAGTCATTTACACATATATAACTGTGTGGATTCTATTTGATAATCTTAGCCTGGAAATATTGATCGTGTTTATAGTTTTAATGGAATGTCCTCTCTTTTTATCTTGATGATTACCGTAGCAGCTTAATGTCTCTACCTTTATCTCCGCCATGAGCTGGTGCGGTGTGTGTATATAGCAACAAGTGGTTTATGATTTAAACTCATTTCTTTTCCTGGGAGGGAAACAAATAAAATGTTCTTGTTTAGACCAAAAAGTATCTCTCAATTTTCTTTCAACACATGAAGACACGGGATGAGCCAGATTAGATTTATCATGCTTTTTTTTATTTAGACCATTATACATTGTATTGCATTGTCTCCCCTGATCGACCTGTACATGACATGATAGTAAAGACAAACGAAAGTTAAATAATCAATGCACAACCATGAGAGGTTAACAAAGATTAGGTCAAAACCAAAAATATATTTTTCTATAGAATCATATTAATATTTGCCATTACACATTATACTGTAGCAGTCACATAAGATAAAGTGTATATAGTGCATCAAGAATAAACCTCGTTACGCAGTGAGAATATGAGTGTCCACCCTGGGAGCATTTCTTTTTTGTTTGTTTTGTTTTTTTTACTAGTTCTGTTCCTCGAGCAGATCCACATCCTGCTTTCACGCTCTGCACGGATACAACGAAATGTGAGGCGCCGTCATCTGATTACATGACACGTCTGGAGTCTACCACACGCCTGTCAGTTTCCTATTGATGTGTTTACACGCGCACAGTACTTGAGATAATATCACATTACAGAGGCGGAAGATGTTTACTCAGTATCCTGTGTCTGCTCTGTGTCCTTGTTTTTAGATTTTATAAAATAGCAGACCTGTTAGCTGACAGGTGCTGTCCCCAGCCAGACGGCTAGTTCAAGTATTAAATGTCTGGAAAACTAAATTAGTTTAATGGCAGCCGCAGGAACGCTATGATGCTGTAGGTTTGCATTTAAGCTGTAACATTTTTCAAGCAGGGGTCCGATACCAATTTTTTACCCTCACAGACTTTGACAGGCCTTTCTGTTAAGTCGACATGGGACCATGAGAAGTCAGGGAATTTTCAGGGCTATTTGATTGGCTTTCAAACTCGGAGAGGGAGCCTCAACTACATGAGACTCAATGAGCAAAACATTCTCTAGTCCTCCACTGCCTAAAAAGAGAGCGAGGGGAAAAAAAAGAAAATGCTCAATTCTCAAGTCCCCAACATCCTGATTCAAAACACAATACCTTATTTTTTGGATTTCAGACAACATCATATGAGTCGTTTATGGCACAAGTTCTCCTTTTAGCAATAAATTAGAGCGATGAAAAGTGCTGAAAATGGTTTTTATAATCTTTTTACCTGAAGTAAAGTCATCGAAAATCGGGCAGATAAAACTCAGGGTGCGGACAAAACAAATATTTTCTTTCTTTGTTTTCGATCTTCTCAGGAGGAAGAAGAACACTGGAAAATATTAAATCAATTTGACTCCACGTTGAAAGCTGGTGGAAGCCATTGATGACCCGTGAGTAACATGAACCCACATCAACTCTCCCCTCTTATAATGCGTCTTGGAGTAGACACGACGATGCTGTACTTCAAGACAGCTGTGAAATCCTATTATGGCACATCCAGATGTTAGAGTCAAAAATAAATGCGTGCAGTGACGATATCTCTGCCCTCTACAGCTGCTGCTGTTCAGCGTCTTGCTCAAGGACACCAGCAGTGTAGATGATGTCTATATATTTCAAATCAAGTCTTTGTGTCATCATGCAGCCTGTTATAATGGCAATAGTCTGTAACATAACCCATGTTATCCACTATCGTTTGTGACAACACATATTCATTTCCATAAATTCTCAAATAAAAGCCATGAAATGAGGACAGGTGAGGGCTGTCATGGAAAAGCCAGCACGTTTTTCTTCGTAATTTTTTTTTCCTTTTTCAAAATACAAGCCTTCCGGAGAAGTAAAGGGATTCTGCCCCTGAGCTGCTGGGAATGATTTGAATGTTCAGAAAACAGGGATGGTTAAAAAAAAAAAATGTAAAAAAAATAAATAAATTTCTTTCTTAAATTGAAGTAATTAAACACCCAGGGCCTTTACTTGAGAATTTATGACGTACAATTGTTTAATAATTAAATATTTCATGATAAAAGACGTGAAAGCTAAGTTAAAATATGTAGTCCTGTGCAATACACTGTGCAAATGCAAGTAATACAGGCAAGAAAAATACTTTGTATATATCATTTTATAGAATATGTCATTTTTGGGAAAAATAGCTACATTCTCTACTTTAACTAAAATGCTACAGCACCACAACCTCCACCTGTTTCAAGCATATGGTGAGAAACTGAAAATGAATCAGTCTCTGACTTTTTATTTATTGTCACATTGTTGTAAAATCACTTGTGGAGATGAACCCCAGTCACACATAAAACCAGTTAATCTGTCATTATTTGGTTTTGAAAAAAAAAAGCGTCCTCTCTGCCACGGTGCGCTGCAGCATTAAAAATGTCATGTTTTTATAGCCTCTTATAACTGCTGTCAACAGCTAATGCTTTAGACCACTTTAAACTGTTACATTTAGCACCCTTTTCAAAAGCAAGAGAAAGGGAAGAGACGCTTCTTGAGAGCCGCTCGAAATGTCTAAAAGAAGCAGACACAGTGGCTCTTTTCACTGTGACAGGATTAGTCAGAAGAATCTGAATCCTCTCCTCACTTTGGGAGATCAAACAAGTCTGTTGTTAACAAAATATAATCTTGAAGCATAGTATTAAAATATGTTTAGCTCCTTTTCCTTGTTACTTCTCAACGTGTGTGTGTGTGTGTGTGTGTGTGTGTGTAAGCCTGTAGGCTGTGCTGATCGTTCTTTCTTCTTTTCTGCATCTTTAATTTCCCTGACAACCCTGTTGAACACAGAGGAGGAATTACACAGCAGTCCAACACATGGGGTTAAGCTGTCTGTGTGTGTAGGTCCTTACCGAGTTGGTTCGTTTGCGTTTCCAGCAGTCTGGGTTGAGCCTCTTCTGTTCGTCCGCGAGAGCTTTGGCCTGCACGGTGAACACCCGCCGCTCCTCACTCCGCATTTTCTTCCATCGCTCACCGAGGAGGACACTGATCGCTCTGAAACACACACACAAACACACACACGTTGAGAAGTAACAAGGAAAAGGAGCTAAACATATTTTATGTATTTATTTTATATATATATATATTTACACACACACTTGAAATTACACCAACACTGACAACTTCACAGTACACATGTAGGCACAGAGTCCACCCACCTGTTGTCTTTCCCTGGGTACATCTGTGTGTACTCCACCCGGAACTTCTTGGCGAACAGCATGAAGGCATTCATTGGCCGCTTGCACTTAGTGGGCGTGGCACTGTTACCTCCTGCCGTGCTGGCATGCTGGCTTTTGGTTGGCGCTTGGCGAGTAGAGTGGGAGGGACCGGGACTGTCTGCAGGTTGTGAACACATACATGATTGACAGGCGTTCCCCAATGAAATACATCCTGTAAATTGCGTTTTTGGTTCACGCAGTAGATTCTACTTAAAGTGTAAGAGCTCTGTGGGACAGTACCATGTGACGTGTCTCTGTCTGGAGAAACAGCTCCCCCGCTGGACTGAGAGGCCCGCCGCCGTCTGGCCATACTGCTCAACACGTAAACGGCAGAGGAGTCCAGAGGGGTGAAGTCGTAACTGAGCAAGACACACACACACAAAAAAACAAAATCAGCTCACACACACTAACTAATCTGCTGATCGGCCTGTTGCTGAGTGTCCATTTTACCTCCTGAATGTGTCGAAGACCAGCGAGTCGTCGGTGTGTTTGGCATCTCTGTGTCCTGGAGGAAGACACACACCTCCCACCTCCATCTCATAGCATGGTATCCCATGATGCACCACGGTCAAGCTAGGGTAAAATGACGACCAGCCTGACAGGAAGACAGACAGAGTGTGAGGAGGTCGAAGTGATGATGTTTTCTCAACAGCTTTTCTCATCATTAGTCCCACCTCTGTTTTTGACGTAGAACGGATGATCGAGTTGGCACCGGGCGCTGACGGGGGCGTGTCCAAATGCCCCGGGGTCAAAGGTCAGCTGGAGGACAGCCTGACCACCCAACACAATCTCTGCATGCTGCACCAGCTGCAGACCCTCAGAGCCATAACTCTGCAACGGAGCAAGCAGTGTTGGATGGATCTTTGCTTTTTGTGATCATACATAATGAATTTCACTCTCTGATTACATCCACTGGCAGAATAAAACTACCTTCCAAGTTTTTCTTCTCCTTCTCCTGATGCTGCTATTGTTAAAAATACATGAACACTGAGCTACACTGTCAGAGACCTCTGAGCACTTAAGATGGAGGGCAAATCAAAGGTACGCTGTGCCAGACAAGACTGTGTGTGTATTATGAACCTTCAGAGACGTGGACCGCTCCTCATCAGCGGAGTCCTCCTCAGCAGACTCCAGGTCCTCGATGTCCTGCCACTCCACATTAGAGCCGCCGTGGAAGCGCAGATGAGTGCCTGGTGACAGAGAAAAGCCGCTCTCAGATAATAGCCTCACATTTATGTCGCCCCGGGAGAGAGAAACAAGCGATGACTCAGGCCTTGACCACACACAGACTGATATTTTTCAAGAGAGAGAGAGAGAGATCAGCAGATTTCCATCAGCATGTGGGTGAGGAGATGATGCCCGAATTCTCCTTTTAGCGTGAACTGATCTTTAGGAGCTCAGTGTGGAGTGTACATGCATTTGTGTGACTACCTTTGAGGAAGCAGTGCCAGGCGGTGGGTGGCCAGGAGAAGTTCCAGCCCATGTCTTCATCATCGGACACAGAGGATCTGGTTGACACCGCAGAGCCACATTCACTGCTCTTCTGTGGACACAAGAAGCATCCCCAGTGTCAGACTAAACATCCGCCACAGAGCCAAAAGCTTGCGTTTCAGATTTTTACATTTTTTTTGAGGAAGCAGTTAAACATGAGCTCTACCCTGCTGCGCCGACGCTCCCTGGTGTGACCTCTGGGAGGCGACACGGTGCTGCTGGGGAGAGGTGGAGGAGGCCGAGCGTAGGAATGTAGATTAGTGCTGGTGCTGGAGAGGCAGACCGCAGGGGAGCTGAGAGTGACACAAGCTCGTAAGTGGCACCCATTGACAACGGCACAGTCATTCGTAAGGCTGATGCAACATGAAGGAGTGGTGTTATAGTGCATATGTTAACGTGGAGACATGTTACAACCACATATATCATGTTATATCCATGTTTTAGCACATAGAGGAGTAAGAAGCCCCTCTACCTGCTGTGAGCAGACTCCTGCAGCAGCGGACTCTGCGGTCCAGTGGCGATGTGAGCCAGCTGCGTCAGCCAGTGTGTGTCGGGTGGCTGTGCGTGCGCGTGTCGCTCCTGGTGTGACACACCCACGGCCACCTGGAACACAGGGGGTGCCGTGAGCTCTACCTCCTCCTGTACCTCCTGCAGGTCTGGGAGGTCGTCTACGAGGAGAGGACACACGGCAGCAGAAAAGTTTGATCTTATTAACTGGAAACGCCGGCACACATCATTCTGTTCATCCGTCCGCTGTGTGGAACCTGCCGAATGTTTTTTTAGTTTATGTACCGTATTCCATGTAGCTGTCGCTGGTGGGGAAGCCGGGTGAGGAGGGGAGGCGTTCCTCACAGCAGAGCAGCTCATGTGATTGGTCTCCATCTGCATCCATCATCACCTCTGAAGGCAAGACAAGATGGACAACAGGACATGTGACTAGTTCAGAGGTTTTCAGGAAGTGTTTATTGTTTTATTAAGTTTTACAGGACTATTTATATCCAGGTTTAACATGTTATATGGTATACACTATTATTATTATTATTATTATTGTTATCAATTACAATTTATCTTGCAGGCATGAAATATGAATCACCAAATATGGTGTCCTTACAGAAATGAAACTTCATATAAACTTGATATAAACACGGAATATGTATATATCTATCTATCTATAGATATATAGATAGATAGATATATAGATATAGATATATAGATAACACTACTTAACTAGAATTCAATATGACCATTTCAACCTCTCAAATATGTCGTATATATCATATTAAACTGAATGTCTTTCAGTTTTGAACTGACAAAATAAGACATTTAAAGACATCACCTTGGTCTTTGAGAGACTCAGGTGGACATGTTTCGCTATGTTCTGACATATTATTACTACTATAGTGCTAAACAATTCATCATGAATCTAAAAGACATCTGCAGATTGATTAAAGATGAAAATAAATGCTAAATGCAGCCCTTAAAAGGATCGCAAACAGCAGCTTTCTCAGGTTCCCAGACTAGTCTGCCAGTTGGATGGTAGAGGAGATGTGGACGTGAGTCATTGTGACTTACACTCGAGTCAGCTCCATTCACTGTTTTGATGACTCGCAACTTGACAGGAAAAACAAAGTTAACGACTTGTTTCTTAACTGAAGAACATCTTTGTGTTCATTTTATGTTCTAAGTTCAGTATGATAGAGCTGTTTTGGTCCTGCTGTCGCTATTTCCATATTTTCCATTGAGGAAAAATAAACAAATGTGCTGTTTAAAAAATGTGTTTCACTACAAATGACCTGGACTTGCTTGAGACTGGAACTGAATGGTCTGAGTCACATATCTGGGGAAACTCCACTGATTTGACAGATTAAGATCTGTTTGCACAGCTGTATATGCCCTCTGTTTTCCCAAGTTTGATGACATATCCCAGATAATGTCATCAGGGTCATACTGACCTGGGCTCAAAAATGACACATTGAAATGACGGGAGACATGACCAATGAAGAGTGCAAGATCCAGTTTTTTTTGGATACAGCGCAGTTGCAGGTGAGCTCTGCAGTCCGTGCTCCGTGCTTACCTGTGTGTTCAGGCTCTGAATCTGGCACGTTCTGATGTTTGGGATCGCTGAACCGCACGGCCGGGGTCACCACCTCCCAAACCATGATGTCCACAGTCACTGAAACAGGCACACAGATGAATGACTGTACAGCCAACAAGTCACACATTTCTTTACGCACATTTCTTGTTTGTGTAAATGGTCAAATTAAGGGATATTGGGATTATATCAGGTGAGGCTACAATAAGAATTACTGGCATCAGTGTCAGTTATCAGCCATAAACTAGGATCCCATAGGTCAAGTTCCAACTAACACACAGACACCTAATCCTTCACTGCTGTAATGTATAGGCTATAATTGGTTAGGGTGACATAAGGAGGCACAGGGTGACATAGGGTAACACTGGGCCGGCTGTCATTACCTAATAACGCATCTATGTTTAGACACATTTTCAGAGACCAGCTCACTATACAATCATGGAGAAATGTGAGTATAATTGACCACATTCTGTCGAAACATCTAATGTTTCGACATGTCAACATGATAAGAGCGTGTTCCAGTCTTATCTGTTTCGCAATATCCCCGTCATGTGACCCCCTCTTGTTTATAAACTTTGAAGATCCTGCACGCATGCGCATACACGGCCCATTCATTCAATAGAGACGGGCAGCGTCGATACATTTAAACCAAGTAGTTCAAAACGAGTCAAAAGCACGAAATTATCTTTGTACAATGTGAAAAAACAACTGTGGCTTTATCGACTGTTGCTAAAGGCGACGAGTGTCGGTGTGTCGAAGCTTCTGAAAGCTTCAGACGAGGCAGCGTTAGTTGTTGTCACGAAACAAAAGTGCCGTTGAAGCGCTGAAGTTACGTCGACGAAAACGACAAAAAGCCTCAGTATCTGTATTAACACGGACACACGAACGACGACAACGACATTCAACGCGTGAACATATCAATAACATTCCCCAAAATGTAACAGCCATCTTATTACGCAGGGGCAAGTTACAACAAAACAACTAACGTCAACAATGAAGCTTCAGCGAGAGCGGCGAAACTGCATTTACGGAGAAAAATAACCGTTGTCAGTTCCACATTATTACTCGCGCGTCAAGTCGAGGGGGAAATCGTTCAAATGCTGTAATCAAATCTCAAAAACAACGCTTATAAACACTGAAACGATTTCAATGAACTTTCCTTAACTCACCAAAACAGTCGCCTTGTACGGGAAAGGGGGCTGGTATAAACATATTTCCCCGTGCGTTCCCATTGGCCAGTCCCGACGTCAATCCACAGCTTCGCTCGTCCTCATTGGTCAGTTCGGTGCAGGCTCGCTTTCTTCATTATCATCCCCACAACAATAAAACACTGGGTGGGAGAGTGATGAAAGATGGCTGAACTAGAAGTCCCACAAGTGGCAGTTACAAAACACGTTTCTGCTTTTCAACTGAATGACTGCGTTTTTTGACAGCAGAAGCCGAGTGTGAGACGGCGAGGGAGGCAGAAAGTGTGATCTCTAGCTCTCACTTTGTGGCAAGAGCATGTTACAGCCATTAAATAAAAAGACTGACATGTTTATTACACAGTATCCACATCTGTGCCTACAAGTTTAACGACTTGAAGAGAGAACTTGAGTAAACTCAAACATGGAAAAATATACATAGATTGTTGAGGATTTCAGCTGCAGGCAAACAGCCTCCAGCTCAGCTGACATACATCCAGTGCAACTAGTACAACAGGTAGTTTCAGCAAGGTAACCTGGCTAAAGAGTGTCCATCTCCTGTGTCAGACACATATTTGTAAGCCTTGTATAAATCCCTTTACCCCCCCAAGTACACTCTTTAGTGTGATTATAGGAGAGGGAGAAGCCATAATCAGAGAGAGGACCAGCCACTCACTCAGTCAGAGCTCGAGTTGTCAAATACTCAGGTAAAAAGTACAAAAGTACAAAAGTATATATATATATATATATATATATATATATATATATATATATATATATATATACTTGAGTGGTGAGATACCTTATAAGGAAATAAATTGATGAACACTATGGGGCAATATTCTTAGATACAGTTACTTCAGTATAATCCCTATTTCCTGTGTAAACACAGCATTTTCATATAGCACACTTAGCTGATTGCTATCTTCTGATTCGCAAACATGTCAGTAAATTGAACACGGGCTATATTTAACTATAATTTCAAAACGTTTGTATAAAAAGGGTGTCATAGTGTACTAACACGTCATGCAACAACAGAGCACATCTGACAGATCCAAATACAGATGGGGCCCCATTCCCAGCCACCCCGTAAGACATTTTTGTATCAATATGGAAAAATCGTAGTTACTGGGATTATTGCCTGGAGTTCAGACTGTCCTGTGTTCCTGATATTGTGGTGAAGCTACAGGTTGGCATATGTAGGATCATTAGTTCACTGCCCTCTTGTGGTTACAGCGGGGAACTGCAGCAAGACAGGGTACATCAAGAAAGACACGATTACATAGCAACACTTCCGGCCATTTTTCTTCTAAATAAAACCAGACGCAACAAAACATCCCCAGATTGAATTATTATTATTATCATTTTTTATTATATTATTATTTTCTCTTTTTCCCCAGCCATCATCATTATAAATAGTACTGGAGGGCGGTGAAGTTAAATGTAGGTCGTGAGATAGAGGAAACACATATTCTTTTGCCCATATCTTTGAAGTCCATCCCTTCTTATCCAACATTTGTGGCGACCAACAGACAATCAGAGAGTAATCAGAGTAAAGCACTGTGTCTTTCGAGCTGTCGTATGTGCTTTATTTTGAAGAGACGTGCCGGAAAGTGTCGTTCTCGTTCTGACTAGAAAAAAAGTCAGCCGGTGAACTTGTCATTCTTCCCGAGTAGAAGCGCAGCGTTTCCTTCACGCAGACACAAACTAACTTCAGAAGAAGTTATTTTTTTTTTTTTACTGTAGTTCGTGGTCTCTTCATGTAGCATAAATGCCGAAGCTTTCGCTCAGAGCTCCGGGTTTCGTTGCCGTCCCCGTCTGCGTTCATTGGTGAGTACTTACCAAGTTGTTGTTTGACAGAACTGACGCCTCTCTTCCGATTATTATGGCAGCTGGACCGTTACATCCAGCACGCACCTAGCCGGCCCTGCTTTTTAAACACTTTCATCACTCCGCAGTTCGGCACTGTCCGCTTTAACTCTTTACACATACACACACACACATAATAATAATGTTTATGACACGGTGGTCCGAGCAGCAGACTGTCTCTTGAGCTGGAAAGAGCTTCACCCATGCTGGCTCGCTGTTCTTTTTGCTTCCTGCTTTTCAAAACTTCCTCTGCCGATGTGAAGAAGCAGAAGGGAAACTGCAACCACGGAATCCTGTGACATGACCGCCACTAGATATCATTCCATGAGCAGTGTGTTCCAATACTCTGATGCGGCTGTCACCATGGCGCCCTGCTTCGTGTGTGATTTCTTAATACTAGAAAGGAAATAAGACAGTGACAGTACTGACAGTGTATCAGCATGGTCTTCATATTGTAATAGAAATGCAGTAAAGAAAGCCTGTAAATTCTAAATAATGATACAATTGAATTGAAATTAAGTTTAAAAAAAACAACAACAATAAAATGCTTAGTTTAGAGCCGAACTGATTAATTATTTGGCAGGAAAGTTAATGAGCAGCTACATTAAAATGCATGTATAGTCTTTTTTTTTTTTTTTTTTAAAGGAAAAGAATGAATAATTATCTGGTTCCTGTGTCTCAGAATATGTGGATTTGCTGTCATTGTTGACGTTATCTTATGTAAAACTAATGAAAATGATACTTTTACTTATAGGATAGCGTCACCAAAAATGAAATTCCCGTCCTTAAGCTTCTCATGCCTATTATGATGGAAAATCAGGGGAAGTTTGGGAGTCCAACAAACATTTTCTGGAGTTTCACAGCAAAACACTGTTGCAACATTCTCCTAAACGACTGAAGTAGATGTGGACTCGTTTGAAAATGTAAAAAAATAAAAAATAAAAAAAGGAAACAGCGACCAAAAAAACCCAGAACATGGCTCCATGCAGCTTGTTTGGAGTTCAGTTGATTTAAAAAGATGTGATTTGTACCCTTTGACGTGCTTTTTACTTAACAACTCAAAGTCCCCGTCTAATTCAGCTGTTGAGGAGAATGTCAAGAGAATTTCCGGTTATCTGTCGATGAGTTATTTGCATTACTGGCACTTCTTTGATGAATTTGCCTCTTCTTCCACCTGTTTTTCTGTGCGCCCCTTGCCCCCCCTCCCCTTCTCAAGCTAGGCGATGGACGGGAAGCAGATCCAGGTGAGCGACGAAGAGCCCAGAGTCGTGCGAGAAGAGACCCGGAGGAGGAGAAGAAAGAAGGCCATCACGTCGTCCTCCTGCTCATCCATGGATCAGATCACTGTGGAGTTCGTCCTGCCCACCACGGCGCGCGGCGGGAACAGCCCCGACACGGTGCTGCTGGACGTGGCTGGAAACTGGACGGTGGAACAGGTCGCCTGACTGACTGATTCACCATTAACACCCGGGATTATTCATTATGAATGTAAAAATGGTAGTGGAAACATGAAGTATTTTGACTCAGTG
This sequence comes from Sparus aurata, assembly GCF_900880675.1. Lineage (NCBI taxonomy): Eukaryota > Metazoa > Chordata > Actinopteri > Spariformes > Sparidae > Sparus > Sparus aurata. Next base: position 7,242,333 of record NC_044200.1, read on the forward strand.
CATGTTTCTCGCCTCGCAGGTGAAAGCTCAGGTGTGGCTAAAGGCGGTGACTTTAAACCTCTGTCATGACTTCTACCAGCGCTTTTCTCCCGACCACTGCATCCTGCTCTACCAGAAGAAAGGCAACGTGTGTGAGATTTACGACAAGCACCAGGTCTTCCAGACGCTGGACTGCATCCGTTACTGGAGAGGTACCAACCAGGAGAGCTTTTTTCACAATTTATTTATACATTTTTATTGTTTTTTGGGCTTTTGTATGGCTTTATTGATAGGACAGCTTCAGAGATGACGGGAAACAGGATGAGAGAGGGGGGGTGTCACGCAGCAAAGGGCCCCAGGCCGGGGACTGGAACCCGGGGCTGCTGTAGCGAGGACACAGCCTCTGTACATGGGATGCCCGCTCCAGCAACCGAGCCAATTTGTGCCCCAACACGCACAATTTTTAAAATGTTAAAGACTAATCGATTAACTACTGACCCCACAAGTATCTTTTTTTTTTCTTTTTTCTTTTTTTTTTTACCAGAAACAACCATTTTATTGCTCTCTTCAGAGCCACCAGACTTATTTCACAGGGTTTACAAATTAATCATGAAAAGGAGGAGAAATAATCATGTAATAATGTAAAAAATCTACTAATCAGTGACAAGACATAAAGCCAGGTGCTGTGTTCTCCTGCTCTGTTTTAAAAGCGCTGAAGAAAGACGTGGGTCGGATCCAGCTGGTTCCCCGTCCTCAGCCCTCGGACGAGTCCCTGCAGTACCAGCGCTACCTCAACTACCTGATCGGTTACGACGTGACTGACGTCAGCAACGTGCACGACGACGAGCTGGAGTTCACGCGCAGGAAGCTGCTGACGCCGCGACGCATCGAGCTGTCGGAACGCGACCCGAAGCTCTACTCCATGGACCCCTGGGTGACCCGCAAGCTGCTGCCTGATCACCTGCTCAGCAAGGTGTGTGTGTGTGTGTGTGTGTGTGTGTGGTTGATTGATTTTATTATGTGAACGATCGATTAATGAATCACCTCTTGTGTGCACTTCACTGCTTACAAAACACATTCTTTGCTGCTAGAACCGAGGGCTGAGCGGTATGGCCTCAAAATAATATCAGGATGTTTTTTTAAAGGCTAAATGAACTGTGTTGTGACTATATTTTATGGATGACTCTGGCTACATTAACAAAATATTAACACCATGAGATTTTTGATGCATCTCATTATTTATGTGGCTATAATGATTAGTGGCTAAAGACACAATATCATGTGAACTGCTATTTAAGAGTGTTCCCAGTGTAGTTAAGGAAGTTGTCAATAAAACGGTGTTTAAAAAATTAATTCCCTTCCTCCTTGAATAAGATTCCAATCTCATTTGTCAGAATAACAATCGCTGATCGTTGATATGACCTTCCCTTCACCTCGTGAAAAAATCCAGGCTTCTACTGGCCTTTGTATGACATTGTTTACTGTGGCAGTTACAGTTTATCTGCCTTTCTATGTTTTTTACAGTCCTCTCATTTCAGATCGGCCTCTTTCAACTAACCTTTTAAAGCTTTATCATACACAAATACTAATAGCGCTCCTCTATATCTTTGTGTATTTTGTAGTAGTGGACGACTGAGTAAAAAAAAGACTCGTAAAACAAGTAAAAGTCCTGCATTCAAAATCTGACTGAAGTAAGAGACTAAAAGTATTATAAAATTACTGAAAGTATGAAAGGTGCATCAGTCTCAATGTAATGTTGCTGCTGGTAAACGTGGAGCTAATTTCAGCTACATTATATACTGCTGGGTAGATGCATCTTTAACAATGCATCATGTTTCATTAGTTGATTTTTAATCTGAATCTGCAAGGAAACTAGTAACTCAAGTCATCAAGTAAATGTATTGGAGTAAAAAGAACAATATTGGCTTCCAAAATGTATTGGATCAAGTTAAATGAGCCGTAAATAGAAATACTCAAGCACAACCACACTGGATTGTCGTACAGCGCTCAAATTAGTGTACATAGATTCTTTGTTCTTTAAGATAGGATTGTCTGACAGTGGGGTAGGTTCCAGACTTTAGGTTCATTTTAATAGGTTCCAGACTGTAACCATATTAATAGCAGTGAGGTCCGTTCATTACTTTACTGTACCATTCTTTGTTCCTCCTCTCAGGTCAGTAACAATCACATCCTGGTGGTGATCCACATCGGCACGGTCAGCCAGACCATCAAGGTCTCCATCGATGACCCGCCAGCTCAGGTAGACAAGTGTATCGATGAACACTTTACATTATTTTCCCAGCTTCCTGTTCTGTTTTTGTAATGTTTTCTGACAATGTTCCATCTTGTTCAGGTGCTGGCGAGCTTTTTTGCCAAGACCGCAAACAAGAGAGTTTTGCTGGGCATCCCTGACGACATGTGTGAGGAGGACTTTGTTCTTCGAGTGTGTGGAAGGTAAAGTACAACAAATCTACAATCACGCCACAGCTTCTGACACATGGAGCCGACCTCGACAAGTTTGCACTGAAAGTAAAATGTATTCAGTAGATTATGTTATAGAAATGCTTTCACAATTTGAAACTGACCCTCTTAAGTATTTGTTCACGCAGGGAGGAGTACCTGTACGGGGAGAAACCACTGCACAACTTCAACTGGATCCGTCAGTGTCTGAAGAACGGGGAGGAAATCCACCTGGTTCTGGAGTCGCCACCTGATCCCGAGCTGGATCAGGTTCAGAAGGAGGACTGGGCACAAGTGGACGACTGCACCGGAGTCGCAGGTAAATCAACAGAAGTGTTTGTTGCTTTGTGTGTGTTCTTGATGATGTATTAATTCCAGGTTTTAGATACAGTATGGTCCAAACAAACACAGTCCTTCTTCCAGTGGCTGTAACTCTCCTTTCCTGACTTCCCTTTGTCAGGTACCCACGAGCAGTTGACCATCGACGAGAAGGACCACGAACGAGTGTTCACCATCTCCATGTGGGACTGTAACAGGAAGTTCAGAGTGAAGGTGCTGGGTATTGACATCCCGTCCCTCCCCAAGATCCCAGAGTTCATCGTCTTCATAGAGGCCAGCATCTTCCACGGCCAGCAGCTTTTAGCGCAGGTAACAAAAAACTGTCATGTGAAGATTATTTGAACATGATTTCTGTCAGAAAGTGCTGAAAATGACCATGTCTTGTTATATAGACAGATTTTTGATGAATGGCCACACTCGGTGCTAGCCTCAGTGACACATATTCAGCATTCCTATTGACTGCTTCACAATAAAAGCCTCCCAGTATTTCCCTTGTCCGATGCTTTTAATTTGATCTCTTTGAACGGCTACAAGAGAGTAAACAGTGAGGCCGATATCAGTGAGATGTAACTAACGGTATTTAAATAAAAATCTACAAACTACTAGTTAGTTGTCATGAGACTTACATTTGCCCCACATTTCCAACAATGTTCAAATCTTCATGACGGCAGCTTTAAACTAGATGCAGCAAATCAGAACTGAGAGCCTCAACAGTCTCAGTTGTGTGTTTCTGTAACCAACAGTTTCAGGAAGCGCTTACTTTCTAGAACACATAGACACTAGGCTTAAGACAGCAGGTGTAGCAGAGTTTAACCACCCTGCCTTCACTCTCCCAGGAGAGGACGTCCTCTAAAACCTTCAATGAAGAAGTGTTGTGGAACTGCTGGCTGGAGTTTAACATCAAGATCAAGGACCTGCCGAAAGGAGCGCGCCTCAACCTCCAGGTAAACACTCCAGTCAGGACAGATGGGACTGTTTTACAATGATATGTACGTGTGATCGTTGGAGTGTTTCTACAAATATATATTTTGGGTAGAAAACAGATTTCAATGGTAGGCAGAAGAGTTTCTGTATGCTGCCATGACAATCAGCTCTACCTTTCTCACCCAGGTGGTTTGTGGGAAGCAGCCGCAGACGCCAAACTCCAAGACAGGCTCGGCCTACCAGGATAATACAGCGGGAACGGGCAGCCATGAAGGTGAAGTCTACTAACATTTGCCAGCTTTATCATGATCATGATGATGAGAGCGAGGCTTATTTCTGTCTGTCCGCTTTTCAGGAAAGACCAAGAGTCGCCTTCTGTACTACGTCAACCTGCTGCTGATCGACCACCGCTCTCTGCTCCGCCAGGGCGAGTTCATCCTCCACATGTGGAAAATGCCCGAGAAGAGCGAGGAGAGCAGCAGCAGCATCAACGCGGACAAGCTCACCTCAGCCACCAACCCAGACAAGGCCTCAGCGATGGCCATCGCCATTTTACTGGATAAGTACTGCTACCCCGTGGTGCTGCCCAAGAGTCGGGACGTGGGTCGAGACGTCGGAGCTGGGGGGGAGGAAGCGGAGGGCGGGGAGCGAGGTCAGAGAGAGATGCCAAACCACCTGAAGAAACAGTTTGCGGCTATCGTGGCTACCGACCCCCTGCACCCGCTCAGTCCTGAGGACAAAGAGCTGCTGTGGCACTTCAGGCATGAGTGTATGCGCGACCCCAGGTATTTATTTTTAGGCGTTACTTCATTGGTGTTTTTTAGCTGGTATTTCAGGAGAATTAATTTTCTCCCTAATCTCTTTCTGTCTTCAGAGCCTACCCGAAGCTTCTGGGTTCAGTCCGCTGGGGGAAACAGGAAGATGTTTTGGCAACACACCGTCTGTTGGAGCGCAGCAGTGCGTGGGACAGCAGGTAAAATGGCTCTCACACTGCCAATACATGTGTCTGTCGTCAGTAGTTCAGTGTTTCATCACCTGTCACCATGTTGTTCCTGTTCAGTGGACTGGACGTGGGTCTGGCCATGCAGCTGCTGGACTGTCACTACTCGGACGCTCAGGTTCGCTCAATGGCTGTCAGGAAACTGGAAACTCTGGAAGATGACGATGTGCTCAGATACCTGCTGCAGCTTGTGCAGGTGTGACTCTTCTGTTCATTCTATTTCTGCTTTTATGCATTCACAGCTGAAAGGAAGAAATGCAGAAGCAAAAAAGTAACTTAGTACCTTTACTTGAGTAAAACTTTTAGGTACTCTGCTTTTTCATGCTTATACTTCACCACATTTCAGAAGGAAATGTTGTACTTTTAATTCCTCTGCATTCCTCTGTCAGCCATGGTTACATAGCGAATTCAGATTCCACATGTGTGGGATATGATCAGCTTTTGAAATTTGATCAGATAAAACTCTCCATCCTATATGAGAAGGAATTAGTTTGACTTGATTAAAGCATTAAAATAGTGTTTACATGTTGATGCATCAGTAAAATGAGTCATTAATATACCACTGTGTAAGAGGCCATTCTGCATAATGAGCACTGTGGTAGTGTAAAGGGAAAGTCAGAAACTTGGGAAAAATATGCTAATTTGCCTTATTTCAAAGAGTAAGATCAGAAGATTGATACAACTCCCATGTCTGTACATGAAATTTAAAGACTATGTGAACGGCCGATTAGCTTAGCTTAGCACAAATACTGGATACAGTGGTAAACAGCTAGCCTGGCTCTGCCCAATTTTACCAGTTGCAAGGCATTTAAAACACTGAATTTATGTTATTGGACAGACTAAACAACAGCTAAACAAATAAGATGTAACATGTTAATTAGTTAAACATAGAGAAACTGGTTGGTGGATTTATTTTTTTATGTTTTTGGTAGAGCCAGCCTCGTTGTGTCCACCTGTTTTCAGTCTTTGTGCTAAGCTAAGCTAAACATCTGCTTGTGGTAGCTTCATATTCAGTGTATAGTGTCAATCTTCTCGGCTAACTCTCGGAAAGAATGCCAATAAATGCGTTTCCCAACATGTCCAATCATTCCTATAATTACATTTTGCAGCTAATACTTTTCTTAGTGCTTTTTGCTTAAGTTAAACATTGAGGTGTTCCCACCTGACTAATTGTCTGTCGAAATAAAAACATACAGTATTAGATCATACTATCTCTGCTGAGTCATCATCCGGCTCCTTTCATGTTGTAACGCATGAATGAAGTCGTCACTTAATACGGGTTAACCTCTGATTGTCACTGTTAACAGTCATTAATGCAATCAAACCACAGAATCGGAGTTATTTTTCACAACACATACCGACGATTTGAAATGCAAAACGCAGCGCGTCGTTCTGACGGAGGAGACTGATGAAGCACTTCTCCCCGTTAACACCTGATTCACTGTCACGCTATTTCACAAGTTTTATGGGAAGAGGACGCTCAGCAGAAACACACTGACTGCTTGTCTGCTGATGTGTTTCCATAGCGAGTCTGTGGTCAGATTTGCATGTCGTATATAGATTATCAGCTGCGGGCAACAAAGGGCCCTTTGGTCTGATAGGAACACGACTCTTTACCTCACAGATACTGTTGTGTCTGTATCTATGGGAACTTTAGTGACATGTGGAGGGTTTGAATCCAAAATGTAGCACAAGATATATTTATACTGAACGCTAGGGTGTGTTATGTTGTGTTACTGTAGGTGCCAGGACTGCAGTCAAATGTTTTTGTAGTGCAGATCACATGATACTAGTAATGAAAGGTTGGATTGACATTTGAGCCTAAACTGCACTGCTGTGGCATTCTTTGTGTGTGTGTGTGTGTGTCTGACCTGTTGAACCGCCCTCCGCTTCCTTTGGTGAACACACTAAGCTCTGTGTTTTGACCGCACTTCCTTTACCGCCTCAGTCCACCCTCTGCGCCATCACACTGTAACCTCTGAGCTCAGTGTGTTCAAAGTGCCCTGTGAAGTTTTTATTCTAAACTTTTTTTAGTGTGCCCCCGCGGCCCTGACACATTGTGATGGCGCTGTCTGCCTCATAAAACATTTACAAAGCTTGTCCTCAATGAGGCTTTGCTGACAGCACTTTAATGTCCCATTCTTCTCTTCTGTTGTCACACGGAATTGCTCTATAGCACGCCAAGTTGGTTAAAAATTCCACAAAGTTCCCATTTAAGTAGAAAAAAGAAAAGCAAAACCAGCCTACTTCCACTTTTCTACCATTCGGTTTGTAATGCGTATCACGATGGGTCTTTCATGACAAATAGTAATCTAAAAAAATGCCTATGCATGCATGTGTGTTCACCGAAACCTATGATTTTAAATGGTTCCATCAGAAATAAACATACTAAACTTTGCTTGGTCTATGTGTCTCCTGCAGGCGGTGAAGTTTGAGCCTTACCATGACAGCGCCCTGGTCAGGTTCCTGCTGAAGAGAGCTCTGAGGGTAAACAGGACCGACGTCTGTGTCTGTTTCCTACACTGTCTTGTAACATTTGCAGAGTATAGTGTGTGTGTGTGTGTGTGTGTGTGTGTGTTTATGTCAGTCGAAATGATGAAAATGTTTTTGTTAACGCCAGATAATCATACTGCCATTGCTGTGCTCCTAGCTGCTGAAAGATGCCAGTGTACATAATGACTGACATTTACAGTTTGTTTACATTTTTCTGAATTTGTTTTGTTTCCTCTCCGCAGAGTAAGCGCATCGGTCATTTCCTCTTCTGGTTCCTGCGCAGTGAGATCGCCCAGTCCATGCACTACCAGCAGAGGTACGCGGTCCTGCTGGAGGCCTACCTGAGAGGCTGTGGTGAGGACATGCTGCAGGACTTCAGGAAGCAGGTGAGCAACAAGTCAGCTTGCCTTGTACAGAGTGTGCCTTGTATTCCTAATGAAAACGGTCAGGTTTTCTCAAACACCTGAAGGTTCTCCCTGTCTGTAGAGCTTTATCCTTAGACTCTAGAGGAATGAATTTGCAGTCTGTCTGGTAATCAGCTCTTTCAGTAACTGGCATGATGAACTGATCCTCTCCAGGTGGAGATGACTGAGGCTCTGCAGAAAGTCACCCGTGAGGTCAAGGCCATGTCTGCTGACAAGTACGACATTACGGCACAAGGTGAGACGGGAGGGATTGACTTAAAAACTCAGGTCATCCTGCAGCTCTGCATATGGATTTAAAGCGCTGACACTAAAGCTTAGTCCACGTGTTGTTTGTAACATAGTCTAAATATATACGATAATTGTGTTTACGTTGACCCACTCTTTACTTGCTGATTTTTAGTCTTTATTGTTACTGCCCTCAGGGTTGATCCAAGGGTCATTTTTCCTGAAAATAGTACAAAAATGATGAAGCAATGACACGTCAAGGCTCTTCACATAATCATAGTGGATAATCACATTTTGATTAAGCTAATTTTTCTCTTTTTCCCATTATGGTATCATCCATGTCTGTTTGTGTCTTTCAAAATGTTGACAGTATCGCATCCTTTCCATCATTGTACAAACCCAAATACTCCACAATATCACACACATTTGCCAGCAATGCTACTCATACTGCTGAGACACAGTGAGGAAGCAAAAGTGGGTCTGCATCATCGTTTACAAAAAGCTCTGTGTAAGCTGTAATATTCAGTTCCCATGGTACAAGTCTATGTTTTCTTGGTCCTCTTAGGAGTATGTTAAATAAACACAATGTATTCACAAGCATCATTTTGAGGCACAACTTAAAAGGCATTCACTTGAAGGTCTGTGTGATTCTTAGCTTTGTGTGTTTTACTTTCTGATTTAGATTATTTAGAAAGACTGAACATTTGAGGATATCTGAAAATCTAACAGACCATCAGTCCAACATCAGCCACAGCGCCAGCATCTGTAACATGTTTCACTCCTGCTGCTGCAGCTGCCACATTTCACCGATCACTCTGCTCGATCTCAGACAGCGTGCTCTTTGTTTTGGTGCACGCTCCGTGGACTCCGTATCGTGCAGTAGACACACAACAAGAACAAAGACTGACATTCAGTTGGAGCAGAGCGTGTAACTATTCAATCTATCGTGGTTTAAAGATAAAACATAGCTCCAAGTCATGACACTGAAGCTCTGTTTGTTTGTGTGTGTGTTGTGTGCTTGTCAGTGGTGTTTCAGTTGCGTCAGAAGCTGGAGAATCTGCAGTCGTCTGGTCTGCCGGAGAGTTTCAGAGTCCCTTATGATCCTGGGCTCAGAGCCGGAGCCCTGCTGGTGAGGGACGAACACACACACACACACACGGTTACAAACTTTCAGTTACCTTTTTTAAAGTGGAATTAACGTGTGAAGACAAATACTGTCTGTGTGCGTTCAGATCGAACAGTGCAAAGTGATGGCATCCAAGAAGAAGCCTCTGTGGCTGCAGTTTAAGAGGGCCGACCCCACCACTCTGTCCAAAGACCCCATCGGCATCATCTTCAAAGACGGAGATGACCTCAGACAGGACATGCTCATCCTGCAGGTGAGTGAGTGCCAGCACAGTCTCTGACACACACAAATGATTAAAGAAAGGACGTTCGCGCTCAGTTTCCTGTCGTGTCCCTTCAGATTCTGCTGATCATGGAATCGATCTGGGAGACTGAATCACTGGATCTCTGTCTGTTACCATACGGCTGCATCTCCACTGGGAACAGAATAGGTCAGTATGTCAGATATTGAAATCAGATCAGACGAATATTACAGACACTGTGTGATATATTTACTTTCTCCCTCCGTCTTTACTGCTTTACTTAAGGTATGATTGAGATCGTGAAGGACGCCACCACCATCGCTAACATCCAGCAGAGCGTCGTTGGAAGCACCGGAGCTTTTAAAGATGAAATCCTTTATCAGTGGCTGCGGGACAAGTGTGTCAGCGAGGACAAGGTACACGTCAGCCGGCTCAGTCAGCATGCAAATGATGATCATATCAACTATATCAGGATTCTATATCTAGAAACACCAGTTCTCCAATGCTTCCATCCATCCAGTTACAACACACTTTAATATTGACAGCAATTAGAGGCCAAAAAGGCATCTTTGAATTGTTTTTTTGTCCTGAACTCAAAAACTCTATATTAACTGTTCAAAATGTCAAAGAAAAGCAGCAAATCCTAATATTTAAAGGGCTGGAACCAGCAAGTGTTTGACATATCCACTTGAAGAATGACTGAAACGATTATTCGATTACCAAAATTGTTTCTTGAAATCAACTATTTGTCTCCAGCAGCTGCTCTGCTTATCAGACGTTACAGGAAGTTAAAGTGAGACAGACAGGAAGGAAGTAACCCTCAGCTTTTCTTGTCGTTATACACTCGCACAGTTTTAGCTGTGACACCTGCACCCCCAGCGTCTATATTTAGTGTTTCTGCTCACTTCCTGACGACCTGTTTTGCGACACTCATCTGTAATTTCAAAAATGAAAGGTTGCTGTGCTTCAGTGTGCTTGTTGTCTTTTACTTCATAGCACAATATGTTTTTTATTGTGTCAACTGATGTCAATTGTTGTCCCATTCCACACAGCACCAAACTACAGCTTCCCTATTCAGAACTACATGACAAACGTTCTCTCTCTCTGTGTCTGTAGTTTCAGCAGGCTGTGGAGAAGTTCCTGTACTCCTGTGGAGGCTACTGTGTGGCCACCTACGTCCTGGGTATTGGGGATCGCCACAACGACAACATCATGATCACAGAATCTGGTAATGAGTCTGGCGTCTGTATGTTTGTCGCGCTTTGTGCGCATAGTACTGAAAAACACTGTAAATGTGAATCAGTCATGCCGAGGAAACACTTATGTGATAAAACAAATGAGGTATAAGATGAAAAAATAACAGATTACAAAGTAAATAAAAACATGCTGAAACAGTAAGTATAGAATATACTGTATGTATAGAATACTGTATATATTTTGATAAATATATGAATGAATATATACAGAGATATGTACAGAAACAAATTAACAAATACATGTGAAATTCAATGAAAATTCTTATAATTATTCTTTTATATCGTGTTATTTTCACATTTATTTTCCCTTTATTTATTACTCTAGACAGTTTCATATTAATTTTCTTCTTCTTTTACAGATTAGTTCTTTTTTATGATTCCTGACCTCTAAGTATCTGTAAATTATATCATGTCGTAATACATGTAATCATTCTGTCAACCTATGTCTATAATTTGCTTAGCATTTAAACACCTATAATTAGACTGGACTGAAATTTGGATCTCAGTTTTTGATACTGAAACAAACAGAATGCCTCACCAGTGTGTTACAGCTATAACTTTTGAATCAAAGACCACAGTTCCAAAGCTACGTTGTGTTTTGGATTTTATTGAAACACAGCTCATGTGGCCCTCTGATTATGTAGAAATTAAACATGGAGTTTGGGGGAAAACATAAAAAAACGGGGACTAATCTCCTTCGTGTTCCTGCAGGGAACCTCTTCCACATCGACTTCGGCCACATCCTGGGGAACTATAAGAGCTTCATGGGAATCAGTAAGGAGTGGGTTCCCTTCGTGCTCACGCCGGACTTCCTGTACGTCATGGGAACATCAGGGAAGAAAAGTAGCCCCCACTTCCAGAAGTTCCAGGTGCAGAAAATGTGACGACTTCACGTGAATACACACTGAACACTCTGAACAGTCTGAACGTCGTCCGTGAACACAGATACATCCACACCATGCATCCATCCACCATTTTTAGAACAATAAATAGATCAGAAAGATCATCACAAGGCTGTATTATAAATCAGCTAGTGACCAACACGCTAGCTTCATATCTTCCACAGTTATTCATCTGTATGTTCAGTATGTACTATATGTGTTCTTTGTCTCAGGATGTGTGTGTGAAGGCTTACCTCGCCCTACGGCACCACACCAACCTGCTCATCATCCTCTTCTCCATGATGCTGATGACCGGTACGACTTCCTTCCTAACAACAAACAATTTGTACTTTTCATGAGATTTGATCTAAAGTTTAGTTTAAAGTTCACTTATTTCAAAGAAGACAGAACTACAGTCAGATGTGTTTGTGAGATGATGTAAGAACAACACTTCCGTCTGAAGAGCGACCCTTTCTTTCGGCTGTCGACAGGCATGCCCCAACTGACGAGCAAGGAGGATATCGAGTACATCCGCGAGGCGCTGACCGTCGGCCGCAGCGAGGACGAGGCACAGCGCCACCTACTGGACCAGATAGAGATCTGCAGGGAAAAGGGCTGGATGGTTCAGATCAACTGGTTTGTTCACCTGGTGCTGGGGATCAAGCAGGGTGTGGAGAAACGGTCCACTTAGGAAAGATTAAGCTTACGTCTTTTTCCTCTTGAGATTTTTTTTCTCAGCTTTTATGTAAATACAGTAAGAGTCTTACGCGAGTGTTCCAGCAGAGGACTGAAAAGTCTGAAAAGCTAAGAATTATTATTGTTACTGTTTTCAAATCTGACTATTCCGTCAAACTCCTTTAGACCACGTGTATATCAAGAATAGCAAGAGCAGAATGACTGAGATATGGGATGTCACTGAGTGTAAATCTTGTGAACCATCAGTATCAATCATTTCAACTATGGAAAAACCCTGGAGCTGGACAAGCAAAGCTACACAGGGTCGGCAAGAGCGACTGAAAAAGAGAGGATGTATTAATGAGTAAACCTCATGAGGAGATTAACCTGTGATGCTGCATGTGTGCAGAGTTGGGACAAAGGTGTGTAGGTGCTAATTCAAATATACTTGATGCTGTTCCATTGTGAGTTACACAGCTTAGACCAAGTCAAACATCCATACTCAAGTCGAAATAGTTTTTTTCTCTTTTGCACTATGACAATCAGAAGTCTTCGCTCAAACTCTAATTTCCTCATCCATTTAACTATGTTTCCACCCAAGCAGTTAATAGAAGATCTTCTGGTAAATAAGAAACCAAACCAAGAGTAAGGAAATGGATCTCCGCATCCTCTGTTTTCATTTTTTTTTCTTTTACGACGCTAACTACTTCCTGTTTCTATTTGTATTCACTTCCTGCTGAGGAAACCCACGGCTCTCACACTTCCTTCACATTGTTTTAAAACATTTTAAAACATGGTACACGTCACACTGGTTATTGAATTCTCACTGAAGTAGTGCTGCACTGTCCCTCTGCTCCGAGAGGAGCCATTAGACTGAAGATTAAAGGGTGACTCCACCAATTTTACACATTAAAGTGTGTTTACAGGTCTTGGGGAGGATTACTGTTACCATTTAAAGGGCCAGTCTGTGACATAGTTGGCAAAAATATTTAATAATTCAGAACATTTACTGATTACTATGAGGAGGAATTATTGAATTAGTTGGACTGAAAATACTTTTATATTAAAGAAATGTTCAGGTTGAGATTTTTATTATTTATATGAGCTGCAACCATTTTATTTGCACTGATTGTTGAGGAATATCCTTGGTGCTCATGAAAATTAAATTCCCAAAATATGTATTGCACGTTAAATTCAATGATGCTAATTTATAACCACATGCACATCGCTGGCCTTGCAAAGCTACGGTGGCCTGAAGGTGACATTACGCACATGCTGGTCAGTGCTGTAGTCACCTCTTCTAGGGTGGTAGAACATTTAACTGATTTTTTTTGTGTGACTTTTCCTGCCTCGTGGTTTGGAATATTTCAATAACACCATCAGGACGGTGAGAAGTAAAATCATTCTTTACACTTTTAAGTGGATTTTAAATACGCTATGTGATCATTTTTTGTCTTAAACTGTGTTTTTATGTTTCATCGTGTTTTCAAACAAGCACTCGAGCCAACTTTGACTGAAGGCAACCACCTGGCTCTCAGGTGTTTGTTGAGATGCATCCTGATAAATGTTTGAGACCGAAGCAAGTTAGGAGACAGGATGAAACCAAAGAAACAACCCTGAATGAAATTCTGGAGTTGATCATCACAGATTGTAGATATAAGTTACATTTCATTTTTTGAGTCACTTTCCAGTTGGAGATGAAAGCGACCAAAGAACCAGTTGTTGGAAAGTCAGCCGCCTACTTTTTTAAAAACATTTTATTTTTATTCTTAAATGTGGTGTGAAGATCCAAACCTTCTGTTTTTACTGCCATAACATTTTATAACGAAGCCTTTTTGTGACTGTACGTGCTTTTAATCATTGATTCTGGAAATGAAAAAAAAAAAAATGTAACATGTTTTTCTTTATAATGATACCAAAAAAAATTAAAGTTATGTTCTATATGTGTATTTCTTTCGGGGCGTTTTCTCTTTCACCGATCAGACTGACTGCCGACAAACATTTCATAGCTCCAGTAATTTGCATCCCCCGCTCTCATGTCTTCCATTCTTCCATCTCCACGTCCTAAATCCTCCAGTGAGAAGGATTAATCTGACAGGGAAACCAAATCCAATTTGAAACTCATTCAAAATATCAACTGTGATGATCAGCTCTGACCACAAGATGGAGCAGCACCACAACCCCCGAGGCAGACGCCACGCCGAGCTCTCACGCTCTCACGCTCTCCCTCTCCCTCCTCCGCCCGATTCTTCCTAAATGTTCCTCCTCCTTCCTGTCAGTTTCCCACTCATCTCTTCATCCTCCCTCGTCCTCCCGCGCCCCTTCTCTTCAGCACTGTTGTAATAGAAAAGTGCGAGTGGGTGGGAGTGTGTTGCAAGTAGAATACGTCTCTTTCATGTCACTCTGTTCTCTGGCTGTAAACTGCTGCATGTGTGTTGATTGGATTATGATTGGGTTACAAAGATGAGCCCCCTCATTCCCCACAGCTTTGTGCCTCTTTGTACAACGCTGCTACTCTGCTCAGTGTGAGCGTGCTTATGGACTGTACGGGTGCTTCTCCAGGAAGTGGATGGGAGTGAACGGAGTTGAAGTGTGAATGGATTTCAAGCGTTTCTTCACTCGCACAACATTTGTTTATCCTCATCATTTATCATTTCTCTGCCAATGCAGCTTGCATCTTGTTGAGTGACATATCTTTGAGCGGAATTTGGCTTTTAAAAGATTCAAGATGAATTCTGTTGTCATTATCTAAAAAAAGAATGATATAATGAATTCTCTGTTTGTGCATTCTTGATAGCTTTACGCACACAAAAGACAAAAACTATACAGACTAATTGATAAATGATAAACAAGCCAGAAAAATAAACGATTAACGGCCCGAGGAATGAAGCTGCTCTGTAGTCCGGTGGCACGGCAGCGGATACTTCTGTATCTTTTGCCAGATGGCAGCAGGGTGAAGACACTGTGGCTGGGGTGGGTGTTGTTGTTTTGTATTCTTTGGGCTCTGTGTCGACATCTCACTTCACCGATTGTCGCCGATGCTCTGTAGATGGATACCAGTGATGCTCTTGGAGGTTTAAATTAACTGCTCTCGAGCCAGTGTTTGATGTTTCCAGTAAGAATGCCCTTCTGTCACTCCAATGATGTCCACAAGGTTGTGTGTCTTTGCTATCAGCTCCTTGGTTTTTGTTGACATTGAGCGGTAGATGGTTCTACGTGATTGTTGTTGATGACAATGTGGCCAAAAGCAATCTCATTTAATTTTTATTTTTTTGTCAGCATGGAAAACGTCTTTACAACCCTTCTCTTCTGATCACCATTCATTCTTCTTCACTAGTTTCATTTGTATGGTTTTAATAACATTACATATCTTGCTTGCTGACAAACATACTGGGAACAAAACAATTACTATTTTGGTGAAATAAGAATTATTGTTTTGCAACTGATTACTAATTTTGTAGCTGTAATTTTAGGATCCAGAAAAAGCTGCTGGTGAAGTACCACAGTACGAGTTATACCAAGGTATGAAATCACTTACAGATCCGTGATACAGAGGTACTATTGCAGGACACCTTTTAAAAACAGCGACTGTTTCTCTCTCGTGCTCTGTAGCTTTAGTGGAATCACGTCCTCGGATCTGACAGGTGTGTGCGAGGTTGGTGTGGGAGGAAACTGGAAGAAACTGGAGCATCGAGAATCGATTCGCTCTCTTTCTCTATTATCTCTGGTTCCTCTCCAGGAAGACGTGAACCAGATCAGCCGACGGGGGAAATCACTCTCTCTGTGCGCTCATATGTACTCTAATGTGTTCCCGTGCCTCCATCCTATTGAGGAACAATTGAAGTTTCAGATCTTCAGGGTGACGACTTGTCGCTTGTCCCCACGTCTCCCATGGGTTATTATGGGGTTATTATGGGGTCGGACTTGGGCTGAGGTTAAGTAGCGCTAATTAGCACATATTAGGTCGTTGGTCCAGGTGATGTGTGGAGCTAAAGGCTCAGAGCAAGAGTACTCAAATACCCATTTATGTGTGATCTGTGTTTACATATTATATTCTGTATGCTCTTCTGTGTAAGACTGAATGTACATATGATTATGATGTGTGGGAGCGATGCACTTCAGTCTATTTATGGCAGCTGCCTGTAAGTGGCTTGAGGAATAAATAACAGATTTGATGCTTTCCCTTTGAATTCACAGGGTGTCTGTGTGACCTGTATAGCTGCTGAAGAAATCTCCATTCATGCATTCACTTAGCAGTGAAATATAATGTAATGTGTGATGTATGGTTGTAATGTATGAGCCATAGCTACCAAACAATTCCTACATCTTGTTTGTCGTTAGCAGCGAAGCTCTGCACCAGGGGCTTATCTCAGGGGTGGCCACGGATAGCAAGGTGTGCCTGACACAAGGGCAGGGTTAGCTAACATCCCCAAACTGTGCGTCCACACGACGTATCTCTCTGGCAGTGTGCTTTTCAGCGCCGTGCGGTGAGAGAAGAAAAAGAAGCTGCACGTCGGCTATGATTGACTTAAAGCT
This sequence comes from Sparus aurata, assembly GCF_900880675.1. Lineage (NCBI taxonomy): Eukaryota > Metazoa > Chordata > Actinopteri > Spariformes > Sparidae > Sparus > Sparus aurata. Next base: position 7,258,893 of record NC_044200.1, read on the forward strand.
AACACCATGATAACAGGGTTGACTACCCGGCTAACAACACGCCTACAGCGCGTAGGGTGATTAAAGAACAACACTGTCCAGAAACGTTCAGTTGGAAGCGAGAACAAGGTTCTTCTCCTCCATGCTGTCGACTACAGGGTGACCCCAGTTCGGTAGACTGTAAGGTACATTTTACACACTGCTTTTAGTCTATTTTCTTCTAATTAGCATTATTTTTAGCTAATTAGCCCAGCTGTTCCTGTAGCAGTTTGCTAGCTAGCTGCATAAAAACAGTGAAGGTTAGCAGTGTGACTGAAACTCCTGCCTTTTTTTCCCATTTAAATAACCGTATGTTCAAGAAGTCACATGTTCTTTTTTTAAATGTAGTATTTTTTGGCCTTTTTAATAGTACAGCTGAAGATATGACAGGAAACAGGGAGAGAGAGAGGGGGAGTGACACGCAGCAAAGGGACCCAGGCCAGGAGTCGAACCGGGTCCGCTGCAGAGCCTCAGCACATGGGACGCGCGCTCTACCAACTGAGCTAAACGGCGCCTCGTTCAAATGTTTTAATCAAGTTGATAGTGAATCAGTGTGACTGTGGCTGCCAGCACTGAGCCGTGTCTTTGCCTGGACTCTAATTTTGTCATCTCTAAATGTTTTAGACATTCAGTGTGAACATATCGTAAAATGGGTCTGACAATTTTTGCGATTTAATACGGTAGGCTCGATTTTGACGGAAACAGAAGTGGTCGTCGCTAATTGATTTTAAATTTGGGCCAAGTTTCTGCCAGATCGCTTGTTGTTTCAGTTCGACATACAGTTTGAGGAGGAAACACCTGATTAACCGTTCGAATGGTCAACAATCGGGATTTTACTTACGGCCCGGGTCAGCGCCAGGTTGTAGTCTGTCAAATGATCTGTATAGTGTTGGCATGAAATGTCACAGAATCAAATAGCAGACAAGAATGGGTAGTGTGAGTTAAAGTGGTATTGCGTAGTTTTGGAGAAGAAATTAAAACTCAGAATTTTAATATTTACAATGTCATTGAGGTAATAACGCAAACTTTTTCCATAACTGAATAAACAAGCTGTTCTCAGAGGACAGTAAGGTCCCCAGAACACTGTTTGAAGCTAGAAAAGGTGGCAGGGTCCGCCACATGTAAAACAAAATGAAACAGTATGAAATTGTCCTCTGAGGTCAGTTTGTTTATTCAGTTTATTCAGTCATGAAAATAAAAATAGTTTGTTTATTTAGTTTGTTTAAGCATGAAATATGAGTCAGTGAAGACTCTTTAAATGTCAAAAATGAATTCTACAAACTACACCTTTAAGTCAAGACTCAAATTGTTTCATTGAACTTTGGTTTTTGTGCATATCAAATTAATGAGATATAACATGGTGGTTGGTAACCTTTAGAAGTGTTTAGCTCTTCAGGCTAAGCTAACCACCTACTGGCTATAGCCTTTTATTTACATCACGACAGTGGTATCAATCCCCTCAACTTAATCGACAGAAAGCAGATAAGAACTAGTGCTTTGTGAAAGCAAATGCAAAACAGAACAGTACCTCTGATATATGCAACATGGACACGTGTAATACCACGCTAATGTCAGTTATCAGGGAGGGAGCCTGGATATGTCAATCCTCAGTTTTGATGCAGGATGAGGCCATTCGTTGCACTCGCAGCCCTCCTTTGGCAGCCGCAACCAGGCTTACACATAGTTTGTTACCCGGTCATTATATGTCCGGGCATATCAACTGGAATCCAATGGAATCTGAACTTGGATGACTCCGGCCGGTCAACATTTGAGAAGTGCTAGCTTGGAACGCTACGTAAGACGATGGTCAAACGGGGCAGCCTGTATTTCGTACTTGACCTTTTAGCAGTTTCCTGGATTACAACACCTAGCCGTTAATATTACAGCCTTTAATATTTAACACCCTGAACATGTCTGCACCCGCTGTAACTGGAGACTTAACGTGGAGGTGTGTTTGGCCGCGCGTGCATGTGTGCATGTGTGCATGTGTGTGTGTGTGTGTGTGGACGCTGCTGGTCAGTGTGCCACATCAGATACCCTTACTGACAGGGCACGAGGGCGTGTGAGAATGCGCGCCGGCGTGCACGTGCTCGGGCAACTTGACACTGCCTCTCACACTCTATCTGTATTTTAGCATCAGTTACCACCAGGTAGGGCAATTAGTCACTGAGGGAGGTTGGCCAAGCAATTAGACCGGGAGGAAGTAGAACGTGCAACACAGAACCTCAGAGCAAATTTGATCACTTATTTTATTCATTAACTTCCTCAAAGCCTGGAAAGAGCAGTGTAGAGGGGAGCAGTCACATGGAGAGCAGCAGATATTTATTTAGACGCAAAGGCAATCTGGCTTTAATCTAAATGCTAATTGCTGCGCTGGAGCGCTCCTGTGTACGGTATATGTTGTTTAGCACAAACGTCCCAAGGTCTTTCTCCATGACACACCACAGAATAAAGAAAAAGACAAAAGAAAAAGATGTTTAAGCGAGTGTAAGATCTTTCTGGAGTTGGTTTGGACCAGATCATGCAGTTTAATGATTTAAAGGTATCATATTACAAATATAACAATGCTTATATTCAGACTTTCAACATAAGAGCATCTACCTGGTTACACATGATCTATTGGAAAAGTAGTCCTTATTTATTATTGATTCAATTTAATTTGTTAGAAAATACCTGGTTCTTTGATAAAGGTTAACTACAGCTCCCAGGATGCATTTTCTGCAAAAAAGAACAACACAAACTTATACCTAAGATACAACACACAAGGTAAATGTATTGCGATTTTGAATGAATGAATGAATGCTTTATTTCAAACATGTGAATAGTATATTACACTTGAGGTACTAGATGATAATACCCTTTGTATGTTTGAAAAGGAGTAGGAAGAAGCATTAGCTTATTAATTCCTACCCCTTCTCCATTTAGTACCTAGTACTATAGGTTATCTTACTTCCTGTGTTCTTTATTTTTTATTTTTTTTTATTTTTTTGTAAACGTGTTTAAAAAATTAAGTAATGATCGAAACTGGAGTCCTGCCACATCTATTTTAGAAATTGCAGTGTTGGAGATGAGTTCAAATTCTACATAGTAGGTGGCTGGTAGTGTTTATGCCATTGAGAAATTATTTCACAGTCTGCAGATTCATTTGGGCCACTTTGGATTTCTGGCTACATTTTTTGGTAAATTCAGCAACTACGGTTTTCCATCTACAATGACTAGAATTTGAAATTTGCTACCTCTCTCACCTCTGACTGGCACCTTCTCCATGGAAGCAGCAGCCAGGACTCAGTAATTGTACTGCCGCAGCACGATTTCCCAGAAACAATGCTGAAATCATTAAAGTATGATTGTTATCTTGAAGCAGAAAAAGCAAAATGGGGTAAAAACCCTTCAGTAACCAGCATCAAAACTACAGCTAAGGCTAGTGTATTCTTCTTCCCTGATGTTTGCTGATAGTCTCATGGTGCTTTGCGGCCATCATCTGTTGATCGGTGGTTTTAAGTGTAAATATGCATCTTTGTGCTTATAGCAACAGAGCGCGAGATAAAAAACAAAACATACAAGGACCCATTCATCAAATCATAGCTCCATACTGCCACCAGTGGTCAGAAACTCCACCTGGTGCCTTTAACTCTGGGATACTGTCAATGTACTGTTCAGTAGGCGATCATGTACGAAGGAATCTTTGACAGAGAATCTTCGGACTTCATCGCCAATGACAAAATGTTGTTTTTTGCTTCGGAGCCGCCCTTCGTCATTTTCACCTCAACTGTCAACTGTCAACTGCAAAATCCACAGAACCCGGCATGACGTTAAAACTATGTCTCAAGATAGATGGGGGCTGAGTTGGCATCCATGTTGGCATCCAGTTATTCAGCGAGACGAAGTAGTTCACTGAGTGGTTTCACACAAAACGAGATGATAGTTTACTACAAACTGCAACTTCCTTGACTTGGAAAATTATCTTTTTCAACTGACAAACATCATATGTGCAGGCCCAATTCAAGCAGGATCGAGAAATGATTTGTCTTTCTCCATTCACTACCTCACAACCTTTTTTTCTGACATAAGGTCCCATGGGGTGCACCAGAAGGGGCGTGACTTCGGCTCTCTTTGCAGACTTTTTGCTCTTTATACTAATTAACCTGACCTCCTCCTTTGCTGGTGCTATAATAACTACAGCCACTAGAGGTCGCACAGTAGCTGTATGCAGACTTTATTCAAACTTTAGTCTAGCAGCTGTGTTTGGAGCGATTTGCAGCTCTTTTTTTAAAAACATCAGAGAAAATCCCTTTTATAGTCGTCCAGCCTGCTCGAGATAAAGGTGAGGATTAGTTTTCCCTAATCTTTTCTGGAGATAAATTCTCTGTTTCAGGTAATATCCTGACTTTGTGTTTGTCTTGATGAGGCACTTCAGTCCATAGTCCATGCTTCACACGCCTCATGTGAATTGTCATTATCTCCCTTCCATGAGTGAAACGGCTCATTGTATAACTTTAATTTGCAGACGGATGCCTCTCCTCGGGTCTTAAGCACTATGTAGAGGACCCTGAAGACCCCGCAGGTTTGCAGCTAAACCCTAACAGAAGGCACAGTAATTAACGCACATTAGAAGGCCCAATAATCTCTGCCTGGCTGTGTGTGGCTCTAATTCCTTTTTGAGAAACACCCAATCAGCCTGCGGGTCTGTTAATCACAAGCCCGGTGTGCGGCGCAAATAAGAGAGTGTACACAATAAGCTGAGTTGTGGAGTTTCTGCTTCCCAGGCAGCCGGCCATTTGGAGACGAGCATTATCCCGGCGGAGCTAAGCCTCCGCTGAGCTGAGGATCGCACTGCTCAGTCGGGAGTGTCGCCACCTTTCCTCTCACCTGCTGCCTGACAGCGAACCGGCATGGCTGACTGACTTGACTGACTGACTGGGAACAAACAAGGCCTGCCTCTCAGCCGGAGTCACTCAGAGTTGAGGTGAAATGGCTCTCCGCAGATCGCCCTCCTCCACCTGTGTCGGTGAGTGCCGCCGGGTAACGTATAGGAAACCCAGCAGGACCCCTCCCATTGTGTGGCCTGTCCTGCCTGTCCCTCCCGTATCCTCAGCCAACAAAAAAGGGACACACTAGACAGGACCACCGTAGAGTAACCCGCCTATTGTCCCTTCCCGTTTCCCCCAGTGTGTGAGCATGTGCGTTTGTGTGTGTGTGTGTGTGTGTGTGTGTCAGCCGTGTGGGGCGGCCGTCAACAGGCAGCTCTGTACGGCAGGCAGGGTATACAGTTGCATGTGCGGCTGCTGTAGTTTAATTTGATTATTCATTCCGACCCCTCTGTGCTGACGTGGCGCTCCTGTCGCTCTCAGTTCCTCTTTTCGATGAACTGTTTCGCCTCATTTGAAGAGAAGGAACCATTTTTTTAAGGACGACACGTCTCAGACACGTGCTCCCGCTCTGTAAGCAGGGCGGTAATCCCGGTTAGTTTACATGGCTTTACTGTGAGCTGAGTTGAAGAAGCCAATAGCTTCTGAATTCAAAATCATTCTTTTAGTTTCATCGAAACAGCGGGACAGTGACAACAACACTCTCATCAGCCCCAAAAAAGGGAAAAGACTAAACAAAGCATCTCCCTGCTGTTTCGAAAACCGCCCGGAGCAGAGTAGCTGACTTCAGAGGAAGCAACTTGTGCGCTGTAGTGCACTTTATTGGTCTGCTCCAGGGGAAACATTCTGAAATGATGCAGGCAGGCGATATTGACTGCGGCAGGGGAACGATTTTGGCAGTTCGACAACGTCAGGATTTACTATTGAGCCTCCTGCAGGTTTTATGTTCCAGAGTCATTATGATACCGTATCCTTGATACGGATATTGGAGACGGCCAATTGATAGCCAGTAATGACGCTCCAGCTGTTGCACTCGCAGCCCTCCTTTGGCAGCCGCAACCAGGCTTACACATAGTTTGTTACCAAGAATAGCACATGTGGAAAGTTGCATCGGTGCAGTTGTGAGGAAAGTTAAAGACTCCCTCCAGACTCATTTTGAAGACATAAAATATACTCTGCGTGGAATAGCAATCGGTGTCTGATATGGTGTTTCCTCCTCATTCCTTTTCTATCCTGAAAATAAAGCATATAAGAATGCAAATATTTTTTTTATAGCAGAGATTACATCAGAAAATGTCTTTTTTTCATAAATATAAGTTATGTTGACAAAAAGTGTTACTCACTAGAACACACTGTATGCATCCTTGTGACATGTGATGAATATGTCTCATCCTCGCAACACATTAGCAAGGCAGTATTTTGCATTGTTTACGTCCATGGTTACTTGCTAGCACTCTTCTCCTTTTCCATTTTTGCATCTTTCCGGGCACATTACCTCCAGATCAGTGGAATAAGTTGAAATATTTGATCATATTCACACAGTGGTCATTTTCCTCAGATGAAGCTCGAATGCTGGGATGTTACACTGCTGGTTTCTATGTTGCAAGTTGTGAAATTGAAGGGATTTTGACGGACTGTTTAATTTCACCACTTCCTGATCGATTCAGCAACTGAAAATGTGATGAGGTCATAATCAAGGAAAAACAACCTATTGCTAGTATTTGCTTTCAACCACTGTTTAATTTACTTAAATAAATGTGTCCTGTAAGTCTGTTGTTATTTTAAAATAAATGTATGCCTCTCCTATTGTATTGACACTAGCAGAGGTAATGTTAGCTAGGAAGTGGCTGAATGCTAACGTTTATTTTTGTTTAAGGGAATGTAATAGTTTATCAAATATGTTGTTTTACCTTGAAGCTGGTGCTGTTTCTCTATGGACTTTTACTACCTATTGTCTTTATAGTTGCTGATTAATCAGGAAGCAATGCGATGTTACTGTTTATCCAAATGACTTGCAACCTTAAGCACAGCACTACAACACTGGAGCTTCCCACCCTGAGCGTGATGTCAGAGGAATAAGGCGGCTGTGTGTGTGAATAATGATCTGATCGGGCTCTCACTACATACTTGGTTTTGCAGGACATGGCGGTTTCTGTCTGTGGTCTGAGTGCACTCTGATTTCAATGACTTGTGTATTTGACTGTCTATTTATGTGCACGGAAAATAGTAGCCGGCTTTGTAAGACCATTTGGTTGGTTGTATGAGAGATTTTATACTGGAAAAGCTGTTGGAAAGGTAGGCCTTTAGGTGAAATAGAATAAAAGATGCACCGTTAGTCCTTTCACAGCAAATGGTGATGGATGAATTGGTCTGGTACATAACTTTCAGGTGGGCGATCTGAGTCTGAGTCCTGTGTGTAAAAATACGTTTTATTGTTTGGATTTTTAATTTAGGACTTTGTGAATTGGTTGTTTTGAGATATTTAAGTCGCAGTTTGGTTAGTTTTAGGTAAGCAATATACTTAGCAAGGTTTAGGTAGCAAAACTACTTGTTTAGGTTAAGGTAACAAACTGTTTGGTTAGGTTAAGCCAACAAAACTATTTTGTTAGGTTAAGGTAACAAAACTACTTGTTTAGGTTAAGCCAACAAAACTGTTTGGTTAGGTTAAGGCAATTAAACTATTTTGTTAGGTTTAGGTAAAAAAAACTAATAGGTTAGGTTTAGGTTACCAAACTACTTGGTTCGGTTTAGGCAGCAAAAATACTTGGTCAGGTTTAGGAAAAGATCATGGTTCGGATGAAAATACCAAGCCAACGTTCAGTTTTGTTTTTTACATTGAACAAGAACAGTGATGATCACAAAAATGTAAATATAATCTCTCCTAGAAGTAACACGTGTTGAGTAAACCAATGCGGCCTGATTAGAATACTCATCAGGCATACAACACTCTGTGTGACCTAGCACTACAGGCACTGCCCTTGGGCGAAACACAGAATGTTTAGGGAGTCCCCTATTAGCATAATTTGTTTATTGTGTCATCCACATGCACATACGCACGTGCTTTCTTGTGCATTTGCAGTAGACAGAATAAACCGAATAGCTCCATAGCACTGCTGGAGGTCAAAAACTCCACAGGGAACCCTTACGACGGGCACAGTGAAACTTCTGCCTCTTCAGTCAAACTCTGCACATACTGCATTTTTCACAGCAATACTCCAAAGACCATGTAACAGAAAGCACAGCACATTTTGGAATGGAGGGAGACTTTAAAAATGAGGACAAAATGCTCTTGTAGTGCTTCCAACGCTGGTGTTTCTAGATCTCGTAAATCACTTCAAAATGCTGAAAATCTATTCCAGCTGTAATACACGAGTATTTTCTTTTAATTAGGAGGCTGTTAACACGAAAGGAAATGAGACAGGGTTAAAAATGTATTCAGCTGCGTCCTGGCAGAGGCTTCCATACAATCAGGGAGCCCGAGCTGAGACAGCATGTGATAAAAGCATCAGCGTTAAGTCTTTGTGGCAGTGCTGCTGCCCATTAGCCGTTCCCTCAAAGATGCCCTTTGTCTCTGCCATTAGAAATCACAGGGAGAGTAGAGAGTGTTTATCTTAGACAATCAGAAACAGAGGCTGTGTGAAATTCTTAAAGGTTTCTAATTTGAATATGTAAGAAGCCTTTTTCACCGTCGGGATACTAAGCCAAAAGTTTAACCTCAATTTAGTGTATTTTGTGCACAAGTAGATTTTATGTTATTGGATATGAAAACATAACAATATAAATGTGGCAAAATATAATTTCTGAGCTAAAATAAACACTAGTCTTTACATATATCTGCATTAATTACACTTTGTCGATCATTTGTGCAGGCTGATGACACTTCGTCGAGATAGACCGCCCCAAACATGCAATTTATCTTCATTTTAAAATTGTAAACGTTCGACGGAGCCTCGTTCTGGTTTCCTGTTGTGCCCTGCTTCTTTATTTATACAAGAGGGATTTTCTCATTCATTTCCCCTCCTACCACATTCAAACTGGCGACCTTCCAGTTCCCGGGCCCATCCTCTCTGACCCTCCAGGCTACCGAGCTGCTGTCAAGAGAGCTGTGAGGAACGGCAACAACAACTGTTGCTATAGACGAACCCTCCTATCAGCTCAAAGACGCTTCAATAGGGAACTCTTCAAACATGTTTTTCTCCTCTTGACCTGGCTGACGGATCGCGCGATCGTACAGCATGTTTAAGCGTTGTGGAATATGAAGGGAGAGTAAGGTGGGAAGGGAACAGGGAGAGAGCTGTCCGCGGTGCTGAAATGAGAGCGCAGCACGTGGCCTGGTGTGTTACTATGGCTACAGCTGTCTGTATCCCTAAAATAACCATACACACACATAGTAACCTTATTGCAGAAAGGAAAAGAAGTGGCAATCTGTTGCAGTCAAATTGACGAAGATGGAGTAATGTCTGTTTTGTCACCGCTGACAGAGAAGGGCTCGGCGGAAAAATCAGCACGATACAGAGGCTGAGCCACAAGTCACCTGCTGCTGTTTTTGTCTCTCCAGCGCGCCGTGCAAAATGAAATCAAGACTTCTACAACATTCGCGATACTTCTCGTCTTGCGCTTTTTTGTCCCCTTGTATTTCATTGTGTTCTTCGAGTCTGATTGTTGAGGAGTTTGGCTCTACGTAGGCTCGTCCTTTGTATAGCGCTCTGAGACGCGGGGTTTGTGCGATTGACTGACACATGGTTTGAAACAAAGCCTCACTGGGCCGCTTTGCATATCCGCTGCTCCAGCGAGCGACGAGCAGCAGCTAAACACATCGATCCGCGAATCCCAGAAAATCGTGAGACCGCACCGCGATAAAAGAGGTCCATTAGGAAACTGCCACGTCAAATTTCCACAGTACTGAGGGAACGCGTGTGAGAAAGCGGATGAGTAATGCTTTCAACTCTCAAATGACAGATCTCAAGATGCTTCTGAGCAAGGCACTTTATCCCTCAACACTCTGTTGGGACTGTTTTTATTGTTGTGTACAATATTAGCCAACAGAATAAACTAGATAATGAATGAATGAAATTGAATAACACATTTGTGATATGTAGGTCACATATATCTTATTTCACTATGTATATATATGTACAACCAACAGTGTACATTCTTTTTTGTCAGACTTTGGAATTGGATTCCCTCCGAATATATCTGTAATGTTGACATTCTGTCTGTTAGCGGGTGTAGTTCTGTTTCTACAGCTGCCTATTCGGAGTCAATCAGTTCTTTCCCTATTATAGTATGGCAGCAACCTATTAGCTTAGCTTAGCTTAGCTTAACTTAGTTTAGCTCAAAGACTGGAAACAGGGGAACCCACAAAGCTCTCTAATAAACACAGTGTATTTCAGTTGATTCCTTATTACAAAAACCAAAACATAAAAATGACATGTTGTGTCTTTACGCAGGATCATAAAGGGGACTATTTTTTGGCCGGGGGCAGTGACTGCCATGCTGCCACTCTTCTTCTTCTTTTTTATTGTATTTATTTGTAGTTTTGCAGATTATACAATTAAGATATAAGATTTTACATAGCTAGTGAGCTTTAGGGGTGCTAGTTGGCAGATTTTGGTAACCTTAGCTTTTTATTCCTGTTTCCTGTCTTTTTGTTTGGCTAAGCTAAGCTAACCAGCTATTGACTGCAGTCTAAGCAGGGGACGGTGATGACTTCTCATCTAACTCCCAGCAAAAAAAACATAAAAAATAATTTCCCAAAATGTCAAGTTCTCTCTGAAGGTTTTTCTTAAAATAACCTTACCCTCTTGTCGCAGAAAGTGTTTTTGAGCTGACCGCCACAGACAGCAAATCTTTTCAACCGAATGTGTGAAAATGACTGTTATTGTCATGCTGTTATCTCAGTAATTTTATGGCGGAAGGATCGTGCCCTTCTATGTTCATGCTATTGCCGTTTTTAAGAAATGTGAAGCAAGCGTTGGTATGGGTGGTTGAATCTGCCTGGATAAATAAATAAGAATGCTGCACAGGACAAGATGTGAAATATACACCTGAATCAATACAGCTGAATCATCCAAGAAGCTCCACATTCACCCTGTTTCAGTTCTGTGTTGTGTCCCTGGTGGGAATTGCTTACCTAGAGTAAACTGGACCCACTGCCTGAAGAAGTACCTCTTCACCTCCTCCATGTTTTTGAGTTTTAGTGACTGACAGCGCAATAAATAATTCCTGGTGAACAAATTCCTGAAACCTTCAAAATGTTAGTTATTTCAGCATTCAGCCTTGTGCAGTCTTTAATGACTGAAAGCCCAATCAAGATGCTTGACTGTGAATTGTAAACATGTTCATTTCTCTTAATTTAAAAAAAATAAATGCCCTCTAGAAACATGGACCAACGGTGCGGGCTTCATCCGAGTGTCCACAGCACTCAGCGAGTCCTCCTCCATCCACAGCGACGCCTTGTTCCATCCGAACAAGGACGTGTCCGGGATGGGAGTGGAGCCCATGCCCTACACCATCTTGGAGGCCGAGCATTACAAAGAGGAGCCATGGGCCGAGGAATTACAGACGTTGTTACAGGTGATTAAATAAATGAAGAAAGGAACTTGTGCAACTGAGCTAATCATCTAATATTTCCTCTGTGGGTAATGTATTTCACAGCATTGCATCATTTTATGAGTTAGCGTAAAATAGAAAAAAATCTCATTAATCTTGTCCTCAGATATTACAATCAGTGATGATGATGAAGGCAGCTGTTCTCTTGAATCTGGCTCTCAAGGTGTGCAATCTTGTAGTTTTTCAAAATAAGAGTTGTGAAAGAGGTCTTTGGGGGAATTCATCCGACTCTGACCTGAATTTGGGTAAAAAGTGTGGGCACAGTGGTTCAAGGTTAATGTTAGTTTAGGGGGAAGACTCCAGCTGAGGATTTAAGGCTGATATTAGAAATAGGTTAATGGTAAAGCCTGGGGTGAATGGTGCCAACAGAATGCATGCTCTCTCTCTCTCTGAGTGTGTGTCATTGAGTGAGACGCGTTTGAGGTCTTCTGTGTAGGCCGTCTGAACGTTTTCTTCTTAAAAAATGCACAGAAACATAATCCTGCGACAAAATGCTTTAAATACATGTTATATATGTTTCTGTGATCATGGTGCAACACAGGTCTCTGTCCAAGTTACATCAGGGGGCTGTCAAAGCTCAGTCTCTCCACGCTGCAAAAAATATCCACCTTAACCTGTCTTTTAAGAAATGTTTGAGAAATAAATAAATCATCTTGAATGTATCAAGAAACAGAATAAATACTCACCAGAAAGGAAAACTGGTTCTATGTTTTTTTTTTGTTTTTTGCAAAATCAGCTTGTAAAAGGATTTTTTTTTTTTCAGGTGAAATTTAAGGCGTAACATTTTTCAGAGACTTCTGAAAGCATTTGAAACCCGACAGAAAATAAATTGAATTCTCACCAGTTTTGCAACAAAAGAAAAAAAATAGTTGTTTTTTGTCTTTATGTAAAACGACAGTGTGAGCGTCGGCATCAAGACTACTTAACATATTGCATCCGGACATTTTTTACAGTGTTGCACGCCGTGTGCCAAAAGCGCCGGCGGTGCGCAGGCAGCCTCCAGATCACACAGTTGGATAGATGGGTATCACCAGCATGTGATCGGGCTGCTGAGGCTGTGCTCGCTGCCTCTTCAATCCGACAGATCCGTCTTTAACAGAACAATGTGAAGGGGCGCCGACGAGCCGTCACTCCTCTTCGGTCTGTGGACTACCTGGAGTGACTTCGGGGTGTATTTTGGGGGATGATGGGGATGAAAGTGGTGACGGTGAATCGGGATCCCCATTTCTTCGAAAGCCGCCAACTTTCACTCTCTCTTCTCTTCCTCTTCTTCTTCTACTTCTTTGTGTGTCTATAAAGCGCACCAGCATGCAGATCTCCCCGGGTGAAGACAAGATCCCAGTAAGTACACCAGCATCCGTCCGCCGACACTCTTTTGCCCTTCTCGTCATTGCTTTGAGTTTAGTTGGCGACACCTGTGACCCGCTGAGAGTTTTGATAGCAGGCTGTAACCTGGCTGTAAACCACTGTGCAGGAGCTTATTCTGGAAATAAAGGAGATAATTCAACTCAGTATACCAGACAACATCAAATACAGTCTTTATTTATTTATTTATTATGTATTTACTTAACTAGAAATGTGCTATACAGGTTCTTTCAAGGATTTACAACCTTCTGGCAACCTTGTGGGAACATCCCCCAGAGGTTTTGTTAAGCATTTGGGAGCCCTCTTGGAACTCCAGCTAGTGTGAACCAAATGCATCTTCCTAGTGCATTATTCTTTATAATAAAGTGTCAGCAAACAGAAACCCTGAGGAAAAGTTCCAAGACTTTGAAGCAAGCAACTGTATGTTTTTGTATAGAGTGCACATATGGGTGACAACTTCCAAAATAATGGATATTGTTATTTTACTTGACATTAGACTTCTGCCAGCACAAATGTAGTTCACCTGATTACTTGTACTATGAAATAGCAGTAAATCTCCCGCAAAACACTCAAAGTCTGAACTAATAATGAGAATTTTTAATTTTTTTTCGGTCACATTGCTCAAATATTGTTGTTTTTAGCCACATGCTGCTGTTTTTCTTCCTCTATTTTTTTTTTTTAGCAACAAAACTCTTGAAACCCAACAAACACTGCCTTCTCATGAGCCCCAAACAGTGGACTGACACGTTAACGGCTAGCTGGAGAACACAGCGATGCGTTAGCAAGCTAAAGGGATAGACCATTGTAGAGACCAAAAACAGAGCTAAAAGAGAGTGAATATTAGCTTTACGCTTGCTAGGTTTACCAAAACATGAATCTTGCTAGATGCTAGTGTGTCTTTGTGACAGCTGGATATTAACTGTTAATGTCAAGTTGACCGTATCAACGTAAATGCTAATGATATTTTTAATGCTGTGATCTCAAGTCGTGTCAGTTATTGCAGGTTTAAAGCATTTCTTGATGATTGTAAAAGATATTTTTCAGAAAAAAAAGGCAAAAGTGAAACCATCTCATCTAGCTTTTCTTCAGTTTTTGTGAGACCAAACCAGTGGCAGAGCTACAGTGGCAGCAGTTTGGACACAAATCTTTGAAAAATTAGCCTATTTAGCTTTTTCAATTCTGAGGGAAACCTGATTGTACATGTATGCCATATTCCCATTTATTTATCATTATAAATCGTGACTTTGAAGCAATATAGCTAAGCTAACTAGCATAGGGTCCTAGCTAGCAACAGTGTTATTCCATTATTAGCTTGTTTTTTAGTTAAATATTGGACCTTTATGAGTTATCAGGCAGAAGACAACACAGCCATTTGTGTGGTTTTAAGCAGGAGGACATTCAGTGACAAACACACACAGACACACACTGGGCTGGTGTTATTGATAGTTAATGTATTAGTCTAATTCCAACAAATACATTTAGTATGAGCACAGCAGAGGATTTATTCGACGGTAGCACAGATGCACAGCACCACATAGTAGAAGTCTGTTCTGCTGGTAAGTAAGAAACCAGCTCTCTGGAAGTGAAATAAATATCCCATCCTGCCCTGTAGAGCCTATAGAGTGTTCCCTCTTGTGCCCTCCATGTTTAGTCTCCCTCTCTGCTTTCCCTGTCTAAATAAAGAATCAAACTGCCAAAGGTGAGCTGACTGCCCACTCTGCTGCTGAAGGTTCTCACTTCAGTGTTTTTGAGAACCTGCCAAAAGCCACTTCTGTTTGCGTGTGCTGACAGTGCAGTAGATGTTTAAGTTCATTCAAACAGTTATTACATAACTCACTGCTGCTTGAAGGTATGCTGGCTTTGAACAACTTGTACTTATTAAATTGATTGATTGTGATACCTTTTGACGATTGTTTTAAACAAATTGGAGTATGATGCAGATGGCTGTTTTCCTCTTTTTTTCAACACTTCCCATACTCACACAGCGGCCATTTTCCTCTGACATCATGCTCAGGGTGCAGGGCTCAAATGTCGCACCGCTGAAGTCCATGGTGCCAGACGTAAAAACGTAGTAAATCTGACAAATTGTTGTAATTTCACTGCTTCCTTATTGATTACCAACTGCGAAGACAATAGATGGGAGATCCAGAGGGATATCGGACCATATTTCTAGGTAAAACAACAGGTTTGATAACTCAGCTTCCATTAGACAACAACTAACGTCGACATTCAGCCCTATTCTAGCTAATGTTATTGTTTGATGTTTGATGATGTTGTTTGATGATTATTGTAGTGTTACACAATTTGATTAGGATAAGCATAAATCAATTCAGAGATATCAACACACATCTTGTGGAAATTTGCCTAAACCTGGAAGTGAAACACACGGAATGTAATCAAACGGTAATGTCAGTCAAGATGTGGTTAAATGCTAACAGTAGCTAATGGGCTATCAAGTAGGTTGTTTTACCTTGAAATATGGTTGAATGTGCCTCCAGATTTTCGCAATGCGTCATCTTTCCTTTCTTGCGAATCATTTTGTAAGACTCCCTATGTGTATACCACTTTCAACCTGGAACACAGCAGCGTTACACTATCCCAAAATTCAAGTTTCCCACCCTGAGTGGAGGAAAATGGCCATCATGTGAATGAGGTCTATGGTTGCACCAGGTCTACTACAGTATGCGTTGATATTTTACATTTCCTTTTGTTTTCTCTTGGCTCCCTACAGGTTGTGGGACCAACTGCGAGCCCTCAGAGCAGCGCTGAAGGCCTCTGTTTTTCTGATGGCCGACGGAAAGTTGACTACGTCCTGGTCTTCCATCAGCGACGGCACGGCTCCATACGATCTCCGGCCAGCACCTCAGTTTCACACGACAGGTTATCCATTGTTTCCAATGGCAACTTTCCCCCTTCGGTAGGCCCAGATGTGGAGGCTGAAAGGGGAGGCGGCGTACAAGGAGAAGCTGCGAATGCCGGCGAGGTGTTCATGGAGCTTGGATGTTCAGGAGGGAACGAGACGACAGAGCCCGCTGACCATGAGATGCGGCTAATCAGACAGGAATTTGAAGCCAACCTGCTGGAGGCCGGCCTGGAGATAGAGAGAAACAATGAGGTGAGTGTGCATGTGTGACCATAACACAGACTGTATACATTAGTGGTCGGAGCCTCTGGGTCTGAGAATTGAAGCCAATGCAGACAAAGAAAAAGCTGCATTCTTTCTATTGGCTAGCAGGGGGAGACTCTACTGGTTTCAGAATGACGTCTAATGGAATGTAAGCCAATGAGAAAAAAAACCCTATTTCCGGCTTGATTTATTACCTCAGTAAACATTTCCATAAGGAGTTTATGCTCTCAATTGATAGTTTCTAGTCTTCTTTAATACAGCGTCATGCTGCTCCTGATAAGAGTAAAGTAGATATGGACGTGTCTACTTTGTGATTGTCAAATAACTACCACCCTGTGCCCTAGGATTCTCTTCTTGTGTCCTCTCTTCTCCATGACACTTTACTGACGACTTAAACTGCTGCATAGCTTTTTAATTCTCATGTTTTAATATCTCATGGTAATAGAGTTAGGAAAGAAACAATTGTCTTTCAGACAGGTTTCAGAAAACACAAGCCAGTTATTTAAAAGTTTCCATATTATATAAAGGGAGATGTCCATGTTTTTTTTATTATAAAGCAGATCTAGTATTATATAAATACTACGAAAAAATCAAAACGCTCAATCCATGAGCATTTAGGACCTTTAATTGAAACTGCTATTTGTAACTGTTACGTCCATCATAAACACCCATAAACACATATTCCAGGAGAAGATCTTACAACGTTTGCTTTAATATTCACTGGGATGGTAAAGCTGTTGTTTGACATGATACGGTAGAAAGCAGGTTCCACCAGACACTGAGCAACATGAGCAATCATTTGATGTCCGGTTTGTTGCCATCTGTTGAATATAAGTCTATTATTTACTTTCCTTTTTAGCTCTGTTTTGGTCTCCATCAACTCCTGATGGAATTATTAAGATCTTTAGCTGCTAAATGCTCCACTATGTTCACCAGTTAGTCACTAACTTTATTTGCTAGCTGGGCTGGGCTGGTAGCATATAGTACATTTATCAGAGCTTTTTTGTTGAATACAGCCGTGTGTTGCAGCTGGAAACAAAATCGAGGAGAGCAGTGAGAGTTAAACAAAATAGTAAAATTACGGGCCTTGATAACCAAAACAAGAGTTCAAAGATGCTAAAATGCACCATAGCACTGAGGGTAGTTTGGATGATAATTCTCCATGAGTTACAACGTTTTTAGAAGTGATTTTTGCAGCTGTAAGTAGAGCATTAGTAGCTAATGGTCAAGAACACATAAAACCCGCTAGCATGTCCCTTTGCTGGTCCATTGGTAGAACAGTTTGATGTTTTGAAAAAAGTATTATCCTTTCATAAAATTAACAGTTATGGTTGATCAGGATTATAATTCCAGTCGCTAACCATCAGCCTGTGTGCTTGATTCACAAACTAAATGCTATAGTTTTACTGTGTTTACAGGATTTTTTTTTTGTCTAAACCTTGACAGAGGATCTGATGTAACCCTGTCTTGAGCTATTTAAGGTGAGCGCCTACATAAGAACCTGGCTCAGATGGCAGGAAAAAGAAGTGGGTGAGACTCGAGATGTAGTTAAAGATATCAGGTGGCTATTACACCAGCAAAAGCCTAATGTCTTAAGGAGGTTTTTTTTTTATAAAACTTTGAAATGTATATTTTATTTCACATTTAAAAGGTTATATACCATCTTCTTGTACCATAATCACCCTTGAACACTTGATCTGTGTATGTGTCAGTTTAGAGGAAACAAAGTACAGGCACAACAACAGCCAAAGGCTCAGTAAGATGTCCACCACCCATTTCTGGGTCATTTGTTAAACAGTGGACATAATGGAGAGCTCCATTTTACACCCAGTCGTCAAATCAGTCATCAAGTTGTCAAGTTGTGTATAAACAGCGCTAACAATGGGCGGTAATCTGCACCATGCTACATGACAACAGTTTATTCAAATGGCCCAAAAAAGATTTCCAACTCCTTTGAGCAGAGTTATCCCATTATACATGGTAGGCACCATACAGCAAGCTTAAGGAGATTTACCCCGTCTAGCAAAGTTTAAAGGAGAAGTTCACCTAAAAATTAGATCATTGTCTACTCACTCCATGCTGCCGGAAAGTCTGCTGTTTGGTAGTGCACTAAACATTTCTGTAACTTCACAGCAAAACGGTGTTGCAACATTCTCCTAAATAACTGATGTAGATGTGGACTTTACAACTTAACAACTGAAAGAAAGCATAAAATGGCTCTGCACAGCTATCCTGGTGTAATCCAAGTCTCCAGAAGCCCCACAATCACAGATTGATGTGAAAAGATTTGCACCCTAGACGTACATTTGAGCTTGTGCACCCACTTCAGACGATGCATGCTAACGCTTTTAGCTTAGATGTGTTTTAACTACTTCCTCTGTTTTAAGATAATTCTGCGATGCATTTTTTGCTCTGAAGCTCCAGAAATGTTGTGTGGACTATGAAGCTCACCCAACTGTCAAACGGCATGGGGGTGACTCGAAAGAAAATGACAGACTTTTTTATTTTTGGCCTAACTTTTTCCTTTAAGCTAACGAAAAGACAGAAAAGCACATGACAGGATACAAAAAATAAATAAAACACCAAACCTTTTTCCCCAAAAAGCCAGCCAAGCCACGGAAAAATTCATCAAAAAACCACTGTAATAAAATCCTTGACAGAAAATCCTTCTGAAGTTCTCTGTCAGAACAGCTCGTATCCAGGGCAACACACAAATGCATAACTCGGTGCAAGCTGCACCAAACCTGCAAACCTGAGCAATGGAATAAAAAAAAAATCAAGTCTGGTGAGTCATTCAGCCTCGTTCTTTCTCCCAGAAACACTTGCTGGAAGACATAAACCGACGATATATACTGCCAAATAGTGTGGATGTTTATTGATCCTATGGCAACTGTAAAGACAGACAACTGTTCTACGTGGTCAATATATTTTAAACATGACCAGAACCGGATTGGACCAAATTCACACTCATATTGTTGATGGCCTCTTTTATAGACGACCTAAACCCCTAAATGACAGTTGATCAAATATAACTCACATTTACCTGTTTTGTAGCCATGATTCAGTTTTCACACCTCGTCTTGTCCATGCTGCTTCTGTTATTTTGAGCCTACTGCTTGTATGACTGGGACTTTATTTTGGAGCCTGAATCTGCACGAGGGCCTCACGGTTCCATGTGTGCTGGCAGACTTTAATTCTACTCCCTGCAGCCAACACAGCTGCTGGGCTGACCCCTTTGTATCGATTTACTAATTCAGCCCGAAACGGGTAATTTTGTTTTGACATGTACAAATCGTTTCGCCCAGATTGTTTGTCACGTAGCAACCAATGCTCGCGCACAAGAGTGTGTAGTTTATTTTGGCTTTTGTTGTGCCTGTGTGTGTGTGTGTGTGTGCGCGCGTGCGTGTGTAATAGTCACTTGGCAGAACACACGGTCTGTGTGCTCTGTGTACTTGTAGTGCGGCTGCAGGCTCGCTGCCACACAGTTGTACAAATGCAGTTATTGTTAAAGTTCCGCTGTTTGCAAATTGTATGCTGCTGCTCCTTGGCTGCGACACTGAGCCGAATCATTTGGGGACTATAAAATGTCACATGGGAAGCTTCAAGGAACTGCCTCGCAGTTTTGTGAATTGTTACATCACTACAGCACAATGTGGTCACCAGTTGGCTCTTACTCTGTGTTGTTCAGGGAAGACTTATCTGGGCTTTAAATGCAGGATAAAAGGATTTTATCTTTGTGTGTGTGTATTTGTGTATGTGATATGTATTTAGCTAAATACATGTGACTGTGTGGACATGTGTGTGTGCTGGACGGCAGCCAGTTGGCAGCGTGTGAGGTCTGCAGGCTAGTATTAATCAGATTGTTGACAGTGTGGCCATGGAGCCTAAGCCAGGATGAGATTAGCTGACTGACTGATAGCTCCTTATCGCATCTCATTGATAGAGAGGGGGAGATCGAATCTGCTGCCGAGAGCAGCCGCTATGAAGAGGAGGACTCGTGCTCCAATATCCCTCATTTGAATGTAGTGACGGGTGCTCGTACAAAAAATGACTGACAAACATAATTACACTCCATCCATTAGGGTGTAGCTGGATGTGGTTGTAGGAGGTGCTGACAAAGAGAGGAAACATTATGGGATAATGACTGAAGGTTTGCCGCTCACCTAATCACTCGTATAGATACAGTCAGAGAGGTGGAAATCCTTTGTGCATTTATACTTGCTAATCTGTGTGCACGTATTAAGATAATCCAGCAAATCAGATTTTTTTTTTACTTTGACGCATTAGAATTAGTGAAGCACATGCTGTCACAGCAATAATGAACATGTCTGCACCGGAATGATGCAACCAGATAATCTAATTTGAAATAAGTGATCTTACATCACAGTGACAGAGTATTATCTGCTGACCTGTTGGTTTATAAGGACTTGAAATGTGTGCCAAAGGGTCTTTAACACAGATAATAGTAGTTATTGAGGGATTTATGGTTAATCCGAGGGGCTGATATTCAATAATAAAAAGTTCAAATCTGCTATTTAGCACATCCACATATTAGGAATATATGGCTTTGTTTCTTACAGCTGGTTGAAAATGTGGCACTGAATGAATGAATTAATCACTGAATGAGCCACCTGTTCAACTAAGCAACACTTAATGTTTCACAAAGCACACTGAAAAATGGAAATGGACGTGATGGAGTCTCTGTGGCCAAGCCAGTAAGCTTGGTTAGCTAGATGGAAATAAGGTGCTGTAATACTGTTTTGTATTGCCCAAACACCATGTCTTGAGTTTTCATGGCTAACGACTAACTACACTAGTTAGCTTGTTTAGTTGTGAAAGTAGCACTGTTGAATTCATACTCATAACAGTTAAGATGCAACATATTGCCAGCTCACTGCTGCTCACTATATTCTGCAGCTACTGTTAGCTGGTTAGCTCAGTTAGCTGTGCAGCTAGTCAAACTACTGGGGAAGTGTTGGTGTTTCCACTATAAGCACAAAGAGGTTTTCAGGGCCAGGGTTAGCTGGTTTGCAAATACCTCTGCAAACACAATGCAGACTTCTTTGACATAATGACAAAGATTCTGTTAATGATATTAGTTAACTTTTGAATGTTCTAAAGTACAATTCTAATATGTTTCACCTTTAATGGTGACAGGTGTCATGTCAGTGTTATGTACACCCCTTCAAATACAGTGGAACCCAAAGTTTCACTTAGATGAAAAACAAACCCAGAGTATTTTTTTCTTTTCTGAACATTTCTTGCATTGTACCAAACTTCACTCTCCTGCCTGCTAGGAACCTGTCTGACTTCACATTAATTGGATGGTAGAAAAAAGGAGAATGGCTTGAATGTCAAACATGTTGACTGTGTCTGAGGATTATTGAGCTGACCTTCGATCTCCGAGGGACATCCTCTTACAGAACACTTTTAATTAAATCAGAGCAAGATGTTAATTTAAGAAGTGGAGCTGGGACTTCAGTGGAGAGTTCAGTCTGTGGGGGCTTGGGAACAGAGAGAGCAGGATTATCTGTTTGGCAAGACGTCTCTATGGTACGGACCGATTCTGCCCAAACAAAGGTAGCAGGACAGCAAACTCCTTTCTCTTGGAGGAGAAAGTCATGTCAGGCAATTACTGCAACAGTTGCGAGAACAGCCTGCGTGTAGGGTGGAAGTGTTACGACTACAGGGCCCTCCAAACTTAGGTTTTCCAGAGGCACACTTCAAACCGAGGGTTATGAGAACTCAGTTGTGTCAATGTATCATGGTCCTTTTCTTTATAACAAGCACAAAACAAACTTTGTCTATGTCTTGGTAGCTAATGAGCTAGCAAGCAAATGTTACATTGTTATTGCTGATTTGTACATGACAGTCCCACATTTTGACATATTTTAATGTTGCATCCCCCCTTTGATGCCATATTATCACTGAAGTGTGTGTAAATATATACATATCTATATCTATCTATCTATCTATCTATCTATCTATCTATCTATCTATCTATCTATCTATCTATCTATCTATCTATCTATCTATCTGTCTGTCTGTCTGTCTGTCTGTGTGTATATGAGTGTGTGTTCAGCTTATCTTGAGAACTGCTCATCAAATCTACTTAACACCTGGCAGGTGTGTTGCTGAGTTGCCAATGAAGTGCAGTGTCAAATTTGGTGCCATTTGGACAAGTGCATTATTAATACATTTTGAATAAACAGCAAACACACACTCTGTGCAGAAGCATTGGTGTAAAGGGTAAGGGCAAAAAAAGGGGATTGAGCCATAGATCCACATCCCACAACGCTGTAATCTGTAATGTTGTTTTAGTATCATAAAACTTTCAGGTGCATGCAAGATAATACAAAATAAGTATTTCTGATTCTGATTCTGATTCTGAAGGCAAACTTTATTGTAAATTCTGAATACAGCCCAGTCAGACATCCATTTACTGCCAATGTTCTTTCCCACTACTGTGACCTCTGAGTTACTGCCCGCCCCATAGACTTTACATTGTGATAATGTCACAAAAAAAGCACATAAAACTCATAGTACAAAGATTCAACAATTTGCCTGTTGTGTCCAAAGCTTTACAATTTCTTTTTTTATAGTGGTGGATCTATGAGGGAAATTTTATTGGCCATTGCAATAGCTTAAGTACCACTCAGTCAAACTAGGAGCAAGGGAGCAAGTGGCTTGAGTCTGGGAGAGCGGCAGATACTCGATAGAAAAAGTTGTGAGTCTGTAATAAGGCTAACACATACAAACAGGCTAACTCATTTTCCAATTCACCTTACCCACATGCTTTGTACTCTTCGTTTCACCTATTCACGACCAGTCATTCGCCAAAAACAGAGTAATTGAAAGGCACCTGACATAAAAGGTTTTGAGGCTGCCTTTTATAAAAGGTGATCTGTGCACAGCAATTGGGAGCATGAAAAGTCACAGATGAAATGTAACAATAACTGTTACTGTGGCAACTCTCTATATATATTTGTGAAAAAAAACATTAAAAAACTACATTTTGTTTCTCTGTGCTCGAAAAAAGGAGTTGTATCATCTTTTTTCTTTCAGTGTGACTGTGTTCTGCCGCTGGTGTTACAGCTCCGCAGCAGAATGTAGCTGCTTTAAATGGACAAAAAAATGAATGCTGCGCATAATGAGTTAATGCATAATTAAAATAAGGTGTCCGACCAATATTAGAACAGGGTCCTTGGCCCTAGACAATTTCATGATCGAGCTCCTATTGCGTGTGGAAACAAGCAGCAGCAGGTTTTGGTGAATTTACAGCGAGCCAACACAAATGATCAGATGTGCGATTCAACAGGTTGCCACGGTTGTATCCAGGTTGATCCCTGCATCCGCCCACCTGCAGGTCTGGAGGAGATCCTGTAATGTCACCCCCTCCCTCTCTCCCCGCTGCCTTTTACCTCAGCTCAAAGACTCCTGCTAATAACCACCTTTCACGCTGTGTTTTCTCTTTGTGTCTTTTAATTTGTCCTTCTCCCGGTGATACGTTTAGTCTCCCTCTCACTCGTCCTGTCTCTGTCTTTATCTCTCACCCATTCTCACCCTCCGTGCCCCTCTTGACTCAGTTTCTCTCGCTGCTCACCACTTCGCTCTCAACCCAGCAATCCTATCACCCAACCGATCACCCTCTCATACTCGATGCCCCCCCCCCCCCCCCATCTAAAGACGCCCCCGGCTGCGTCCTAGTTACCCCCCCTACAGAGATAAAGAGCTAATTGGAAATCCCGCTACTAATTAACCTTCTCCAGGCTGAAAGGTATTTATATCCTCTGCTTTTTGATGGAGCGATAGAGGGAGAGGGGGAGGGAGGGGGAGAGGAAGGGAGGAAGAGGTGGAGGGAAAAGGGGGCGAGAAAGCCTGAGAAATGAATGCGAGCGGGTGGGTGGAATATAATGGATGACGGTGGAAGTTGGGTGCAAGTAAGTGAGGGAGGAGGGCGAGGTGTGGGTGACAAGGCAGAAAAATGAGGTGGCTGCAGCGGTTTCACAAAACATCAGTGAACCATTGCTTATTTATGAGTTTTGTGTCTAACAACACTGAAAAGGTGGTATGGGAGGGCAATGGGTCAATAGAGAAACTTCCAACATGTTTGAGGTCTTCAAGGAGAGAGAGAGGGAAAGTCAGGCAACCGGGCTTATGGGAAATGTTGCCATGGTTCTGTGTCTTGCGGTGTCTTGTATATGATTTCCATGCCCTCTCGTGTCCTTACAGTGTCTCCTGTGCGCTTCCCTCTGTGCATGTTTGCCTCCCTCTACTCTCTCCTCACCTGTCCCTCGTCTCATCATTAACTCGGATTCAGCGTAACTCGGATTCAGCGTAACTCAGATTCCTGGTAGATCACTTCGGGGAATGTTTCAGGGAGAATAATCATACGCAAATCATAACCAAGATAACTAACATGCGTAAATGCGCAATTGGTCCCAGGATTCATGTTATGCTGTTGTGATCATGTCAGGAAATGAATTATAACGAGACATATTGTAGTTACAACTGTTAAACTGCATCTCACACAAATCTGACCACATTTCCCAGAAGCCCCATTGCCGGACTTGAACCAATCACAAACGGAGGCATCACAAAACTGTAAAATTGCCATACATTTTCTGTCCAGCGATTTTCTGCTAACATGGGAGCGCTGTCCGTTGTTTGAAAGGTGTCTCGCAACCTACGACCACACACCCGCTATGTTCTACTTGTAACCATTTCACTGGGTGGGGTTACTCTTTCATTGAACACATAAATTGATATTTATTTTTACCTCCCGGAAAGTATCTGATATGTCAAATTTGGCATTTTGTGCGATTTGGCACCCCCCGCAGCTTCAGAGTGCAACATCGCTCGTGAATACAAATCCATATAGAATCAGAAAATTGTGTACAAACCAAACTCATTACGTCATAACAGAGTTATGTGTTGAAGTAAACTTGTACGTAACACTGTGATCCCACCTTCTCACTGAAGTTACATAGCGCAGAAACAAGTGATAGGGGGGCGGTGTGGCTGAGACAGAGACACCATTTACCAAGACACTGGACCATCAACATGATTTCGAAGCTGTTATGTTAAGAGGAAAAGTTACATAATGTTGTTTCGATGAACACGCAGCAAACTTTTAGATAAGAAAAAAAAGAAAAGAAACATCCTCAAAAATAACATGAGGTTGGCGTTCTTTGATTGCCGTTTCTCGGAGGAACAATCAAGCCAACAAGAGCTTTGTAGGCAGGTTTGCGATTGAGGATGTATTTGTTTCTGTAAAGCAAGAAAAATTGCCACATAAATAGCATCAAGTGTGGATGGTATGACCCCAGAAAGACAAGAACAATATCTCTATTTACGGTCTACAGAAACTCCCAATATTTCTCTGATCGTCATGGCGAACAATAAGTTAACTCTTCCTAGCAGCCATCTTACATGCTGACTTTAAACCACGTCCTGGGGAAGTATATGTCACTCTGGCTTATTCTGCCTTAACACTGATTGGTTAAGGCACAAATAACACCCCCTGTCAAACGGATGAACAGCTACATAGACACAGCATCACACTGGATAAAGTAAGGAAGCAAAAAAAAGCATGCGCCATTGATTTTGTTGAGTTGATTTTGAAGTTGTTTTCCACCCTACACCTTTTAGTGCAAGTTAAAACATTCAATTAAACCTACAAGTTACCTATACCTAACAGTTATCTCACAAATAAACATACTTAGGTTTGTAATAAAAGATTTTTAATCAAAGCGTGTTAAAGGTTTACTTGATTTCCACTCCGCTGTATGCCTTTGTGTGTCAAAGAACAGTGTGGATGTGACTGAGGCAGAGGATAATGAAACATTAGAGGAGCAGTCAGTGAGACAGTGTCTAGCGGGTAGCAGAACGTACAGTAATATGTGAGGAGGGGTGGTGGCGGTGAGGGGGAGTGAAAGATCTCAGGAGAGTAGGAGTCGAGAGAGGAGAAAAGGATCGTCTCCGGTTTCCATTTTGGCCGTGCCACCTTTCTCTTGTCACTCCCCCCTTCTCACAGAAGCTGATGTGGGGGTCTGAGGAGGGTAAGGTTACCTGGCTGTAGTCCCCTGCTGGCTCTGCTCTCTTTCATTTCTGGTTATACTCTCACTCATGCTGCAGACCAGGAGCGTCATTACAGAAAAAAAAAATCCTAACCACTTGTGCTATCTTAGACCTCTTAGAAACAAACTAAAACTGTAAACTCGATTCTTAAATAACCGCTTGGTCCAGTCATGCCTGTTGTTTGTGTTAAAAATGTACACAAGACTGCCTGTATCCATGACTACGGCGGTGTCACCCACTTGTCACGTGGCTAGCTGGCATGCTATAACGGACATGAAAAGACAAGCGTTCAATTTTAGCTACGATGTGTCAGAGGCATTCATCGTCAGGTCCAGGGGAATTTAAAGCTAACACGCTCATGTGAGTGTTAGCTTCTCTTGCAGGCTAAGATGCGTTATTCCGGATCCCACTGCTTTTCTTGCAAGACTTGCCTTACTCTGCCTCGGATTGGTTGCCTTTGCTGGTTGCATTGGTTAGGATAAGGCATCAATATGAGTCAACAGCCTAAATGCGTTGATGCATAGATGCTGTATAATGTTAAGTTGTATCTGTTGTTTTTCTTGCGGTTGTGATACAGAGGTTTATGAGCTGTGATTTCCCCGGTCAACACACCAACCTTTTTCGGCCTGCATACGTTACGCTGTTGTTCTTCTCAGGGTCACCCCATCCTCTGCATCCATTCTTTTCACTGCTAGAGTGTCTTTTGGCTAGGCAGACCCAACGGGTGGATGTCCACAGAGCTGCCCGTGTACGGTCTGTCTAGCCCAGAGATACAGCAGATGCGACAACAAACAACCAATGTGTTTACTGGGGAAACTACGACTTACAATCCGCTGCATCATCTCCCCTGTTGGCTATCTGCTTTAAAAAACCCACCCTGAAAAAAAAAAAAAAACACAACCCATTAACTCCAGACAGCAACTGAGCATACAGTGAGGAAACAGCACGGCAGCTTGTTAATTTGTGTTGCTTGTTTCATTTTT
Source organism: Sparus aurata (assembly GCF_900880675.1). Lineage (NCBI taxonomy): Eukaryota > Metazoa > Chordata > Actinopteri > Spariformes > Sparidae > Sparus > Sparus aurata. The sequence goes on from NC_044200.1 coordinate 7,285,946, forward strand.
GGTCTGATTGGACAGTAATTTCATTGTGGCACACTAACCTCTCTCCAATCCTTTGGTTGGTCGACTACCAAGGCACCCCGGGGTGTACCTCCCTCCCTCCCTCCCTCTTGTTGTCTAGGGACTACCATTGCCACTGAAATTTTATGTCAGATGTTTTAATTTTTGTAATTTATTTTACGGACGAACAGTGCCTATCAGTTAAACTCGTAGTTGGAGTAGCTTCTCCTGTCAAAAATGCGCGATGGATGCATTTACTACGGAGTACTAGCACCACAAAGCCATCAAGGCTTTCATCATATGGAGGGAAGCGTGGTCTCATTGTGGAAAAACAGTGCAGGGTGGGTGTCGCAAGAAAAGCCGTGAAATCCATAATAACGTGGCCAAGATCGATGTTAGCTTTTCGAACAGACTATCATCATTGTTGGCTTATTCAACAGGCTAAGATTGGTGTTAGCTTCTCCAACAGTTGTGACTTGAATGCTTTTCAGTCATAATATCAGTGATCATGTCGTTCCCCGTCTTCATCGTCAATGCCATACGGACCCAAGAACAGTGATGCTCCTGCTTCCGGCAGTTATTGATTATTGATTTAGGACAGGGTCCATGTTTTTAGGAATTAGGATTCCTAACTTAGGACAGTTCTTTATTAGCTAAATTCAAATCTCAAAATAAGATTGCATTTAAGAAGCATGTTACTTATAATACCAAAAGCCTAAATTGTCATACATAACTCCGCTGAGAAACAACTTTAGTCAAAGGACAACTCTTTAATGAGGCCCTGGATCTTAATGGAGGAATTTAGAGGAACAGTTTTTCTTACTGCGCAGAGTGGACATGTGTTTTTTTGTTGTTGTTTTTTTTGTTAAATTGTTGCTTTTTAGTCAACTACAGAAGGCCAGAAATTAGTTTGTCAATGCACTGATATTCAGAATTCAGTCACGTACATTTTGATGCCATTAAGAGCTGCGAATTATCACATTTTGCTAATGCACCTTAATACTAAATAATAATTACCGTGTGGGCATGATTCATTAGCAGAACAAGCTGGGTGAGTCAGGATTTTTATTTTACATGCAGTAAGTACCTTATTTCGGTTTGGTGGAAACGATTTTAGGAGGAAAAAATGCATCAAATGTGTCAGGAACAGGCTGCTACAACAAAGCAGTGAAGAAAAACAGCTCCGGGCTTTGCTTTGGGAACACAGGCTACATCCATCTTTTATAAACACCAGTGATGCTGCCGGCCAAACTGGTTAGCCAAAGTGTTTCAGTGGGTCAGGCTCATGGTCGGGATTGGTCGCGTGTGGTTCAGATGTAAAGTACAATTTGGATTTTTGTGCAGAATGTTGAGCCGCAGCCAATTTTGAGGTCTGAAGGTAAAGGCAGCTGAGAGAGAAGCAATTGACTGCAGAGAAGTGCAGCACATACTGAGGTCTCTCCTGCTAAAGTCTGTCGGCTATATTGGATTGCAAAGCAGGACTGACAGATGGTCTGGTAAGCAGGTAGTTTCAGCCAAGCAATCTGGCGATGTATTTCCCAAAAAGTGAAAGTTTAGGCTTTGAAAATATTCTTTTAAGTCGAAAACTTTGGCTCAGACACTTGTGGACAGGGAATAGGGACACATTGGGAACCAAACCCACAATCCTATCGTTGTTAAAGCTAGTATTTATGCTTGACACAGGGAAGACCCATTTGCAGCTCTCAAGCTAACTTACACCCAGCAAATCTGACCACGTCACTGGGTAGACATGTTTTCTTATGTTCCTGAAGGTTCCCGACCACATTCAGTTGCATAAACTTTGTGTCATATATTTACATGAAGTTTTGCTTGTCTTTCAGTTAAAGACCCACGGCCCCTGCTTCACTCGTCTCCATGCGCCCTGGCCAGTTCTGTGTCGAGAGGCTGAGTTCCTAAAGATTAAAGTCCCCACCAAGACGGTAAGATATCACTTGTTTTGGTTCTCTGTCCATGTGCAGCGCCTGTTTGTGTCTGTAAAGTTGTTATTTATGTGGTCCAAGATAGACAGCAAGGTTACAGTAAACTTTGAGTGGAAAAATGGTTCACACAGAGACAAATACAACAAAGTAGAGACAAATAGACTCCTGTATGTGGATCAGATAATCATGCTTATACTGACGGTTATAGTAACAGTGCATTAGGGTTTTATTCTACAAGGCCACTCTGTAATAATGTTCGCAAAAAGTGTGTTCTTCAGAACTGTAAGGCTGAGTGTCCGACATGCTTAACTATTTGACTAATTCTGTATTCTGTGTTTCATCAGAGTTATGAACTTAAAGAGGAAAGTGGTTTCGGGTCCAGTATGAGCACCGTGTGGAGGAAGATGAACCAGCCTTTCCAGCCCAAAGTCCCACATCAGGACCATGAACGCACCAAGTTTCTCTCACACTGCTTCTCTAGAGACAAAATCCACTTGTAAGACAAGTACACACACACACACACACACACACACTAGTTATAAACCGGAGAGCTGTGTTTTTTTCACAGATAAACAGCCCAGCTGAATTAACTTTAAAGGCCTCTTACAATTTGTATCAATTTACATGTATTACTCACTTCTTTATTGGCCTTGTGTGAGCTGATTGCAACATGACCTGAAAAATTAGATCTTCCCTTATTCTCTCGGTTGCCTGTACAAGCCTGTGGATGATTTGAAGCTGTTCAATGCTGCTGGACTGGGGATTTCTTTGTCAAGGACTTGGGTCGGATTTTCCGTGACAGTGCGAAGAATGTGACTTTATGCAGGTTCTCAAATGCCTCATCTCAGTGCCTGTGTTCGCTCTGCTAACAGAGAGCAACAGCGGCTAGCTTTAGTTCAGAAATGGAGTCTACTAACATAAACTGGCTTCCAGCAAAACACAGAAGTTCCACAGCTCCCCCTAAAACAGTTAAACACACTGCTCATTTGAATGCCCCAATCGATTACTTGGACTGGTACCAGTAGATAAGGTGGCTAATGTTAGCTAACGTTAGCAAGCATGAGATAGATATTGTTCTGTAACTGACACTATTGTGTCATTTTACTGACTTTATCACTCATTATGACACTACATGCTAATGATGCACTACTTGTTAGCATTTCACTTTATCCATGTTGTTGTAAGGTCAAGCACCTGCTCTTTAGTCACAAAGGCTCACTTCAGAGGAATACAGGTTTTGGGGAATTTGCCCTCTTGGTCAACCTTCATGTACTAAGTGATAAGAACAATGAAATGTCCCTGGTTGACTGATGACATTACTCTAGTCTGTGCTAAATTGCTGACCATAACATAAGTGGCTATTCCAACATTGTGGATGAAATGATTGATAGTAGCCAACCAATATTATTTGAGAAAATAAGATAGATAAACTCTTAGTCTTCGGATCCAGTGATCTACTGGACAAACATTGTACATTTTTGTGATCTGATCAATCAAGAGGTTGACTTTACCACTAGGATTCTAATTAAGCTAATAACCGTTCTGTTTCTTTCAGGTACAACATCACATCTAAAGACACTTTCTTTGACAACGCAACAAGGGGCAGGATAGTAAGTGTCATTCACATTATTATCTGTTTCTCCTTCATTCAGCATGTTTGTCCAGGATTAGCTTGTATCTCTGGTTTAATATTTCTTCATCTCTCTCAGGTATATGAGATCCTGAGACGGACGGTGTGTGTACGAACCTGTCAAACCATAGGTGAGGTGTAAAAACAGTCCACGGGTGAAAACAGGATGTGTGCGAACACATGCAGTCTTTTTTAGCCCTAAACATTCTTCACGCTCACATGTACACTTTGACACCTGGTCAGTGATTAGATTAATGATATCAGGCGGACCCATTGTAGATCTAATATGCTTGCTGCAGGCATAAGCATCTGACAAACGTTAATGATTTTTCCATTATGTTGGTCCTAGTCAAAAATGGTGCACAAAAAAAATCGATGGCTTTACCCTCCTCTGTTGGCAAGCAGCAAGAATTGCAGGAACACAATCTGAAATCCTTATCTACTTACTCTTCCCTTTCCCTTGAAGTATGATGGCCTGTAATTGCTTATGAACTGTCTAATTTTGTCATAATTCCCAAAAGAGCACAGAGGTCTGAAAAGAATCTACAGTACCGTGGTCGTGAGTCACAAAACTGAGAAAAAAACAGTTAAGCAGCTGCTTGTTGTGGCTCAATAAAAAGGTTTTTATGAGCCTTTGTAGTGGACAAGTTGTGTCATTCATACTGAGGTGCTGTCCTCCATCAGTTCAAAAGGTGTTAAAAATGCCAGGAAAGCTAAAATCCCAGCAACGAGTTGGTTAACAGTTGAGTCACCAAGAATGAACAGCATCTCTGTGAACCACCTGCAGACACATTTCCACATATTTCCTCCTGTGGGACAGCAAAAATCATACATATGGTCCCTTCAAGGGTCAGATTAAGAAAGAAAAGCAGGCGCAGCGGAATGCTTGCGTAACATCTTTGGCTGTGACACTGCAGGGTAAGGTGGCTGTCAGCTGCATTACAAGGTTGTGCTGAAACTCTCAAATCCAACTGGACCGTTTGATAGACTGCAGGTAAGGTGGGAGGTGATATTGATATGCCCGCTGGGAGTTCAATGGGGAGGTGAAGTGGAGTGCAGTCGACACAAAGAAGGAGTGCAATGATCGGATAATTGCATGAGACAGACACCTTTTTAACCCTAATTTGTTTGGGAATTGTTTGGGCTTTTTAGCAACACCTTGCACGTCACAAGACGTTGCCTCAGCTGCATACGCCCAATGGAGTGACAAGGCTTTGATCAGACTGCAAGTGAATCAGATTTGTCTGTCAGATCTCAACCTCAAGACAGACTGTCTGCACTGTTATTTGCAAGTCATGAGTTCCGATTTGCATGGGTTGCTGTGGCGATGAGGTAGACATGAATGACTAAGTATGCTGTTGACGAGGCTGTCCAACGCGGAAGCACAACAAATGGAGATCCATAGTCTGCCCTCCGCACAAGCCCACTGTCAAGTCGCTGTGTAGCAGCATTGACTCTGCCCACCTCCACAAGTTTGAACTTGATGTTATCATTATGTGTCATTTTGCAAACGGCACAGAAAACATTTTGAAATCTAATTGTAGTGGCCAGCATCCAGGCTGAGAGACATCTGCAGAAATACACTTCCCATTCAAACCACCTTCAACAACCTGACGCGCTGGATGGGTTGTAGCCCGGCACCACTAGAAACTCTTTGGTAAAGGGCAAGAGCCCCCCAAATGATACTTGACCAGTGATTGGATACACCATCAGACCAACAGTAGGAGAGCGCTACCACCAGTGGAGCCTGTTGGTGAATCAAACTCTTAACAAAATCAGTCGAGAAAGCCTCCTTCGTTGAAATATGCTATCCAAATGCTTCCTGGGGAGGTCTCTGGGGAAATGATCATGGGCGATAATTATGGTGCTTGACAGAAGTAGCGAAAGTAACAAATTATGAAAATAACTGATGCACAATGCTAATCCTAGATTTTCCTGATTGAATTATATGCCATACCAATCGCTCTAAGAAAGAGGATTAGCATCCTGTCACCATGGAAAATCCTGTTTCTTGTTCAACAGTCCACAAGTTTTTCAAAGGATGTTGATTGGTTCAACCACTGTTTTATTCCGGCCACAAGAGCATAGCGTGAGACCTGGCAAGATGGATTTGGGAGATCATGATCACGTGATTTTGTGCCTCCAGCTGCCCTGCAAGGTGACCTTTAAATCTTTGTCTTGGATCCAATTTGCATGTGTTATTTTGATGCCCAAACTTAAATCAATCTGGATACAACCATAACACTGGATACAACCTGTCTATGGCATAAAACGGATTTGGGCTAGTAGACTGAACAAGAGCCTGAGCTTACCCTATCAGCAGTTTCAGTTGTTCATGACTTTTGTAAGAAAAATTCCATATAGTCTATCGCGATGGACAACAACAGCTTACAAAAATATACAATACATATGTTACATGATATGATTTTGTCGATAAGAGACAAATGCATCAATGGAGCATGCTTGTTCATTTTGGTTAAAATGGGTCTTGCCTTAATGGTAACATAGCTGTAGATTTTAATGACATGCAGATAACAGCTGCCTATGCATTCATGAGACCCATCAGTCCCATATAGAAACGGGCTGACACCGGTTTCACATGCAGCGTTCCACCATATGTCTGCTTGGCTCCCCTATCACAGCAGAAGGTCTCAGCCAGCGGGTACTGATGGAGCTGCAGGGCAAGAAGGGGAGTGAAAATAGAGTTGCATCCCTTTAACCTCTATATTCTCTTTCCTCCTCATTATTGGTCGATGAATTTTGTCACACATGCAGAACCCACTCCATGCGTTTCTGCTGACCTCCTACATCTCCTCTACAAGTGGGTCATAACTTCCTGGGTCAGGCTGAGATTGAAGCAGGGGCCTCTGGGAGTTGTGGTTGTTTCTAGCCGGTTCAGTGAACATTTGTGCGTTTGTATGTGTGTGTGTGTGTGTGTGTTTGAGCGTTGGTCGTGGGATTCATTAATAGCACAGCTAATCACTGTGTAGTTCCTGATCCCCTTTGAGGCAACAATAATTAATTGATTAATTACTTTGATGATAGAGCCAGTTGCGTGTGCCAGGTCATCTGGTGTGTCGGCCCTGACATCCACAGGTCAGGTCAGCGCTTCCCACAAGAAATTTTTCCGAAGACTAGAAAGCTTACCAACGTAACCCAATCCAAGTCTGCTTGACACTGAAAAACTGAATTAAATGGGTGCGGGCCTTCACTGCACACAGTAGCCACAGCTAATGTGCAAAGGCTATTTTTTAATACGCTGGGAATACAGGAAAAAATAGCATCTGCTTCAAGCCCTCAAGTTTGGCATCATGGCCAATGCCATCTTAGTTTTTTGAAGCTACAAATGACCTTACAACGGCTACCACTTTATTTCACGCCACATCTTAGCGCCATTTGGTGTAACCTCACTCCTTAACGCCGCTAACTGAACTATTATTTCACTGGCTTCTTAGATTTCTGGTTTAAAACTCAATGTGCAGCACAAGCCTCAAAGTCTCAAGATAAATAAAGATTCATGTGATTTACATAAAAGGTATATTAAGGATTGAGCGATGACATCCAAATACTCCTTTGGGGTTGTCTAATATCTCCCTCCCTCCCTCTCTCTCTCTTTTCCAGGCATCAGCACATTGATAGCTAATGGCGTGTATGACTCTGCCTTCCCTCTCCACGATGTAAGTGTTCCCACTAGACGCCCATTGGTTTCAATTTGTTTCACTACGATATTCAATTTGCAGAGAGTGGGAATCACAGCCGATGCTCTGCTGGATCTAGTTCTATCATATTTTTGCACTGCATGTGCTAGTGGGTAGTGTGGCATTTGTTCTTGTACAGAAGCTGTGTGACCAGAAATAAGAATGGAATTTAGAATGGATTGAACAGCTGACATAAATTCTCAGTAGCTGATCTGCGAGGGAGTGTTCTCAGAACAATCCCAGCTCTCAACTCCATTGACATGAATTGATAAGATATCATTGAATATAGGAGAGAATATCGAGTGACATACACCTTTACATTTACATTTAGGGCATTTAGCAGACGCCTTTGTCCACAACAACTTGCAGTAATTCATGCGCTGATGGCAGTGGTTGCCATACAATATGTCGACCAGCACATCAGGAGCAGTTTGGGGTTCAGTATCTTGCCCAAGGACACTTAGAAATGCAGACAAGGGAAATTGAACAAATGACCTTCCGGTAACAAGAAGCTGGCTCTACCCCTGAGCCACAGCTGCCCAGAACCAGGACTTGACTAACGTGTTCCCTGTGCAACACACTGTTGGGTTTTCTGATGGTTTGAAATGTCTGATGGTTTGAAAATCAAACGGTTTTAAGTCTCCGCAGGTTGGATTAACAATAGTATAAACTTTAGCCAATTTCGAAAAAAACTAGAAATGTAACAGAAAAAGTTGTGTGCATGAAAATGTGCCGCCTACTTGAGAGTTTTTAATGTTGAGTGATCTTTCTTTGACATTTTCGTTTATATTATGAACAATTTTATAATGTCCCTCTGCTGTATGCTTTCTCCTGTGATTCCATGTTGATGTGTTGAAGCCTAATGAACAAAAAACACTGCACATTTTGAAATATGGTGGCTCACATAAAATGCTCTCATCCACTTGACCAATCAGAAATGTTCAGCGCTGCAAGCCCCACCCCAAATTTCTTTTACTCTTGGAAAGTACTCCCCCCCACAGAGCAGGGACTTTTTGGGGGTCAAATAATGTCCCAGAAATTTAATTTAGACCCTCGTCCCTGAGGTGGAACTGCACGAGTTCCTCCAAAGATTCCCTGGGAAAAGGTCCTGGGATGGAAACTTGCCTTTAGAGCATGTCTTGTTGCACGAGTGAGTTAAGGACAGGTTTCTGTGTTTCCATGCCCGTGTGCGCTCATGTTTTCACCCTCTCTTCTCGCTCCCCAGGGTGACTACAAGGTTATCGGAGACCTGGAGGAGAGGAACGACAGACAGGTAGACCCACTCCTCTCTCCTTTGTCTGTCTCTTTCTCTTCCTCTGCGTCTCTTCCTTCTCTCCACTTTTTTGCCTAATGAAAAGCTACAAAAAGTCATTTTCCATAGACCACCGCTGCTCCAGTACTTCAGAGGGTGACCTTGCTAGTGTGATCTCCTTTTTGGTATGTAAGGAGACAAAGATGTCTGTTACCTGAAAGTCTGCACCTTTCAAACTTCCAACAGCTGAAAGCAAAAGACGACCTCCACTTCTCCAAACAATGGTTTCATCCGTGTCTATCTTTTCTCCTCTTTCTTTTCTGAGATTGTTCCCTCCGTCCCATCTGTCTAACACCATCACAGATTGGAGTTTAAGTTCAGTAAATATTTCTCAGACAGAGATGCACTCGAGGCAGACAGACGACAAGCACTGTCTGAATGTCTTGTGTTTCAAAAGACGGAGAAAAACAAAAACAGCAAACGATGAACTCTGGTCAAAGTACGAGCTCAAACTTTCTTCTTTATTCAAGCATCATTGTGGGAATTACGTTAAGAACTGTTGAAACAGATAATACGCTGTGATTAAGTGGTATTCTTTCAGCATCAAGAAGCTTCATAATATTATCTTCCCCATACTTGATCTTTGTTTCTCTTGACTTTGGGATTTTGCTCAACCACTCAGAACTCAAGCATTCCGATTGTTCTTGTCTCCAGGTCAGCTCTATCTCTGTGGATTCCTTGTAGATTTTCAGCTTGCCACAGCTGGTGAACGGACACGACGGCATACACCCACACTGACTCTGTCTCTCTGTCTCTGTCTGCTGTCAGGTTCTGCATGAGGAGTGGGCCAGATACTCAGCCTTTTACAAGTACCAGCCCATTGACCTTGTCAGGTAACATGACCATCATAAGTCAGTCAGCAACTCATATTTATTAAGCTCTAAATGTTTCTGTTTCATCTAATTTGCAACCCAGGACTGGCATAGCTATCTTACATTTGATCAGCAAATATTCAGGAGTTGCAGCATTGTGGTTATCGTAGTTCACTAAGATACTCTGTTATTAGGCAGGGTTTGACCTTTGAAATCTATACCGATTCCAATCCCAAATGTATTGTCTTTTTAGAAGGGAATTCTCTCTGTGGGGATTCTCTCTCTCTCTCCTTCTTTGACCAGTGTATTACAGTGTACATACAAATATTTGCATGTTTAATAGTTAATTATTAAACACATATTTTTCAAGTTCTGCTAATTATTAAGACTAAACATCTAACCTTACCTTTCAATCAGCAATAGAAATGGTAACTTGGTATGGTAATGGTAACTCCCTTTTATTAAAGAATATTTAGGTTGCAATATGTAATAAGATTTTGTGTTTAAAACATTTAAAAATTGAATAAAATGATCAACAGAATAAATGAATAACAGTTTTGACATTACACCAAAGACATCTCTGTATTGTGTTAGTGATATTTGTTGAAGTTGGCATGCTAACAGACTAGCCCCTAGCCACTTTGTAGGGTGATCTGTGTTATAAGTCCCGGCAGAGTCAGCTAATATGACCGCTAGCTGCATTGTCAACTGTGTGTACAGTAGCCAGCGGCAGCTACAGTTAGCAGTGGGTGGTGGTTAAAGGCCGTAATTTCTCAGCCAGGACTTGGTCCTACATGAACACGAAACATTCTGCTAAAGTTTATATTCTTTTAAAAAAGAGACTGTCTGAATCTCTTTTTTTGTGTCTGCAAAAACATAATGTTACATGCTTCTACTGCAGCAGTGAAGATCTTAGCAGATTTAAATCAACATGTGCTTTGATATGTGGGCTTGTTTTGTAATGTTGCCAGATCACTGCCAATCAATTCTGATTAAACCCCACCCACACAGTCCTGATAAAGCAGATTAGCCGAGTGTTAAATAACTCATACCATACCATATGTCTTTTTATTTCACATTGTGTAATGGATATTTAATGTTCAGAGGAACACTCTTTGAAACAAGAAGGGAATTTAAGGTCTGAGTTAAGTCCATGTCTGGGGATTAGGTTTATCAGCCGTACACAAATCCATGCATTGAGACAGCTCAGTGTAATGAATGAAAGCCTCAAATTAAACTCCTTGACTTATTTTTAACACGGCATAAGGACTCTCACTCCTGCGTTCGCGTGCTCCTTAATGCTGAACAGTATGCTCTGCCAGCACCGTGTACTCCACTGTCACTCTCATCTCCTAATTCCTGCCCTTTTGACTCTACAGAAAGTACTTTGGGGAGAAGATCGGCTTGTACTTCGCATGGCTCGGTGTTTACACTCAGTTGCTGGTTCCAGCCTCCATTGTGGGGATTATTGTGTTTGGCTACGGGGTGGCGACAGTGGATACTAATATACCCAGGTACTGAAAAAATGCACTGCAGCTTCAGTTGTGGGAGAAAACGAATCCCGGTAAAATCTCAGTTTATGATGAATTAGGGTGGAAAATATGGACGACCAAATGTTACATTCTTCCTGATTTTATCTTTGAAGATGCTAAGTGATGAACATGACAGGATGTCAGATAAAACACAACAGAAGGATGTAGAAAATGTCCTCCTACTACATTTAATATGTATGCACACATGCCCTTACACACACTAGACAGGGATTGCCCAGATACCTACTGTATCTGGCTTTAGTCAGGGTTGTGTGGGAGGAACACAGAAGGTACAGCCGGCAGTGTGTGTGTGTGTGTGTATGTGTGTGTGTGTGTGTGTGTCATGAGGCAAAAGGCTGATAATTCTGCCTACACTGACTATGAATAGGGTCAAAGCAGATAAGCTTGTATTGTAGTTATGTTTTAAAAGTTCCATTCATTTGTAATGCTTAAATGTAACAGACAGGGCCATCCATAAAGGGGGAGCTTTCTGGGGCCCAGCAGCAAGTGTTCATCCCAAAACACTGTTGCAATTAAAACCACATTTTATTTTGAACCAAAATACTCGCCATTACATTTTATTTATAGTTACTTTAGTAAATACCATGTTAAATACTAAATGCAGCGCAATAATTCAACCACATGACCTACAAAATTCACTGATCTACTCTAACAGCCAGCTTATGTTGGGGTACAATTCCTTGCTATGCCAGGTAGGGTTGGGTACCAAACTTTTATTGAAATCTAACAGTGATAGATGAAAAAATATATTAGATTTTTTTATAAAACTTTTTAAATGTCATGGAAACGTTTGATGCACAACTAACTCATTTGTTGAATTAATTTAATTTTTTAAATAAAATACTAACTCAGATACTAAATGCAATGTAACTTTAATATAAAACTATTACTCATCGATGAATTTCTCTCTGTGGGCTTTACAATTTGAGCATTCTTTTGTTAAAAAGACATACAAAAATAAAAATAAAAGCCCCTCCCAGTTGTAATGTCCCCAGGCAGAACCGCTCATTTTGATATAGCAAAAAGATACTTTACTTTAAAATTACTTAATTGATAAGTAACTCTTTTATATTAAAAGTGTATAAGTGTATAGAGCATGTACGGTGTTTGATAGCCTGAAAGCCAGGTGGCCTGCAGCATCCACAGCTAACATTAGCACACCTACATCCAGCGCTACGCTATATTTTAATGTAGTCCAATGTGCTGATATTCCACCAGTTTCTTTATTTTATTCCAGGTATCCAGTTTGAATGGAGTGTGTAAAGAGTAAAAACTGTTCCTCAAGCTGCTTCCAGGTTCTTCACAAGCTTTCTGCTTTGAAGCAACGGCAGTCAAATTTGATGACTTATTTTTATCAAATGAAATTATATTGTTGTTATTAGGAAGAAAGTAAAGTACTGAGAAAAAAAAGGTACCAGTGCGTAACAGTACTGGATTTCAGGTACCAGTATTGTATAGATATAGGTTTAAAATGTGAACTCAATCAATAGACTTCATCGTAGAATATCGTTTGGCTTTCATGCCATTTTAGGTCGTTGTACAAATGTGTCACATGTAGTTGTTCTGTCACTTATGTCTTAATGTCTCCGCCTCAGCCAGGAGATGTGTGACGAGAGTCTCAATTTCACCATGTGTCCCCTCTGTGACGGAGCCTGCGATTTCTGGCGGCTCAGCACGGCCTGCGGCACCGCCAGAGCCTCGCACCTCTTCGACAACCCTGCAACCGTCTTCTTCGCCATCTTCATGTCTCTGTGGGGTGAGGTTACCTGTGTGTTTAAGTGTGTATGTCTCCAGCAGGGCAATGACCAAAAAGTTCAAGGATAAAAAGCAAAATCCATGGTCTAACTTTTTATTGATTTTATTAATGTTCTGATGCATAATCAGCAGCTTTTTTGCATTTTGTCCCATTTTTCTCTTCTTCCCAAAATACCCAAAACACCTGTCTGTGCGAAGGAGGATCTTGTTTGCTAAAAATTGGCTATTACAGCAGAAAAAGGGTGGGAAAAAAACTTCTGAATTTTTGCAGACAAAAAGAAATAAAACGGAATATCAGTTTTAACGATTCCCCCTTATACGAAAGTGTATATATTACAGCGAAAATTGGTAAAAGCACAAGTTAGAAGTATGTTTTTGACACTGGAAACCATTACGCAATCAGCAAAACAGGTCCACTCCCTAGATCGTTTTCTGGAGCTTTCACATGTGGGAAGCTACAAGACTTTCATCAAATTGAATATCATTTTCTTCTGTGCATGTGTAGCGGTTCTTTTCCTGGAGCACTGGAAGCGCCGGCAGATCAGTCTGAGCTTTAGCTGGGATCTGACCGGCATCGAGGAGGACGAGGTAGCTACAGTATGCACACACACACACTCATACGTGCACACAAGGAAACCCACACATGTAGACACTTGTGAGTGGATCAATATAAAGACACAGTTACAACACCAGTGCCTGGCAGCTGCCGTATGTTAAGTCATTTAAAACACTTAAGCCAGCATGACAGCTTTTCCCTGGCCAAATACCTGTATTGAAGCCAAACAGTGGAACTGAACGAATCATCTGCTTCAGAATTACTCGACATGAATTCAAGACTGGCCTGAATTGAAATGTAAATGTTGATCCTGTTTTTCTCTCAGGAACATCCCAGGCCAAAATACGAGACGATCCTCCTTCAGAAGAGACAGAGGAAGCAGAAGAATAAGAAAAAGAAGAAAAAGAACGAGGTAGGGAAGCTAAGAAACCTCTGCCTTGTTCGGAAAGTTCTTAGGACCACCATTTCCCATCAATCATGAATGTCTGCAGAATGAAATATGAACATTATATGAATTATTTTATTTTAGCTGGACTTTGCAGTCAGCAATTTGACTGGAAAGGCATTATACAGTACGTCTTGTTCAGCTGTTTTAAGTCTGTTTTAAGTTTTCTGTGCTGTTTTCACTTTCTGTGGGGAAACAGACAGTTCAGTCATCTGATCATGAAACTCTTGGCTCAGTCTTCACATTTGGAATCAAGATTGTTCCTGTTTATCCAGACGGATCCTGATGGTTTGGTTTCCAAAGTGTGCAGGAGGACATTGCTGTGATAATCTAATGGCTGGGAACGATCTAGATTCTGTCTTTAAACGGGGTCAATCACATAGAGTCCCGTTGGCCCACATACACTTTGCTGTGGCAACTGATGGCTGCCTGCCACGCTCCGAGTGAGGCGGGAACCTCTTCACATGGTTCAGGATCCCGGGCATGCCTTCTCAAAGACCTGACCCGGGGGAGAAAGTTGGAAACCTGAAGGATGTGATTTGTCTTTTCTTGAGTTGTAGGGTGTGACAACTTATGCCATCTAGTGGTTGTGTGTCAAGAAGCAGAAGAGGCGCCACATAGTCCCACCAGAAGGAATAGAAATGGTTGATTGTCCAATTATACCATGGCATCAGCCACTGAGATTCATCTCCAATTCAAAATTGGCTTTATGTTATCCTTTGTCCCTATTACAGCCAAGGAACATACATAACTATCATAAACTGTATAACTGCAAACATTGTAGAAGGAAGAAAAGTGAGATAAAGGGTCAGATAGGAAAGCTTGGAGATCGTCAGCGTAAAGGGAGGATTTATGTTCTCCTAAACCAAAACATTGGATACCAGTAATGGTGCTTTTAGAGAGAATAGCAATAGCCAACAGCTACATAGCTATTAAAAACAACACTGGTGCACTAGGTTAACCTTGGTGGACGCCCCTGGACCACAGAAAGGCATCCTTATAACTACCATTAGTTAGAATTTGTGCTTTAAAGGCCACAAAACATTTTAAAAAACGCTGAAATTTAGATCAGAGGGCCAAATTTTAAAATATTCATTACTTTGGAGTAAAGCTGTTGGATTTTACAATCTCCCATTAATTTAGTAGAAGTGTTAACAACATTTCTTTTTTTTGTTTTTTGTTTTGTTGTTGAGAAAATCCATGACATGGACTTTAAAGTTTAGAATTCCGGGTGAGTTGACAGGGAATGACCCAGATGCATCTCAGTCCGACGCTCTGGCCTGTCATTTCGGATTTCAAAGTCTATTTCGTTCCGTCTTTTGTGTCAATTGCCAGACGACACACAATGACGACAAATGTCAAATCCAGTGTCACGGACGTGCCTCGGAGCAGCTGAGCGGAATCCATGCTGGAAGACAACGCGTGGGACAGTCGGTGGACTCGCGTTCAAATAAATTGTCCGCTCTGAGACTGTGATGATGGATTCTCCATTTCTCAAGCTTATGTGTTGGGAAGCCTCGTCAAAAGCGTGCACAGTGACTGACGCCTACATCGTTACCAGAGCAACACATGCGGATATGTCGGTGATGTGTGGACGCAGAAATCCGATCTTGATCACTTACAAATAACAGTGTGGATAGTCTGACTCTCAGATCTGATTTGAGGAACACATCTGATTCACCTGCTGTCTGAACAGAGACATTGTGGTTGGAATTCACAGTCAGATACACTGGATGTTAGTTTGAACAGGCTGCTGCGAAGAACTGATAGATGTTGAGATAAATACATCAGCGAGGACAAACACGTTTACCATATTCATAATATAGATATGGGAGGGTTTGTGCAGTGGGCAGAAAAAGGGCAGAATTGCGATAATGTGTTGGTACATTTGTGCATGAATGTGGTTTCTGTGTGTGTCTGTGTGTGTGTCTGTGTGCGTCTGTGTGTGTGTGTGTGTGTGTGTGTCTGTGTTTGTGTGTGTGTACCCCGTCCCTCTGTCTTGCAGCCAGAGAAGCAGGAGGACGGGACAGTGACAGGGAAGGACAGATGGAGACAAAAGCTGCTGTCTGCCATGGCTGCAGGAATACCGGTAACCCCCCCCCTCCCTCCTCTCCTCTCCTCTCCTCTCCTTCCCCCCCCTCGCCTTCCTCCTTTCCTCCTCCTCTCACCTTCCTTTTCCTCTTTCACTTCCTCTCTTCCTCTCCCTCCTCACGTTCCTCTCCTCCTTTTTCCTCTCCTGCAGGCTGCAGTCTATCTGTTCTTCTCTTCCTGTCCCACCCTCTGGCTTCTACCGTCTGAACTCCTCAGGTATTTCTTTGCGTACGTTTCTGTGCGGTTTTCTTTACGTTGATCCGGATACCTGACGGTCACTGCAACCAACAGAGTGATCTTTTCAAGTTGGACTAAAAGCAAGACCGGAAAGATTGCCGTGCATATCACTACCCACATTTCTCACCTCGTGGAGGTGCAGGTTATCAATGTTGTTAAGTATTTTTGCTTCCAAAATTCAATATTTCCCGTGAATGATCACAGATGGAGCTTTGTTTTTTTTTTTTTTAGTTTGCCTCATTTGTGCAAAAGCGTTCTGTTCATTTGCCAGCAGCGAGGGAACAGAATGCACTTAACTTCAGCAGAAGAGGAGGCAGACACCTGTTCTTTTAGAAAAAAATATAGTTGGTATCAATGAAAACAGAGGATCTGTGTCGCACTCACAAACTCACAAAGAACTGAGTATGAGGAGGCCTGCACGTTCACAAAGGTCAAGTAACCATTCAGCTGCTGAGCTTTTTTTAGGCCTGCGGGTAGTTAATGACATGTTAAAGGGGAAACTGATGGAGAGCCAACAGGCTGCTAATGAGGGTTTATCACTCTCTGGGTAGTGTGCAGGTGTGTGTGTGTTTGTGTGAGATTCTGTTCAGTACGTACACACAAATACACTAAGATGTGGCTAAAGTGTGACAGAGAATAGAGTGCGTTATTGGTATTAAATGATAAAGCTGGGTCTATATGTTTGTTGTTGTCATTAAATCCCTTGAAAAGACAAAAACCTGCATAATTGACTTAATGCAGCTACTAAAAGTGCCACAGAGCTCTATATAAAAGGTGAAATTACAACATGGCCAGAGTCCAAAGGTAGCTCTGAAAACATAGGGGGCATCATATCACCATCTTTGCTAGCTATCCATGGCTCTGGCTAGATACCGTTAGCTCATGGCTCAGTTAGCCATGGAGCCAGATGAACCGTGTTGATGAGTTTAATTTAGTTTGTGTCAAGTCTGAAGGACGTTGGTTTAGGTAACTAGGCAATTAAGCTTTTCTTGGTTCAGTAAAAGAGAGAATCTTGAATTCAGAAGGTGTCCGGTTGTATTTGTTCTGTTTAGCAAGGAAGAGTATTTCATTTCTTGACATTTTGTGAGTTTATTTTGTTCATTTATTATGCCAACAGCTGGCATATATCTGCTAGATGAAACTACAGGGGCTATCAGACTGTCTCCTCTCTCTGGTACAAAGTGGCATTAGGCGAAAGGAGGGACCAGGACTAGCTGGTTAGCATGCTAACTTCTGTACACATCTCTGCAATCATCACTGTCATTTCTTCTCACTGTAATAATGTCAGTTCAAGCAAAATGTCTGGTCACACTTACACATTGCTCCTTTAAAGCTACAAGGAACTTAAATTTTTTTTGTTGATTCTGGCGGCCCCTGTGGTCAAAAGCAGTATGAGCAGGGGCCTGTTGTTTCTAAAGATTAAAAGACAAACGAACACATGAATGAGCCATGCGGTAGTGCTCATGAACACCCTGTAGTTTATTTTGAGCCTTTGATACTCTCTAATAGCTGAAAACGTATTAATCTGCAGCTGAAAATAGTCCCCGGCATTTTCTGTTTGCTTACTCTTGTTTGAGTGACGTTTGCTTAAAACTACAGTTCCCAGCTGCTTTAGAACATTACCGAGTGGTTTTTAAAAATTAAACTGTTGTGTTACCTCCTGTTACAGATTTTCACCCTCAGCAGAAGTGAATGACTTTAGAGTTGAGTGTTTGAGACAGGTTGAAGACAGCCAGGCACTGGTGTAACTAATAACGTTAATACAAGCTTATTATAAGTGCTGGCTCACCGTTAGATCTAAACAAAACAGTTGTCATAAATTAATGTCATTAGTTATACCTGTGCTTTTCCTGCACTGGCAAGTGAAAAAACGTCCAACTGCTGTTTTGAACGGTGCTTCTGTATTTCTTCACCTGCTTCTCTGGCAGTAAAACAAAACATTTGGCACCAACTTCAAACCAATTGTCTGTGCGGCTGAATTAAAAAAGACAAAGAGCGGCAAGACATGAAAAGACACAAAGGGGGAAAAAGACATTTAAATAAACAGAGAGAGACTTGGAGGAGTCGAGATGGAGAGAGACGGAGGGAGGGCGGCTGAGTGGGAGTGAGGCATGCTGGGCAGGAAGCCAGGGGTAAGATCAGTGAACGTCACTATGGCGACACAGAAATCTCTCTCTCTCTCTCTCTCTCTCTCGCTCTCTCTCACACACACACACACACACACATACACACGTGCGTGCACACACACTTAGACCGTTTCATTCTGTACCTGAGACTGTGAAACGTGTGGTAGGATCTATCATCTACTATATTTCTAAATTGTGACTGCAGTTGTTATTTGTGTGTTTGTTATTATTAGTGTGTGTTGCACCTTTTTAATACAAGACATTCTACAAATGTGCCAAACAACGTTAAAGGGACAGTATGTAGTTTTGGCTGTGAAATACAAACAAATACAATATGAGATAATGAGATGATAACACAAGCTCAGAAATATTTATCTTTTAAAACAAGCAGTTCTCAGAGGAACACAAGGTTAGATAACTGTTGGAAGTTAGAACGGTGGCAGGGTCTGCCACATATACACAAAGTAAAACAGTATGATATTGTGTTGTCCTTTAAGATCAGTTTGTTTATTCAGTTTATTCAGTCAAGAACACAACCTAAACTACACAGTGCGCCTTTAATGTACAGTCACTAAATAGACGTCCCTTTATTTACTCATGACTACTCAGTATACGAACCATTTAATGTTCATTTGCCACTTTCAAAGTCTCCACATGATATGACGGACAAACTGTTCCTTGTTACATTTTTCTTTTTTTTTTTTTTTCTCACCTCCTGTTTTATTTATCAGCTGAAGCCATGTCTGGCCCTTGGTGACGGACAGTCCTCTGTCAGGACTTCTCAAATCATTTCTTAAATTAGGAGCTGTCACTGTTAATAACGTGAGACATGCCAACAAAGCTGAAACAGGATTTTAAATACAGGATGATTTTGTTTTTGTGATCAACTGGTATTTAAACATAATAGAATATGAGTGGGCTTACGAGTTGATGGATCACAGATAAAGTAGATGAAAAAGTTGAATTATTGTATGGATGTTATTCAGTAATGGCTTGTTTCCAGTGTAAAATGCCAGCGTTCTGTGCTTGTTTAGTCTATAAAGTCGAGATGCTACGTTTGTTTATTGACAGAATGTGGAGCTTCCCATCTACAGGCTAATAGTCGCTTGGCAGCTGTAAGGCCAGCTCGCCGGAGACGCTTCTGCTAAACGCAGAGTTCCAAGTCTGAGCAGTCATTTTTGCTGAGTTCCAGACAGCTCAGAGCTAAAAAAAAATTCTGACCTTTTAATAGAAAATCTACAATAGAACTCCACTTGAAGTCGGAATTCATCCTTGTAAACTCTGGGCTTCATGAGGGGAGAAGCTGACATCACACAAAAATGTCAGCACCAATGGATGTTACGGTCAGTTAGGTTTGGGACTCAGAGCCACTTGGAGGTCAGAAATTGAAAGTCCAGTGGACTGTCCTAGGATTGCCCGAAGTTGGACACGATAAAATTTCCAAAGTGGTCAGATCGCTGCATTGTTCTCACTACACATCTCTCTGTCTTGCAGTCAGCACCTCTGATCAGTGTAGTGTGTAAACCCAAACTGCAGAGTCTGATGGTCGTACACTACAACATCACCCATGAGACATGACACAGGAATGACATGGTCCAGACAATCAAGTTTTTTGTGAGCTGATTGTACAGCAGATATCAAATGTATATGTTTAGGATATCAGCTGTTATTGTGCCTGCCCCGTACAAATGGAAATTGCATGTGATAATTTGCTTGAAACCCTCAACCAGAGATCTGCAAACCACTGGCCACTCCCACATAAGTTGAAAGCAATGGGCCCTAGTGAGTGACTAGCTAACATGAAAATACATCAGCTGTTGTTGTTGTTGACCTCAGCCAGTTTTATGTTTTTTGGCAACTACCAAGACTTTTGATGTTGATGCATACCACATGATACATTCAAATTTTATCAATATGACCTTTACTATGAATAACTTAGGTTCTTGGAAGATAGCTGTACTTTCTGACAGATAGTTTTGGGTTAGTGCTATCTGAGGAGAGGTCCGCCTTCCGCAGTCTATTGGGACCAGTCCACTGGGGCTGGTCGGAGCTGGTCGTATGTTGCAGGAGGCACCATAAGTGCGCATCGGTGTGCAGAGCTGGAGATAGAGAAGGACAGGTGTTGCAGGTAAATTGAATTGTTACTGGATATTTTGAAATGCTCTGAGGCCCTCAGGACCATCAGTGTCAGTGAGTGTGAACCTCTGCTGACGAAATGAAATCGGTAGGCTTCCCAGCGAGTGAAGATGCTGGTTAGACAAAATTCTGTGATGCTTTTTTGGCAAAAATTAATTGTTTAAACAAATTAAGTTATAAAGGGATTCTTGCCATGATATAACAAGATATTATTTATCACTTTATCTTGATTTAACATGAACATTTACATTATTTTATGAAATTAATGTTTCATTATGGTAACATACTAACACCTCCATGCTAAAGTGCCTCTACAAATATGTCATCGTCTCCAAACTGGGTATAGGAAAGGACGACCGGGGTTTGGACACAAAGACAAAAAGGTTGAACAGAGGGGACAATGAGACGATGAAAGCTTTGTTGGGTTTTCCTCAGCGGAGGTTACGAGATAAATATAACACCTGACCCATTTAATACTGCCCTTCTCTCTGATGGCTGTCCCCACCAACTGACACACACGCACACACCAAATCACACACACACGTAGTCTGAAGGTCTCCTTGTCCTTCAATATCCCTCAGGTGCGTCAACCTGTATGAGCATGCGTGTGTGTGTGTGTGTTTAAAGCACAACTAGGAAAGCTCTTGAATATCTTCTTTGAAATTAAGGCTAGGACCCAAAAGGCAGTTCTTGAAGTGAGTTCCTCTATTTAGACTTTTGGATAAGAAACTGGACATATATGGTTCTTGATCATAGAATATCTTTATGGGTATGGGACATGCTATAGTGGCAAATGTAAATAATGTTGGTTTTTTTTTGCAGAAAAGCTCATTTATTAGCACATTCACTGGTGTTATTATATGTTTCTGATGATGGAAGTTGCAGTATAAACAGTTTTTCTTTGATCTTAAGTACTTTTATTTACTACTATCGATGATGGAAAAACAGTGTTAAAGTAAGGAACAGCATGTGGGATTTAGTGTCGTGTCAGTGTAAATGGAGTAAGCGCGTACTGCAGGTTGCACTGTGCCGGTGTGTTCACTAGATGGTGCTGTTGTTTTGCTAATTAGGGTATTAAAGGTACCCTCAGATGTACAGACTCTGTATCACTCTGTGGTCTGTGTGAGATAAATTCCTGAGCCTACACAGGAATATGTGTGTATATGGGTAAAGCGGGTCACATACCTGAGGGGGGAGATGCAGCATTTGTGTTTGCAGGGATCAAACCATCTCTAAAAGCTGACCTCCAAGTGATGCTGCTCTCCTTTTTGATGGAAGTAGGTCGGCTTCTCCCGCTGGTTTCAAGTTCAGGGAATCGCACCACATACACGAGTCTGAGTGGTTATGAGGGCGGTGTCAGCAGGTCAGACAACGTTAGGAATGTCTGAAATGTTTGTTCATCCTTCTCCATCCTGATCTTCAACTGCTTTTTAGCACCAGACCATCCAGAACTTTCGTTGCTGAGTCCAGCTTTCAGGACGTTGTTTTGGATGGTTTGTCTTCCGTGGGCCTTTACTTTAAACGGTCTTGTTCATAGCTCTTTTTACCACAGTGGATGAAAAACCTATGTCCAGTTACCACATCTGCCACAGACTTTTGTTTATTTCAGTGGTCACGCTGATAAATTCTTTGCACTTGATTTCTTCCACACAGAGGTCAGAGGTCAGCCAGTCAACAACAGCCATAGGAGCTGTGAGGGATTCGGTCCCTATGTGGTGACGATCTGTGTCACAACAGGTTTGGCACTGGAACTTGATTATGTCTGGGAGCAATTTGTGTTCTGGCAAGTTATATCTGGTTCTACTAACACTTGATAAAAAAGATTGATGGGTAAAATCTCCGGTTGTGGATTAAAGTGAGGTTGTGCCCTCGACTAAACTACAACTTGCCGTTTTAACCCTCACACAGAGCCTGGCTATCTGTTTCCTCCGGCGGCTTACTTAGCATCGAGGTATACAAGCGCTAAAGATCCTCTTGTGTATTTCCCAAAATGTTAGACTTACTTTTTGTTCTTTTCTTTAAGTAGTCCAGGGAGCCTCTCAAAGTTCAGAAAAGAAATAGTACAGACATGACAGAGCAAAAAAAATTGGGTGAATCTAAAAGTAAAGTGAATAATGTATTACTTTCATTTATATGCAGTCAGGACAGTGTTCCAGTGCTCCGTCACAGTTTTGGTACGGTGGAGGGATTTGAGTGGAGTGGAGTGGGAAAGGAGAGCGTGATTCAATATGCATGGGCCTGCTAAGGAGAGCGTCTCCCCTTTCAAACCCAACATCTGCTGCCATAGCTTCCACAAGTTCGCCCGAAACTCCTAAACCGCACAAACAAAAGCTGTTGTTCTTTTCACATCGTACTGAGATTGTTTAACGGCAACTTTCGACTGAAAGTCAATGAAAAAAAGTGTTTCCCGGTCACTGTCCTGGCTCCATACATTTACAGCTCTATTTTTTTCTTGAAAAAACATACCTAATTCACGTCTTCCGATCTATGGTATCTATATTTTTTTTATTTCAAAGCAATACAGCACAGATGTTCCCATATAAGCGAAAATGAATTCACATTAACTCGATGCTGTCTGGGTATTTAAGGGTCCATTGAATGAAAACATTGTTCCGATACGGTCTCTAAACGTCGGATGCAGACTGTAAAACAGGCTATTGTGCTCCTTTATGTCTCTCTGTTGAGACGTAGCAAAGTTTCCTGTGGAGGCGGTGAGATACAGACGCTCCCCATTCAGCTTATACGAAAACATCCGAAAGTCGGAAAGGAGGTGTGACAATCCCTTTCACATCGGGACATTTGAGAGATTTGTTTTCTAATCAGAGCGACCATATGAAAGTGCTTTTTTTCTTCTTCTCTGTTATTTCGAGACGTCTCAGTAGGCGGCTCCGTGTCCTGCATCACAGATTTCCCAACAAAAGTTGATGAGGCAGTGTACACTGTAAGACTGACTGCCATCTTTTCCCCTGCCCCCTCCCCGTCCTCCCTGTCAGGCTGTTATAGAGAAGTTAACCTGGAAGGATCGTCTTCCTGGATACTTCATCAACGTCTCCTCTATCCTCTTTATGGTAAGTACACACAAATCAGGTTAATGCTCTACTTAGAGTAAGACATTTTCTAAGAATGTATGGATGAAAGCTCTTTAAATAGAAAAACAAACATCTGCTGCATATGATGCAGCTAATGTACATAAATGAGTATATATGAGTGACCTACATCAATGTTTTCTTTGAAATATTAATTCCAGCTCTGCGCTGTGAGTATCAGACAAATACGGGTGAGTGCTGATTAATTTATTTTCTTTTTCATTCTGCCCCCAGTTTGGCTTGACGTTTTCAGCTGTTTTCGGCGTCATCGTCTACCGCATCACAGTGTCGGCCCTGATGGCGATGAGCCCCGACCCGGAGACCAAGTCCAATGTTCGGGTAACAGTGACGGCCACCGCGGTCATCATCAACCTGGTGGTTATCCTGATCCTCGATGAAATCTACGGCGCTGTGGCATTGTGGCTGACTGAGCTAGGTACAGAGAAACATACCGTCACTTGATCTTTATAGTCAAGAACAGGACAGTGCAACTGAAAAAACAAACACATTCTAGCTCTATCTTAAAATGAGCCTTTAGCTAGCTTAACTAGCTAGACTGAACAACTTAAGAATCATGCTGTCTGAATCACTAAAATTACACATTTTTTGAAAACCACGTATTCAATTTCTTGCTGAGTTAGTTAAGAAGATTGATAACATACCACTTTCATGTCTGTACTATTTTAGATATGAAGCAAGTGCCTGGAGACCGTTAGCTTAAATAAGCACAAAGACTGGAGGAAACAGTTAGCCACACTCTGTCCAAACGTAAATAACAACAAAATATCTTGTAGAACCACTCCTCTTTATTTTTACTCTTCGTTTTGGGTTAGCAAACAGATAATGGGTTAATTTGTTGACTTAGAACAGTGGTCTAAAACTGATCCAATAAGGGTTTTCATTCTAATCAAGCAAGAACACACCTGACTCGACTTATTCAATCAACTGAATTGTCTTTACACAGTTGATTTGTTGGATCAGTTGATTGAATAAGTTGAGTCAGGTGTGGTCTTGCTTGGTTGGAATGAAAACCTGCAGCCACAGCAGCCCTTTACTGGATCAGTTTGATACCACTGACTTAGATGGTTGGTTGCCGGATATTTGTCTTCCGGAGCCAGGCTAGCTGAGCTAAACTAAGCTAACTTGCCTGCTGGTTATATTTCTACACTGTATTAACAGACAGATATGACAGTGGTATCAAACTTATGTTTTAGTTATGAGCAAGAAAAGCCAATGAGCATATTTCTCAAAATGTCAAACTAAATTGACACATGAAGAAAAATTAGCTCAAAAACTGCTATGAATCAATGTTTGGAAAACCAATTGTTAGCTTCATCTGGACAAGCCTCAGACATGGTAAAGTGTTGCATCATTGATAAATGATTGATGGATGAATAGTTTTACTTTTATTGTCATTCACGTCACCTTGACATGAACTTTTAAAACAATATTTGGTGCAAATCATGATAAAAAGGACAGAAGAGCATACATATAATTATTTTTTCACCTAGTTCAGTTCACTTTATTTACAGATCGTCCTATTAGTTTTTTTTCTCCAAAAAAATAAAAAATAGATACAAAATGTTTTCAGAAATCAAATTTACCCAATGTCCATCTGATGTTGAGTACTTTACCCCATATTAATGGGTGTCAGAGGTTAACTCAGTCAATATCCATGCTGGCCTATATAAAAAAAAAACGCGTCATCATCTCAAAAAAAAAACAAAAAACTACATTTCTACATGTAATCACTCTGCATCTGTGAGTGTGAGACAGGGAGAGTCTCTCTGCCTCTTGGTGGACCGTTTGATGAAACTTTGATGTTTTCATGCTCCAGTCGTCCCATCAGTCATCCCAGGAGGTTTCGACCACATTCGCTTTCATATTCAAAACCTCTAAAATAGACGAAAAGAATTGGAGGAAGACGTGTGAGAAAGAGGGAAAGTGTGTGTGTGTGTGTGTGTGTGTGTGTGTGTGTGTGTGAGTGAGAGAGAGAGAGAGAGAGAGAGAGAGAGAGAGAGAGAGAGAGAGAGAGAGAGAGAGAGAGAGAGGGTATTCCATGTAAAAAGTGCCAGTATTTTAACCTACTTCCACCACAGTGATTACGTTATCAGTCCAATTCAAGATCAGACTGACAGAATCTCCTCTTTTCTCAGAGCAGACTTCTCCTGTAAAACCAGTGCGGAAAAGATGTATGATATACAATGTTAGCCAAATCTTGTATACTGTACACATGTTCCACTTTGTGTGTCGTTTAACATTCTCCTGTTTTCCTGTTTTCTCTTGCTGTCCTCTGAACTCACGAAACAACGTGACACAGGGTCTTTCTTACAGTTTCACTTCGCCTGTTTTTCAGAGATTCCTAAAACGGAAACCAACTTTGAGGAGCGTCTCATCTTGAAAGCCTTCCTGCTCAAGTTTATGAATGCATACGCACCCATCTTTTATGTGGCATTCTTTAAGGGACGGTGAGTCCTCTACTCAAGTCTGAGAGAGTGCGTTTAAGTGTCATTGTACTGTAATTATCACGCATTTCCAAAAAGTATAGAGCTTAGGTAGAATCATTTGGTAGATGTTATTCGTCTTTTTATGTGAATGATTAAAAATCTCTTTGGATAGCAACCACATGAATTAACATGATTTGCATTAATGCCTGGATTAAATTTGATGCTATACAGCAACATCATAGACTGTTTGTAAAACTGGATGTCATGACAGCTCATCAAAAGTGAATCCAAAACATTGTGATTGCCCCCCTGTGGCTGGCTCCAATAAATGTCACTGCCTCTAAATTTTTTAATATGGGAGCGCTAAACCTCAAAGCAAGTGTCAAATAATTTTTTTTCCCAAAGATGGTTTCTGTCATTCGTGGTTGAATCACATTAATTCATACATTCACTTAATTTTTACGATAAGTATGGTTTTAATGAGTTATTTGATGCTATAATAAGTGGGTTACACATCATGATTGGCAGCTGAGCCCTTCTAACCACTGAGTAGCAGATAGCAGCACTTCTATCTGATATATGGTCAATCGTCAATATCTATATACAGTCAATGGATTACATCCACAAAAAAATCCTGTAGCTACAAGGTAAACCTTTCGGTCCTTATTGTGTGTTTTTGCGTGTTTTTTTTTTTGTCAGGTTTGCTGGTCGACCTGGGAACTACGTGTATGTCTTTAATGATTTTCGGATGGAAGAGGTTCGTCATTCAACTGCGCAACGGTGTTTCGTATAAAAAATTGAATAAGTTAAACATAAAGTGACGACAAAGAATGTAAATGAAGTGTGTGTCTCCCTCAGTGTGCACCGGGAGGCTGCCTCATTGAGTTGTGCATTCAGCTCAGCATCATCATGCTGGGGAAGCAGCTGATCCAGAACAACATCTTCGAGATCGGGATCCCGTAAGTAGAAAATATTCTTTTTTTGGCTGTATTCACTCACTTAGCATGAAGTAAAGATGTGTTTGGTTTTTTTTTTTCTTTTTTTCTAATCAGAGTTTGGATATTTTGTCACATGTCACAAAACACACATACCCACATACACACATGCTAACTTACAAAGGCACTTACAAGCATCCCTCTCCCCTCTCTCGTCTAATTACATTCCTACCATTTCTGTACCGTGGTACTCCATTTTGTCTATTGGCTCAGCTTTTACACGCAAAGCCGGAAGGTCAGAGGTCAGCTCTGTTTATAACAACTGTCATACAACAGAGATGCCTTTTGCCTTCAGGCTTCACTGTTACTGTTGCTGTAAGCGCAGTTTGACCTCCTGACCCGATGGGTGAGTCTCATCAAACGCTGCGGTTTCTCCAGGACGTCCTGAGGGATCAGCGAGCTGCAGCACATACCACCATGCCATCGTACATACCATCAACTCCTCTGCTTCACAATCGTCCACTTAAAAGCTTTAACACCTGGGAGCCGACCAGTAAAACCACAGTCTTTTACTGGGGGTAATCTCTGGAGCCACTGAGTGAAATCTGTACATTAGAAGTTTTCACATGTTGCAAAACCGGTACCTACCTTGAAGCTCCTGTTTAAAGATGAAGGAGATCTGATGCCTAAGACAGAGCCTGCAGAGATTTTCATGTATTATAAACTTCACTGGGGCTGGCTAACTCCTAAAAACACACCACAGCAGGTTTTCAGGGGCTGTATACTTCAAATCGGGCAAAACAGTTGAGGTCTTGTACATCCTCCCAAGGAGCATTCAAATCTATGGAGACTTCACAGCAGCGTCATTCTGAGCTCCCAGACGACACAAAAGTGACTGGCACTCAACAGTCATGGCCTGCTGAATTATAAATCAAGGGTGTGTATTTGCTACGTTTGAGGTACTTTGGGACAGGACTGAATTGGGATGCAGTTGGTGTTTATACAAGGAATTATATATGACACAGGTTTGCAGACTGCAAGGGAGGAAGGAGAGACATGAAACAGCTTGAGATGAAAGGGCAGGTGCATGTTCGAGAAGCAACAGGATCAGCAGTGGCACACAGCTCATGGGGGCATTTTAACTCAATTAAAGGTCAAGTGTCTAAAACTGAAACAAAAAATCATTGTGTTTTTGTTACCTTAGAATGAGCCTTTTATCTGCAGAGAGTTGCTTCTACAGTACCCTAGAATGAACAGACGAAACACTGGCTCCAGAGAGGGCCCTTAACATTTTTTGCCTTTTTGGCAGCCACCATAGAAGAGGATGAGACGAGGCATGTGCAGGTGGTTGCAGTCTGCAGCCTGACCTCTAGATGCCGCTGAATCTTACACAATTTCAAACCCATAGTGCACATTTGTTGCAATTTGCGTTATAGGTCGTTACTCATATTTTTAGATACACACTGGTTTGCGTTTCCTGAGAAACTCATTATTTCTGATGTCCACTGCAAATAAATGTCAATAACTCAACTTACAATAAAAAAAACCCAATGTCATGTTGTCAAGTTTCCTTCAGTATCAAACGTAATCTAGTGATAGTTGTCTCTACAACTCTGGATACACTGCAAAAATGAACTACTAATAGCTAATTCAGCATACTTTAATGGTGACACTTTACCAAAATAAAGACTGAAATAACAGGACTGAAGTTGTTGCCCTCAACAGAATGCAGTTTCAACACTTGCAGGGTGTTTAGTTTTTGTAGTGTGGGACTTCAAACCCACACATTTGCTATCATAATTAATCTTATTAGAAAAAATGAAAAAAACTTTCTCAAGGCTAAAATTCTGCTAAAACAAAAACTTTTTTTAGTATTGATATTATATATTAAGTGATTTTGACCACTAGGGGGCAGGACAGTGCTGATTCACTTAAACACATCCTCAAAATGTTGTGGAAATAGTAGGTATTATAGTTGTGTATTATAGAAATGCCTTCTTAGAGATCAACCTTACACCTGCTGCAACATTATCATCCCATTTGGAGTCATGTCCGTGGCCACCTGATGAGTGTAAGTCTAATACTGAACGCCAACTCCTAATAAAGTCATAGGTCTAGCTTGTCACATTCATATAAAAACATTAAACATGTGCTAAATGTAGGTTGCGTTAAATGATTTGTTTTGATTTTAACTGACACATTGTCCAATTAAAAGTCTGTTTACATTTCTTAAGGGATGCCTTCCATTTTTACTAAATATACATCCAGTTTTGTTATCACTAGGCAGTAAACCAACGCCAGTGGCAAAGGAGGTAGAATCATCCATTGAACACTCACAGAGATATGCAGAGAGAATCTTGGCCTACAACAGAAACCTCTAATCTCCTTTCAGACCACACCAGTAACATGACTGTGTATGTGTGTGTCTGCATCTGCTGTATGCATATGTGTGTTTAAAGGACAGTAAACATTTATGTGCTCACTGCCTCCGTGAACGCGCCCGCACCATCTGTAACTCCCTTGTGTGCGTGTTATAACCACATAAATAATGCAGTCAAGCATTTAGCTGCTTTTATTAGAGTTCTTTACAAGCAGCGCAAGCAGTCAAATGCATGAGCACATGCATACACAGCAATACTTAGACACAGTGCATGCATTGTTTCACACCAATGCATGTTTTGTGCGTTCGCACAGCCATGCATGCATCATTTTGCATGAAGTGTGCCGTACATGCAAACACCATGAGTGAACATTATTTACAGGCATGTACTTACAGAAACACACACATAAAACTCACGGTTCCCTTACTGTAATGCCCAACAGCAGTTTGTTGGCCTCACACGGCTTCACTTTTCACGTGAATGCCAATCTGCTGGTTACTTTCTTCAGGAGCCTCTGTTTTTCTTTGAAAACAGTCCACCAACAGCTTCTGGCTGTTCGACCAGTGGGATTTGAAATGCAATGAATGCAGTGCTTTACCTGTGTAAATACATATGCTCTTGTATATTACGTTTAACAAGCAGCAGCCGTGTCCCTTCATTGTTCCACGAAAGGTTAACTGAGTATACATCCTGTGAACCAGCACCACCCTGCCTTGTAAAGTAAATAGTTTACTTGTTCAGGAGACACATTTCTTTTTCATTGAAATCAGGATGTGAAAGGTATTCTTAAAGCTGCAGTAAAGGTGTCAGGTGTAGCATTTTGACTGTGATAAATAACGACCAACTTCATTATTAAACACATTTTAACCTGCCTTGAACAAATAAGACTATCTCTGTTGGATATGAGGTAACAATTTACTTATTTTAAAGACACTTGAATATGAATGTTTTTCCACCTTTGACTCCTCCTGGAAAAATGTCAAAAAAGACAGGAAGCAGGTGGCAGCATGAATCAAAGTGGCCATTTAAAATTAGCCACTGTGGTAGGCGATCCAAAGTTGATTGCAATCCCTTATTCTTTATTACTGCATTTTTTTTATCACAAACTAAGCATGTGCACAAATGATCAACTTTTATTCTGAATAATTTTTACCCCCCCCCCCTTCTCTTTTTCTCCACCTCTCCCTCCATCCTGACAGGAAGTTAAAGAAGTTGGTACGTGCGATAAAGGATAAAGGATCAGCTGAGGAGGAGAGGGAGGAGGAGAGACCTCCACAGCAGTGGAACCTTGACTATGCCCTGGCTCCCTTTGAAGGCCTCACACCTGAATACATGGAGATGAGTGAGTCTGCACTCAAGCACTCTTGCCTCTTATGTCTTATGCTCTTATCTTTGTAAGGATACTCATTGATATAATGCATTCCGAAGCCTCTTGACCTAACCTTAACTCTCACAAACAAGTGCCTTAACCACATCCTTGCCATAACCCATACCTAAATCTAATCGTAAACGTAACCATAAAACAAAGTCTTAACCCCAATCAGCCCTTCATAAAATTGGGGACCAGACATCATGTTCTTACTTCCTAAAAATGATCTCACTTCCCTAAAATGTCCTCACTCTGTGATAAAATATCTTGGTCCTCACTTTGCAGCATATACAAGAACACACAAACACACACACACACACACAGACAAGCGCACAGAAAAACAGCCCCAGGTCATTAAGGCTCCAACATACGTTTAAAATGAGTACTCGTGTGTCACAAAAAGATGTTATGTAATAAGTATCTGCATGGCCCAACATGACTTTCTCAGGTAAAAGTAAACATCTGGACCAAACATCACATTGATGTAGGATGTATCTGTGTCCGCTTGTTCACCAAGAGTGTTCCTTCTGAACAGCATTTGCCAATGATTAAAATACCTTAAAAGACCATGGCTTACTTTGAGGTGACATGACCAAAGAGGTTAACTATAAATCACTTGACTTTGACACTGGAGATTATTTCCCATCTTTCTCATAGCCCTTTTCTTTTAACCTAGACTGCAATCTTTTCCTGGCCATTTTTCTACCCGGAGTAACCTTTTCCTAACCCTAAATATGCAGCGTGACGGCCTAAATCTAATCAAACCTTAACCCTAGAAGTGGCCAATAAAAATTCATAAAAAAGGTTCATAAAAATCATTTTTGTAATGGTCATTTGTGAAGAACTGACAAACAACATATTTTTGGTTGCATTCATCCTTTATACATTTACATTCATGTCCATCACACAGCAAAGCACATAAATAGTGGAGACACAGTCACAGATTAAACGGTTTCTCCCCAGTCATGCATAACCAGTCTCAGCTGTGTAGTTTGATATTGACTTTTAAAAAGACATCTAGTAATTAGCAAGTGACATATAGTTTGGCCATGGCCCTTTTATTTCCAGAGCCTGTCAGGCAGGCTTCTGTAGATTTAGCCTTCGGGAGTAAGGAGAGAAGTAGTCCCACAGCAGTGTGGGCGCTACATACGTACAACATACATTATTCTGAAATTGGCTATTCTGAATGTTGAATACTTTAACTGGACTTTGAATGTGAAACCTGTACTTGTAGGAGTATATCTACAGTGTGGTACTATTACTTTTTCTAAAGGTACTTTTACCACCACTGAATTTAATGTAATGTTTTGCGATAAATGCAGGGTTCCAATCATTTAAGATTTTATTGCATAACAACATATTTAACAAAAGTGTTTGACTGTGACTTGTTTTCACATTCTTGTTTTTCATTTGTTGCATTAGATGGGTGGTCCAACAGGAGAAGTAAAAATCGTTTTACACTGGTCGATTAAGCTCCTCTGTGGAAAGCTGGCAGTGTCACAGCTTGGAACTGCCAATCTGTGATTACTGTTGTTGCCACAAATTAAACGTGTTGGGAAAAAAAAAATGTTAAATCTAATATTACCCAGATGCTTGTTAAGTTTCTTCCTGACAGTGGCTGTCTGGCAGAGTAAAAATAGAGATAACATGATGTAAGGGAGGATTCAAGATGGGAAAGTTAAAGCAATAACAATAACGAGTTTTCTTTGTTTCAATATTATGTACAGTCTGCAACCTGTAATCATTAAGGTCACTGACAGGTTAAATAGTTTAAAGGAGGGACAGTTATGTGCCAGTAAAAGTTGACTGATTCACTGCCTTTGAGGGGAATGTTACTACATGGAGGTATTAAAGGCTACAGGTGTTGGGTTGTTATGCCTGAGGAAATACTCACACAGCTTTACTATGGCAACACACTGCAGTCATAACAAACTAACACCTGCTCAGTCTTAAAATGAAGCCTTGAGGTTCTGGCCCACAACAAACATCATCATCTGGCCCATGTAGATTCACGTGGAATGATGGCGCTTGAGCGGCCTGCTCCTGTTTGCACGATCTTAGCCACAACCACAACATACTATGCTCAGAATAATAATTTGTGTCTAAATTGGTTTTTCACAAAACAAGATATCATTTTGGTCAAGCCTGATTTCACCACTGTCACGAACAACATATATCCATGTGCCGAATTTAAAAGTGTCTCCATCTCTGCACCACATGTTTGTAACTTAGCAGTTATCAGCGTCATAAGTTCAAAACAAAGTTAGCCAGCTAGCTATACTGAGGAAGAAAGAAAATGCAAATAACAAAAGCACAAATTACACAAATATATAAATGGCGACC
This sequence comes from Sparus aurata, assembly GCF_900880675.1. Classification (NCBI taxonomy): domain Eukaryota; kingdom Metazoa; phylum Chordata; class Actinopteri; order Spariformes; family Sparidae; genus Sparus; species Sparus aurata. The sequence goes on from NC_044200.1 coordinate 7,318,795, forward strand.
TGCAGAAAATATGTTTTGGATGTCTTGGATTTGCCTTACTGGGCTGGCTTAGTAAGGAAAAAATAAACGAGATATGGAGAGATGCAATGTTCAATTGCTGTATAACGGCAACTGGTATGGGAAACACTGACTGTCAGATATCAATGATGGACGCGATGGAATCGTCTATCAACCCAACCTTAATGAGGGATGCTTCTCAGTCCATAATCTGCTTCAGACCTTTGAACATCTCTGATTTGTCGACAAAGGTTAGGTGAAACACTGTAGTCAGGCCACTGACACATCTAATGACTGAGGTGTAAATGTTCTATGCACTCATGCTTGACCTTGAAACACTGATGTTTCTGATCTGATTTGGCTGGAATGTCCATAAACCAACTAGGGCCCCAACAATCCCCTGTAATGATGTATTCTTGGATCGATTGGTTGGGGGTGAATACGGTTGAACCTACAGTATTTTACCGAAGAGAACTAATTGAATGTGAAAAGATGTGCTCTAAGGATTCACTGAATACATTTATCGATGATATGTAATTCTGTACACAAAGAATATGACCGAATGTGTCCGACATGATAGGAACATTTTGTCCCGGTTGATGGAGTCAAAGTGCAGCAGCAGTTCAGCAAACATGCAGTAGCACGTTTGACTTTTATTTAGGAACTAGCAACATCTGTATGTGAGGGATTGTGAACCAGTAAAACCGGCTCTATATTGTTCTCTAAGGTTAGAACCGTAAACAATTTGAAGACTTTGGTGGAACTGGAAATAGCACCTAAAACATTTTTGAAAAATATGATGTTTTCTGTTTGGGAAATGTTCTTGTGCGGAGTCCAAAATAAACTTAGAAGCCTCTTGACCAGGATGAGTGTATTAGAAATATCTGCACTATAGGAACGGGTACAAGAACTGCAACTCTTCCCAACTGGAAAGCAGATTCTTTGAAATGTTATATGTAGAAATAACTAAATGGCGTTTAAATGACATTTCCTGTCCTTAAAAGAAGACTTTTACTTGTGCTGCAATGTGACAATGTGGGGATTTCATGTGATGCAGAGTAAGGACAGAGGGAGGAGAGAGGAGGGAGATAAAAACAGACAGAAGACTGAGCTGATGTCGCTGCAGGGCACAAGAAGGAATGTCAGATATGTCTGAGCTCTACATGCAAATACCCGGTCACACATAGCTGTTAAAGTTTGAATGGGCCTTTCTGGGCTTGTGTTTACTCATTCATCGGATATTTCTGTGTGTTCGGTTCGTGAGACCCGGTGCTCGTGTTGAGATGTCTTCTTTGTGTGTGTGTGTGTGGCTGGGCCAGGCTCGAACCCGTCAACCTCGGCTCAGGTGGATGGCGAGGTTATTCTAAGCTTGCCCTCTAGCGCTCGCTGCTCCGCTGTCGTATTTTCTTCCTCCCCACTCTTTGTCTCGGTGTGGCGTCCCGAGGTGAGGCCGTCAGTCTCCGGCTGGCTGGAAATCCCCGTTCCCACACTGCTAAAGTTCCACTGCTCTGATCAGAGCCATACATCAGCCAAAGTCATGTAAACCAATGTCTTTCTAATGCTTTTCTTTCAACGATAGCAGGAAGCAGTTGAATGTTGTTTTGATCATTTACTGAACAGCCCAAGAGAAACGTTTGCAGCAGCAATAATGTGAGAAAGCGTATAAATCTTTTCATTGACCTGGGATCAGCCCTGTTTCCTCTTTGTCCAACAGACTTGATGCCATCCTGTCTGGGGTTATTTATAGCCCTGCATCAGTTAGACTCACTTGACCGACCTATTGTACCAGAAAAGAGAAGAAAGTCTTCCTTATATTGAGACTTGACATTAGTTTTTAATTAGAAAGTGGTGGTGAAACCTCGAGGCTTGCTCTGTAAGCCAACCATTTTCATTCAAAGAACACGAAAACAACAGCAGCCTAAAGGTTCAAGAGACCAAGAGAGAGCGAGAAAGACGAAATATGGAGGTGGTTGGGTTGGATGGATGGGTTAAAGAAACACCCAGGAAAATGGTGTTTATGTCCCGTCTGAAACCAAATGTCAGTATTGAATTATCCTAAAGACATTATGTATGTAGAGTTTCTGCATGCAACACCACTTTTGTTAATACAAATCCCAGTTCATTACATTATAGTAACGCCGTGATCCTACCCTCTCACTGAAGTTACATAGTGCAGAAACAAGTAATGTGTGTTATGTAAATGAACGTATTTAAAACCAGAATCTCAATCTTTTCCCTAAACCCACCCAAGTAGATTTGGTGCCTTAACAATGTTAACAATGTTAAGTGTTTGTTGTTACCATGGCAACAAAGGTTACCCGACTGTGATGATGAGAACTAAATGTCAACTTAGTCCTTTTCAGATGATTTTAAAGGGCACCTGAAATGTACCCAATACGTGACATGACACGTGAAATGTCGGCACAATTGCGTATAATCAGCATGCAGTATATATACATCATAATGTAAGATTACAAGTTGCTGCCAACGGCCCTGTCCAGTCTTTGTGTGTACGTGTGTGAAGGAGATGTGCTGCACAGTACATTCTAATAACTTTTATTAACAGTGGATGTGTGTCTCTCTTATCAGACTGACTTGAATAACACACTCTCACAGACAAACATACAGCATAGATACGCACACACAGCTCCACACACTGCTTAATCATAAAAAGTCCCGGTTTAGCTGATGCAGTGGAGTGTTTAACCTTAAAAGGCATCATCTGAACCAGTGGGCGAGCACGGACAGACAGTGCGACTCCGGATCAGGCAAATGACCATTCAGGAGTGTCAATCCAACAACGTCTCGGGGGCCGTTTGAAATGTATGCTTCCAATGATGCAAGTTTGAGTCCTTTCTCACATGTTAACCTCTCATATATTGTCAAATAGCAGAAAAAACTTGATTAATGACACATTAAGCATTCGCCCCAATGAAGTTAGCTTAAAACCAATTTCAGAAAACCAATTTGAGGTCGTTCCAAGGTGCTTTTGTGTTTCTTGTCGAGGCTTACTCTTTAACATAAGTACAGGACTGAAAACTGAACATCCTTTTCAGTTAAATTGAAAATACCCCAACTGGGATGTGCTTTAAGAGAAAGCAGGGCAGAAAAGAAAGTCACAACAAACCAATGCCACTGTCTTTAAACTCTGCTGCAAGGCAGTGATTAAAATATTCTGTAATATTTGCAGAAGGACGGTAGCGTGTAAAACAATTTGACAACCGTGATATTAATGTGAGGAAAACATGATCATCACAAGCATATGATTTTGTTTTCATCAAAATGCAGTAGGTTGTTTGAGGACCTCTTTGTTTAAAAATTGCCCTGTGATAGGAAAGTGTGACTCGGTTCATGTCCTTTTGTCTCCAACCAACCAACACTGAATAATCGGAGCGCCCTGGGTGCTTAGTTGGTCGAGCATGTGCCAGATACGCAGAGGCTGTGTCCTCGCTGCAGTGGCCCAAGGTTTGAATCTGCCCTGTGGCCCTTTGGTGTGTGTCATCCCCTTCTCTCTAATCCCATTTCCCGTCACTCTTCACCTGCCCTGTCTAATAAAGCCGTGAAAAAGCCAGAAACATTTGAATAATAACAATAGAAAACAGAACTATGTTGAATGAATTGCGCACACTCCAGCAGTGGAATTTATATGAGTGATGTGCTAACCTTTCCTACTCTTTGTGAGGAGTCCAGTCATAGCTGAAGGCCATGTGACCAACAGAGCTGTTGCTACGGAAATGTGTATTATTTTATCAGCATAGTTATGATAAGAAAACATATTAGAAATGCAATAACAGGATTCTAATTTGAAAATGTCCGCACATTTGGTGGCCTGCCTTCGGGCCGTCCAACTGGCTCGATAGACTTCAAACACATCTAAGCAAACAAGCCACAACACAGTTCAAGTATAAAGTGATGCCATACATCATTAGAAAGCTAAGATACTTGTGATATCAATCCAATATAAAGCCACAACAGCAAAATACAATCACAAAACAAAGAAACAAACATGGGTTGGCAACAAATGAGCTAACAAACTACAAATGTACAAAGATTTGCCAACTCTCTAAAAAAAAGTCTGGGTGTTTCAGCAGTGTATTAGAGCCTCTGGATGATTGATGTGTCATGTAGCGAATGAGATTGCATATTTAGCAATATATAGTAAATATTTCAGTTTTCAAAGACAAAGACTTGGAAATTATGCAAGTTTGGTTTGGATTAGTGTCCAGGATAATTTCATATACATTTTCCAGGTATAAGAGCAGGTTAATGATTTCATATGTGTGCATATGTTGCTGTTTTACTGCATATTCTTTTGCAAATGTAAGTGTGTGTTGGGGTCATGGAGAAATCGGGCTTATGGCTGTAGCATGTTTCATGACTGTTTATCTCTTTTCTTTCCCAGTCATCCAGTTTGGTTTCGTCTCCCTGTTTGTGGCTTCGTTCCCGCTCGCTCCTCTCTTTGCTCTGCTCAACAATGTCATTGAGATCAGATTGGACGCCAAGAAGTTTGTGACAGAGCTGCGCAGGCCAGTCGCCATACGAGCTAAAGACATTGGTAAGCTGATGCTGCACATGTAAAAACAAAATTATGCATCAGTTAATGATCATCTTCCCATAGAACCAGGAATCATACATAATATTTAGATAACAGTTTAACAGCTAATACAGCTAAGGATAAGGCAGGAGCTGCTAATAGTCAATATGTGATGTAATACATATATAAACCATCAGTTATATGCACCCCAAAAATACCATTAAACTAAGTGGTAAATATTTCCTCCATTATTTACTTCATGTCAGAGTGGAAACACTTGTAAGGGCATCACTTTTAAATACCAATGGACACCAAGACAATCCACTGAAACCAGACTGATTGAATTCTTTAAGGGTAAGCGGTGCCTTCAGGCAGTCGGGTAGATTTCACAGCTGACTTTACAAACTGACACCCATCAGCAGTTCAGGATGGATGTGTTGTTTCTGTCTGCTGAAAGCTCACATTTCTTTAGCAGAAAATCAGCCTTTATTTAATCTTAACCTCTATGAATTTTTGGCTTTTAAAGGGCTTTACTTGGCACAAAGGTCGTACTGTGAGTCATTTAAAAGATTATTTGTTCCTTTTCGGTTTTAAAAAAATCAAATCTGACCAACTTTTCTGGGTAATGTCAAAAATAGCAATGTCAGTGGGTTTTAGTCTGCCAAGAAATTTGGTAGTGAGCAGCTATCAGAACACATTTCTTCATTGTGTTAATACAGATTTCCCATTATGCATCTGTTCTCCCCTCCTAACCCTCATCACTTCTCTCTCCCCTGCTCTTCTCTCTATAGGTATATGGTACAACATACTGAGTGGAATGGGGAAATTCTCAGTCATTATAAATGTAAGTATAATGCAATGTCCCGCTTCTTACAATCTGCATTGAATTAGTGATGAAGGTACATATGCACGCCATAAATGCATGGAACTATTCTACAGTCGGTCCCCTGCATAATGTGGCTGTTTTAAGGTCCCACACAGTACACATAACTGCTCAGCACTGATTTCATTTTGAGACATTAGTTAAATGGATGTAAAAAATTGGATGGATTTGTAGGGAAATCAACAGGATTATTTTACAGAACAAAACAGGGTGTTCCCACAGATTCCACAGATTGTTCGATGGAAGTCGTCCTGTCTGATAATGCCATGCAGCATTTTTTTGTTTTACTGTATGTAGTTAGGTTCCTCCTATTATTGTGAGTTATAACATTGTTAGTAATGTTATCACTTATTAAAATGTCCTAGAGGAATGATATAAATGACTGCTGTAAAAATGCTATGTCATTACACGGAAACTTTTAAAAATGAAAGCTTTCATTTTACATTTGACTGACAAGCGATGAGCTGCCTATTAATTATCACATCATAATGAAGTCAAAAACTTCACATTTCCAGTCCCTCCAGGATTATGCAGGCTTTTTGGGAGAACGGTTGCAGCCAATCTTATTTCATAGCAGTTTCACGAAAAGAAAATGTTGAAATGTTTTAAGGAGTTTATTTAGTTGTTAGTGTTTTTGTCTTGTTTTTGCAATAGACTTCTTACATAGACTTACATTCTTTTCCTGGAGCTGTACCCTAACCCTAATCAATGTTTTCCAAATTGGGGATGGCCTTCCCAGTTATTCTAGTCATCCCCAGTTTACTGGTCTCAGGTCTGGTGTGTGTACCCAAAAATGGCCTAGGCCAGACAGATACACACAAAGACACACAGAGTTTGTCATGCAGACAGGCAACCATGTGGTTTTGTGATTTATACCAGATAAATGTTACAACTTGATTCTTTTAGCACCTGCAATCAATCCAGATGCAACAATGTCTGTCGTGATAGTTTGTCTTGTCTGTTGCTCAGACATTTCAGGTGTTTATGGCTTTTGGTTTTTGTTCCTCCACAGCACTGTACTGGGTGTAAAACCCTTTATTGGCAATACTCTAAACAAGCTGTGATGATTGGTGATCTGAGATGATTGGACTGAATTGCAATATTGTATTCACCCAGATTGGTTGAATTTACATTTATTGTTGTGATTGTGACCTCATGAAGGGGCTGAGTTTTAATGAAATCAAGGTCAGTTCATGAACCTTAAAGACAACACGGACAGTGAAAGATATCAAAGATCTAACATTGTGATATTATTGCCTCTGACTTTGAACTTCTCTGCTGGAACATTTCCACACCTAATCCACCTTTCAGCAGCCCTGTTGTTAGTGTGTGTTCACTGCTAATACCCTAATTCATCAAGTACTGACAGTGGTAACAGTTAATATTGAATAAAGATTTAAACTCTCCATTTGCACTGAGAGGTTTTCCATCGTGACTTTGTGAGATCCCCGGATCATGTCTGAAACACCTAAACATGGCGGTCTGTAAAGGTCAAGGTGTATGTGTACTTGTGGAATCAGGAAGGTTCTGCCTGGGATTTGTCCTTTGCCATCCGACCAAATCCTATTCCGTTTACTTTTAATACTAAACAGATTTGTGGAGGATTCGAAAAAACAAGCAGCGGGAGTTTTTATTTATTCTAGAGCTATGTAGCATTGGACACACTCACGTTTAAGCTTCCCCGGGAGCTTCAAGGCAATGGAATATTGGGAGCAGCTTTGCCCTTTTTGTGCATGTATCATGCATCCTTAAGTGCTATACACTTTACTTACTGTTTCTAAAACAATACATGTCATTGCATTACTCAAACACCTCTAGAATACACTGTCATTTTCTTATCTGATAGTGTATTTTTTTAAGTTGTCAGTGCTCATGACAGAGGATTGCTTCACTGTCTCACTCTGCCTGTCCGTCTCTTTTACCCCGGAGGCCTTTGTGATCTCCTTCACGTCAGACTTCATCCCTCGGCTCGTCTACCAGTACATGTTCAGCCAGACGGGCACCATGCACGGCTTCATCGACCACACGCTCTCCTACTTCAATGTGTCTAATTTTAAACCTGGCACCGCACCGCAGAACTCTGAGCTCGGAGACATCACCGTCTGCCGGTAAAAACACGCACACACAACACGCACATAAACACTTCAAAGTTACAGATGATGCAAGAAGCTCATGTCCACCTCCAATTTTCCCCAACATTCCTTTCAAAACTTTATTACCACTGTCCATTTGTTGGCTGGTTGGTTGGTTTGTCAGCAGGATTGAACAAAAACTACTGAATGGATTTCCATGAAACTTGGATGGCAGATGGGTCTCAGCCCTGAATAGATCCCACTTTTAGTGCACATCCAGGATCCTAGAAATAAAGGCATAGTTGGCTTTGTACCTTAAATTCTCAGTTAATGTAGTTGTAATTGGGATATCAACAATTGATAAAAAATAACAATATGTCGTATGCATAAAGCACTATATGGTGTTTAAATAAAGTTACTAGTAGACAAAGAAGGACTGATGCATTGCATGGATGAAACTGCTGAATAGTGGGGAAACTTTTACAGTTTGGTTGAACAAAATTACAGTCTTTTAGGCAAAACTGTATGGCTAGTTTGTACATATAGTATAAAGGTAATAAATAATAAAGTATTAGCACTTTGTAGTGTGTACTACTAAACCTATACTCAAATTAAAGCAGTTAAAGCAGATTCGGTATATACTGAATAAATTACTTAAGTTTGAGTCTGAGTCTTCCCGCTGCGACCACCAGATGATGCAATCTAAAGTTTTCTCAACATCAAACATTATGAACGTCCAGTGAGTGAGAGAATTACACAACAAGGGACAAAGAAAGCGTTTTTTATGGTTGGAGATGCAGACAAAATCCTTCAGGCAAACATTAATCAGTCTTTTTGAGTCCTGACACAACAAGAAGAAATCTGACATAATCACACAACATCAGTGAAACTCCATGTTATTAGCCCCAAAAGACAGTGCACTATTGTGCACTAACTTCTATGCATTTTCACGCATGCCAGTAGCGAGCGTCTCTTTCATAATATCAATATAAAGCGCTGTAGAAAAGGTCATGGGCCTGTGCCCACAGAGGCCAACCTGCTGTTACATAAGAGACCAAAGAATGACTGCAAGAATACAGTCTTTGTGCCAACGTGGTATGGTGCGTCATGTTGCAAACACGACAAGATGCTGATGGCCTCGAAGACTGGAAGATGTTCCATGAAGGGTGTGTGAATCCTCAATGTGTTTGGAGCTCAATAGTGGATGTCCAGACTGTATCTGATCAGTGTATTAGCCACTAATGTTGTGGGCACTGCCTCCGGGCTCAAGGCAAATGACTTAAATCTGTATGTCATTGAAAGCGTGCTCCAGACAGTCCATGTCTTTCTTTTTCCTCCTTCCTTTTTGACCCATTTAATTTGGGGACTCTGTTTGTTTGAATGAATATATGCAGGAGGGAGAAAAGGAGGTCAAGAATGGATAAATGGACGGATGATGTCAAACAGGAAACAGAGAGATGAAAGATAATATAATTGAACAAAAGATTAGATTAAGCTGGGGATAAGGAAGCATGGAACAATGTAGACAGAGGAAAGGGGAGGCAGTGTAGTCGGATGGATGGATAAATAAATGGATGGTGTGATAGAGGCCAACCACTGAGGTATTAAATCATTAATTACATTTAAAAACAGCAATGTGAGGACAGTTTCTGCATCAGTGGGCAGAGCATCACTGTACATCTCTGCAGTCATGTTTTCTCTACTGTATTCCCAGTGCTAGATGAGCGCTAAATAAAAACGAGGGTAAACTAGGAAGTCTGGATGGTGGCAAAATAGCTTAGAAAAAAACTTAGGCCTCATTAGTATGGCCTAAACTATTTTACACCTCAGACAGAAATGGAAGTTCTTTTGAAATATTGGGATATTGCAGTAGCACATAGCAAAAAAGACATTGCAACCAAAGGATTCAAATGAAAATAGTGCTGATGCAGGTTCTGTAAACATCATGAGAATGATGGTCAAATATAAGTTTGAAGTACAGCAATAATCAAACAATAGTAATGGCAGCAGTAGAGCATATTGAGTAACGATTAAAAACAAATTTCTCTTAAGTAACTTTAATATTCTAAGATATGACCAGATAGGTCAAATCCAGAGATTCACTCTAATGTTCAGTTCTCCGAGGAACTGATATCATCGGTTGGACAGAAATTGTTTGGAAGTACGCATAAGGTTTGTGTACAGGATTTAGTGCCATCTCGCTGTGAGGCTGTGTATTAAAACACCAGTGTTCATGGAAATGTTTATCTTGATTTTCAAAACAATGCAATTTGCTTTCATAATGCAACTTTACTCACTGCATTCAACAAACCAGTTGGCAGATAGGACGACTATGACCTACCTGTTTTTTGGGTGGATGCAGTGATTACGGCAGGATTGCACGGTGATGTGATATCACATGACAGGAAGAACACCGTGGTTTCGCCAATGAACTCTGCCTGAATCGCAGCAGGTTTCCAGCTCATAGCTTGGGCGCAACATCAGATTTGGTCTGAGTGAGGCCTTAGCAACAAAAAATACTTCTGAAATCATCCCGCGGTTCAAAGCGTCTGTTACATAATATGACTGAAGAAAAAAAGACTGTGTTCTTATTGCTGTAATGTTCAGTCATACATGGTTTTTATCAGGATTTCTCACACACAACAGATCTAAGATGAGTTTACTTAACTTTTTATTTAACATGTAATATACAAACGGGCCAGAAAGTTATTCTCATAAAATTTCTTTCAAGTAGATTTGGGCCCAAGCCCCTGCTGACTTAATATTGAAGGAATATTGAATCCCAAAGAGCCCCGTCTGTCTTTCGGCAGACCTCAGACCTCCATGTGAAGGGGTAGGAGGACAGGGATCCCCCATGGGGATGCACTTTTCTCTTTTCCTCTGACAAGTACTGACGTCAATAAGTCATAAATCAAATTATATTTACCCAATAGGCTTTAGAGTGATTTACAGCAAACAAAGAGCACATACACGACATAAGCAGATGCATTGTGGATAATAAAAACAAGAGACAGGTCGAGTTAACCACAAACTCATGTGATCAGTGCCCTTTGTATGTTGCAAAGGATTGTCTCTTCCCTGACAAGACTTTAAAAAAAAATGATAGCTGGACTTATAGACTCTGACCTGCTTCATGTTGAGAAAGAAACTTTTTCCCTTAGCTGATGAGAAGTTACATGTTATCACTAAGAGGTCAGGTAAGGGCGAAAGAGTTCTGCTAAGCTTTATTTGACACATTGTCTGAGTACAATATCTGCTTAACTTTAAATGAAATCCACTCAATAGTTGTCAAGACCTTTCACTGAAACCCTAAAATGTCAACTCCCATGGTGTGCTAGAGGTCCCCTGAAAAGTCTGACTGATACTTAATTTTTTGGGGGGCCTGATGTTGATACAGATATGTAAGGGATAATGCTCACTGAGGTGTTATTAGGAATGAGTCAATGATGTGGAGAACATTAATTCCTGATTATGTAGACATTGGAGGATATTACCCCACTTCAGCATTTTACAATAAAAAAAAAAGTAGCAACTCCGTTTCCCTGGCAATATCCGACAGTTTGACTTATGTCTGGAACAGTCATTACAATCCCATAAGGTTCTTATCCAATGGAAACATTGTTCACAACCCCAGTAAGATATATAAGATGATTATAGATATGACTTAGCACCTTAAAACATATAAACTAGTCTGCTCAGCTCATAGAACCCAACATGTTTAACTAGACCTGTATGCTGCACGTTTAAATGTTAGAGTTCGAGCTGAAAATGTATTTAACCCAAATAAACACATTTGCAGATTTCACGTATCACACTTACCTGCCGCCAGATTTCTACCGACATGTGACTGTTGTTTTTAACACAATGCTTAATTGATTAAGTGTATATCAAGAGTTAATTGACACCCTGCAGCCGATCAGAATGGAGTATAAACCTAGACCATGGTATAACTGGAAGTACAAAATCTTCTGATATCAAACTATCAGCCAATATTCACACATCTTGATGCAATGATTCCTCAAATGTGGCAATAAAACACTGTGACATAGATATGTTTTGGAGGCAGGATAATTTACAGTTTAGCTAATGAAGTTGTCAGCACTCGCAACACTTTCTACTTCTGTGCACTATTGAAAAATATGACCTACTTGTTTGCAAGTGCTGATGGCTTCATTTGTGTGTTGGGTTGGCACATATTCATTTATTTTACAGTTTAACAATAAACTTCAGTACCTAAATTAACATGAATGTTCTCGAAAAATAAACCTCACTGGGGATAAAAATTGTAAATAACCCGAAGTATCGTATTGTCTGAAACAGAGTTTTCATATTGCCGCATATCGGACAACATATATGCCGATACGGATATGTATATCAGTCATTGACATATCAGTCTGGCTCTCATCTCCTCAGCTTGACCATAAATATCTGTACAAAATAGTTGTTGGGATACTTGAGACCAAAGTGATAGCATTGCTGTCCCTAGAGCTAGGCTGAGTGGAAAATAGTATCACACTCACTCTGTGAGTCTTTTCATGGTTCGCTGTGGGAAGTCAGAAACATGTCATTCCCAAACACTGTAATTGAGCTGACATGTTAAAAACATGAGCATCTGTTAGACAGCTGTGGTTTTGTTTGGCTGCGCACGAGCACCAGATATGTCTAAATGTGGAGCAGTAAGGTTGTTGTGTTGATACCTGCTGACCATGGAGTCCAATGTAAGAGACTTTTAATTGTATTTCTCCCCAGCTGAAGCTGTGGAATGACAGCTGGCGCAGCATGATTACTGAACATTTATCTGTCAAAGACTAATCTGGAACACATTGTGTAGGAATTTTGGACCTGAGCATCTTTCTCCTCTTGTTCCTGTCTCTGTATCCAACCAGGAGGAAGTCGTAAAGTGCAGAGGGATGGCAGTGTTGTTGGATCAGGGTAAGCAGGGTGCCAGACCTGTTGTCACTGCTCCTTGCTCTTAGCTCTTCTGGGAAAAAGGGGGATCAGATAGATGGAGACGAGAGGGGAAAAAAAACAAAAAAGTGGGAAAGAACAGACGGAGAGTGTATGAAGGACACATTCAGAATAGATGGACAGTCTTGTTTTAGGTCATTGGTACCTGACAGCATTAACACAGTGTGTTCAGGGATTAGTCTGTGTTTTAAGTATGGGAATGGTCTGACCTTTGTTTGTCTTTAAATGTATTCCTGGATCCCAGGAGGCACTGTATTGGCAGCAGGAACTCTAAGGAACACACTCACACACACGCGTGCACACACACACACACACAAACACACACACACGCACACACACACACACTATCCATAATCTCATTGAGTGGTCTTATGAAAGAATATTGAGTTAGATGCTCCAGTTGCTGCCGAGCTGAACTATTATAACCAAACATGGAGTGTCTAGGAAATACACACACACACACACACACACGCACGCACGCACGCACGCACACACGCACACACAAAAACACAGGAAAAGAGAAATGTTCCCCGATGATAATATTTCATTGCGCGCAGGCAAAGTGTAGTTACATTGAGTGTGGCAGCGCAGGAAGTCTCGCTGTACGGTTTAGTTCACACCAAAAGTTGATGCGCAACAAAATACTGTAAGCTGTTGGCGGGCGAGTGAGAGAAAGATGAATAGATCAAAGAAAAAAAAGAGAGGGGGAGAAGAGTTGACTCTCACAGGCAGCATTCCTCACTCATGACTGTATAAGGAGAAGGACTCTGACACCATAAGACCCTGCTAACACACACACACACACACACACACACACACAATGCACTCACACATACACAGATCCCTCTCTCTATTTCTATACTACTAGTCAAGCACTTATTGAGACAGCTCAATCAGGCCGATTCATCTTTTTCTGGCTTCAGAGGAATGTTCTTATGACAGAGTGTGTGCTGATGTCAGTCGTCTCAATTGGAAGCTTTTATCTGAGCCATCACATTAAACCTGACGTGTTCAACTGCTGTAAAAGATGCTTCACAGCGTGACTGGAGTTTTTCACAGCATTCCAATATTTAAAATCTTTCAAAAGTTTAATTGTTGTTTTACAAGCTCTAACCTTTTGGAAAGACTTTTATTGGATTATCTGTATAGTCCAATGTAGTAGTGTAGTCTACTAGTAATAGTCCTGATGTCACTGATGTTTTGTTCAAGTGTCCAAGTAAGACAGAGCCAGCATAAACAACGCCAGGACCCTGATACCAAAAGAGCTAAAAATGAATTCAGCCATCATTCATTTTACTAGTTAGAACCGTGTTTTTCCCTACTGTGTATGTCAGATGTCCTCTGGACGGTATGTACTTTACTAGCAGAAAATATGGATTTACAGCCCCATTAGAGCTTTTAATTGTCAGACTCAGACATTTATAGATGTTTTTATTGAGTGGGAAGGTAAGAAAATTCTGGCAGAATGCATTTTGATATTAGAAACTTACATGAAAGGTTGAGTGTGTGGGATAGGGCAGAAATTGAAAACAATATTCACAATTATGTATTATTCATGAAAAGGATGATCATTCCACCGAGCTGGCCGTGTCGACTGGCACGTTTCTAGGATGGACTAACCAATCGCTGACTCTAGAGAGGTTCTTTTGCGTTTTCATGTTTTTAGTGCATTTAGTTGGTTGCAATCTAAAACCTCACCACAAGATGCCACTAAATCCTAGACACTATACCTTTGAATTCTTGAAGGACAAAATAAAAAAGAACAAAAATCTGATCACTTTGGGACTGTCATCTACATTTACATTCAGGGCATTAAGCAGATGCTTTTTGTCCAAAGCATCTGCTAAATGCCCTAAATGTAAATGTAGTGCAACAGCGCATCAGGAGTAGTTTGGGGTTCATTATCTTGCCAAAGGATACTTTGACATGCAACCTTCAATAACAGCCAACTGTTGACAGTGTGGGAACAATATCTTCACCCATCTTACCTTAAATTAGGTTCCACTGCGATTTGAACTTGGATCACTGGATTCAAAGTCCAGAGTGCTAGCCATGGAACCTGTGCCTGTCCTCTTAACAGGTTGACATTTATAGAAGTGTATTGTCTGTTTGTTCTCAGTTAGATGAGAATGATACTGCTCTAATTCATATCCATTTAATGTAAAGCCAATGAGCTTAGCTCCCCATAATGACTCGAAATGGCTAGCCTTGTTCTCTCCAAGAGTTGTAAAATTAGCTAATTACCCTTTTCAGTCTCACAAATTCACAAATTGTCTCCCATATGTTTAATACATAAACATCCATGAGCAAGTCTCACTACTGTGACAATAAAACTTCAAATAAGTGCTTATAAATTACATTGTTTGCCTGTGTGACATGGCAGTGCCATATTAAGCTCAGTTTCAGAGCCATATTTTGTTATCTAGGATGTCTTCTTGAAAATCTTTAAATGATTCAAAAAAATATATATATATCATACTATGCATTGCTGCTGTACCTCTATTCACCCTCTGACAGAAGGCTCCTGTCTTTTTAAGCCCCCCTCCTGAAAAAGCACAGTGTGTACTGACTTGTCACTACTAACAGGCCTGAGCGGGCCACGCCAACCATGTTTCCGCATCATGGGGGCATGGTTTAGGATTGTGACATTACAACTTTATAGAAGTCCTGACAGCTAGTTTAAAAACACAGTTTCTGTATATGAGCCGTGTATTCAGCTCTTGCCTTGCACATTTTGACATGGATTGATTGGATGTTTTGATACTTTCAGTTTTACTTCAGTTTATCTCATCTAGACCTGCTGTATGATAAAAAACAAAAGAAGACATGGAAATTCCACTTGTTACAATATGGCATCTTTAAAATGGAAGACGTGAAACGAGTCAAAAGACTTTTACTTATACTTTTAATGGTGAGTTTTGCAACAGGGGTTTGCCCTTGAAGTAGACGGACAGATATAAACCAGCTCAGATTGATTGTTGTCCTTCTTTCGTGCTACCAGACTCTTACTTTGCTGGGGGCCGTTGTACTTTGATGACCTCGACTAGATTAAGGGTCGTATATCTTCATGGCTTTTCTTTCTGTTGATCATGCAGTAAAGAGAGCAAGCCTGCAGCCACATTGGAAACAGATTTATGCGTGTTGTGTTTGTCACTAGTTTCCCTGCACTCCAATCATTTAGAGGCTCGTCAACATGTCAAGGCTTAATAAACTATTGTTGTTATATGCGTGGCACAGAATTTCCATCTTGATCCTGTTGACTGACTTTATGTTGAACCATGTGACTGTCTCGTGTCTTTCTAAATGTCCTTAATGCACAAATTGACCTAATGCTGGCTGGGAGTCTGCTCTGTCCATAGCCGTAGCTCCACATAATGCTAATCTTTGCCTATAAATCTCAATCTCTTATCTCTTCTTTACATTCAGTGGTTTGGGAGGATGCATTCCTCTGCCATAAGATGTTCTCTAAAATAACAATGAGATAGATTGTCTCCAGCTCTTGCCTTGAAAGGAATTCAATATGTTGTACTTTGCTTCCCTCGGGGGAAAGGCTGTGTCTTTCGAAATAGCATTGGGAAAATGAAGCCAGAAAGTACCGTGACATAAAGCTGTCCTTCGCTACACTACTTTCTTTTGCTAAAAGACACAAATACAGAAGTATTTTCCTAAAAAAAAATTATCTGTAGATGGTTGGTACGGAAATGTCACTTTCTGATCTGCACTGTTTTCAAAAGTGTACAGTTGAAGGCCTTGATTTCAAACAGACAAACAAAAAATTCTAATAAAAAAAAAAACAACCAGTGTTTACAATCCAGCAGCAATACCAGCAGGATCTCTGCTCTGATTAGTGACAGACGGAGTGCGGAAAAAATGAAGAAGAAACCAAAGTTGCTCCATCTGCGGCACTTTATTGCCTCAATATAGTCAGAGTTTATTGCGCCTTTCCAGAAGATACTCTGATTCTTCCAGCATCCCAGAAGTGACTCTCCAAGTTACGCACCAAGTTTAGTTTTGAGGGAATTGGACCACACTCATGTCAAGCTGCACCGACAAGAACGAGCCAGAAAAGAAGTCAGACAGCTAAACGGTGTAGTAGATCTAGTCAATTTTCAGAATAAAACATCCTGTGGAGAGTTAGGAAAGCGCACAGAAATATTTACAATAAACACACTCAAAACAGGCAAATGACAAAATGATTTAACCACAGAGGCTTCTCGACCACAGGAGAAGTGGAACAACATCAGCCAGGCATGCACTCCATTGCTGAAGCGCCCCCAGTGGGATATGAAGCCATGTGGAGGATGGAACAGTAACAGCTACCAGAGACGTTCCCAGTAGTGTACCTGCTCCGTTTTCTTGGTGTATTCGAGAATCTGACCATATGACAATTTTCCAATATCATCTGTGGTTAAGATTTTTGCACCATTGAACTCCCAGATGTGCATTTCTCTTTGTGAAAAGGGGTTTATGTACTGCAGCCCCTCTACAATATCCCTCTGTAAGTAAATGTCAACGAGCTGTTCTTTATGGAGTCACCTGGGGATGAGTTGGTCTTCTGTTTTTTCTTACATATCGCACAAGAATCACCGCCATCAGTTGTGCACAGTCAACCACAATTTCCAACCCTTTTCATTGATGTCTTTGCCATGGATGTAAATGCAGATAAGGACAAATCAGTCATTGAAACACTAGCCGGCCGAGCAGTCTTTGTGGCTCAAACATCTGCCGTCTGTGCTCCAACAGTGAACCCTCTTTCAAAGTCACTCGGATCTTTTTCTCTCGCCATCTTGATACGAAATCAGAATCAACTGGATCTGCAAAACAGTTTCACCTCTGCCAGGGAAGATACTTTTTCATCTGTATCTGTTTGTGGGTTGCAGGATAACACAAATGGATGGAGGATAAGTCTCCTGCTGGAATAGAGCCCATTAACTGTTGTTGTGTATCCAGATAAAGTGACGGGTCTCTCATTTCTCTCATTTTCTTTAAAATTGCGAGATTTTTCATGACATTCAATTCAATTCAATTCGGGGAGTAATTTGTGGATCTTTTTCAAGAAAATGAGGCGTATTAAGGCTGCTGCTATGAGTCTGATTTGATGCAGGTCTGGTGATCTTAGATTATTGTTAAGCAGTTATGAGTGGTTTTACATTTAGAGCGATACAGAGTTATTGAGTTTGATACTGGATCAGGTTTGATTGAATTTAGGGGACAGTTGGGCCTTGGCGGACATATGCGCTCTACTGAGTGCAACTGTAGCTATGCGTGTCACAAGTTTATTAGATGACGGTAGACCTGTGAGGAAGACTCTGCATTCTGTATGATTTAATACGCATTTATTCAGGGTTTTTATTTTATTTTAAAGTCACCCAACTTCTATGATTACCTGAGTTATGTATTCTTCGCCTCCTCAGATTCATGGTCACAAGGAAGTGTGTGTTTGGAAGTAGATAAGTTTATAGTTAAACATAAAACTGTATTGCTTTTTCCATTGTTTTTGATGGATTTGACTATGTGCAGCAGGTTTTTAATCAGTAACAGACCAGTTCCACATCACCCACCCAACATTAATGTCAACTCAGCTGGCTGTTTTTGTGAAGAGATCTTTTTGACCGATTCCTGCTGTATTCCTTAACGTTTCCACATGGAAATGACTGACTGCATCCAAAGAGTTCCATTATAAATAAACCCTGAGGGTGAGACCCTCTTTGTTTCCAAGCAGTTCCCTGTTGGATGTAATCAATCCTAAATAACAAAAAAAGAGAGTGAGATCTTCTTTATGTTATAACTGAGGAACAATGGGGAAAAGATTGCGACCATTTTTAATATTGGCTCGGATACTAAATTGGTAGACTTATGGCCAACTGAAATCTTTGGTGATTGTAGAGAACTTTTTACTCTACCTTGTTACTTTGTTTACTGATCAATCCGAGTTGCATTGCACAGGGCAATTCAGCAGCAGCAGCAGCAGCAGCAGCAGCAGCAGCAGCCAGGGCCACTGAACTGTGTGAATGTTGAATATTACATTACAACACCCTGTTGTCACTTTTCTTGGCTCTTATGTAGTCAACTAATGCAAATTTTGCACCAATCTGTACACTTTGTTACAAATAATACACCCATAATAGAGTCATGACTGGCTGGCTTGGTCCACACTAGCAGCCTGTCAGCGACGATTAATGGAAATCTTTTAGCAATATTTAACTAATGTTTTATTTATAGCCTTACAGGAGACAACAAAGCATTAAAAAATTGACAGAATCAATACAATGCCCTTATTTATGAATTAACAATTAAAGACAGGCTCAAGAATGTTTTAGATCCTCCGCCCAGTCGTGCTTTCAGCTGAAACTGGACCAGAACAGCTGCTGTGTGTGCGATGTACCGGATGACACCATATCCTCAACCTTCCTGGTCAAATAAATCCCATGGTGGTTGTGTTTCGTCTGACAAGCCTGCTATAAACAATGCAAATCTTCATCTCTGTCTTTCTCTCTGTCTGTCCTTCCTTCTGTCATTGCTCCTCTTTCCTGCGTTCTCATTCCCTTCTCTTGTCTCACTCTGATTCCGTGTCCTCATTTTAATGCCGTCTTCCCTGAGCTCAACATGTGGTTCCAGTTTTCTGCTGTTTGTTTCACCAGCACAATAAAGACTGTTTACTACAAAGAAAACAAACGAAAGGAATCCTAATAAAGTTTATTGCTTGTTGAGTCGAGACGTGAGCTGAGTAGAGGAGAAGTGAGTTTTAATGAGGCCAGGTCTCGGTGAGGTTAGGATAAATCAGTACGGGTCACAAGATAATCATTAGAGGTACAGTGAAGGAGGAAAGTTTGGCAGACTTTGCAGTGCATCTCCTGGTGATCATCTTGTCTTGTCAATCGTCAGTCAAACAGTCTGGGAGGTGCCCGTTGTTTAAGTTTGTGTTTCTGGCAGTGGAGCACCTATTTAAACCTCCAAGTGCTCATGAAGTACCCATTGTAATGATTTCTGTTTTTTTGTTAATAATTTTATGTTTAACCGTTGTCGATTATATCCTTGTGTGTAATGTTTTACTCTCCACTTCCTGTCTTCGACTGTTTTCCTGCCCCTTTTCTGTGTAAACCATTGTTTTATCACACTTAATCAAAAAAGCAAACACAGAGCCAGACAGTTTGGACAAGAAAAAGCAACCTTTAACGATGAGCTGTTATCCAAGGTCCAAAATGCAAAAAAACTAAAGGAAGGCGAAGGAAAGTCCGAGATAAAAACTAAAGAGAAATACAAAACTGGAGACAAATCGGAATCCACAGAGAAACAACGCAGGAACACAGAGGACACATAAGGACCAGGGAGCAGGAACAGAAACACATGAGACTCAGGAAAAAAGACGAACCAATGAAGTGTAAAAGAAAATCACGGACCAAAATAGATAAGGACTGAGGAACAAATGAAAACAGGGGTACACAGAAAAAGGTCAGGAAAACAGACAAAGACATGAAGTGGAAAGTAAAACATGACACACGGTGAAATAATCTACAAAACTAAACAGTAAATGACGAACCCAAAACATTACAGTAGGTAGTGCAGGAGCACTAACAGGGTCAAGCATGAGCTCCACCTACAGAGACATAAACTTAAACAATGGATAAACAGGTCAAAAACACAGACAATGACACCAACTTCATAAAAATAAAAAAGCTAATTTGGTCCTTTTTTCCCACCAGACATGAAACCAAGAAACTGAAAAATCTGTGTTCCATTTTTAGCATCAGCACTGTATTCATGGGAGTTCTGTTCCAGGTATAAAGACTACAGGGAACCCCCCTGGGCTCCGGACGCCTACACCTTCTCCAAACAGTACTGGTGTGTCCTGGCTGCAAGACTGGCTTTCGTCATACTGTTCCAGGTATGAGCTCGTGGAGTTCGGTTTATAAAGTGTTTCCCGTTTCAGGTTTCTCGGGTCCAGACATTTAAGACCATAAGCGAAATAATTACACATGTTGATTAGTCTTTAACTTTTGCATACATGTGGTCAGTATTTGTCCTACACATCAGGTAATCTGCAGTCTAGCAAAATGTACACACTGTGCCCTCCACTGATTGGTTTCATATGTTGACGTCTCATTTTTGTGGTGTTCTGAAGTTGACTCCAATGGATTTGTATCATAAAAAGACAAACTAATTGTTTGTACTTACGTGTGGGCCAGCCCTTCATAATGAACAGATGCCTCTGTTAATTTAGCGACCAGTTCATTTGATAAACAGCTCTTTCCGCCTGTCTCCCTCCATGCCTCCTTAACATGTGTCTCCCAAATGTCCTTCAGAGTCCCAAGAAATCCTAACTGTTCATGGAGTGCATGGTGCGAGAGATACACTATATTGCCAAAAGTATTCACTCATCCATCCAAATAATTGAAATCAGGTGTTCCAATCACTTCCAGGGCCACAGGTGTATAAAAGCAAGCACCTAGGCATGCATACTGTTTCTACAAACATGTGTGAAAGAATGGGTCGCTCTCAGGAGCTCAGTGAATTCCAGCGTGGTACTGTGATAGGATGCCACCTGTGCAATAAGTCCAGTCATGAAATTTCCTTGCCCCTTAATATTCCACAGTCGACTGGGAACGACAGCAACTCAACCACGAAGTTGTAGGCCACGTAAAAAGACGGAGCAGGGCAGTGGCGTGCGCAGACTTTTTGAAGGGCAGGGGTGAAAAGAAGGGCACTTTAGCGCGCGTTTTGGCTCCCAAGAGGGCACTTTAGCACTTGTTTTGGCTCCCAAGAGGGCACTTTAGCGCGTGTTTTGGCTCCCAAGAGGGCAGTTTATCATGTTCTAACCAGCCAAGGGGGCAGTTTAGTGTGTTTTGCCAACCAAGAGGGCACTTTGGCACGCTTTTTTGGCTCTCACGAGGGCACTTTAGCGTGCATTTTGGCTCTCAGGAGGGCACTTTAGCGCGCGTTTTTCAACAATTGGGCCACGAGGGGGGGCCCCCCCCTTGTGCACATCACTGGCTATGAGTCTGATTTGATGCAGGTCTGGTGATCTTAGATTATTGTTAAGCAGTGCACATCACTGGAGCGGGGTCAGTGGATGCTGAGGTGCATAGTGCGCAGAGGTCGCCAACTTTCTGCAGAGTCAATCGCTACAGACCTCCAAACTTTATGTGGCCTTCAGATTAGCTCAAGAACAGTGCGTAGAGAGCTTCATGGAATGGGTTTCCATGGCTGAGCAGCTGCATCCAAGCCATACATCAGCAAGTGCAATGCAAAGTGTCGGATGCAGTGGTGTAAAGCACGCCACCACTGGACTCTAGAGCAGTGGAGACGCGTTCTCTGGGGTGACAAAGTGGCGTGGGATTGTTTTTCGGATTGTTTAGTTCCAGTGAAAGGAACTCTGAATGCTTCAGCATACCAAGAGATGTTGGACAATTCCATGCTCCCAACTTTGTGGGAACAGTTTGGGGATGGCCCCTTCCTGTTCCAACATGACTGTGCACCAGTGCACAAAGCAAGGTCCTTAAAGACATGGATGAGAGGGTTTGGTGTGGATGAACTTGACTGGCTTGCACAGAGTCCTGACCTCAACCCGGTAGAACACCTTTGGGATGAATTAGAGCGGAGACTGAGAGCAAGGCCTTCCCATCCAACATCAGTGTGTGACCTCACAAATGCGCTTCTGGAAGAATGGTGAAAAATTCCCATAAACACACTCCTAAACCTTGTGGAAAGCCTTCCCAAAAGAGTTGAAGCTGTTATAGCTGCGAAGGGTGGACCGACGTTATATTAAAGAATGGGATTAAGTTCATATGCGAGTCAAGGCAGGTGAGCGAATACTTTTGGAAATATAGTGTATGAGGTAAAGGTACACCCTGAGTTCAAAGGGACCAGAGCATGCCAGCGTTGCATGTAAACAATATATATATATATATATTATGAGTGCCTAATATATATATATATATTAATATATATATATTTATATATATATATATTTTTATATGTATAATTATATAGTGTATCTATATATATGTATATATGTATATATGTATATAGATATATAGAGCTATATCTATATATGTTATTTCTATATGAGATATTTATATATATATATATATATATATATTATGTATATATAATTATAATATATTCTACATATTTATATATATGTATATATTATATTTAATATATTATATATATTAGCACTCATAACTCCAGAACTTGAAGTTGTTTTCTTCAGTATCAAATGAATACAGTGATAGGTGTCTGTGCTAGAATGTGTCTCGCGAATCATTCCTGTGAATTTTTCCGGTGAGAAACTGTTTAACTCTCTTCATTTGTCTTTGATCCATCTCCGCCTTTGTCACTCTTCTACTCTTCTCTCCGTACTCCAGAATCTTGTGATGTTCCTCAGCCTCGTTGTTGCCTGGGTGATCCCCGACGTTCCCAAAACCATTGTGGAGCAGCTCAAACGGGAGAAGAAGCTCTTGGTCGACGTGTTCTTGAGGGAAGAGAAGGAAAAATTCCAGCTCATCCAGAGCCTCTTCTCCAAGGATGCCACCCTCCAACCGGGCAGCCATGTGCTCCACCCCGGCCAGGCGCCGCCCATCCCGGGGCGCTACAGTACTCTACCACCGGGACCAACGCAGCAGGGTCTGGCTGGTGACAGAGGAGGAGAAGGGCCGAGGGCAAGGTGCAGGGCCGCCAGCTTCAGCCAGTTCACCAGGAAGATTCCCCCATCGCCCAAAAGTGAAAATGAGAATTCGAGACACACAGCGGTGTGACATGTAAACTACACATGTGTCGGGGCGCCTCAGCTGGGCCTCGGGACTGGAGAACATGTTGCTCGGGTGATATGGTCCGTGAATGTCTCTGCCTGTGTCTTTTTGTGTCCTAGTATGTGTGACGCAGTAGTGCTGTGATTACAAAAGAAAAACACAGCATCATTTTGAACTAGGTTGACTTAATTGGTCACAGTGTGGTTGAATGTGCGACGTCCACACTGGTCGAATGGGTATCCGTGTGTTGTTCCTCCTCGTACCGACTGTTCACCTGATAAAGTGTTATAATTTTTACTTTTTGGTAAAAATAAATTACTTAGCGAGGCAGACTTGCTTCATAGCGTAGACAAGCAATAATTACTGTATTAGGCTGAACACATGAATATTACTAGAACCCGGAAAAAACTGGAGATGGAGAAAGGACTATTAACAAATCAACACAAACTGATTGATGGACATCGTGGCTCATTTCTTGAGCTGGGGACTGTCTGATTTTTCCTGCTTTATGTGCTAATGCTCTTTATGTATTTTGGTTTTTAACAGAATTTGTAGCAGCCACAACATTCCACATTTTCTGTACTTTTCAATACACGGCACTGAAAGCACACGTGAGCCTTGTAGAAGAGCAAATCATTGTCTTTACACCCTTGACTGTGGTACAGGTGGTTTGTACTCCGTAGAATTCAGGAATCACTTTGAATCAATCTCAGATTTTACTAAAGTTGTATTGTAAGTCATTACACAGCTGCCGGTGTTGTTTCTCTACACCCTGCCCTACGTATCGGATGGAAGCCGACTCCTTTACACACTTCGAATGTCAGTGACCTATAAATTATCTCACTGTTTTTACCATTCAAGGGAACATATACCTTCAGCATTCATTCATTGGGAAATACCAGACTGTGCACTCTTATATTCCTGGAGGTAAGTAATAAATCAGGGTTCCTAACATTCAAATAGAAGAGCTGTATCTTGCATAAAAGAACCTTCTGGTGTCACTCAACCTCTGCCAGCCATGTCGGAAGTCTTCAGATATCAAGAAACACTACTTCTTCTTCTGCCTTTGTATTGAGCTAGCTAATGTGCTATCTGGTCTATTCCTGTAAAGTTGGTAACGACTTATTAGCATACTAATTAGATTTGTATGTTTTAGTCCAACTGGAATATATATTTTTATATGTTAGTTGAAACTATGTCATTTCTGCTTTTGAGCAGTTCTGTTGGCAGATTTTGATTGATATTTGGGATCTGGTGTTGCTGTTGGGGACAAGTTCCGTAGTGCGCTACACATCCTAGCTGTGTAGCTTCTAATCATTAACGCAAGAAGTTTTTTTTCCATCTGATCTGTCCCATACCTTCCTAATTATTCAATTTATATGTATGTCAGGTGCTCCACGACTAATACTTAAATTGCCAAGTAGGCTACTTTGATATAAGTAATGAATCAATGCAATTAATCTCTCCTCATTGCTAGCTAACCCTTCCTGAACCTCTCTTGCTGCTTTTGCTGCCTCGAAAATACTGGCTGAAACCTGGAAATATTTTAAACAAATGTGTTGCACAACTAATCAGCTGTTCTTCATGTACATATGTTTTCTCCAGTCTCTGGGTACTCTGTTTGGCTAATAGCTCTGGTCCATTCCTCAGGACGAGCCCTTTTGAAAATATTTTTCAGTACTCATCTGGAAGGAGAAAACATTAAGCAACAGAGTTAAAGAATAAACACTCACATCATCCTCTTGCAAGAGCATTTTATTTTATTTTAACTAGTGTACAGTGTGCAAACCTTGACAGCCTTGCTAATGTTAACTTATAGCTGTCCTTGCTAGCTAAGCGTGCATGATTATGTTTTGAGCACAAGTAGAGTAGGGTTTATTAACAGGCAGGTCTGTTGTCAATGTGCTCATGAGAGAGAGTCAGTGCTGAATGATGAAACAAGATTTGAGTTAATTCCATAATTTGGGACTATCCTAAATGTTTTGGGAGATGGTCACCCTAAGGAGGAGGACCCATTGTGCTATTAAACATGTATTTCAATCAGAGGTCGAAGCTAACAGCAAGCTAAGCTGACTAGTGGTTAACTCAGGAAATGGAAGCTAATTAGCCTAGCTTGCTACGTTGCTTGCTTTTTCAGCAGTTGGGTATTCACAGCTCCCACTCGCTCAGTGCTGTTAGTCTTAAATGAAGCCGGTCCAGGCAGCATTAGCCGACTGTCAAAACTACCAATTTAATTCTGAATAACTAGAATGCAGAATAATGGTGTAGGCCTCATGTATGGAGTGCTCAAATAAAAGATGGGATTAAGCCATGGCCTTCAGCCACTGCAGTCACCACCATAACAGCCTGAGTTTCGTAGGAACCTAAGTCATATTACGTACCGTTTTTTGTGCCTACACTAAAAATTGGAACACTCAATTTACTGAATTTGTTTCAAACCAAAAGATCCTGCTCTCTCTATTAAAAACACTAATGTAGAGGGCACTAACAATATCTTGTGTTTGGTAATTATGTTTTCTATCAATTTAAGTTTAGTTAAATTTAACCACAGATGTGTCAGGAGACCTGGTTGGTTGTGAAAGTTTCAGTCCTGCTGTCAGAGTGTATTGCTGGCCAACTGTGACATGCAGACTTTTGTGCTGACACTGGGGTAAGCAGCTTTCAGTGAAATGGATGGAGATCTTTTTGTTTTGATTTTTTTTTGGCCAGAAGAAAAATCCTTAGAAATCATTATGAGGCTGAAGCAGGTTTCTACGCTTGCTAGAATGTGGCATTGCAAGCAGTTCGATGCAATAGATAATCCTCCAACTACAGATCCAAGTAATGAACATCATATTCATCACAATCTGTGGCGCTTGTTTCTTCCTGTAGGCTTTTCTAATTGTAGACCTACATTTATCTTCTGGCACCAGATGAGGTGAGGGTGAATTAAAAACTGTCTGGGCTTGATTTATCTTGCCTGGAAGTTTTTGGCAATCAATAGATCTGATGCATAACAATGCCGGCTGGTTGATGGATGATCCTCCCAAAATCTGTTGTTCCCTTTGTTTTTTTGGGTTGTAAAGGGACTTTGTAACACTAATATTCTCTCACAAGCTGGTGGAGACTAAAACAGAAATATTTAATTTCCTAAAACAACTTTATATAACAACGATGCATCTGGACTGTGCTTTAGAGAGTTTCTCTGAGTATTTCTGCCACCTAGTGGCCACAAAATTGCTAAATGCAGCTTTAAATGTCTCAACTTCTGATATTTTAAAGTAATTTCTACATATGTGATCCTGTACCAATTCTCAAATGTTTTAGATTATTAATTATATAAATCAATTAGACTTCAATTGGGTTAAAGTATTCCATTCAGTGATGAATCAGTGAGCAAACTCGCAGCTTCACAACAAGGTAAATTCACACAGTTTTTAAACAACTACCTCTCACTGGCCTTTGCAGCTTTAAACAGGTAATCATTATAGTCCAGTAATTCTTTGTTTAGTTTTTCTGTATAGTTCTGTTTCGATTACAGTTTATTTTGTCAATTGCAGCATCAAAGTTTAGTTGTGTCCACAGTAAAATCTTTTGAGACACGGTACCATGACTGAAGTTACATAACAACCGAAGGTCATTTTTCTGCGCCATGATCACTAAGCAGACACATAGTGACAGGCTACAATGCGGTCATTCAAGACAGATGTTCACTAAGAGTTTTATCCTGATGAATATGAACAGGAACCTCAATAAGAGAGTTTGAAAGCTCAGTTGATAGCTGAGAGTGACTGATACGATAGCAGTGATTTAGAGTCGTAGGTAGAAGATATAGAAAAAGCCAAATGTAACAGATTGAACATGCTTTTTTGTCATATATGATGTACTGTGGAAATCTCTCAATCTCTTAAAGTAAATGAGTGAATGTCATGTTATATTCTATGGAGCTGTGTGTGTGTGTTTTTTGTTTTCTTTTTAAGTAAAAGGTAAAGAATTTAAATGATTTGTTTGTGGTTTGGTCATACAAGAGCTACTGGAAGTTTGCTGATTCTCCCTGAATGCAACACTCACATAACTTCCTGTCTGTGGATTGACATTTTGGAGCTGTTTCATGTTGTAAAATTGTAAAAGAAAATGTACATTAAATTAGGATAAGGGTGTTTTCTTCATCCAAGACCGTGTAGCCTTTAATTCAACTCCTGGTTTGCATCATTTTGAACGGGTATGTAGTGAATGTTTGTTGATCAGCAGCAGTAATATGTATTCTTGTTTTCTTACATTTTGAACAGCAAATGTTCAATAAAAAAAGGAAGACAGGCCTATAGTTTAAGCTATATCTTGCAGTTTTTAAGCTAAATAGTAGATAGGACAGGATTCAAGGTCTAGATGTAAATTTTTTTATACAAGCTTTTCAACATTTTACTAAAATCTGTGAATGATGAAATAATGTAAAGGCATCTAATGCTAACAGGTTTTATTGTCAGACGTAACCCCTGATGATCTAAAGTAGCCTAGCCCTTTATCCGAACCACCTGTCATATTACAAATAGAATTGTTTTCAACTTATTTGTATTTAATGTTAATAATAGAGCGTTTGATACAATTTGACTCTCAGTTGTTGAGTTGTATTGCATTGTGAAGTTTGTGTTCAATAGAAGCAACCATTTGTCCATCAGCTAACTAGTTAGATAAATGGTTCAGCCTATCCATAACCTTTAGCTCCCTCTTCCAACTGTTTATCCATAAGTTTTAGCTGTTTCGACAGTTTATCTTCTACTTTTAGCTAGCTATCACTTCTAGCTATGATCATCACTGTATCCTAAAGGATAGAAATAGACTAGTTAGCTATTTTTAGCTAGCCTATTTCAACATTAGACTCCATACACTTATAAATTAGGATAGTTTTAGCTAGTTTTAGCTAACTTTTTCAATTGTTAATCTACAAATTTTAGCAGCGTTAACAGTTAATCCTTCACTTTATGATTACTATTTCACACACTTACCCACAAGGCTACTTTCAGCTAGCCATTTCAACTGTTTATTCATTACTGTTTCAACTTTTAAGTCATTTTTCCCTCAACCATGAATCCATTACTTTTAGCAATAGTTCTCTGCTGCATTAACACACTGTCCATTACAACATAGTATTGTTCAGGTGTTAGCACTTAAACAATAGTGACTTGAACAACAAGTGAGTTGACTTGAGTGACTTAGCTGTAAGCTAAGTCCTGTTGAAGTTAGTTAGGCTAACAGCTAACTTAGTATACTTAAAACAAAAAAACCTATCCCTGGGTAAGAGTAGGCATATGTGCATGTGTGTGTGCGTGTGTCTTGTAATGGAAGATATCAGGTAATTTTTCCGTTTTGTGGTACTGGGCCAAATTGCCATGCAACCACAACATAAGTGAGCCAAACCTCATTGCAGAAAAATTAGCTGTAGTTAGCACACACACACACTGTAAGGGCAGGAGACAACAGTGTGTGTGTGTGTGTGTTTGTGTGTGTTTGTGTGTGTGTTTGTGAGCCATTTAGCAACCACATTTTGTTGTAAACCTTCACTGTCAAACTGTATGTCCTGTCTTTTGGTATGTGGTCATCCCACCAGAAAATATGCTTACCTCATGTGCTTAAGCTAATTGAACTTGATTTTAAGGTCTAAATCCAGATTTTGTCAGAATCGGTTGTAAGTCTTCAGGATCCATCCTTCACGCTCTATCAGCAAGTAGAAAACGGCAGCAGCAGGCTTCATGTCATCTACAGTAACTCTCTTTCATTGAACATTGGCGCAGCTGAAATAGAACATATGGATTCAGTACAGCTGTGTCCAGTCACCAGCTGCTTGCATGATGGTCGCATTCAGATCGTGATCAACACCAGCTGTTGGGGTCGTGTGTGCGGATGGACGCATTCATGCCAATCGGCGTGGCGAATTAGATTCGCATTGTTGACATTTAGCTCGGATTGAACTCTGTCCATCTCACTGTGTCAGAACATTTTCATTTGAAATCTGTGAGCCTCAACATTGTCATTACAAAGCAGCCTTTTGCTGGAGCTTCTGATGCCTGAGTTCAGTTCATTTCTTTCCAAGCTAAAGCAAAAGATGATGTAATAAACCACAGTAAAGCCAAATCTGGATGTGCAGCAGATATTCTCTATTCATAAATCTGATCTGTCTGTCTGATTTGAGTGTGTGTGTGTGTCTGTGTGTGTGTAACTGCATGCATTTCCAAAGACGATTATGCAAGAAGTATAAGGCTTGACTACAGTCTAGAGTCGGGTTTATTTGATAAACCCTGATCTAAGGAACCATGTAAATATTTGAGTTCTCACAGAACATAATCCAGGGATGCACACTGTTGGTATCAAGCCTGTCATTGGGTGCCGATTCCCCTCTTCCTTCGTCTATCTGCATGTACTGTTTTCAAAATCCCCATCGCTACGTGAAACAACAACGGTCACGTCCAAGCGAGCAACACACACACACTGAAATTGGCAAGTTTGCGATGAGGCTCAAATAAAAGCTTACAGTTAGAGCCTACACCCTTCATCTCATCTTGTTAAGTTGGCTTGTTCCTTCTTTACCTCTACGTTTCATCCCTTTCTTTCTCTGCCTCTGTTTTAGTCTAATTCGCCGCCTTCCTTCCCTGTCTCCTGTCATGGTTCCCCTCACGCCTTCTGTGGTGACGGGGTCGGATCCACCTTAACTCGGCTGCCTGGCGCCCGCACTTAAATGACTAGTTTGCGACGCGTTTGTGTGTATGTGTGCTCCACGGGTCAATCTGTGGAGTCTCATTCATTTGGTCATTCTCTCAATATGCAACCGGAATGGATTTAGACGCAGCGCTCTGACAACATGCACTGAGTATTTAGACCGCCTCATTTGAGGTTCCGACACTGTTTCACACAGGGGGACAGTCGCTGGATCCTCGGTTTGGCGCCACCCAAGATGATCGTGATTGGTTTCAAGAAATGTAAAGAAGCCACAGACCTATCTAGATATAGGTCTGGCTATGTGAGACTGGCTCTTCCCGTGAAGTGCAGGCTACAAGTAGAAACAGACAGTATAAGAGTCACAGCAGAGACACGGGAATGACAGGACGGATATTTTAAGGATGGGAGAATGAGGTGCAGCCTGTTTTGGAGGAGTCCCGCTGGTTTTTCCCACAACTGGGGACGACCAGGAAAAGAACTTGGGAAAAGGGGGAGAGGTCGGAGAGAGGGAGAGAACAGAGAACGTACAGTATTAAATGTATTTATAGACGGAGGATGGGCAGTAATGGACAGGGGAAGGGGAGACTACAGTTTAAACATCCTTGCATGGGTTTGTATTTTACATTCACTTTGCAGCGTTGACCTCCGCCATGAAGCAACCTGTTGAATCGTGAACATTCAAAGTTGAGGGAAGACTTTTGGGGTAGTACTGTCTTTGAGAAGGTGAGCTCGGCCTGGGTACAGCCTTCTACAATCGTTTGACAGCTTTAGCATGTAAATATATTAATTTGTGTCAAACTGTGAGATTTTAATGTGCTAATACGTCATTTCGGAGCAGGCAGGAGTCCCCGGACAGTCAGCTGCGATGACCCGGTGAATGTGAACCCCCAATCTCCCTTTTGTATTGAAGTCTATGGGAGACGCATGGAGAAACACACTAAAACCCAACGTATCTATGTCATATGACTTCTGAAGAGGAAATGAAAGGACACACTTCAGAGAGTTGGTTAACGACGTACATATGTCAAGTTCTCCGTGCATCTCCCATAGACTTCAATGCAACACGCCACAGCCTGGCACCAAAGCGAGATTCAGCGATGTAGTGACCCTTTTTTCTTATTTTTGTTCCTTGAGGAAGACAAGGAGGCACTTAACAAAATGAGACATCCATGCTTCGGAGCTATAATTGAAAGCAATGTCAGTTAAATTAAAAATTATGTGTGGCACAGCTGCATCATCTGTCCATAGTTGTTGTTGTTGTTGTTTTTTTATAGTCTACTGCTGTATTTAATTAATTTTAATTCAAATTTTTTGGCATGAACGAAAAGGGCAGAACTTGTTTGTTGCCAAATTCGTACGAAGTGACCTCAGATGAGAATTACAGAGTTCATGATGACCCGTTTGCTTTTAATTAAGTTCATGACGTGGCATAATGCGACATAAATAACATCAGATGTCATCAAGGAATGTGGTTGGCACCTACTGAAACGTTTGCGTGAACAGTGATGGCATTTGATTGACACTGCATTCTTAGTTACACAACATATGAATACGCAGCTGTGGAGACCTGTTCCCGTCATGGTTTGTATATCCCAGCTGTGTGCCACGCCTCTTTTGGATGTCAAAAAGGCTTCAGCAAAAGGTACTACTGTGCATCCTAGTTCGAAAGCTCCTCCGGCCTTGAGGAATTGAGACGTCCTTCAATACGGCACACTGAGATCGAGGCAGGGCGACGTCGGAGAGAGGGGACGAGGAGGCACAGAATAGAGGAATGAGACCCTGTTCACTCGATCAGGTGATCGATCCCTTTTGTGCGGAGTAGGCAAGAAAAAACTGATGTTAACGAAACGTAAAAAATACATTTAACAGAACCCAGTGTCTTTATATGCGATCTACCTATAGAAACAGAAAAAAAAAAAAAAAAACTTATTTGGAAAAACAGACAGAAGCTTCAAATTAAAATTAAGATGATATAAAGAACCTTAATAAGTGGAAACAGTCAAGCAAAAGTGAAGAGAAATGGGAAGAGACGGGATGAACTGGTGCGCATAAATGGGAGGCCTCTAGAGGAATTTTTACAGCTGAATCATCCGAACAGCCGAGTCACCTCACAGATGACGTCGGACCTCACCTCACATCAGCTGAGGGGTGTTTAATTTATGCGTCAGGGTCCTGAGCTGACATCATCATGGCTGACTACTGTACATGGTCATGCGCACACACAAGGAGCTGATTCATACCAGTTTCTACTGATCTGACAGTTCATCTATAGTGTAGAGCATGAATTGACCGTACATTTCATACATTATCATACTTACTTAGATACTTATTATCGCTGATCCCCTATATAAAAAACTTTATACAATAAAGGTATACCTAAATATACCTTATATTTTAAAGGACATGTTTTTATCATTCAGAACTGTTATTATTCATTGTTTTCTCAAGGTCCGTGCTTTCTGTGACTGCCTACAGCTGAAGCAGATATACTGTAGATAGAGCTGTTTCACACAGTATCATGTGGTGCATTTCAATAGTTTACAAGTCTTTGTGTGTGTGTGTGTGTGTGCGCGTGTGCATGTGTGTGTTTGTTTCCTGCCTCTGGCTAATTCCTGGCCTGCCCTGATTTGTCTCAAGTCTGCATTTACATACCTGCTTGCACTTAATCTACTCTTCCAGGAAGGTGCACAGACATTTTGAGAAAAAAACAAACAAACAAACACTCCAGCGCTCTTATCATGCATGTCAAAAATGCCATAGAGGGGAAAAAGAGCAAAAATGTGTTTATTTGGTGTTATTTAGTATTTATTCTATATATTAGGCCTGTGGTGGAGCCTACATTAAACCCAGTGTCAGTCAGGATTGTGTTTATTTGCAACTTTTAGAAGAGATGCAGACACAAGGGTTAGGGTTAGGGCACATTACTCAACCTAGCGCACAAAGCAACGCTGGATTTTGTGTCGCTAGTGTCATTGCTGATATCGATATAAAGCTAGCTACAGTTAGCTGTTAGCATTTCACAGTGTGACAAAACACGAGCCCTGAGACATTTAAGTGAGTGTAATACAATGAGAACAGTTTCCGTTGCATGTGCATGACTACTAGCTACACTTTGCACATTAAAAATTCAATGAACCAGTGCACAATGTGCTGTATGCTAATTAAAGGCCCTCCACCAACACAGGTGTTTTTGATTATCCAGGCTGATTAGACTCTGCTCGGGTCACCACGGTCAGTGCAGAGAGTTTCTCTTTCACACCGGTGGTTCGGTTCATTTGGTCCAGACCACTGATGAAAATATTCTACGTTTTGGCATTTTAGACATGTGTGGTTGGTGTTCACGTCTAGTTTTTTCTTTTTTCTTCGAACTTGCCGATTGTTGGATTGCAATCTTTGATCGTCGGGACACAGGTCAGTCTGCACTTCAATGTTTTGCACGTGTATATTAATGTTCCCTGGTGGCACAGATGAATCAAAAAGAAAGTGAATATGAGCATAATTGGTATATTGAGAAAGTAAATCAAGTGCATGGGATGAATAATGATTAGCGTGCAGATGAAAGATAAAAGAGTGGCATCCGTTACAGCCGTATTCTCCGGGATCACGCGCATTTTAATGGACTTGATGTGTTGCCAAAGTGCATTAGTATCAACATGCTGCAGATTTAACTGCTTTTCAATTGAACAGAACCAAATAGATTAGGTATGACACCCTTAAATGAAGCTGTCCCCCCTCTGCATCGATAGCAGCAAGGTGTCTATCAAACTCTGTACACGCCCACACAGTGTGTGTGTGTGTGTGTGGGGTCGAATCAGGCCAAGTGGAAACACCTTTGTGGATGAATTAGCTGTTGGAGCTTGAACTGAATAATGGCAAACAGTTAGGAACTAAATAACAAACATGCAACCCTAACTAATGTGCCGAGAAACATAATGATAATTAAGACCAGCTCACACTGAGGAAAGAATATTTACTGGGGGAAACTGTGGAGCTCTGTCACTGAATAAATCAGCTCAGACACAGACAAGTGATGACATGTGGACTTTAAGCAAAGCCGCCTCAATACATGCCTCAACCACAACAAAGCTGCTCATAAGTTTAAGACTTGTCCTGGCTTCGAAACAACATTATTTTGAACAGATTAATTATATTGTTTTCCAATTGGTCCAGAGAGACAGCACTGCTGTCTTGTCTTCTCACATTTCTTTTTCTTTCTTTTTTTAAAATGTCCATGAATCTTTTTTGTTCTGTCAACATAACTAAAACACATGTTTGACAGTTGCAAAGCTTATACTAGGCTGAAGCTATAG
This sequence comes from Sparus aurata, assembly GCF_900880675.1. NCBI lineage: Eukaryota > Metazoa > Chordata > Actinopteri > Spariformes > Sparidae > Sparus > Sparus aurata. The sequence goes on from NC_044200.1 coordinate 7,353,000, forward strand.
AACTGGTACAAACTATTTCTGGTTTGATTCAAGGGGATTTTTTTTTGTCTTTATACAAAACAGGGTTGCATAACGACATGAAAGTTTATCAACTCCATCATGCTACAAAAAATAGAAAATATATACGTATATCTACACATTTATTTATATATACATAAACATGTAGTGTTTTTTTTTAAAATTTGTGTCAGGCTGAATGTTGACAGAAGCAATAACATGGGGATGACAAGATGGTCAGCACTTTCATATCAAAAGTTTAACGTCAGGTAAACACTATCTATCTACTTTGAATGTATTTGAGCACCAAGCATCGATGGTGTAAACACAGAGTCCAACAACAGATTGTTCCAGGGTGCTGATTAATGTGTTTCTGTCACAGGTAATACTTAATTCTTTGAAGTCGTTTACTGTAAAATACCAGGAAAAGTAGCAGACCAAAATATATTATATTTGTAAAGACAAAAAGATAGTGGTTAAACTACAGAGCATGTGATATGAAGATGGTGCTTTTTTAACCATTAATACAACTAAGCACCTATAATATTACAGATTAAAAATAAAACCAAATCATGTGAAAGTCTGCACAGAGTGAGAGGCGTGTGGGCCAGAGGCTCCTGTGGATGTTAACACTGAGAATACCATAGGAAAGGTATCAAAGAGCGACAGCTGGAGGGAGGGAGGATGATGAGCTCGGAGAGAGTTCATGTTCTTGTGTGTCTGTTTCCTCGGGCAACACTATACTCCGCATTGTAAGTCATATACTCCTCCTTTTTTCTTCTGTTTCTCTTCATCTGACACACTGGAAACTCCTGTTCCTCGTCATCTCACCTTCCTCTCTCGCTCACTCTTCCTCCCTCTTCTCTATCGCTGTCAGCAGCTTTTGTCTTCACTCCCTTTTTAATATACGAATGAAAGACTTCTATAGATGTGAATTCTTTCATGTGCCAGTCTGAAAGCTGCCTCAGGCCACACCTTACATGCACACACCTGCACATACACAACCACGGTCCGTGCATTCATGCGTTGCATTAACACGCTCACATGCACACTTTGTTGTACTCCTCCACACACATACTCACACAACTAACATATAGCTAAGAGCAATGTGTGCAAAACCTTATGCATGCACATCTGCACACAGCCACATGTGGAGACAGAGCCGTGCAGACACCCACGCACAAGCACGCGTGCTGCACAGCATCGCAGCCAGGGCGCACCCTATTCTCTGTCCATCTGTGTAAATACATTAACTTTGAAGGGTGTGTGTGTGTGTGTGTGTGTGTGTGTGTACTCCAAATCTTTGCAGGGTTCTCACTTCAGTCCTCCCTTCCTGCTCTCTCCGTCACTGTAAAACATGTCAGATATTTAGAAGTTGGCTCAACACTTCCCCTTAAAATGCTTTTCTTATACAACTCATTTACATTGGCCAACACAGTTTGGAGGAAACATGACGTCTGTCTCCATGGATTAGTTTTTTTCATATTGATCATTTCTGACAAACATTCACAGCCAACATTTTTCTTTTTCTTTACCATCTCCATTCCCGACAACTAAAACTAGAGTAAGATATTCATTATGTTGACGCCAGTGAGAGCGCTTAGTTAGAAGTGTGTGAACTGGTTCTGGCCACAAGAGGGCAGAGGAACCCCCAAAACAAGCCATAAAGCCACTTTTTTTACTAGTTATGGCTAACATCTTAAGCCTGATTTATGCTTCTGCGTCGCGGCGAGGGCATAGCTACGTCGTCGACACAGACCCCTACGCAGACCCTACGCCGTAGCCTGACGTGCGCCTCCAAAAAATCCTGACTACGCGTCACGTCGACGCATCGAGACGCGAACAACAAGGACTGCGATTGGTCCGCTCAGAACGTGATTTCCGACAGTTGCTTTTCCGGTCAACAGTATAACAACACCGCCACCGCATTTGTTGTTCAATATCCACGAGCTCCATCTCCAAAAACACCCGCTCCATCTCAGTTGCCATTGTTTACTGTCTGACCGGAAGAAAACCAAGGAATCCGATATGAACCCCCCGAAACCAAACAAAGACACAGCCACACCCCCCTAACCGTTTGGCGGAACAACGCATTCCCTCGACGCAGAACTACGAATGCTCAATGACGGCGTAGGGTCGACGACGTAGCTACGCCGTCGCCGCGACGCAGAAGCATAAACCAGGCTTTAGCAATCAGCTGCTAATTAACACATATTGCTGACTCAGAGCGACATAACTGTCATCGTCATATCGGGACATTTTGTCATTGAGCGCATGTGGTTCAAGACGATAAGCTAAAACAGGCTTTAGAAATCAGCTCTGTAGCGCTGTAGTTAGGTGCAGTCAAAGAGTTAAGTGATAATTATGTGTCAACCATGGACTCTTTCACTCAAGCTCATTTGATTCAAAACTTAAAAAAAAAAAACACTATTGGAGCTTTACATAGAAAATAAAGCTCTCTCATGGTCAAGACTATCTTTTGTAAAACCTAGGGAATGGTTGGACATTTTAGGAAACGATGAGCTTTCTTGTGCAAAGTTGGATCTGAGGATTGACACCTGAGTCTGTGATGGTCATCTACTGAGTTGAGGACAACACTCACACCACTAGATTTACCTATTTGTTCTGTGGTGCAGGGTGTCAAGCCTTTAATAAACTTGTATTCGGGTGAAAAGGAGTCTTGAGACAAAGACGTGAGTGTGAGCAGGAATCACTTCTTTTCACTGAAATACTAAACTATTGCCAGTGGCAGGTTAGCCTAGCTTACCACAAAGACCGGAAACACCTCTGCTGAATATTAACAAAAGTGCCTTCTAGTACTTCAAGAACTCTCTGAATAAAACGTTCCCTCAGAAAGAAGGCAAGTAAGCATTTTGAAGTATAAGTTCAACAACTTATCATGAGTTTTAGTAAGTTAACCCAAACCTGAGACATGGGATAAAAACCCATCTGGTGTCAAGAGTTGTGTGTTTTGTATTCCCAATCTACATAGGACCGGTGTTGGGCACGTTAATTAAAAAAATTACCTTCATTTTAATGTTATCTATCATGTTGTAATTTATTACTTATTACACCACTTTTTTGTTGCATTCCTTGCGTTACGCAACATAACTGTAGTAATATATCACTGAAATATTATTAGTCAGGCATTATATTACAATGTAACCGTTAAAATAAATATATTACTGTTAGCCCAACACTGCATAAGACTTAGCTGTGTTGCAAGAATATCTTGTGACTTATGACTCTTAATGACTTATTTGGATTTTTGCAATGTATAAGAGACAGATGTATTACTGGAGAGCAGAGAAGTAACAGAAATATCTGACTGCCTGGTACTGACCAGTGCTGGCCTAAAATCATGCCTTTACTGCTGGACCATCTCTGGTCATGTCAGCGTGTTTCTGTGTCTGCCTAAATGACTTCATATTTATTAATGTCACTTTCTATTTCCTGCTGTTTTCTCCTCCTGCTGCCCCGCGTTTACCATAGAAGGCCACAGTGAGCTGAAGTCTCAGGACCTCTTAAATCTTGTTTATATAGACAGACATTCCTGCCATACGAATACACACGTACACTTACATACACGTAAGAGCAAATACAGCCCTCAGACATTATTAGAAAGCATGAAAAAATGTTGCAAAGTTGCCACTCATGTACAGTAGATTGCTGTATTGGTGAAGTCAATCACTCAGAGCCCAAATCCCTGCGCCAACTCATTATCTGCTCTCCAGGCAACATTTAGAGCAGATAATGTTGTTTAAATTAAGTTTTATAGCCCGAAAATGACTTGCAGGCCTCATCCTTTCCTCGTTAGACGCTGTGTGAAAAGGGAACACAACAGAGCACATACAGATGAACAATAATTATGGGATTCTTTTCTTGATTGACTCTTCTGTGAGTTTCAGCCAACACACGTAGATGATAATAAAATGGGCAGCTCCATTATACCGACACCCCAGCGCCTTTAACTACGCTCAGATAATGTAACTGTGCATATTAACCATGAGGTAACTTAAGTATTTTATGGCAGGTGAGTCTGGGAATCTGAAGTCATGTTGAATCTCAGAAATACCATCAATTAGTTTGGGGATTTGTCGGTTTTACAAACAGCAGTGTTTTCACAAAAAAATTAAGCCAGCTGGCAAACATGTGACGAGGGGGGGATTTAGCATTTAGCGCTTAGCATAAGGAATATGATCCAGAAACAGCTAGCTAGCCTTGACTTTGTAAAACCTGTATGGGGAAAAAAGTTGTTGTTACTTTTTTTCAACCTCATGCTAAGCTAAGCTAATCGATTTCCAAGCTCCAGTAGCTTAAAAGCCCTTAGCTACACAGGGATTGGTACTGATATTTCTGACTAATGCTTTGCAAGAAGTACATGGAAAAAAAATGTCAAACCACTTCGAGGGAATTCATGTGTTTTTTGATTCTCGAGGAGAAAACTAGAGGATTGTAACCAATTGCAGTTGTCATGGAGCATTAGTGCTACTGTGGAAGTGTTTTGACATGTGGTGAAGATGTTTTGGTTATTTCAGGTCTGGTTCAAATGGAGAAACGGTGCATTGACTCTTTGTCCCTGCTGCGCAATCTGAAAGTATTTTACTAGTAGCTCTACTTGGCTCTAAACTGGTGCACATCTGAGACATTTTAGGGTTTGATCGTTCAAAAGCAAACAGCGGTCACTGCAACTGAGTTAAGTTGATGCTGAAGGTCCTCATCCTGCAGTTGCTGTAGCTGCTGACCACTTTCAAAAAATCCAATAAAAACCATCTTCTTTAGCTGGCAGGCAGCTGAATTATTTTTTTTAGATCATGTGATCACTCGATCCATGGACGAGTGAATCTCAGCAGGATTCAAGCTACAGGCTAGTGTCCAGGCCGCGTGCTATAGGGAGCTACGGGCATGGTTTAGGCGCGATGACAGCGAGAGAAGCAACCTCGAAGAGTTAGCATAGATGCTGCTTTAGCATCAGCTACATCATAATTGAAGATTTTATTTCACTGGAAGGAGAACAAAGAACGGCACTGAAGGCCATTCTCAAATGAAGAAAAACTTGTGCTCCATGTCTGATTTACAAGCTGGCTCTGCTGTGAGAGCTCTCCTGCTGTTGATCTGATTGGTCAAAATCAGCACATGATAGATGGTGATTGACAGATTGTTTGTCCAATCACCCGCCAAAAGTTTTTTGAAAGGATCATCTCATGTTTTTAAATTGATCTCACTAATTCTCAGGCGATACAGTGAAACAGCCTTTATTGATGTAAAGCACAGCAAAAAGCACTTTTTTTCATAAGTCACTCTCTCTGAAGTGCATCTACATCCTGGTGAGAAGATGGTTGACTGCGAGGCTGGCCACCCCGCCCTCCATCCCTGACTCCTCGACCAACACCTTTCTCTGGAACTCCTGCAGGAGGAGAAAGGTGGCAAGAAAGAAGAGAAAAACAAGAGGTCGAGTGGTTTACCTGCATGAATATAATGAATACTGATAGAGAGCCAACTTCAACAGCAAAATATCATCTGTCGCTCCTCCCACAATATTTGATTGACAGGTGGCTCAGTCGTGAGCCAAGCAAAACACACCTCAAAGAAGACTTGGCACCAGATGACATGAGATAAAAGCTAACTCGGTGACGACAGCTTTCAACCGTTCACTATTCCAAGTATTTGTTTGTTTGATGAGCGACTGACAAGTCCCTTGAACAGCGTCTAATCAAATCAATGACCTCAAACCACCACTGCTCTGTAAATATAGGATGACTTCCCGGAACTCTGTGTCTGATACATGGCTCGTCGATCTTTAAAAAGCTTTCCTATTGTGCAGGAGCTTTGAAACATTAGGAGCTCTGTGGCCGCTGAAGCCGACACACTCTGGTGCTGAATCTCAGCGTTACAGCAAACTTAAATATGTCCAACATGTCAAACATCAGCAGCTGGTTAATTTGTCAGCTGTGTATTTAACATCAGCAGTTGGTCTGCAGCAAAGTATCAGAGATGATGGTGGTTCAAGCGTTGGATCTATACCTGTTTTTGTGTTGTTTTTTTGTGGGTGTGGGTGGGCGGGTGGACGGGTGAGTCATTCTCACCCTGAATCTCCTGAGTCTTGCCAGTCTGTCCTGCAGAGTCTTCTCCTGACTGGAGGCCACATGTGCTACATGAGTCCGCCACTGCTGCTCCTTCTCCTGACACATAAAGGATATGTGCAACTTAATGTCCACTATAAAAATTGCTATTTTCATACTTACAATGGATCAAATCACTGTGTAGTCTTGGATGAATCTCTCACATTTATGAAATTACTGAGAATTATCACCCAACTTTGCACAAAGCGTTATAAGGACTTCCAGTCCATTGTTTTGATTTCATGGCTCACTCACCACTCTTATCAGCCCTTTTTTTCACCCAGCGTTCAAAGCCTTAAAAAAGGCAACAAGCTGGTAAACATGGTGAACGTTTAGCAGCTAAAGAGCCAGACGGTACCCTCACGAGTTGGTGAAGACCAAAACAGAGCTAAAAGTAGAAGAAGAGGTATTGTCCGCTCATTCATTTGGTCCAGAAACACAGTTGTTAGTTTTGCATGTGGAGGGTTGCATGGTCAAATTACCAATAACAGATAATATATAACATCCAATGAGGATTTTTAAAATAAAGCTCGCTGACACATTTCACAGACTATTATATACCCGCTCACATTACCAAAAATACTTGGTTAGGTTTAGGAAAAGATCCTTCTTTGGCTTAAAATAGCTAAGCTCAGTCTCGTAACTTACGTAAGTGATGTAACACGTGTCCGGGGACATAAGTGATGCAAACATATCACTCACGTTACTTAGGTTAAGTCATTTGCATGTGTTAATCATTCTCGACTCTTGGTCACAGAGATGTTTTCAGGTTGAGGTAAATGTTTTATGTACGGCATCTGTCAACCACAAATCTGTAAAAAAAATCCTGCTCATGTAAAGCAGTAATGAATTGATTTTCAAATGTCGCAGTTTATATAGCCAATACTATATACTGCTCCATTGTTAAGACAGTTATCATGACTGAATTCTGCAGCTGCAAACTAATTTTGAATCAGAAAAAAAAAGGAAGTTGACAAAGAAAACAACCACAATCCCTCACACTTAATCCCATCTAATGTCTTAAAGCTCTGTAGGATCATTCTGAAGGTTACAAAGTTCCCCTGATACAATGATATAACAGTTATACACGTTCTGCTGGGGCTGCACCTCTGAGCCTCAGCCAGGCTTGTTCATGTGTGTATATGTGTGAAAGTAAAGAAAAGTGGTGGTGGTCTGTTGGATGTGTATCCATAAGCTCAAAATGGAATCAGTGTGACTGTCTTGGATCAAGTTCCCGCTGTGTGTTTGTGTGTGTTTCTATCTATACCTTCCACATGTGTGTGCGAGTGTGTGCGTGAGAAAAAAATCTGAGAACTTTTACGCCCTCGTATGAAAGACTTTAAACAGTTTCGGATAGGATACACATGAGAGGGCCACATGAGAGGGCCACATCCGGGTTCTCTCATCGGACAGTGCCTGTCATCAATTAACATTTCTGTCACGCTGTGTGTGTTTTTCGGGTGGAGAAATAATGTGTGGAGGAAGCTGAACAAGGGAGGCCAATCAGTTTAAAGAGGAAGACATGCTGACACATATGGAGTGAAGGTGAAAGCAGTTAAATCGTTAAACGCACACACACACAGAGACACACACACTTTCAGGCGAAACAATCAGGACATTCTTTCCAAAAAAGCCTTGATTTGAAAATGAGCGTTTAGACATCTGAAGGATCACTTCACTCATGTTCTATACACACTTGTTCATAGAGGGAGGAGCACATGTTGAACAAATTGACTCAAATTGGCAATCATTGACAAATTGCCTTAATTGTTTTCTGCCTCTGATCCAGTCATGACTTCATGGTGGCAATTTGCCAGCTGGCTGGTGGTGTTGGTTGTAGAGTTTAGCGGCAGTGTGCAGAGCAGTTAGAGGGTCCTCAGGTTGAAACACATTAACGGTCTGCAGAGGTGTGAAAACGTTCCACCAGAGCCATGGACAATCTGTATACACCTACTGTTCTGACACTCATATTCTTTTAGAGGTCTGATTAGTGCATTTTCAGCTCATCAAGTTTGCATAAAGAAGATCGAATGCTGGACTGTTTCAAGACATTTGTGTGCATGCTTGGAAAGAAGAAGAGAGCCCAGGAGAGTGTTCTCTGCTGCCAAATCCTGAATGTTTGGGTCACACTGTTGGCTATTTAAAGGGGTGTGCATAATAAGACTGATATGACCCCTGAAGGAGTCCTTATGACTGTCAGTCATTAACTTTGGTTTTAATGCAAAGTTGACATAGTTTGAGATGTTTTTGTTTGTGTCTGTAACAACTTGACCCTGACCAAGACAACATAACCTGTTCCAAAGAAGTGATCGCCCACCCAAATATTAAACTTAAAGCTGCTGTAAGTGTTATATTTTTGTATTAAAGCAAGTTATAAATAGCTCTGTTTTCAACAGTAATTACTGTTTTTAAGTGTTAGATCAGTAACCTGTGTCTCTCCTCCCCCTGCTCATGCAGTAAAAGGGAAAATAAATGTTCTGGTATCCCTGCCCACTTTACCCAATCAGGACAGAGGACCTCATAAAGAGGCGGTCCTGTCTGCTCATGAATACAGAGAGCAGGATCCTCCTGGTTGTCACTACATCTGGAGATTACCTCTGCGCATTCATGTGTTGACGTAGAGAGAATGAGGGGATTGCTAACTGCTAACCAAATGGACAGGAAGTTAGCTGAAATGACAACAATGCTTGCAAGTTTTACGTTAACGCTGATGTTTGTTTTGACTTTGGCTTTCATGAGACTATTCTAAATGTTTCATGATTATTTTTCTTGACCTCCTACAGTGTTTGGGCGGGTCATTAAAATGTCAGTAAAAGTAAGTAGATTGTCATAAAGCTTTGTAACAGTGTCTTGAATACATTTCTTGACCTTAACTGAAGTGGTAAAGGTTGGACTTGTCATTAAGATGTTATTAAATGTTGTGAGGCTATATTGACGGTAGGGAATAAGCACCACAGTGATTCAGTTTGGGGTTTACTTGCTGCTGAAGTAAGCTAACTGCATGACTTAGTTAGCTTTGTTAGCTGTTGTGCTAGCAAGTTTATGAAGGGTTATGTTGTCTTGGTCAAAGTCAAGTTGTCAGAACAAATGTCTTAAAAAACGTCAACTTCCCATTCAAAGTGACATAACTGACTGAATGAGACCACGTTCAGTGTTACCAAATGTATTTGAATAGAAGACACTGTAGATAATGATGTTCTGTTTACTTTACTGTTAACGTTACTCATCAGTGTGATCTCTGACTCACACACACACGGACTGATTTCTACAGACACTTTGATATTATCATTTTAACACCACATATTTATGCAGAAAAGAGGCTGTATGAGAGGAAATATTACTTGAGCAGCAAAAAAAAAGATAGGTGAAAAATAGTTGAGGACATTTTATGGAAGTTCTTAAAATGTTTTGCCTGGACTAGTATAGAAATCATGCTAATATGCTAATACAGAGCAGGTGTAACAGTTACTATGTTAACCATATTAGTTTAGCATGTTAGCGTGCTAACATTTTCTGCTTAAAATAAAACTGAACCAAATCAAATTATAATCTGGACCCAATTCTGGTTGTTGAGAAAAAGTTTGGATCACCACCAGTTACATCCTCTGGGAGCCACGAAGGTCTTTGTCATTTGAGACAGCTTACTGACTAAACGGAAATGTTGTCCTGCTGATGCAGCTGAATGAAGAGACAGGAGATCAGCAAAGTCACTACAATTAATTATCTGGCAACCACGGATCTGTGTCTGAGATTTAATGGCAATCCAATAATTGTTGAGATATTTCAGTTAGGACCGATATGTGTCTCGGACCATCTCTAGAGACGCACTGCATGCATGGCTGAAAAGCTTACAGGTCTGCTTACCGTCAGGGTTTAATTGGCTGTGTCACTCACATTGCACTACACTTGACCTGCAGTGAGGCATTCAAAATGCAGTATAGTATAGCAGTATATATACAGTATGCAGAGACCTGTCAGATCAAATCTTCATCTTTGACTTGAACTTGGAGCCGCAAAGGAAATCCTTTCAGATCGACGTCAGGGTCATTTAAGGTTTCCAGGGACAAACAACCCACATTCGTTGCCAGCATTACACAGTTTCGGGTTGAATTAACTAGGTTTCCGTTGGTTTCAGCCTCTGCATTGAACTGCTTTTGCTGCGTATTGTACTGTTACCGGTCCAGGACAGTACAGATGCTGGATTCTGTTCGTACAATTGCATACACCAAGTTTTCCCTACTGCTCTCAAAATGAAATAGCATGTAATTACTGAAGACGGGACATGCCTCAAAGAATTCAGAGATTCATTTAAGAGTCTGGTGTTGAGGTAAAGATGCCCAGAAGGCTTTGAGCATTCTTTGGAGTTGAACTCAATGACGTTTGGTAGAATTGGCAGCATGTGACTGCACCCATGTTTTTATCACTCTGCCCTCCCTGGATAAAGCTGCCAGGTTTTTAAAGAAAAAAATCCTGCGTGGCTGGACTTGAGATAGGAACCTCAAATTTCTTGTTGGAAAAATGCTTAACCCGCTTGCTGTTTTTGGTCAGGCTGCACATTATGTTGGGGAAAAAAAAGGCCTAAATAATTTTGGAGTACGATATACTGCCTTTTTTCAAGAGAGCTAAATTGTAAATGGCATTCAGAATGTGCCTTGGTCATAAAATGTTGTGTTTTTTTTCTGGGCAATTTGGTTTAATTTGTTGTAACTGGTGAGTAGCAGTTTTTCATTCAACCTGAATGTGGAGTTAGAAACATGACAGAGTGTTTCTGGAATTCCTCTGGCTCGACTGTGGCGTTCCAGCGGTGAGTGTTTGGTGTGTGTGTGTGTGTGTGTGTGTGTGTGTGTGTGTGTGGGATTGTATCAAGAGTAATGCTTGTCTGAAAGGGACTGTGTTTGTGTGCGTGTCTCCAGGTTTAGGCTGCGTTCATGCCTTCTATGTTTGCATATGTGTGCGTGCAAATGTCAGGGGTCACATTCACAGGTCATGCAGTCCATGTGTGTTTGTGTATAGCATTTGTGTGTGTCTGAGGTGAAAATAGGGTTCAGTGGAAAGTACATTCCATACTGAGGTGAGAGTGACTGTCCCTATCAGGGTAAATGTTGTCATCAGCTTCCTGTGTGGGTGTGTGTGTGTGTGTGTGTGTGCAGCGGAAACACTGACAACAACAGCCGACGCCCCCTGTTGACCTCACACACTCTTGTCAGAAACGGGGTGGCTGCTCCGAGCACCCACAGCTGTTTTTGCGTGTGCATTCCATGTCTATGAGGACGTCCATCTGTTTTGGCAAGTGTGCGTTTCTGACTGAATCTAAACTGTGATCGTGCTGCTCCTTTTTAAAAGGATATGTGTTTGTTCCGCCGCTATTAAGTGTGCTCCAACATGTCTCTGGGTGTGTGTGTGTGTGTCCATGTTTAGTGAGTGAAGCTAGAAGTCACAATGATAAGCCCGGCAGCCTTGACAGAGAGCCAGAGCTGTGTGTTTCCCGGGCTGTCGTTTCCATGGAAGTGAATCTGATTTCGCCGTGAGCAATGAAGTGAACCTCGCCGGTAAATTAACACCCATCGATCAGGCGTCACACGGCTGCCTGTCTGCCTTGATTGTTCACCCCGGTGTTTCCATTAGGCTGATTATAACCGGCTGCTCTCATGAAACGTTAAGCACAGTCTTCAAAATGCGAATAACGAGCTCCGTTCACAGGAAGGATTATCCGCAGGAAAGATAAGTCAGTTTGACGTTTGCTAATTGTTGATTGTTTAAAGGTGCAATATGTGCGAATAGTCTTCATACAAACAACAAATAGGGGCGGCAGCAGAATAACTGCTAACTGCTGCTCTCAGTAGCTGTTGTTAGCTCAGTAAGCTGTGCAGTTAGCTAGACTACCAGGGGACTGTTGGTGTTCACACTGCTAGCAGAGGTTTTCATATCTGGGGCTAGCTGGTTAGCATGCTTAACCTTATCTCTTCAACACAGGACATTGACATCTGTGAGATAACATCAATACTTTCATTTCTTCTGACTCCGTTGGTAGTTTGAGTTATTTTTTGAAGGTACTGAACTAAAATTCTTACATATTGCGTCTTAGGAGAAATAAGATAATAATATGAAAATAAATATAAATATAAATAAATATAAAAAATAAAAAATAAGAAATAATCTGGGACGCGTCTGGCTTCGGAACAACTTCCTCCGTTCAAAGCTGGTTTAGGAGACAGTGAAAAACAAATATGAGAACAAGAAAAGTGATGGCTGCGATCCAAAATCTCAAGTTAAGTGTTCTCTTCCCTTCTCAGCTGCCAATAAATAGTGTTGACAGCCACAACGGTCTGTCATTACACCAATCAGATCCAGCTACTATGGCCTGGTTGTGTGGAGTAACCTGTGTGTCTGTCCCTGCGTTTGGGTGGACCAAAAAGAGTGTGAATGCTTGCATTGGCATGAGTCCTCTGTCAACAAATAGTGTGTGTGTGTGAGCTGGTGTCGTTTAGCAAGAGCCTTCATGCTGTGCCAACGGCTTACAGTGAAGGGGCTGTTTAGTTACACAGATGCACAGACTTGTATAATGTGTATCATCCTGGTGTGTGTATGTGTGTGCGTGCGTGTGTGCGTGTGTGTGTTCACCTTCTTGCCCTCTTCTATTTCCCGCAGTCTCTCTTTCTCCTGCTGCTCTCTCTCCATTCGCCAGCGGACCTGAAACACACAAACACACACAAAGATACTTAAACACAGCATGTGTGTTTTCTCAGTTGGTTGGGGTGTAATAATAGTGTGTTTTGGCTCCTCCTCATCTCTTACCCTCTCCTCCTTTCTCTCACTCCAGTCGTCCTCCAAAGCGCCGGCTCCTTCTGCCGCTTCTTTAGTCGTATTTTCGGACGTTCCCAGAAACACGTAGTCTTCCTCTTTACACATACCTCTCATTGACTAGAACCAGAAACACAGCCATTCTTCAAGATCATAGTTCTATTATACATCTTCCAGCCAGAATTGCCTCGAGCCTGTATCTTGTCTGCATGTATTAACCATCTCTGTATTGACTGTTCAGATTTTAACTGCCTAATAAAAAAAAGGTATGCATCCCCTAGGAAGTGTTTATATTCAGCAAGGAATCAAAGTACACCTAGTGTGGCTTTATTGACTCTGATCAACAGAAAAAGAGCCTTTAATGTCAAAGTGTGCTGTATACAAGCGCCCCCAAGGCATTTTCATTTTTGTTGATTCTGACAGACAAAAGTGAAACAAAGAAATCTTTGTAGTCGTGCTTTATTGTACCACCAGACTACAAACCTTCTCGTTGATGGCCTTGTTTGCTTATTGAGGTCATAGAGGCATCAGTATTAAACTGAGACTGTTTCACAACCAGTTCAAAATCCCTTGTAGTACATTTAAGTAAAAATTTAAAAAATTAAATACATGTTTGTTGTAAGTGTTTGCCCCTTTTAATCGGATGCACTTATCACTACCGGTGTAGTCAGTTGGTTTGAAAAGTCACATATAGGTGATTAGTTAGTTAGAGATCAGCTATGTGGGCTGCAGTACACTGATCAGCCACAACATAAAAACCACTGACAAGCGATGTGAGTTGATCATCTCATCATACTGCAATGTTCTGCTGAGCAACCTTGGGACCTCTGGCAGCTATGTGGATGCAACTTCACACAAATCATCCTCCTAAACAATGTGACGGACCGAGTACACCCCCCCATGGCAAGGGCGTTCCCTAATGGAAGTGGCCTCCCAGTACAGTGGCACTGTACCGAATATGAAAGCAAGGTCAAAATATGAATCTGTCAAATTGGGAGGTTGCATGTAATTGGGTGACAAATCAGTAAAACGTGATGGGTGTGGTCTGTGATAAGACGTCAATGCCCCAAATCCGCAGGGCATAACAGGAACAATGAATAGTTTGACGAGTTCAGAATGATGTGAATCATATGCCTTCGCAGTCAGGAGATCTCAACCCAAACTACAAAATCCAGATGTGGAACAAATCCACTGTGGAAATGTTGGTGGGTTACTTGCTGTTTACTGCTGTCCTGGTATGGCCTCTTCTCGGAAAGTACTGTTTTGTTCCACTGAATAACATTTTGGGGAGTATCATCACCTGACATGGTATAGGTTCGTTAAGGAATGGACACATGAAGAAACTTTGTAACTAATAAACAAGGTTATTTCCCAGTGTGTTGTTATCTCTTCGGTCACGTTTCTACCTTGTTTCGATTGGTTCTTAACGTACCTTCGACATGGGGATCCCTTGAAACCTTTTCACATGAGTCATCTTAATCCAGGACGTGTCTGCAGCTCATGACACACAGATATTCACAGTGATTCCTGAAGTCTCACTGATTTTCAGATATATACATTATTGAACATGTTCTTCAACTATTTAGATGAAGATATTGACATTTGTATGTGCTTTGTGACAGTTATACTGGTGAAAAATTGAATAAATCATGTAGTATTTGTGGTAAGAAAAAAAGCTAAAAATAAGGTCAAACTGATCAAAAATGTGCACAGTTAAAAGTCAGTTACTTACCTGTAGGTCAACACCAACTGTGTCACACACTCCTTAGTGTCTGCTGTGGGCTGATCAATACCTGCTGCTTCAATCGGATAGTTTCCTTTATTTTCTAATAACAGATGCGTCCTGCCTCCTTCACCAACTGATAGTCCCAACAGTTTCAGATCAGAGCTACACAGGTTCTTATATGGTGACGGCATACAGCTTGCATGCTAGCTATTTCCACAGTACAGTGACAGAAGTGCCACTGTCCCACTAATAAAAAATCAGTCAAAAGACAGAAGAGCATCATCGATCTTTCTGAGGCTTTTTAAATTTGGCCTCTGGATACTTTATCTCAACATTTACAACAATACCACCAGTCAACACAGGGGTTGTGCGTCAACAGGCTAAAACAATACACAAGTTTTTGGCTTTAACGTATGTAGTAAGTAAACGATGATTGCACAATGACACCATCAGAGTTTAGATCAAACCTGGCTCTCACTATGCTGTTTCGTCTGCCTTTGGGCACGAAACCTCCTGGGAAATGAAGGCTGGCAGGCAATCCAGCCAAGCTCACAGCCTGGCACCATTGTCTTCTTTCATGTCTCCATTACACGCTGAATTAACAAACTCTTGTTCTAACTAGTTGCAACTACGACGAAAACGGAGACGACCTGGCTAACCAGCTGCTAGCTTCATGTTGAGTTCAATGACATGAGTGGTTGTAGCGAGGCTGATGTAGTTTGGTTCTATATATCAGTCAGTGGCCCTGCTCGCTGTGGTGTGTCCGACACGGATGGCAGCGGTCAGCATTTGTTGGTGGACCTTCGGCCGATTCACCGCAATGACTCAGCAGCAGGGACATCCTGTCACTATAGTAGCAACGATTCCACCAATTTTTAGCTTTTTTTCTCCTTGTTTTTTGCTTCCGCTTCTATACCAGCGCTGCTTGCAATTTTTGACATATTCTCTATTAGGAGTGCATGGTATGACGCACGCTGGCTCAGACTTTACAAGCTACCTGGATGTTGGCTGTGGTTACTGCAGTGTGTTCAAAGTGCAACTGTTTGGCCGTGACACATAAAAAGCAACTAAAAGCAAGTAAAGCTTGTTGACAGCTTCTTAAACTGTCAACAGCTTTTGTGTCTCTTTGGTGTGTCTGGGCCGTTAAAGCAGTTGTTGCGGTCATTTTATTTTTAACATGTCAGCACCGCTCCCCGTGTGCTTGCATCAATCACAGGTTAGCGTTGTAAACACGCAGCTTCGGCTTTATTTACAGCCCACTTTCTCCTGCTGCATTTCCCTTTCAGAGTCAATAAAGTTCATCATGTCCTCTTATCGTAATGAATAGCTCTGTCAGCAGGCTGCTAATAAGGACTGTGACAGTGCCAACAGCTGTCGTCATGGATATACAATAAACGTTTCCAGTGAACTCAACCCTGTTGCAGTGTTGACACATTTGAGGAACAGGTCTGGGAGCAGTTACAGTGCTACTTGAAGTCAAAGCGAGAGTGAACCTCCTGACTGCGTTGATAATTTGTTTAATTTAAGGCACGTGGAGTAGTTGGACACACGCACAAACAAGTCAGCATGTTAAGTACACTAGATGAATACAAATGAAATAGACTAAGTAACTAAAATAAGATATTTACAGTATTTACATGAGGTGCAAAGTAGCATTGAGGTAAGTCCCCTGACTTTGGTTTGGCATGGGAGTGAGTAGATATTGGCTACATTTTTATTTTTGTCCTTTAAGTTCCTCACTGCAGAGTGCTCATACAATTGTGAAATCTATTTTCTTGAGCACAATTATAAAAAGTACATTGTCTTAAGTAAACATATTCAGCGATCTCCCATGTAACCATTCAAAAAAACTTTTATTTCAGTCTGTTTGTGCAATTATACTACACAGATGGAGATTTGTGTTAGTATTATTGTGGTTCAGATTCATTTTGCACTCGTACTTCCTGTGGAGCACAGTGAAAACCTTCTGAAAAACAGTTCAGCGTGTGAATGTTGGGCACTGCAACCTGCTGAGATAGAATGTGAAAATGAGTTAGTTCATGTTCCAAGAGAGGTTAATCACCACTGTTGTGGCATCTGACTAAGAAAACACAGTAATGTGTGTGTGTGTGTGTGTGTGTGTGTGTGTGTGTGTGTGTGTGCGCGCGCGCGCGTGCGCGTGCGTGTGCGTGCGTGTGTGTGTGTGTGTGTGTGTGTGTGTGTGCGTGCGTGTGTGTGTGCATGCAGAAGATCAAAAGAAGTTGCATTTTATGTTTTTGCTCTTTATGAGGTGCGACATTTGCATCCTCCCACTGTACAATAATGTATGTTAACATGACTGCAGCTATAAATGTGTTTTTTATAGGTCGTTAACCTCGGAACAAACTCATAATGAGAAATGGCAGAATGCTGGCAGGCCTGGAAACCATGTAAACATGTCCTCTGTGAGCCTTACACACATTATGCCTAAATAAAGCCATACTGTGGCACTCAACGCCATGTGAAAACATTTGGTTAATAAATCTAACATGTAATGATGTTGTAGTGCAGTCAAACGTGGTCATTATGTACAATACATGTCTGCACAGAGTTCCTCAGACATTCTAACTGCGTTAAGTTTGATCGCAGCATAAGATGCAATAAGCAGGACATCCTAAATGTTACAGTACATCTTACCTGGTTCGCTGGATACTTGAAGTCTAAAACCACAAAAGGGCACCTATGGTGTCCATATGTTCTCAAAAACAGACAGGAACACACGCTCTCACACGTCGTACTGCTGTCGCACATCACTTCTCACAGCCTCTGTACATTTAGCACCCTCAGAACGAGCAGTAAGCTGTGATCTTTGACCTGAACCTCCCCGATGTCCTGACATCACTCATCAGCCTGCCGCTCGTAACAGGGAAACAGATCTGCTTCCTCCACAAGCATGACATAAACCTTTAGAAATGTGTTATATCTGTGTATTTTAAAAAGAAAAGGCTGTGTAAATGCTCATGATTCATTAGAGGTTATAAATCTAGATTGGCCTCAGTGGAGCCCATACCTCTGCCATTCCCAACAGTCCCCTTTACTTCAATCAAGCAATGCGATTTTTATTATTTGGATCCACTACAAAACAGCCTCGCTGTAGCCTCGCCGTCCTTATGATTATTCCCCCTTCAGCTATGGTGAACCCTTCTTTGCTGGTTGATGTAAAAGTCAGTACCATTGTGCCACTGTGGGAAAAGTCACCAGAAACTCTTCATTAAAATTTAAAAATCCATACTGCAAAAAAAGAGATTTATCTGGAAGTGATGGGCAAGACCTTGAATGTGAAGGACACTCATTTATATGTAAAAATCCTACAATGCAGGTTTAAGCTCCTTATATGGCCTTTGTGTTCAGTCATAGTCATTGCTACCCTCTTGGACTCATTCATGCCACTGTAATCCATTTTAATAACATAGCTCTTTACATGCTCTTATTTGGGCAAGTGGTACAAAATTCAGAGAACAGTCATATTTCTGTTTTGGCTTCATCTTCAAACTGCTGCAGAATGGATCCCTGAATGCACTGACTTTTGATACACATTTGATAAAAGTTCTCATCAGCAGCGTCTCACTTGTAAGACTGGCTGTGCATTTAAAAAGAAAATTATTTTAGGCTCAAGTCAGAATCTCGAAGTCTCTCTGGGCTTGAGTTCTAGTTTCCATGCATCCTTATTTTTACCTTACGAGGCAGCATGCCAGATTTCAAACTGTGACCTCAAGCCTGTGGCTGAAAAAAACAGTGGTTAAGCCAATCAGTTAATGAGGAGCTACTGACAGCAGGGGCCGGGGTTTAGGTGTGAGGACCAGTGAGAGAAGTTACATCAGAACTGGATGGTGTATTTTTATTGAAAGGAGACCTTCAATGAAAGATTAAATGAGCAGGCCGCTGTTCACTTTCAGTTGCCAGTGAAAGTCAAAATTAGTCCTGTTGAACCATGACCACGCAATTGCTCCAAAAACTTTAAAACTGGGCCGATATTGTAAACCCTATCCTTAACACACATCCTCCCGAAACCTCAACAAGTCGATTTTGTGGCTCCCAGTCGCAGTCATAAAAGTGCCACACCTTAGAAATTACACTACGTATTCTTCAGCTGTGATTTGTGGTGGTACTGGCAGGGACAGACTAATTGCACCATCATGCCAATAGGGTAATTAGATCAGACAACACTTCTGTTGTTCTAAAGGGCATCCACTAATGTGTGTTCGTCATCGAATTTGGAGAACTTGTTGAGACCGTTTTGGGCCAGACAGGATGTATGATCCCTCAAAAATGTCTCTTTTCTTCTCCGTTGGCATGCCTAAAGCTCTTTAAAGAGACAATATTAGGAGACTAACAGACGCCAGAACCACATCAACTGACTCCTTCCAACATCCTGCAAAAAAAACTCATGTGGGTCGTTTGTGTCCGCAATCTCATTTTTTTCAAGCAATACCCAAAGCTCATGACCACAGCTGAGGGTTGGAGCAAAGATCAGCTGGTTAATGGAGAGCTTAGCCTCGAGGATCAGCTCCGTCTTTACTACAATAGTCTAGTATGAGTCGCACAATTCTCCTGATCAATGAATGTGTCCATCTTGCAGATCTGGACCTTATTCATTGCGAAGGAAATGAGACGCATCTTCATCAGGGGTAATAATTCTGGGTTTGAGCCGCTGGATCCAGTTATAATTGACAGTTATGGCTTCAGATGGCGCATGCATGTACAGATGTAGACAGCTGTCGACCAACATTGACAGCTGTGTCATAGATCAGACAGAACGCTGTAAAGCCCAACTAAATGCTGAGGTCAACTGAACCGACGCAAGAGCAAAGTTCATCGCTGCTGTGGCACGATTCCCGTGTGACATCATGTCCGTTTTCATTCCAAAGATCTAACATGTTGGCTGAAATCAAATGTGAGCACACTGCTGTGTGTCGACCCGGCGTGACTCTGTGAAAGCTCTTGTCATGAAGGATTCCCAACACGCCTTGTGTCTTAATGCCTGATCCCTCGGCCACTAAGTCGAGCACTGCAAGAGGATTAACACCTCCTCAGTACCCATTGTCCAGCACAGTTTGGCCTCAGGGGACTCAGCTCCACCCACTGAACACTCATAGTAGCCCAGGTGTACATATGTGTTTGGGTGTGTGATCGCTAGCTTGAGGTCAGTGATCAGGGCATGTGCATGAGTGTATCCGTACATGTGTGTCTGTGGGGGCAGATCCTGATTTTAGATGAGGCAGAGTGTTGACTGTAGGAGATCTTTGTTGGCAGGGACAAAGTTTAGACAAATTCCTGACCTCAATCTCTTTAAGGTCAAGAGTGTGTGTTAGTCTTCAGATGTGATCATATGTGTGCTGGATGTACAAAGCTGTGTTGAATCTCATCCAAATCCCTGCAGAAAAGCTGGGTTTACACCAAACGTGTGTGTGTGTGTGTGTGTGTTGGCTTATATTTTGTTCAAGATGTTTCATTAAATCAGAGAGTCCCTTGAGAATGCGCAAACTAAAATGTTCCAACATTTATCTCACGAGATGAAATGCAAGACTAACCCACCTGAACACTGGACATGGATCGAGGGGCATCTTAGCAATGAAGTTGCAGTTTGCAACATCCTGAACACCCGTCGCTTCTCTAGACCCAGTGTTAGGTTTGTCCGTACTGGGCTACAGTGGAAAAGTTATTGTGCAACTTTGTGGACTCCATGGGAGACGACCCTTCCCCTTCTGTAGATGTAAAAGACTAATTCTAAAGTAATGAAAAGACAGGGATTCTTAGTTATAGGTGATTATATATTAAGAAATAATAATTATTACTATTATGTTACATTTCTGCAAATAGATGTCCCTAAATCGGACACTGGACCAAACTCAAGTCCTGCTGTTTGCTCTCTGAGGCTTACTTATTAGGTATGTGGTTATAAACCAAGGCGTAAGCCAAGTTTTTACCTAGTAAAGTTTGTCCGCCTGTAAAGATGGACTAGTGAGTTGATGAGTCTCCGTGTTCGGCATGCTGATGTTTAATTTCCCCAAAAACCTCTGTCGTCTCACTTAGCAACCACCTACCACCTACCTTTTATTATGGTTCATCTTCTAGTAATCATGAATGTATGCACAAACTCTCATGCCAGTCCATGCAATAGGTGGATCAAATAACCAGTATTACCATTCCTATAGCTATCCCGGTATCCTGGTTAGTCTGGATAATCCACACACCTCGCTATAAACGGTTTATTATAAAAGTAGTTTCTACCAAAGAAGGAATACAAATTGAGTTTGTGTTACAATGAAGATGTGGATTTACAAGGACATACACTCTGTCAAAAAAGCACTAGTAACTTACATGTAGCTCAACCGACTTAATTAGTTAATTTATGCTGTCCAGAAAATTATTTGACCATACAAATAACCTCTTCTGCTTGTTTCATGTAAGAGGGAGAATATTTTTTAGCTAAGTTTGTCTGGTAGCCAGTCTCAGTGATTAATGACACCATCCCTGTGTGAACTGCAGTAAAATTAATGATATTCATTGCAGTGATCCGCGGTGATCCGGAGTTGCAATTTTTGTTACTTTGAAAGATAAACACGAGGTTTTATGACCGAAACTGGGGCACTCAAGCTGTGAGAGAAACAGACAAGGTATTATTTCGAGTGACCGGGTTACAACTCCACTCAGACAGGGACTAAAATAACATTATGTCAGAGAGTTATGGGAACAGGAGTGCTGCGGAGAGGATCTTTCTGTTGAAGCCAGGACTCACATCGCCATCTTACACCCTTGTCCTCTGGAAGACTTGGGAAAGAGACCAGTTATGACACTCTTTAAAACACTTTGAGGTTTTTCTTTGTCAAATCCTTGGAAAGAGCTGGAGGTTTATAAAAAAAATAAATAAAAATAAGCGTGCAAAAGGGTCTATTCCACGGAGGGTAAGAAATATCATAACAGGCTTAGGAAAATGGAGGAAAGACCCCTGTGAAAACAATTTACAGTGTGTAATGTGATTTTTTAAGGCACTTTGAGACATGAAAGGAGTCAGAGCTTTGGCTTTCAGAGAAATAATGAAAACACGGGTGATAGCCATTGAATTCCCTGTGCACCATAAAGTAGCAGCTTTTACAGAAGTCCACCTGGATGTATTAGCCTGTGTTGATCCTGGATTAGTGCTGTCAGACAGACCATCACACCAGCTTTGTGATCATTTCCCATTGATAAATTACATTTAATAACATAAATACTTATTAACTTTTCAGTGGTCAGAAAACAGGTTATATACATTATATTTGCCTGCACGCTCTTGCCAGAAACCTCTCCCACTTCCTTCCACTCGTGCAAAGCGTCAACATTGTTCATCAACAAAGAACACTTTGCACAAAACTGAACAAAATGATTTGAATCAGCAAAGATTCACAGTCACTGAAGTTCAGACATTTTTTTTTTCTTGAGTCACATCAGTAAGTAAATGTATCATCATTCAAATTCAAATACGCGTGAGCATCATTGTTAATACAGCCCGACTAACTATGACTGCTTTCGCTGTCATTTAACAGGCCCTGTCACTTATAACGGTGATCAGAAGAAGCTGTCCAGAAGAATTTGCACAATAAAACCGAGGTCATTTTTTTTTTTTTTTATTTCCGCCTGCATTAGTTTCACATTGTGATAATAAAATTTACCAACTTCAATTATAAAACAACATTGGAACAGGCTGTTTTTTTTCTTCCATAAAAGAGAAAATAAATCGCCTGGCATCCGGAAATTAAACCAAGCATTTGGGATGATGTTCATTATTTTTTATGAGTTTCCTGACTTTTGACTGAGCTCTTAACGAACAAATGAAATGATGTCCAAAAAAGAAACATATTTCAGATAGCCACATTTAATTAAAAAAACCCATCTCAATTAAGAGACTAAGTTGAATTACATAAAAATCATTCTGGAGAGTGGGGTTCTTTATAGTTTCATGAATCATCAGAAATAAAACATTTGACCGTGGAAAGATTTTTGTTGCACGTTTGTGTTAAGAACATGGATAATGGGATACAGTAATTCTCTAAATGCATTCCCTTTTTTAATTAGACATGGGTCATTTAACATTTTGAAATGTGGGCTCAACCACTCTTCATACGGGTCAGGTCCAGCTGTATAAACTGAGCCCACCTTGAACTCTAGAGGAAAACAAACATTTACAGTGTGTATGCTCAGAGGATTTCAAACCACAATATGACCCTGGACATTCAAGACGTACGAGGATTTGGAGTTGGGCGCGAATCACCGGCGAGCGGACTACACAAACAGACAGGGGTCAGCCCTACTTAACAAAACAACATCACATGGAAAAACTTCCTTTGCTGAAATAGAAAACAGTCACATTAATTAAGAAAACATGAGGGGGTGAAGAGTGGAGAGCACAAAGACTCTTTTGATCAGTTCTTTACTTCTTCCGATATAGAAACACATTTGGCTGGATGAAGCAGTGGAAGTCCATTCATTGCACTGGAGTCAGATCTGGTGGCGTGACTGATCACAGTAACTGTCAGGCTGCAGGGCAGATTGGAATGTTCATTTAAAGCTGAAGATGGAAAACAAGGGACTATCTAATTGTGATGACCCGCATTAACCCGACATCCGTTTGACTGAGACCTGTTTGTAGCTGGTTCTTTGAAGTTGTGACCAAGTGTGAACCCACTGTGACATCACCCATTTCGTTGTGGACGACATTTGGACCTTGATTTAAAAAAAATAAAAAAAATTGTACCAAGAAGTGGTCATAATCGGACAAAATAGTGTGATAGACTTAGAGGTAGGGTCATTTTTCCTCATAAGCTTACATACAAACAGACTAATTTTTGAAACCAGTGAAGTCACCCCCTGCTGGCCATAAGAAGGAATTCAGGTTTAAGCACAGCTGCATTGAATACAAAGGCTCCATCCACTTTTCATACAGTCTAAAACGGTCTGTAATGCTCAGGGAAAATCAGCTCTGTGTCAGAGTCATTAGCCCGCAGAGGAGACGAACCACTTAAAGCATGTTCAATAGAAAAGCTGCTCGATGCTTAAAAAGGCCAAAACAAACAAAACGTGTGCGGCCATCATGTGTTACTCTGTCATCGCTGGAAACAAGCAGGGCTGTTTTAATAAGAGCGCCGTGATACCGTCGGTTAAATCATCCGCCTACTGTCTTTTTCATGAACACACAAACACCTCCACACACGCTGTCACGCCTACAAACAGTCTGAGACAAAACAAACCCATTAATCCACTGACTTCAGTACGAGTTGACACAGATCCAGCTGTGCAGATAGAGTCGGTTATATAATCCAGGAAATAATATCTGCTTTATCTTCAGATCTAAAACTCAAACAGCTGCAGGTTGACTGTAGATTACGTTCTTGTGATCTGATACAGTTAGTCTCTTTCCGGCAGTTTACAGCCATGTAACCCTGAGAGGCTGTGGGACCTTGAACACACACCTGACCCGCAGACAAAAACAAGGAAACAAACAAACAAACAAACAAACAAACAATGAGGCTGACTCTGTCTGACAGGAGATCTCACTTGATAAAATGCTTCATCAGAGACATCAGACTTCACATGATGATCAAACTATAGGCTCCAGATCAGACGTTGGACATACGTGTGTGTGTGTGTGTGTGCGTGTGCGTGTGTGTGTGGAGGAAACAACACTCCTGATGGACTATATGTGCTCCAACAAGCAAAGCGCCCCCGCAGTCACACACACATACATACTTACGTGCATACTTACCCAGTGGGTGGTCGATGCTGCGTTTAACTCCAGATGTTCACACTGCAGAGGCGCGTTGACATCTCAGAAAATTTCACCTGCCAGTCATCTCAGTAAAAGGCACCTCATTTCCTCCATTTCCTCGGTTCTTATCCCCTGGTGTGTGTGTGTGTGTGTGTGTGTTTGTGTTTGTATGGTCTGAGCCTGTGCCGTCTACACAGGCCTCCCATTGTCACCCAATTAAATGTCTCCATGTGGGCTTCTCTCATCCACTGCCAGTGTCAATACCATTGAATGTACATGGTTTAAAAAGTCCTTTACACTCTGAGCGTTGTCTTCCCACTTTAGATCCAACAGTTGGCAATGCTTCTGTTTATCTTTTATCAATGTCAAGCTCCTGTGCCAGCAGTAAAGCTGTGTGACATGCTGATAGAGAGGGAAACACATTACAGGCGTCTTATCATATCAAACATTCTTCAAGTTTTGTCTGATTGACACTATTGGTGCACATTTGTGGTAGCTTCAGTTTTCAGATTTTTGGAGTGTTATAGTTCAAAATGAACTCTTTAATTATAGGATAGTGCAAATCCGTTGCAGGATGCATACAGACATTCCTGACATGTCATTGTAAACAAATTTGTAAATTGAATTGTATGCCTGTCTTTTAATATGTTCATGTCTGCCTCCTTGAAGCAACCTCAAACCAAATTTAATAAGGTTGTTTCTGATTTGCAGGATAGTGGGCGACTTGTCTCAACATCAATAAGCAGCCTCTGCAGCGGGCTCAGCGTACATACAGTAGATTTAGAATTTATTGCAAGACATTCCTATTTTGGGCACTGCTGTGAGTTGGCTTCCCTGCCGACCATATTAGGACTCAGGTCTTAAAATACTGGGAGTTTAAATACACGGTATTAGTGGATCCCTCAAAGCCGTTTTGTGGAATGTCTGGTGTTGAACGAAACACTTGCTCTGGGTACGACCCGGCCCTCTAAAGCGCAGTTTAATCCCCGGAACATCAAATCTTTTGGCACGAGAGCTGGGCGAAATGTATGTTTGACAGGACTCCCACACGCAATGAAAATCCATGCACGCTTGAGAACTGTCAGTGTTACAAGTGTTTGCACCTTTATGGATGGCCTCTTTTGGTGGTTTTCAGTCACAACTTACTATTACAACTATTTATTGCATAAGCTGTCATGTCTTAACTGTGGTCGAAAGACTGGCCTTAGGCCCATACAGACACTCTGTGGTAATTTAGGTGAAGTTATGGCACGTAACATTTTGCATTAAGATGTCTAAAAATGACTAAACCTTTGTTATATATCTAGTTGAGTTGTGCAATTACACTATCCTGAATGGTTCTTAATGTGTTCAAATGCAGAGAAATTTGTCATTTTGCCAATGCAACGGAGCGTTTAATTTAGCCGCCTGTCACTATACCTAGTGAGGAAGGAAATGGGGCCGAGCGTAAAGTAAAAATTAAATAAAACTAAAAAAAACATTAGATAGATTTTCATTGGTAAAGGTGGTTGCTTGACAATGAAGACAACAATCCCATAACACCACACAACTTTTGTTTAGATTGCAAGACTCCAAGTGGCAGAAATGACATACTGTGCATTTAACAAAAAACATTTTTCAAATAGTGCCAGACTACTTGAAAGACAATGTTACAGGACCCAACTTAAAGCAACACTATGTAGAAATTGGCATTTTGTAGGATTCCCCCCCACACACAGCAGTTTCTGAGTGCAAAACCACTGTCGTAAATACAAATCCAAGGTCTGTAACAATTTGTCAGACGTAATGTAGGTGCTGACTACAAACAAATCTCACTATGTCATAACAATGTTATGTGTTGAAAACTTGTATCTTGAAGTAAACACATATTTAACACTGTGATCCAACCCTCTCACTGAAGTAACATAGTGCAGAAACAAGTGATAGGAGATAGGAGACACCATTCATCCTGTTACAAGACACAGTACAATTATAAGTGTGTGCTTAATTTGTGATTATTCTCAAGAAGAAGAAACTGGTGTCTTTGGCACAGGAAGCACTTATCAACTGGATAATAAGTTTGTCCAAAAAACAATATGGTCTACCATGTTAAAAAAAAAAAAAAAAATTACATATCAGAAATTTTAGCAAGGGCCCGAAAATGACGTTTTTATGTTCAAGCACTGCAAGCATAATGACTTCCTCGTGCATTGGACTTTAATGAGGTAAATGGCTTTGCTCTTGGTTCCTGACAGACAACAATGATGACTCCTTTTTTATCATGACTATGATTGATAAGTAATTTGATTGGTGCCTAAAATTAGCCAAACCCCACCCATAGCAGTTTCAGTGACTGAACAATTAGTAAATAAGGGTGTCACACCAGAAAATGCCCTGCTGCATGAGTTCTGGAAGTCAGTTATAAATGCTCTATTTTGTTTAATATGCAGGACTGGTTGAAAGGTTTGTGTAGGAGGCTTATGCAAGAAAGGAGTGTTTACTGTAGAAAATATAACATTGTGATAGAAAGGCTGACTCATGCCATACTACAGCCAAGGAAAATATTGTTAAGGTCTTATCTTCAGACCAAAGGCTGAATTCCAGCTAAATTACTCCAGAAATGTTTGAGATATCTTGAGAACAAACAGATAAGTATTGGTGAACACAAAACCTCTCTTGAACTATGTTGGCTGAGGTCTTCAAAGCTGGAAGCGTGTTGCTTAGAAGCAGTTTGCTATCATTCAGACCTAATGGTAGAGTTCCGGTCAGAAATACAGTAGCAGCAACGAGCTTCAGTGACTGTTGCCAAATCTGGTGGACGGTTCTTATCCTACTTGTGATCCTGCCATCTGTAAACACTCATGACCTTTGACCTTCAGGCTTTCAGCAGCCTCCAGCACTGTATGAAAACTCCTAGTTCAAGACAGGGATGTCACGCACCTCTCAGCACGAACAGCGCACAGAATACCCTTCTCTCCAAATCCCCTCTGCAGGTATCAATGCAGGATTGGGAGGAAAACCCTCTCAAGCTCAGGCAAGGCCTCTTTTATGCCCATGTCTGTCAAGTCAGTGCTGTCGTACGCTGAAAGACTCCTATTTCCTGATATAATCCACCGTCTTTTCCTGCTTGTCAAGCATGCAACAGGGATATAAGTTTAGATCCTAACACCCAGGCTGAGCAGCTGTGTTGCCACAAGGCAAATTGTAATGTGTAAGCTCTGGGGATCTGGTAACATGTTAGGCAGGGTTGGAAAGGAATGGTCAACATGGTTGGGAATATTATTCTTTTAAGGGTATAAAATCATTAAGAAAACAAGACGATGACGTTTATTTGGGCTTTTACCCCAAATGACCGTCATAACATTACTGTCATGCAAAACATGAAACAGACGGGGAAGGTTTACCAGTAGTTCTCCCCGGTTACAAGCAATATTCTTGCAGTAGCACCTCTCCCTTCAAATACATAATCATCCTGGCTGCTCTTACAAACACCTTTGCCGTGTTCCCCTACTAATACTGTCTGGACCTGTACGTTGGTGTGACATCACAGATTAGCCGAGTTGACTGTGTCTGCACTTTTAGCTCAGGCTGCAAGAGTAGGAATTACAGAGCTAATGAGAGACGGGAGAAACACATGTTTTGGAGGGTACTTCAATTGTAGTTTGTCAATTTTGCATACATGAAGCCTAGTCTAAGTCTTTGGGCTGATAAATGCTGTTTATATCCATGAACACATATAGAATTAATAATCAATCTCAACTACTTGATTGCTTTAGTACTCACTTCTTCCCAGCCCTACCCAGAGAGCACCAGTTTGCCCGAGGGTTCAGTTTCTTTCATTCACCGAAATTTGCCCTTTACAATCAAGTGTGCCTTAAACAATTGAAATATACGCTCACATTCAGTCAGCACATTTATGTCATTGCTGATCTGCTCTCCCCTGCAGCCTGACAAGTGGTAAGCTCCTCTCAGAATAAGAGATTACTGCCTCAAATCCCAGCTCTGCATGTATGTACATCTCCTTAAGTCAGCTTTACCCCTCTGTAAAACCCCTGGGTCATTAGAGATGGCACAATGTGTCGCTCCCCCCAACCGCTTTCCTCACCTGCGGCGAATTAATAACAAATTAAACACCTCTGAGGGTGCTGCGTGAACAGGCTTTGAAAGGAGGGCATGTCTGATCACACCTTGAGGTATTAGGTAACAGTGGGGAGGAATTATCTTTTGCCCGATGACCTGGGTGGAAAAAAGTGGTGGTGGGACGTCTAATTGATGTTGTCACATTTTGTGACAAGCTTTGGTGAGAGATAATCAGCAGTGGATGACCTCACTTGAGCAGGACTTGGCCAACCTCACGGCTAAGCTTTGTCCCTGTTATCGTTAGCGTCAAATTTTGCTGGCAGCAGAAAATGTGAGTATAACTTCAAATTCAATCATCTTCTGTAAGAATATAACTGCATCGTCAGCAAAAGCCATTAACAGAAGAGCGACCCATCCATGATGTGGATTGTAGGATAGTATTACATCAAATCATGCTACTTTTTTGATTAAACTGCTCATAATTTTCAACACTTCCCTCAGAACAAAATATGCCTGCCTGCTTTGAGTTCACAAAGTTAATTGTCATAATCGCTGAGGGCCCAGACCAGTCACTAATAGAATCGAATAAAAGTTGCATAAGAGCTTTATGTAGACTGTACAGTAACTGCATGTTATGGCACAGACATTTACAGTCCAACTGAGGGATGCAACTGCCCTGCAAATTACAGATGCTGTCATGGATTGGGAGGTATTATTCCTTTTCCATGAGGAAACATCTGGTCAAGGAAGGTAAAGTAATTTCCATTTATAGTATTTGCCCTGAAGTAAGGCACTTCAAGGTACAATCCAGCTTCAGATGTGCAGTGTGTTGACTGTATTATTTACTGCTATCTACTTTGTGGTACTCCTGATGGGAAATAAATTAATGACAAAGTTGCTAAATAGATAGTAGCCTGTCAGTAAATTATGTTTTGGTGGATCAACAGCAAAACACAAAAATGTTAGCGTTACCAAGGAAACAAGAGCAACATGTCCGACAATGGCGCCAAGATTTGCAATGCACATCAAATATAAAATCAAACGTTTGAAAAATATTTGGATTTTATAAGAGGGATGGAAAGCTGGACAGGCCATTCTAAGCTCTGTAGACCAGCATTAAAGGAGTCATCACCTGGTTTTTTACGTATCCAGTCCCCCTTGGATCGCTTTGGATCAATTCTTAAAACTTATTAGAAAAAAAAAATAAATAAATAAAAATCAAACATAGAGCTTGTTCTGACACTTTTTCATACCGCGACTTTCTCACGCGAGATTACACGCAAGGTTTTGACCGGTCCGGATGTGCATTGTATTAATATGTAATGAGGCGCGCGTTGATTGGCTGCAGGAAGGACAGAGCCGGAATGGGGGGCTAGCCTGCATGCACACAGACTCCAAAACATAAACAGCCCCCTGTCATGGCGCACACACTAAATGACGAACCTTACGGAATTCAGGCATTTATGTACGAGCCAGAGTCGGAACCCGAACGGGAAAGTGAAGAGGCAGAGACGGTGGAAGAGACACGTTTACAGCAGGATGTCTCTGAATGGTAAATTCTTACTTTTTAATTTCGAGTGAGTGTCTACTCACCTTGCCTGTAGTTAGATACAAGCACCTCAATATGATAATTGCTAATTTATCAATAGTTAGGAGTTAGCAGTTAGTTATGCAAGTAGCCTCCTGTGGTAACGTCACCACAGGAGCAGAGTCAAAATCTCGTGCTTTAGGAATGCGCACCCTTGTGCGCTATTCCTGTTCGGAAAAAAAAGAGCCAAA
This sequence comes from Sparus aurata, assembly GCF_900880675.1. NCBI lineage: Eukaryota > Metazoa > Chordata > Actinopteri > Spariformes > Sparidae > Sparus > Sparus aurata. The sequence goes on from NC_044200.1 coordinate 7,383,247, forward strand.
GCGAAAAAACTGAGCCACTTTCAAACTCCAGCTTTCAGGTAAGTTTCAACTGAGGTCCAACACCAATATGCATGTTTTAACAAGAGAAATTGCGATTTCCGGGTTATGACTCCTTTAAAGTACAGTTGTACTGCGTATCTTAGCATTCACCTGGCGAGACGGCATGATGAAACCTGTCCAGACTACGAAGATGCTAGTAAAGCTAGCATTAGCAGGAACACGCAAGACAAGACTTTTACAGCCACAACTTAAACACAACTTGGCGAGGTCTAAGGTTATCAAGGCATCTATAGCCCATTTTATTGTTCAAGACGTACCACCTCTCTGCTTTCGATTGTGATGCTATCATTAGCTGTGTTCTGTGACTGATGGTAGTACTGCACACTGTTAACTGTCATTGTCTACTGAAATTATGTACTGAATTGAAACATACTGTGCACGCTTACTGACAGTTACTGCACAGGGCACACTGTTAGATTAATACAACTTTTGAGTTTGTTATCAATAGTAGATAGTAGGATACAGACATTCAGGGACGTCCGGTTCAGAGAGGTCCAATGCAAACAGATCCTGCTCAGAGAAACCTTCCTCATGCAGAACCAGACAACAGGATAGTTGTTCCTTAGTTCCAGGATGAGACAATGGTTGTGTTTCTTATACACTAAGGTAAAAGCAAACTGAGGATGAAGACAAAGAGTAAGAAAATACACTGGATTCCCTGGTCTTTATTTGAATGTAAGCAATGGCACTTTTATTGAATTGATTTATTCTAATTTGTTAAAGAAAATAAATGTCTATATGAAATAAAGAATTGTATCATATTGTATCATATCATACCCAAACTGTATTGAATTATATCGAATTGTTCCATAATAGAATCGGCCCTGTATTGTATCGCTGCCCATGTATTTAGATATGTATTCAATCATCTTATAAGGGAGATATGCACACCCCTACAATGTTGGCAATAGTTAGTGTAGTGTTTGGGTTGGCCAGCGTCCAGTTGCCAACCCAGAGTGTCAGTTGTTGATGGCCTGGGAAAGAAACTCAATGATTAACTATCTTTCTCTAGAATTGTCTCCTTCAGCATTAAGTAGCCCCAAGACAGAATACCACACCTGATCCTACTTGCCACTTAGGCCTGGTAATATAAAGTGCTGCTGGTGCCAGTGGGCTGGGCAGCTGTGGTGTGCAGGGGTCAGAGTGACTGAGCTTCAGACTGCACATTTACTTTTGGAGATTAATCTTCCTTTGTTGACCGGTGTTACTTTTTGTAAATGTGTTACTCTATAGCCCCTGGCCTTATGGGGATGTTACACTGTACAACGCTAAAACAATGCAACTGTTTCTTTTCTGGTTAAGAAAGTAATGTACGAGGGGTTATTTGATAAGTTTATGGTGGAAGGTAGACAGAGTTGGCATCTTGGACCTCCAGAAAGTGGTCCACAGCAGTGATAATGATGACAAGCACTGAGCTCTGTCTTCATCTTGGGGAAGAGGTAGTAGTCCAAAGGTGTCAAATCAGATGAGTAAAGTGGATGTTGGGTGAGTTCAGATCCACATTTCTGGATGGCAGCCATCGTTACTGTGGACTTGTGAGCTGGAGCATTGTCGGAGACAAAACCAAAGAGTTGAACTGCACTTGAATATAGCAGTAGCTGTATAACTCATCTTCTTCTACCATAGGCCTTGAACTTATCATTCACCCTTCAGATTGTTTGTCAATGCAGCTGCATTGTCACCCTGCCTGTGTGTCTAATTGTTTGTTATCTCTAGTTTTATATAATAAAGTTTCCCATGCGATTGATGCATGTTGGCAACTTTAGCAAAAAGCCCTTACTTGGCCAATGGTCCAAGAGCAGCATAAAAGGTACATTACCAATGATCCATTTTCCTTAGTTTGTGTATAGTTAAAGGTGATTTTTCCAGGATTTGTTGACTAAGATCAAATGCATACTAAGCCAATCCTGACAAGATAATAGTTTGACAAAAAACATTTGTGCAGTATGTCCTCTTCCCTCCAGCATCAGCCCCCTGAGCCTTTAACTTATTGTTAGTTACCACAATCACTGTACATCCATTTTTTGAAAAACGTTATTCCTGAAAATCAGTTCATTTTGAAACAACACAGTTCTTTTCTCTCTGAATGGAACACAAGATCACTCATACCGCATGGTTACCCAGGACACGCGTTGCCGTTTTGATTACAATCATCTGTTATTTATCTGTCCAAACTGGAAGCTCCTTCCACATATCTTCTGACTGACTCAGTCTTCCTGTCTCCTCAAATACCATCCAATACACAGCATACAGTACCAGTGAGCATTGAGGAATTTTGATGATCAGTGATTCATATCTTTGCCAATCCCATTTCCTCTAATAATCACGATTACTCAGGATGACTGTTTCTGTGTCACTACACATTTGGGGATTTGCTCAATTTGTTTTCTCTGATCTGATTTGCTCTCAGGTTGTACCATGCCATCACAAATACAAATATGAATACATTTTATGAAGTCTGCAGGTTTTTGGCACGTATTAAGATGTGTTTCTGAGCTTTAAAAAATAATCGTTGTTGCTGTTTTGGATGTTCCTGGTTCCTGAGGTCCCTCCTTTTATGAGGCTGGATATGATCTTTTGGCTGACTGAAACCAAGGTTTAGATGAACAATAAAAAAAAGATTATCACCCAGGCCTCTATTCTCTTGAATTTTACCCTTAGGTTAGTGTTCTAAATCAGGCTTTTGGAGTTTTCCAAATTTCAGATACTATAACTAATATCAGTTGATAACAGTGCCATGGTGGTAGCCATCACTGAAGTTGGACTTTGAGTTCATGCTTTTCCTCTGCATTAACCCTGCACACTGTGGTCCCTTAAGATACTTCCTGCGACCATTCTGCATTAGTCCTGCACATGATTGATTTTTGTCATGGAGGTAGATGAACGTTTATGAATGAAATAATATTAGGCAGCTGGGAGTTTGTAGGACTGCAGATCTCTTCAATCTTCAAACGAATAACACAACTTTGCACTATCAAATTGCATGCAACGCGTATGCAGAGGTCCAATTTCACGTGCAGTTGATACGCCAATCCTTCCCATTGACTTAGGAGAAAATTACATTACATACGTGACATGAGATTAATACGTCTGTTGAATGTGTAATTTTAAATGGCCAGAATTCAAAGATAGCTCCAAACTATAGGGGGAGGCATAACCGCTTAATGCTGCTCGCTATACTGGACTTGTTTCTCTTTGCCGTAGCTACCTTTGGGTGTAGCGACAAGCTGCCTTTTAACAAATGGCTCAATTAGCCATGGAACTAAGGGTTAGTGTAAGCTATGAGCTGACAGAAGTCTGCCTGCACCTTGGCTGACAGGGTGGGCAGCAGCTCTGTACAGGACTGTGAATCCTGGGATGAGAAGGCAGGGCTAGCTAAAACAGCCTATAAAACCAGAATATCACACACCTTAATCTGTAAATTGAGGATTTATTTCGAGGTAGTTATGGACAGTTTTGGTGAGATTTATTGTTATAGTGTGTTTATTGTGTTATACGATGAGTAAATTAGACAATGATGCTTTATAGATTAAACAATGTGTTTATTGGTCAATGTGACTCTTGGTTTCACAAGGGACACAAACACCACTCTCCTGTGTTAAAGTCCTGTTTGTTTGACCCATTGCAGTCGTGCTCTTCAGTCACATACATTTTTTTATGCATGCTACTTGGATGAATCTGTTTTACTCAGAACTTGATTGGAGAAATGATTGGCGGATTACCTGAATGCAAAATTGGACTCTCATCTATTAGCCCTCTGCATGCAGATTAATTTGTGTAATTTACACACATATTAAAACAACTCTCCATTTCCTTTGACCACTGACCCCATTCAATAAAGATTTAGCTCCATCTGATACCTTCATCCTCTCGCTGTGCTGTAACTGATGAGATAACTGAAGTGTAAAACATCTGATCAGATAGCAGAATAAATGACTATTGATCAGACCTTTGTTCAACCATCACTGTCTCTACCACTGGCTGAACTGTCGACTCCCTAGAAGTCCCTGATATAACTGGGAATCCCCACTACACATGTTTGAGGAAACTTAAAGGACAAAGCGTATGATTTCTAGGAGGACATCAAAACTAACCATGCATTAGTTTGACTTATCTGTCCTGGCTGTGGCCACACGACTATTGGTTCATGCTGAAGTTCTTTAATGTAGCAATGTAGATAATCAGTAGCAACCATACAAAGGGAGGAGGACTGTATTATTATATAGTGTGATATGATATCAACTACATAATGTGATCTTTGTCACCATGTTCAATTTTTCAGAAATTTAAATGGTCCTTGTTAATGAAATGTTTCCAACTTTAAGAAATATAGTTTTTTATTAACAGGAAAAAACAAAAAAAAAACAGCTCATGACAACAGTTGAGAGTAAAAACATTGTGAACAGAGTCAACATGGTCTGAGGAAAACCAAACAGTTGGATTCTCTTAAATCTGTCAGTCACTGCCAGCAGATTCCACAAGAGGAACTTCTATGTTTAATTTGTCAAAATTGTCTCCCAGAGGAATGAATGGACTCATAGTGTATTACAACATAACAGTAGGATCAAATGTGAAAGTTGTGTCATTATATATATTTAGTCAATCAAAATCTCAAATCTGTGTTTTGGTCATAGGATACCTTATAACTAATGATATATTTATTTGTCACTTTAAGGGGTAATGCTTAGAATTCAGGCCACGTACTAGCCCAGGGGGATGTAAGCAAATCTATGTTCCTCAGGTCCCTAAGTTCCCTAAGTCCTATGTTCCCAGGTTCCTTAAGTTACCAAGTTCCTGTGTTTCTTGGGTCCCTAAGTTCCCAAAGTCCTTTGTTCCATGCGTACTATTTTTCTCAGTCCAATATTATGTTGATGAACATGAACTTTTCTTTTGTGTTTGGGTCAAAACCCTAACCACCTGGGAAACTTAGGAACCCTAGAAACATTGGACCAAAGAAGCATAGGACCCTGGTAGAGCACATATGTAGTACAGGGGAACGTGTGATCCTGGGAACATACAGTAGCACCATGGAAACATAGTAACCTGGGATTGCCGGAACCCCCGGAAACATGGAACCTTTGGATTATAGGAATGATTCCAAAGTGAAAGAGGACAGGTCCCTGAACTCTGTAACCTTTAAGGTTCACCCCATAACATTTGCGGCAACTGCTGTCTGTGAGTTACCATGTCCTATGTATCTGCTCTGCAGCCACACTGGTCAAGGCACATGTAAAGTCTTACTGTGGAGCACCTTTGCAGCCCAGCTCTGTATTATAGCCTCAAAACGAGTTCATAGCTTGTTTCGTTCCTTTTTTATAGACTTTTTTTTTTATCATTTTGAAGAGGACTTCTTTAAATAAATAACACAAATATATTCATACATCATATATAGATAGATTAACATGTATAAACTACATGCATTTCATATAATTTAAATAATTTATATGTACAGTTCCCCCTCACACGCTCACTCCCTCCCACCCCGACCCCTCTCAGACGAGTTCTTCCATAATAGCGGCACTGTGCCGGTTTGTGGATTTGCAGCAAATTCATGTGAAATATCAGTTAAATGGACCAAAGATTTCTTCAGTAGAAGTTTCATTTTATAGCAGAATGTCGCTCTTCACCACCATGACGCGTAATCCTGTGGTAGGGAGCACTGTGAACAGGAAATGAGATCCTATACAGGAAGTAGAATTCCAAACGGGTAATCCTCAGCAGGGCTTGAATTGTTTTGTTTACGTCCTATGACGTTTCCTTGACAATGCGCAGACACAAGAAGTGTCTATGCGTATCCACCTCCAGCCCACTGAGTTGCGAACTTGCGTCAGCGCTCGAACATACGTCTGTGTTGTTTTGCACTGCGAGTTCCAGTTCTTGTCATCAATGCCCCTGCAGCCACCTTTGAAGGGCCTGGGGGTCCGACAGCGCGTCTCGTAAAAGTACTGTTTGATGTCCTGCGTGGCACTAGTTTTAATTTTTGCCAGAACAGTAACCGGATCCCCCCTGGTGTCCACTGCTTGGGTTTTATCCGTCACCCACTGACTCTCGCTGTCGCACACAGAGTATTCCCCACGATAGCTCTTGTGCTCAGCGTACCGCTTCTTTCGAGTCTTATTTCCTGCCGCCCCGCCGTCAAGTCCACCGCTCACAAAATCGTCAGCAAGGTACAGCGGCGGCGGCTGTAGTGGCAGCCGGTCGCTCAGCAGCACTCGAGGCGAGTTGTACCGCTTGTGCTGCCGGAGAAGGTCTGTGTTCAACATCATCAACTGTTGGTCGATGACATCACTGCTCCCTCCGCTGCGACCCCCTGCCCCCCACTGCTCCGCATCGCCCTGCTCCTCCAAAGGAAAGTTTGCGTTGAGGAGAGGAGGCAGCGGCTCATGGGGCTCAGTGTCCCGGTTTTTCCCCTGTTGGCTCTGGTTCCCCCTGGACCTCCCTCTCGTCAGGTCGGCCTGAAGCAGCTGGATGATAAGCGAATTTAAGGGGTCAGGACTCGGCTGCTGCTGCTGTTGCCCCTGGCGACTGCTGTCCATGTTGGTTGCCTGGATACCATAGAGGTACACGAGGACCATCACATACAGCAGGATGGACATCACTAGATTCACCTGTAAGATCTGCAAAGACAGACAGAGAGAAGGTTTTAAAAAATGTTCTTCCTTACAGAATTTAGAACACAGGCACTGACTTACACATCCAAAGTTTATCCCTATGCCATTATCATTATGTCGCTCGAAAAAAAGAAACGTCTATAAGAAGAGGAACCGTGGGATATATTAAAAAAGAGTTTCCTTCTGCGATTGCCTAAGGAGATGAAGTTGTAAAGCTTTTCAGGATTTGTGGGAACCTTTGGCTTCAACTGAGCCACCACAATGTACATAACAGCAGTTTGAGTGTTTTGTAATAGACACACAGGGGAACTAATATGCTGCTGCATATAAACAAACCATGAGGCCCTAAAACTAAATCCACAATTCTGTACACAGGGTTCGTACATAATTTTCAAGGTCAAATTCAATCACTTTTCAAGCACTTTTAAGGGTCATTTTCAAACTTTTCCAGTACCTTATCGCTGGGGTAAAATACATATCTACAGGAATATATATACTCATGATTATTTTTGTTTTCATTTTTTATCACAATCATGCACATTGTATTATGCTGTAAACATCTAAAATGATGTTTCATAATAGCAAAAACTTTAGAAATTAAAGGAGTTTTATCCAAAAAAAGGGAAGCCACTTGGCGTTCTTCAGGCACCGAGACAAGGAGATACCTGAGAACACCATGTAATTTTCTTTTTTGACACAAACCTTTTTAAGTTGTTCGCCTATTCATCAAAGTTCATTAATACTGAACATGTCATCAGTCCAAATTGCATCAAATTAGCCTTCTCCTCAGCCATCCTTCTCTAGGCTGCATGGGTGATGATACACACACACTGATTTTACTTCTCTTTGTACTAAGCAAACTATCCAGTCTGATCCCAATTTTTGCCAAGACACAGAGTTATAATGTCAAGCACTTTCAAGCACTTAAACTAAAATCCAAGCACTTTTCAGACCTTGAAAATGCAACATTGAAATTCAAGCACTTTCAAGGATTTCAAGCACCTGTACGAACCCTGTGTACAGACCACTACATGGGAAGGCTTGGCTTGAGCATTAAGTATGTGCAAAATAAAACCTGGCTCACACACATATATTTTTCATAATGTGTCTCTGGCTCTGTCTCTCTCTCAACAGCGTCAGTTGGTGCAGTTATGGAGGGGAAATCACAACCCTGTGAACTTCAAAAGTAATTTAGTAGTAATTGTGCAGTCTCTAGTTTGATTCCCCAGAACAGCAGGAAGACTGGCTCACTGCTCTAACCCAAAACTGTTGCATAATTAAAGAGACACTGAAAGGTGAAGGCGTTAAAGGGTAACTCCAACAATTTTACACATTAAAGTCTGTTAACAGATATTTGGGAGTACTGTTGCATTTTTGAAAAAAGTAACTAAAAGCCTTTCATAGCTGCATGTAATCTGATCTAGTCCTTACTACCAGTGATGTCGCTCAGTGGCTATGTTGCGGGTAATGTCTGTTTAGAAGGAAGTAAGAAGATTACATGTGAGGGAAAAGGTGATATCTGGTACTTTAGTATCGACTTTGATCAATTGTCCATAATGAGTGTAATAGCGCAGTGCAAATCAGCGTGCCGCCTTTGCCAACATCAACCACAGCTCAACCCCTGATTGACATCACTGGACACAATTTATCAGATTGCGTGCAGCTTCTTCTGGAGCCACAGAACGCTTCATACTCCTTTTTATTTCCATATGTAGTAGTACTCCGTCGTCAAGGATTGAGACACTTGTACTGTAAACACTTGAATGTGGGAAATTGGTGGAGTTACTGTTGCGAAACCTGGCCCTACCTAAAGCGTCCATTCCTACAACAGTATGTCATCTTTTGGCTTACGTCCTGAGTGGTGGTGCCATTAGAAGTGATAATGCCTCTGCCATTTGATTGGGTGCACCTACTCGTCTATGTGAACGAGTTCCACCTTTTTTCTGTTTGTTTTGGTGTTGCAGTCTCTCTTTGACAGATGATCACATCCAGAAGAGTTAAAACAGCCCGTGCTGATAAAGTTTCAACATATTGTTGTGTTTAGCCATGTCTGTGCATTCAAACAAAAGCAGCTGTTTATGCATCACCTTTAGTCCCAGCCAGCATTGGAGTTCTGTTGGTGTAAGCCTCAGGAAAGTGTTTTTAACAGCTTTTTGTTGTTTCGGGTTAATATAGCCAACGCATTTGTAACCGGAACTCAGTGACGTATCAGGCAGACACAGAGCAACATTAGCATTAGTCTGTTAGCTGTTTGCTACTGAGCAGGTTAGCATGTGGTGGGTTTATCAGAGCTTTTTACACTCAAAACAGCTGCGGGTCCTACCCTGATGGCACCTGATATTCTTGCTAATAAACACCAGTGTTCACTTTAAGAAAAATGTACATAATGTATGATGAAGTAAAGGCATACTTTTCCTCTGTGCCACCTGGTGTAATTATAGTATTCCCACAGATAAGCAGGTGGCGATGTGCGAGTTCATGTATCAGGGACGTTGTTATTTATGTTGCAATCCACTGCAAACACGCATGTTTTCTAAACCTTTGCATGACAAGTAATGGCTCAAATGCCTCTGAGTACATGACAGAAAAAGGTGGTGAGTGATGATGGACAAACAGACGGCTCCGAACAAAAAGAGGTGACTTGTTCCCATCAGCGATGTTATGGCTGGATGACACAGCTGCTGTTGGACGGAGGGAGGGGCATCTGTTCAGTAGCAATGTCACCTTGTAGTCAATGACTCAGAAAAGACGCACGCACACACACACACACACACACACAGCTTTGTTGTCGTAACAACTAATTTCTCTCTGTGTGTGTCTAAAGAAAAGTAAATTGGAAACACTGAACAAAGTCATGTGCACTCGCACAAATATTCCATATTTTCCATCAATGTATAAACAAGCTGTTCTCAGAGGGAACATATGGTCCCATGAACACTGTTTGAAGCTATAAAGGTGGCAGGGTCCGCCACATATAAACAAAGTAAAAGAAGTATCAGATTGTGTTTGAGGTCAGTTTGTATATTCAGTGATAAAAATGAAGAAAGTTTGGAGACACGAAGATCTTTATGATTGAATTTAAAATGTATGGTGCGCAGGTGGTCGAGTGGTTAGAGCGCATGCCATAAAATGCAGCCGACCCCGGTTCGATTCCGGCCGGAGGTCCTTTGCTGCATGACACCTCCCCCTCTCTCTCCCATGTTTCCTCTCTGTCTACTGCTAATAAAGGTGTCTATGCCACAAAAAAAAAAGAATTTAAAATGTATTCCTCAAAACAACATAGTTCACCTTTAAAACAAGCAGATGTGACTGAATGGAATTTTACCCTCAACCCCAGCTTCATACTATATTCCTCATACTAGCAATGTATTCATTCTGCTGTAGTATCTTTTCCACACTGCTCCTGGATTCCACTAGAAGTTTGTTTTTAATGAATACATAAAAACAATACTAAGGTAACGGGAACTATAATGTTCATCCTTTTAAAAGGGCCATGACAGTGCATAATACACCAAATGACACTTTGACACTGTGAAAGTAACCACTCATTGTGACACTGATACAACCTTTGAGTTTTCACTCAACTTCCTTGCCTCCGCTCTGCTTATTAAATCCAAATGTAGGAATAAGCATCTCTTTGTTAATCAGGCACCTGGCCCATGAAAACTGGATTTAGTCAGACAAATTAATTTTCCCTCCCACTGCCATAATCGCTGCTGTAAAAGCCCCCACTGTAGTTTATGATGTTGACATTGGGGCTCACGGCTGACGAAGCACAGAAGGCGAGCGATAACAGCCTCAGCGAGCAAAGTGTTAATGAGAGTGTGCGTTTGCACTGTATGCTGTCCTGTGTTTAATGCTTATTTAGGACTTATTGAGGACAGGAAACTGAGGAAACACCTCCCCGCTGAGGACACTTTGCCCGTCCTCACCTCCACAAGAAGTTATTTTAGGACAAGGACTTGCTGGATACACTGAGGTTCAAGGGAATAAATGTAGTCACTAAAAGTCAATGTGTGAAGGAGATAAAAGAACAAAATGACAGATGTTAATGCTGGCAAAAGATAAAGTGTAATGCATGTGTTGGTGTGCAGCCACAGACTGTCAGGAAATTATGAATCCACCTGTTTCGAAGGTATCCAGGTGAATATATTTACAGACACAGTCTGGGCTACATTCTGTGTAATTTGTTGACTGTTGACTGTTGACTGTGTTGATTTACAGTGTAGTAGAAAATTTTAGTTTTGATTGGCCCTGTAGAGGAAGCATGGCTGGGCAGATCTAGACAGCCGGCAGCAGCTAAAAATGGCTATCGGCGTAAAATGTTCAATTACATTGAAACGAAACGGCTAACCCACATCAAACATGTCTTGCTTGTGCAATCAGGGGCTCCGTAGAGAATGTGATTACGCACTCGTGTTCTGTAGCATTGATTCGTAAAGGAATACCATGCAGTTTCTTCCTCTGGGCCAATGGTCAATTTTGCTGTTCATTTTCAGTGGATAAAATATTTCTCTGAAAAACAACATTTTTACTTCAATGTCCCCTGCAATGATTGAATAGACTTTCTGTTTACTCAGTCAAGGCTCTCCTCAATCAAATGATGTATGGCACTTGATTGTAATTGCTAGAATAGAGCAGGAAAACCAAATAAATACAGGAGAGTCGTGAAACTGAAAAATTGTTTTAGGTCTCTGAGGGTTAACAGGGATAACAAAAGCACAGCGAAACATGGGAGACATGGAGAGAAAGACAAACAGGTATTTGAGAAAGCAATGCTGAGTCTTTTGTTATGAAATCAGTATGACTTAAATGAGGTGCTTGGTTGTAAATCACAATCATCAAAACTTGTGACTGATTGTGAAATTCAATTTGAAATTGAATGTGAATATATATCTAAAATCATGTGTGGACAAGTGAAACATGTATACTTTGCACATGGGAAATATGGTTTTGGTAATTTTTTGTGGTGTAATATGTGAATCCAATGTTATCCCCATGCTGAACACATGTGAAGCATTTCTCTGTGAAACCTATGGGATAACATGTGAAACACATTAGAAATATGATCAACCAGTGCTCACTGATTACTTAACAAAAACACACATTTTCAACTGTCATCACTGATTTGGGTGAAATCAAATCACCCAAATCAGTTTGAAGCCCATTTACACTTCATGCTGGACATGCCATTCCATCTTAATCGAAAAGCAGATGTTGATGTGTCTGAGATGCATTAGATGGATTGAAAAGATGCTTTCAAGTCACATCTGAAGAAGGTATAAATGTGTTCTCTCCTAGGCTATTAACCTTTCCTGCTACTGCAGTAGCCTCCATTCTCCCCCCCCCCCCAGTGATAACAACATCTCAAGTTACACTGAAATCAGACGTCACTCTCCACATTTCTTCAGACATGGTGAAAAGTTGGCTCCACATAATTTCAACATATACAATCAAGCTGAATGTGCACTGTGCTGTTGTAGTGTAGTAGTGTGGTGTGAAGTGGCACTACCTGATCTGAGTAGTTGCCTGATCTGAGTAGCGCATGAGCCAGCGCGTCCTCCATCTTGGACAGCTAGGTAGGGCAACACCAATTGGACAAACCACACAGAATTTCAGTACACGGTAACAGCAATATGAACATTGATAAAGTGCTATGCTACGACAGACAACCACACATCGCCATCTTAAATCATCATTGACAAATGTAATCGTAAAAATAAGTAAGCTTAACAAATTGCCAGCTTCACTGCGGTTCTGTGTGTGGTTTGTCCAAATGGTGTTGCCTTACATAACTGTTCAAGATGGCGGATCGCTTGCCTATGCGCTACTCAGATCTGGTAGCTAGTCAGATCAGGTAGTGCCAAAGATATCAAACCCTATGCATTCAGGCGCACCACTTTCTGGACCCTGATTCTAAGATGTCAGGGAAAAGCAAAACAGATTGCAATCAGATTTGTGATCTGGCTGACAGTATTGCATATACAGTATACAGAGGTCCATTTATTTTTTCATTTGACACTAGCCTTGAAAAAAAAAGTATGGAGTGGAGTGTTGAGGATGAAGAGTCTTACAGCCTGAGGAAAGAAGCTCCTCTGTAGTCTGATGGCACAGCAGTGGATACTTCTGTATCTTTTGCCAGATGGCAGCAGGGGGAGCAGACTGTGCCTGGGAGATAAATGGGGCCTTTTTTACACTTCACAAATTACATCTATCTAATGTCACCCCCTTCTCTCCGATGGCTGGCTATTTGCTTTGGGTCTTTGGATGAGGCCTTTTGGGAACTGGTATAATTGGCTTTTTGACGTGTTCGAACAAACCTCTGTATGAGCTAGTTGTTTCAAGAATACCCCAACCTTTAGCCTGAGTCTAATTGTTGACCCACGTGTCAGTTGAACCTGGTGGATTTAAAGTGTCCCTGTAGCCAAGAAGGTCCACCCGAGAGGACCATATGATCCATCAACCACAGCAAGCTTAAAAATGTGCTGGTTACCGTGAGGACTAAATGCTCTGTGTACATACTGTATTACTAAAGGAGCAGGTTTGGACAAGAAGAAACATCTGAAGCCTGCGGTGACTGTCAGAGGATTCCTCACATTCATCTACAGGTCATAAGAGATTCTTTAAAGTTGTGTGCAGGACAGGAAGTACATGACCGTTGCTCATTGTCAAGGTGTTGTTTGTAGGGTGAAAAAGCGAAAACCAGCATCTCTTTCGTAAGCATTGAATTTCCCACTCAAACAAACAAAAAGGGAATTAACACAATAGGAAGCATGTTTACAACCAATTCACCGTTTGCCTCCGAGCATTGAGCTTCACGCTTAACTGGATAATTGTTCAAGAAAAAACTATTTTTCATGTGACATTCAGAAGGTACTGTGGCTCAAAATAGGCACAGAACTGGATAAAACCGGAGGGTTTCTGCATCCCATGTGACTGACATTAAGTTTAGCATGGATATTAGTTAAAGGTTAGTGTTAAAATCTACACAAAAATATTTGCCTCACAGATGAAACTTGCGAAACTTGGAAAATCTTATCCTTGACATTATAAAGCCTAGACCCAATAACAAACCTGAACCTTGTTCTGGGCGCTGATACGCAGTCAGTATTTAATTTTTCAATACATAATCGGAAAAGCTAACTGGACTGTGTTTGCATTTTTGTTTTTAATGCCATTGTCTTGAGTTAGGCTAGTGATCTTTTATTATTTCAAGATAACAAAGCTTGTTTGCGAATTATAGCACCTTAATTCATCAGATAACAGGATACCTGAGGATACGATAATAAGGGTCCAGTTTATTTGACTAAAACTGATTTCAGCTTTAAAGATCACTGTCGGAGATGACTCATAACTTCATAACATGAACACAAGTGATTAGCAGGATCTCTGAAGTGAGTTAGCCATCCCAGTCAATTGGTTCAGACTGAAATTTCAAATTTACAAATAAAGAACAACCAGTTGATGGATTGACGTGAAATTAAGTACAGATATCCTGTCTGAAATCAAGTGACTTTGGTGATCCTGTGATTATTCCAATAGCACAACCAGCAGGCGCTACAGTCAAACACTTGGTTTATGAACCTGCAAAGCCAATGACATTTCCATCAGCATGCAAAAAATCTTCACTATGATAGTGAGGGAGGTAAACATTAACTGCCAAAAGTCTGCATCATTAACATTGTAATTGGGTGGTGTGCTAGCTTGCAATTGTTAACATTTAGCTCAAAGCACAATTGCTATCATTTAGCTAATAGCACACTTGCTAGCACTTAGCTGAAAGCACAAATGTTAGCATTTAGCTCAAAACACAGTTGTTACCTACTGCCACACAGAGTTGCTAACGGTGATGACAGACTGCCAGTGTATCAACACATGAGGCATCTGTGCCTCATATTTCAGCCAGCAGCTGAACGGTTCTCTGTTGGGCTCTGAGCGCTGCCAAAACGCTGGTGACCTGCTCTCTACTCTGCCTAAAGGCCTCCAGTGGAGACATAGGCAGGGGATGAAGCTGCTACCACTGCTCTGCTAACATGCTGCTTTTGCCAGACTACCAGGGGATTGTTGATGTTTACACCACTAGCAAATGAGCTTTTGAGTGCTGGAAGAAAGAGATTTTTCAAGCCTGGAGCTAGCTGGTTAGCAATGCTTACCTCAGTAGATATCTGTTCAACATAGTACATAGACATCTTTGATCCGCCTCTTTATCCTGATCCCCACCAAAGGTTAATTGGGTATATTGTGGGCTGATAGCCACCCTCCACCCGAGTTTCATGGAAAACAGTTCAGCAGTTTTTGTGGATTCCTGCTGACAAACCAACCAACCAACAGACATGGCCCGAAACAAAAACTCCTTGGCAGAGGTAACAAGCATCAACCAATTGGTGGCTGGAGGCAGAGAGCAAATCAAGAAGTAATTAGAAGCACTCTAATCCTTTGTGTAACTGTCAATGGTTCAGTTACTTCACCTCATCTACGTGACTAACTATAATCATGTATCATGTATATCAAATACGTTATATTATTTTGGTCCTGTTTGTCGTTGTACCACGTGTCCGACCTAAACCTGCATATAACCGCACATCCAAAACATTTCAATCTCAAACATACACAGATAAATTCGACACGACCTAACTCACCCTGCAAGTTCAATAAAAGAGAGAGAGAGAGAACGCTGACAGCTCCATGTCAGAGAAAATAAACCCTGAAGACATCAGTAAGAAAACATGGACTTCATGGATAAAAGTTACACAAGTATAGAGTTCTGTCCGCCAGCCAGTTTTTCCAGGGCCTGTTTCAAAATAGCAACATAACAACAGAACAGTTTGTAGACGGAGAGAGATTTGGTCAAACATCCTATTAAGGAAACTTACTTCAGCCACTTGTTACTCATACTCCTACCTCCTCCTCTCAGTCACTATCTCCTCCTCTCTCTCAACTGCTTCACAACTCATAAAACGGTGACGTAAACCTGAGGCATGTTTCTCAGTTTCACTCATCATGGATCGCTAACCACCACATGATTAAGGATGAAGTGTTTCATCCACCTCGCTTTACTGTCACTGGCACGCAATACAGACATTTAAGGACAGGTCAGGGCTTGATGAGGCAGCTATTAAAGCATCAACTCCAACGTCCTGAGATTATACCCAGGAAAAAAGGACCAGTTCCCTCAATTAAAATGTCAGAATCGTTCGGATAATCGTTCCCCTCAGGCGGTGGCGAGGGACCGAGGAGAGGGGTTGGTCGTCGGGACAAAAGAAGGAAAGGATGAACGAAGAAGAAACTGTAATGAGGATGAAAGGGAGTGGTTTGAGTTTTCCATCATTAGGAGGATTAACGTAAATGTAACATTAGTGAATATGCATTGTGTGTATGCTGTGTGGCTGGTGTTTGACATGCACGTGGCGTGTGAATTCAAAAGATTTCAAAATTTTCTAATGTGAGAAATGCAACCATGTCTCCCAGAGCTCATTTTATTTAATTCCTCAGGTGTATAATTTCTGACACTGCACGATCCAAAGATTAACATCGCATACCATTAGTTAACACTCAATCTTGTCGCACAAAAACAAACGGCAACAAGCAGTCGGTTGTATTAAATAGCAGACTTGCCATAGCCCATTCCACTGAATGAAAAATAGCTGGAGGGTGCAATGACAAGATCTGATATAACTGTCCTGCGTGCATTTTAGGATGAGAACTTCTGAGAAGCTTGGCTCGAACTGAAGCAGCTGCACCTCTGGCGAAACCACTGCAGTCAAGGCTATTAGGACATCAAACTACACCTTTATGCTGGAACTGCAGTGTGTTTAAAGGCTTTATTTTTCTTTTCGAGCGTTTAATGCTTGACTGATTTCTGGTATTCCTGCAATATTTTTCCACATGAAAAGAACGTTTCCTGCCTGTGCGCACACAGCGAGCAGGCGGGGTCCTTGACGGCTTTTTTTACAGTTGCTGAATGAACAACACATTGCAGTTTAATAATGTTTCTCTCACTTTCTCTGTCTGTTTTGTTTGTCATCAAAGGTTTTTGGTAACACTTGATTTTACAGATTTTCAAATTTCATGGTATTTATGCGGAAATTACCAGGTAACATATTTCCTTGAATTACCCACCAATTATGAAAATGATTACTTAAAAATGTATTGAAAATGACCCCATAATGATTTGATAATAATATTCTGGTATTTTCCCAGAAGCAGTGAATATAAGATGTTAATTTCTTTACTATATTCCCAGTAAACTTCCAATTGCTTAACTTCTGCTAATCATGTTAGCTTAGTTTCCAGCAAGTTTCTGCCTAACTGCTGCAGGTCTGCAAATTGAAGTACATTTTTTTTTTTACCATTTACATTTTCACCTATTTCCATCACTTCATCAGATCAGTTCAGTACTCATGGGTTTAATTTTCCCTTGAAAGTTGTAATCCTTAATTGCCTATTGAGGCCTGATTCTGTCTTCACACCACTCAAATGTTAAATGTTGCTCTCTCTGTATTTTGAGACAAGAACACATCAGCAAATGAATTAGAAACAGGAAGGAAAGGAAGAAAAAGTTAATATTCTAAGTAATTATATAAGTACCTGCACAACAGTGTGACATAAAGAGAGGGCCTGCTTGGCATGTGTCGTACTGGTGAGAATCTATATGCTTAAAAAAAAATCTCACTTAACTGACCTGCTGTATTACACAAACTAGTTTGCAATTAAGCTTCAACAACTCACTGCAGTTTAGTGGCCCAATAATGGGAAGTTAGCTAGAAACTAGTGTTGAATTACCAGCTATAAATGAACAGCGTGCTGGAAAAAAGCAGAATAAAATTACTAATTGATATTGGGGTAATTTTCAATACACAAATTTAAAAAACAAAACTGCACCTGACCGATCATCATAAGACCAGCACTGTATTCAATGCCTTGCAGGTCAAATGGAAATGATTGTCACATCCCCGTTTCTGAAATCGAGGCAAAAACGTTGTATTTTTAGACAAATCAATGTTTGCAGACCAGATGCATTGTTTGTGTTGCCCCCTCTGCATCTGTCATATCTGCAGCTTAGGAGGCTAAAGAGCCATTAGGTCAGTGTCCAGCCCGCCTCCCCCTCCCTCTAACATTATCCTCCAACATATCCATCCTCACTTCTCGATTATCTATATCCGCTTGTGGTTTCATCCTTCTCTTAAGCCACTTGCACACAGGAAGAATACCCTGTCTTTCTTCTTTATTCCAAAACTTTAAGCAACTTTTTCATTTTCCATATTAAAGATTGTCCATCATTCCTTCGTCAGTGTATCAGCCCAGTTCCCCCTCTGTGTGCTGATCTTTCCCTAAAAAAAAAAAGAAAAGAAAAGAGAGAGCTCGGTAAACTGCCAAGATCCTCGTCTCACCTGCTCTCCACGCTCACTGAAGCTGTAAATCTTTAACACGCCTGAGTTAAGGATCAGAGCTGCTGCACATTGAGACGCATGTAAATGCACAGCGAGTAGACACACGTGAAAGAGCAGATGTATACGATGGAAGAGCTTCCCTGCGGTTACATTTGCAGATATGTGTCTCTTGCATGTACTCTGCCGTAGCCAGGCTGCAGGCTGCCCTCTGAGCTTAAAACTCCTGAAGGATCGGTGCAGATAATCAGCCTCCGTGTGGAGGCGTGGCAGCGGGAGCAGCCACAGGTTCCCTCAGCAGTGAGGACGGCCGAGACAGAAGTTTTTTGTTTTTCATGTGCGTATTACAGATCTGTCCACAGGGATTGAATACATGCTACTAGGCCAGTTGGGATATACGCCCCCTGATCACAGTCTAGTTATTTAACTGACAAAGTCTTGGCAATATGTGTAGGTTGCACAGTATTTTTGATAGTGTGCATAAAGGAGGAAGGTTCGGGATGGATGACGCTGATCACCACAGGGAGGGAGGATGGTCATACAGCATCCGAACCCTCTCACCAAACCTTGACAATGTTGACGATGTGAACACATTTCAGGAGAGACTGACATGTGAAAGAAGACAAACTGAGAGTGACGTTGATATTCTGGCCCTTGTTCCAACTCCTCAAGGCGGAAATGATTTCAGCATATCGACCCATATTTGCTTCTCCGTTGCCTTCAAGTGTGGCTATTCGGAACAGATAAACTATTCTTCTCATTGCCCTTTCTCTCTCTCTCCATTGTTAAAGTATTTTGCCACGGTCCTTTTCTCTGCTTTAAAGGAAAAGATCACCCAAAATTTAAGTTATTATCTTCTCACCCCCATGCCAATGGAAGTCCACAAAACATTCCTGGAGCTTCACAAACAACTGAATTAGATGGTTTCTAAAACTACAGCCAACTTTCCATCAGCACACATTGAAAACATAATGACAGAATTTTAATTTGGGGGTGAACTTATCCTTTAGTCCTTTGCCGCAGAATGATTAAATGTAAATATAAGATTGTATGCAGCCCTGCTTTACTTCTTACTTTAGAATAGAATGGAATAGAATGATAATGGTGGATAAATGTGCAGTGAAGACGACGCAGGCAGCGTGGCTTTACTACTTTACTACAGATTTTGCCTTTCAATGTTTGCCACCACATGCCACCACAAAAGAAGAAGAAGTCACAAAAAAATCTCCTACACCAACACAACAGAACATGCAGCAAAACATTGTGTGTGAGAAGTGCGTGTGTTTGTGTGTGTTCATGTGCTTCTGTGCTGTTCACTGCTGCAGAAAGTCGGTGGAGCCTGTGGCGATGTAAGTCGGATCATGTCGGGGTTTGTTCTGTTTGTGTGTGTGTGTGCGTGTGTGTGTGTATCTGAACGTTTGAGTGATGGCGGCCCACCTCAAGGAATGTAAATCCAACACACATGAAAGAGCGGCCTCAGACACACTGGGGTTTTGTAACTCTTATGTTTCGAGATTCAAGATGTTTGTTGTCACTCCAGCTGTACAATTACACTCGTGTGAAATTCTTTGGCCGAGAGGCTCCATTACAGGAAACAGTAAATAAATAAACACGGCATATAAACATAAAAACTGAATATGAATAGCAATGAAAATCAAACAAACAAGAAAAACCTACCAAAGCCGCACATGCGATCATTAGTTGAATCTGATAGTTGTCTTATCTTAACTTTCTAAATCAAAGTCAACTGTTGATCACACATGAGGAGTGTGTGCACGCTTCTCACCGAGCCTGAAAAGCAACCCTTCCTGTCTTTGAGCATATCAGATCAAATGTGTTGTGTGTCTTTTGGTGTCTTTCTGTGTTTGGGTGTGCATATCACTGGTTGTTTTGGTGTGCATGGTGGATCATGAGGGACGAGGATGAGTGTAAATAACTGCAGGCCAGTTCAAACAATCATGGAACTAAAACACTGGCCTCAGCACCTCAAGGCAAACAGATATTTAATATTTCTGCACTGAGCTCACTGACAAAAAAAATCTAATATAATCTTGAGCTTAACTCGCTACGATTAGTTTACAGACCAGTTCTTGGACGTTAACTGAGGTAAGGTGATGCAATAAGCCCTCTTAGAAAAAACAAACCTATTGTTTAAAGCCAGGTTTGGTAACATAATAGAAACCAGCAAGATTGAGCAAAATTTTGAAAGTATCCAAAAGTCCCACCTACCCCGTCAAGGCCTCCCACCAAAGCCACACAATTTAACAAGCTGTCTTAGCCGTTTTAGACTAATGAATACATAAATAAATGACTCTGTTAAATGCCACAATCATATAAACACAGGCAAAATAGCTGTGACAATAATACCCCAGTCCAAAATGACTACCTGGTGCGAAAGTTACTCCTTACTGCTGTGCGTGTTTGCTTTGTGCTAACGTAAGCATTTGAGCGAGTCCGTTCCAGCTTGTCTGGTTCTGAGGTTGTGTGCTTTGAGCTACTGTGCTAGATTATGAACAACAGGCTCCAGGGCTGTGAGGCGCAGCACAACCTTGTTCTGCTAACCACTCCACTGACTCTCCTGAAGTTCTTGCTGGCCAGATGCATACCCTGGAGACAATCACGTAAACACCAGTAAAATAGCTGTGACGAGCGTACTTCAGTCTGGAAGGCTACGTGGTGCAAGAGTTACTCCTTACTGCTGTAGGTGTGTGCTTTGTGCCAGTTTTAGCTGCTGAATGAGTCTGTTGCATCTTCTGTGGCACACTAGTCCTCTGGCACTGGGGCTGTGTGCTTTGTGCTACTGAGTTAGCTACTGAACTACTACTGTGAGCGCAGCACTTTGGTGTAGTCGCTAACCGTATCCAATTACCTGACTACACCGACAGCCGTGTAGCTCTGACTGGCTACAAGTAAACACAAGCAAAATAGCTGTCACAATTGTACCCTAGTCCAAAAAGGCTAACCAGCACGGCAGTCACTCCTTACTACTGTAGTCTTGTGCTTTGTGCTAACGTAGCTGCTGAATGAGTCTGTTGCACCCTCTGCGGCTCAATAATCCTCTGGCTCTCGGACTGTGTGCTTTGTGCTACGGGGTTAGTTTCTGAACAGAAGGCTAGGGGGCTGTGTACTGTGAGCGCAGCACATCTTTGTCATTGCTCAGTCTGAAAAGGCTACTCGGCACAACAGTTACTCCCTACTGCTGTAGGCGTTTGCCTTGTGCTAAAGTTAGCTGCTGAATAAGTCTGTAGCAGTCGTTGCACTGTTCTTTGGCTTACTGAGTTAGCTAGCTGCTGAACAACAGCCTCAGGGGCCTTGTACTGTAATTGTATTCTAAACAACGAATGTATTGGGATATTTTGGCTTTACTTCTGGGGTGTAAATGACATGAAAAGGAACTTTCACCTGCAGTAGAGGGGTTTTGTGTTAGCTCAAGCAAGACAGACACCAACCCATCTGTCTGGTTAACATAAAGTAATGATGAAAGCAGCCATGTTGACATCTGGCAGCGAGGAGGGCCAACCAATGGAGATATAACAAGAAGGGGAATGGGAGAATAAGAAGGAAGAAAAAGGAAGGAGAGGAAGAAAAAACTACAGCTTGCATCTTTTAGTTAATTGTTTGCGACTCTGATCAATCTCATTTCCAACAGCCCTGTTTTTCAGCAAAAAAAAGCTCTTAAATCCCAATTTACAGTACCTGATCAGCACCGAACAGTAGAGTATCATACTAGTTATCAGAACAATGCAAATACAGGATAAAAGTTAAAGAAAGCTTCAACAACACTGAAAAGATATCTCAAAACAAACCCTTTCAGACTTTTAATCTCAGTCCTTAAATCCTCAAATAGTGTAGTTATGCTGTAATATGTGTAGTAAATATTGTGAAGCACCTACAGAAAAGGGAATAAGGGAAGTAAAGAAAGTGGCAGTGAGGCACCTCAAGACATATCAAAATACTGAAATTTGAGGTAAGAGGAGGAAAAATTGAAAATTGAACACGGCAGCCAGGTTAAGGCTGAAGTAGAAGTGGCAGAAGATTAAGCTGTTTGAAGGAATTGGGCTACAAAATCTACTGTGACCAGCAAATCACTGTCTAACCTCTGAACTGATTGTAACTGGGACGCAAGCCTGGTAATCTATTGGCAGTAACGCTTAATAAGGCAGGCCAACTGTGGTCAAACAGAAGGAAAGGAAAGGAAGAAGGAAGAAACTCGGACTCTTGACCCAGTATTATCAGATGTCAATCTTAACGTCATAATTGAAATAAAAAAATGAGACATAACCTTGTACATTATGATAGTTCTGTTGGGCCTTGCAGGAAATCAGTATCTTGTGATATAATTCCCCACAATCTGACAAGTAGATCTGACATTTGCTTATGTTTTATTCACTGCTGCTTATCCTCCCTGTGCAGCTTTACTCTGCACAACAAAAGGGTCTTTCAGCTCAATTCGCCGCGACCGTACTTGACAAGAGCACATAATGTCTACATTGTACTGATCCTGAGTCTAAGTCCAGCGATGAAACTTCTGCGGTGCCTGCCAGGGCTAAAAACGTAAAGGACACATGCTCCAAACTAATTAAAGATTCACCGTTGCATTTGTACCCGGAGGAGAGCGGCGCAGGCGTGCCTAACCCCTGAACATCTCTGTCAGGTGAGTCATTCAAACCTCACAGTACACAAGAGCAGACCGGTGGGACCGTCAATTTGAATGCTGCAGCTAACGACGCAGAGATCTTCAAAAATCCAGCAGTGAAAACAACATAACTTATTAAAGTCTTAACTTGCATTTCGCTTGTAATGCTTAAAGTCAACAAAACTTACAAGCCAGTTTTCCCTGCATGTTTTCAGGTGGATGCTGCTCAGCTGTTCTACTGACTCAGTTACACAACAGACGCTTTCAGCAAAGCAATCCGATTAGTCCAACAGGTTCCGACTGTGCTGTAACTGACGCACAGCTATATGTGTTTCACGGTGGCTCTGCCAACTCGTGTGGTAACTACTAGAAAACGTTAATTTCCTGCGTGTGTTTCACTGTCATGCATGCTGCCCTCGGGCAGATTTTCATGACCGTATATGACCTTTCTTTCTTTGCATCAAGTGTTACACCTTACGCCTGTGGCTGCTTATAGACAATTGCTAGCAACAAACATGGGAAACATAGTCACAAATAACCAAAATAAATTCTCAACTGTTTTATGTCTTTTTTTTGTTTGTTTGTTTGTTCTTTTCCTTTCCGGAAGTGGGTTTTTATAGATTCTTGTGCATGTCAAAGGTTTTGAAAGTTAAGTCTGCAACAATGTCACCATGTCACACATTTGCATTATTTATGCCTACATTCACAGTAGAAAATTAAGCTAGACACACCTGTCGAATCGGTCACTCAGGTGTGTGTGACCTGACCAGTCAGAGGAGACTGGGGGTTCGGGAGAGGGGGCCTTGAAGGGACAGGAGCTCAGAGCATTTCAGACAGAGGAGTGATACAGTGCTCCTGCAGTTGACAGTATGAGAAAACTTTTTTGAGTATTGAAGTATATAAACCTTTTCCAGTAGTAACCCAAAACGAAATGATGAACCTGAAAATGAGCATGAAAATGTCTCCTGTCATCTTGAGGGTACTCTATCAAAAGATGTGAACATCAAGTGGCACAATATACAGTTACAACTGAAAATCAAAAGAAATCAAAGAAGAATAAAAGTTTCATTTCCAGGCTCTTTAAGTAGAGCAAGAAAAAAAACGCAAGGGAAAAAAGAAATAAAAAAATGGCATAGAGCCTCAGTCCTGTCTGCATTAGTATGATTTCTTTTATCATACAAATCTGCCTCAACCTGCAGAAGAAGACAGCTACACTGAACAAACACCATACTTATGAATAAATAAGGATTATAAGGTGTAATGTGACACATTAATCATCAGCATTTAAAGTAAAAAGACGAGGTAATAAACCAAACAAGGATCTTGCTTCAGCAAAAGTGAGTGATGAAGAGTCCAGTTCAAACAGCGCCTGCATTCTTACTTTGTAAATATTTCACATATCAGTCCGTGACTCACTGATCCATGTTTCATTGGCGCTGTTTGCCTCATCACTAGAGCTTTTGCTGTAAATCAATGTGATACATGGTGGAACAAACCTGAATCTGTTTTACTAGTGAAAAATAAATACAACTAAATCAGGTCTAACAAGTATGGATCATAAACCTAAAGAGACTACTATCTACTTTTAACCTCAAATGCCATGTCGACAAAAGTTGTCAAATCTTTGATAGGTTTATCAATTTATTTTAAAAGTTAACACAGAACACCCTAAACTTGGAGGTGACCTTTAAGTTTTTAGTGTTTTATGTATCTTCTTGTGCCTGTAGAGATGTTTAAAGTTAAAAAGGTCAACAGAGCAACAGAAGTTCCTGTCTCCCACAGTAAACACTGCTCCTGTCACACATTTGCATAATTTATGCCTTGTGAGCTAGTTTTTCACTTATGAATTAATTTAGCAGGGCTGCTCTGTTGTTGTTAGCAGTGCTGGGTCAGGCGTGTATACACTGACCAATCAGGGCAGACTGTATATTTAGGGGGGGGGGGGGCCTTAAAGAGACAGAGCGTTTCAGACAGAGGGGGGATTACAGCGCTGCAGCCCTGGACAGTATGAGACAAACTGATGTATCTTTTTAGGATTAAAGCCAGTAGTAGGTCTCCTTTTAAAAGTTAACTGAAAAAAAGACTGCAGCTGGTGATAAAATGCTGTAGAGTCAATGAAAGTCCACAAGAATTATCAGCAGCAATCTCACACTTTGCAGATACACTTAACAAGCAAACAGTTGAGGTGTTTGAGCAACAGAGACGGCTTAGGAAGTACTACAACCAGAATCACTGGTGATAACATGTTTGATAAAACTATGGTTAGTTTAGCTTCCTGTGGTAACATGAACCTTCAGTTTCTACCATAATTTACACATTAATGGAGCATAAGGTATATACCTGAGACAACTGAAAAAAACTGAATTACCAAATAAGATTGGCACTCCAATAAAACATAGAGGAGACAGAAAGGACGGACACAACAATGCAGCCAGAACATAGGTTAGCAAGGACAGAATAAGAAGAGAATACTAAATTTGTACATCACTTTGAAAATACAAATCATGTGATTACATGTTAAAAAGCAAATACATTTGATGGCATTTAAACACTATTGATATATGATCTTAAATTTTAGGATGGATCACAAAATGGAGAAAACAAAAATATAATCTCAAGTAGCTCCTGACCGCACTAACAAGCGTCAATTCCTGAGGTTCCCTGAACGTGACATTGGTCAACACACACTGGAGTGTTCCGTAGCCTGGACCACCAACAGTGTGTTTCCCTGAAACACTGTAAACTACTTTAGCCCAATAAACATCAGTGCTGTATCAGCTAATGTACTTCAAAGCCTTATTTAAAATCAACTCACTTCAACTCACATCAAGAACAATTACCATCAATAAAAAAAAAATCCACCCCCGATCCATTAGTTAAGATGTTTTCTCTCTGTGGCTCCGAGCAGAAAAACCTGTTGGCTCAGGGAAACCACAGCTGTACCCATTTGAGACAGTGGGATGTTGGACGGCGAGGGATGGTTTGCGTTGCGGTTACCGTGGAGACCCCAGTGATGTTACATTCAGTGCGCTTAGTGACGGGGCTTAGCGAGCAGTGTGCCAAACCAGCAAATCCTCCACAGGGATTTTCACCCGGCAATGTCTGAGCCCTAATACTGTCCAATTGACTCCAGATGTTACGGCACGGAGAGAGAGGGGTAAAAATGACAGAGACATCCAGACTGCAGCTCAGTTTTCAGCCAAGTTCTGCAAACTCCATCAGCGCAGAAAAACTTTAAAGAAATATGAAAACTTCACAAAAATGTCTTGAGTGATCCAACAGAAAGAGTCGCTGGAAATAATGTGATTAACACTGCTGGTCAAATCTGTTTTATAAACAGATATGCTTGGAATCAAAAGTATGCTGAGTGGTCCCATTAAATAACACAACTATTTACAAGTGGCTTCTGTGGTCCTGAAGTACAAAATGGAAGAAGGCCAAAGTGTTTTAATGCAGAGAGTTCCATTCAAACACTGCTAACATTCAACATGTGGACATACAGTATGTGGAGGAGAGAAAGAACAACAGGAATGGAGGTGTTGATTGCAACTGATCCACCTGGATTTTCTCATCTTAAAACCTCCCACCATCTGGTCTGTTTCTGATTCTATGAGGTAAACCAGGAAAAATACAGAGGAGTTTTACAGGTTTTCCACTTATCAAGAAATTTCTGAAACATCCTGGAGATTCTAAGCACAGGATTCCACACAGGTCAAAGATTATCAAGGTATTTGAACCCACTTGATCCACACTCCTGCCGTATTAGAAACCTAAATGGAATACAATATTCAGAAAGAAGGAGCAAACACAGTTTTAACTTGTGGTTTAAAGTCTGTTGGGGAATTCCTTCAGTTTGGCACTTTTACATTGTAAAACAGACCAGTTTTTGAATCCCCTGCTCTCTTTTCTCAACATCATCTTACTTAAATGTGCAGTATGCAAGAATTGGCCACCTGTAAAATGAATAGGATATTTAATTAATTTGTATAATTTGGAATAATAAATATTCCAAATGAGTGGGAGTGCAGAGTATCATCCGAATAACTACTGCCAGCTGTTCCTTTCCTTAGCTAGTAAGCTCAGCTATCCGTGCAGCTAGTGGTCGTTTTACCGTACTTGGTGTTGTTTATTATGGAACTATCACTTATTGAGGTACAAAGTGGCTAGGAGCTAGCTGGTTAGCATGCTAACTTCAGTGGATGTTTCTCCAACAGTATAGATAGATTTTTTTCACATTACGTCAAAACTCTTATTTCTTCAGATTCTGTTGATAATTTTGGTAAATTTTTGAATGTTTTAACCTAAAATTCTAACATGATGCACATTTACACTTTCAAAAATTTTTAAAAGTCTGCCTAAAGTTACAAGTGTAGTAATAGTTTAACATAAGCTTCCTTTAAGAATTTATAGACTGATGTCACTCTCGTGTCTTATTGCAAAGTGTGAACCTATCCCCTGAATTAATTAGCTTAGCATTCAATTTTCTTAGCATTTAATACTAGTAAAACGCATGGTGTAAAAACAACATGTTGTGATTTGACAGAGGTTAGGTACATTTTTTCTGACCAAGTGTAGTCACTTCCTGCTGTTTCTGCTGGTTGCCTAGCTTACAGCACATAGCTAAAAAAATGACCTTGCTAAACCAAAACAGGTTGATTGTACACTTCAAATATACTGCAAATTACCTGAACAACATGTAACATTAGTTTAATAGTTTTTGAAGTTTTGCTACCTAGATGTTTCCCTCTGTTTCAGGGCTTTGTGCAAAGCTAAACTAACCAGATGCTAGCAATGACTTCATATTCAGCATAGAGTCATCTGACTCGCAGCAAGAGAGCAAGTGGATCTCCCAAATTATTACACTAACACTGTCAGTCATTGTATAGTTTCTATTCAATAGTAGTACCCATTAGCTATTGCCTGACAACAATTTAGATTCTAGGGGCGATGGCCAGTGTTTTGGGGCTTTGACTGTCACCAGTCGACGACAGATACATGGGCTAAGACTTCCTGTTGCGTGCTCCAGTCAAAAATTTCTGCTAATCTCAATAAACATACACAAAAGCTAAGTAAAAGATAAATCATCTTCAATTAATATGTCTGCCTGGCCAAAACCACATCCTTTATTATAGAGGTTTATATTTCACTATTTCCTACAAGTGTCCACTTCCTGTGGGCAGAGAAGTACTTGAACACAACAGATTTTATTTGAGTAAATTTTAATCTCTACTTTATGGTTTAGGCTATTAAGACAGGGCGGCTTATGCTCCTTGTCTTCCTCCACCTCCCACCTCACTCTCTTTTCACCCCCAGGGTGTTAGGGTAAGTGAAGGGAAGGGCAGAATTCCAATCATAACAGTGAATTATCCTCCGAATGTTTCGCTGCCTCCTGCCAGGTGAGTCATCCTAGTCACCGCAATTATGCCTTGAGAAAAAAAAAGAAAAAAAAACTAACCCCTGCCAGAGGGTGGCTGCAAAAGCAAGCCTCTTTGGTGTGGCGTTTGTGTATGAAAGGGAAAGTGATATTAATCTGTGTAAGCTGTTTGATAAAAAGTGGTGTGAAAAGGTGAAGTTTAATGAGCATGTTAAGGCATTGCAAGTGTTGACAGCCTGTTGTGTGCGCACAGTTCTACCATATACATACGGACCTACAGGTACACATTCCTTCACCTGACAGAGGAAAACAAAAGAGAACCAACACCCTGCAGCCAATCTGATATAAACCAGTGAGAAAAGAAAGAGACAGTATTTATACTGATCATCTAAATACATGACAGTCTGATCGCTATTCCCAGTCATCATATCTCATTTCTCACATTGAAAGTCATTTATACTGAAAAAGCAACCAGTGTCAGTCAAACAGAGTGTTTTTCTACCGCAAATGTTGAAAAGTTGACAGTGTTTTCAAAAATGACCCCTGTCCTTTCCCGTCTTGTGTGACTTGGTAAAGACATGAACTATTGTATGGTGTGAGGCAAGGGAATAACCATCAGTCATTGTTGCGACTTTCTGTTTTTCGGAGCTTCAGATTATCCATGGAGCCAACCACAGGTCCTGCTCGGACAATGGACTTCATAGCTGCTTCCTGTCTGTCAGTGAGTCTATCCATCAGCTAAAACCAACAATGGAGCATGACAGCCACGTACAAGTTGTTCCCATAAACACTACAGACACAAGTATCAAATACATTTGATTCTTCCTGCAGGATCGACCCCCTTCTAAATCATGCTTCCATCCATGAATGAAGGTAAAACAGTAGTATTATACAATGTCAACTCTTCAGAATGATTAGTAAAATCCAGTTTACATCACTGCACAATTTTGGAGGAAATACGATGCAAATTAAAGCAGTCTGCGCCTCCAAATGGCAATGATTTCTAACTGAGAAAGTTGAACTTTAACACTCGAACCCTAACATCAGTAAACTTCAAGACCATATTTAAAGTCCACCACCGAGGTAACTTAAAGGCACCCTGTGGAGTTTTTGACCTCTTTACCAGCAGGTACCCGTTCTGTAGGTTGTTTGTGAGGACAACCTGCAATGCAAAACACATTCCCACCAGTCATTTCACACTATTCCACTGACCTACAATGTACCAAGAAATGCAGCAGTGCGCTGGCAAAGGCAGGAAAGAAGAAGACTGCAGGCAAATCAACATGTAAACAATAAATGTGTGGTGGTTTAGGGTTAAGACACTTCCCGTGAAACACAACCTCCCTGATATGAGTCCAATCAAAGACCTTGTCATTTCAAATAAAGCCGAAATATGTTGTGAGTTTTTCTTAGAAAGGAAATGGATTCAACATGTTTGTAGGGCCTCAAGAAAACAAACCCGTGTTTTGGTGAGTAGCACTGAATGTTATCCAAAAAACCCTCAAGGCACCTTTAATGATGTTGTGAAGACTTTGGAATTTGCTCTGAAGCAGCCACTGGGCTCTATGACTATAACACACCCAATAAATTAGCGCAAAGTGGAGATGTACTGAGCCACATTGTTGCAAACCTAATTTGCATATCAGGGCTAACAGATGTATTGCTACATATAAACTTTAGCACTGCACTTCCATAAAGTTGCGGGACGTGTGGTGGACAGGTTGAAGCAGCAGAGCCTGAGATACCCTGACCTTTGGTGGAGGTATTCCTCAAGCTCTTGAACACAGTACGTAATTTCTGTGCCAAGGGGTCCTTCAATCAAAACAGTGAAATCAAAAGACTAGCTTGATGCTGACGCTAAGAAGCACTGAATGATGGGAGTTGCTGACTTTCAACATTGCAGGCAAGAATCTATCTGGCTTGACTTGGCAGAAATGTTGAAATAACATTTAAACTGGCAATGGACAACTGTTCGTGCTGTCACGAATCATTCTGAAGTAAATACTGACTGCACAATGTAATCGCTGGGAAATGACACCATCCTGGTGAAGATTAGTTCCTGAGAAAAACGTTGCATTCACTATGCAGTTCTGTCTGCTACCTGGGTGGACTCTTTCTAGTAAGGTGAAATTAAAGCACAAAGGAAGCGCATCAGCTGTTGCGCAACCAAAACAGCAAGAGGCATTGTTTTCCTGGGGCTCCATACCCAGGTAACAGTGTAAAGACTGGAATAACTGTGGAAACTCTCCACTGCAAAAGAAGAAGAATCCCGCTGATGGATGAGGCAAACGAGGCAAAGAGGGAGAGTGATAGAAACCCAGGTAAGATAAGAGTGGACAAATGGCATTCACTCTATGGATAACGCTCCAGTGCTGTGTCAAAGTCTGTTCTGTCACTGATATGTGTTTCCCCTTACCAGATGGACTGACAATCTTTCTTGTGTGTTTTTTCATAGCTCTGAGACTAGGTCAAATTGGGAGTCTTACAGTTGTTTTTTGCTTCGGACAGTGGCCAGGCCGCTAGCAGTAGCCACGTTGCTAACGCTGTCTTTGCAACAGGAGTGTGCAAAGTAAAACCACAGGGAAGAGCTGTCAGTGGGGGGATGTTATTGTCTTTTTCTGCTTTAAGTTTATTCTATGTTACATTCAATCACGTTGGCCAACTTTCTTACTTACTCTATGACTGTCTCGAAAGTTGGATTGATAGGCGCCAAATGATGCATACCGTTGGCTCGAATGAAACAGTTTTCCCTGGGTTCGGACACTGTTGAAAACATCTGGGATCATTAAGAACATTACAGCTCAACAAAATATACAACAAAGGTATTTCAATGCAGACATGCTACATTTTATCTTTAAGTACTACATTTCCCATAATGCAGTTCCTTCATGTCATCTCGTGGGCTGCCTCTAAAGCAGCTAAATGCGTGGGACAGCACAGTAGTGCGAGAAGTAGGTTACTATTTACCACTGAGGGGCCACAGCGAGCAGGTAACATCATACTGTGTCACTGGAGTGTGTTTCTGTTTATCTCAGGCTTCACACTTTAAACAGAGACGACCCACTGAGTGAAACCAGCTGCTCAATGTTTGTGCGGCGAACTGAATTTGCAGACTCTTGACCCTCGGCGGCACATGCTTGTCCCTGCCCAACTGATTGAATAAACGGGTGCAGCGGCGTCGGCACACGCTTGTTTGGCCCGCGTGTGAAAGAGAGAGGGAGGAACGGAGGAAGAAAAGCCTCCATCCGTCTCCTTCTCACACAATAGGGCCAGGCAGACACAACAGTGCTGGCAGCAGTGTTAGATTTCTGCGGCTCTCTCAAAGGGGACACGTTATTACTTTGATGTGGTTTTTCATTATGCCATACATCTGACAAGGTCCACTCTGACTGTGGTTACACACACACACGCACGCATACACACACACCGAGCAGAGGTTTGTGCTCCTCCTCCATTTTTTAAATCAATTTATCGCATCATTTGTTTTCTCCAAGCACATTGACACACTTGTCTGGAGAAAGCATTCTAGAGTTACATTTACAGTATTGTCCGACTCTTTAACCTCTCAACAGGCCCAATGCGGAGCCTCAGCAGAGGGATCTGCAAGTATGCGATCCGATCACTCCGTCAGAGATGTGGCAGACGGAGCGTTGGTGCTGGCTTTGTGCGAGAGTGAGAGAGAGACACTGCAGTAATAGGTTATAATAACCAACCCAAATCAGCCACAGAGATCAGGGAAGCTAATCCGGTGTCAAGCCTAATAGAATCACAGACACAGGAATAGACTGTAGGGCTCAACACTGGCTTTGACCTTGCGTCAGTGTGTGTGTGTGTGTGTGTGTGTGTGTGTGTGTGTCTGTGTGTCTATGATGGTAGTATTTCCTGGATTAATGGTCCAGGGGCAACGGCTGGATTACCAACCAGGCAAAGTGGGCAGTTAAAGGCCCAAAAAACTCCACTATAACTGTGAGGTTTTAAAATCCCAGCATATTGCAGAGAACAGTGGCAGACCTAAAGGAGCTCTATGTGACAATTTGTAGAAATGTATTCACTTTTTTTGCACCACATTTTCATTAACTGTGATCCAGTTACGTATGCCCAGAAGATTGTAAAGTGACATTGACTTTATGGTGCAAAGCACGTGTCAATGACTTCTTTCCTATGACTGAGGCGAAAAGTTGAAGAGCTAAAGAAACACTGAGGAAATGTATGTTGTGTCTTGGTTGATGAGTCGGAACTCATGTTAACTAGCTCACTATGTTAGGGACTGGATAATCAAAAACTGCATATTCTCCCACAAGTGTGCGTCTAGACTACCTGTCAAAATCTAAACAATGCATCCCTGTCACACCCAGAATTTCAGGTGATACTTTCCCAAACCTGTTGACAAAACAAGACATTGAACCATCCACATGATTTTAAAGCTGTTATTCTCGGGCAAAAAACACAACAACTTATATATGATGTTGCTTAACACTAACAAACATATTTTGTCCAGCTCTAAAATAGGCAGTGACAGACTCGCTGGTGGACTCTTGAGGTGTAAGGCAGATCCTGTCAGTGTGCACTGCAGGAGGGTGTCTCAGCTTTTTTTAACCACCGGTTTAAGCTCTATTCAGGGCTGGACTTGTCCTCCTCATTTGCTAGAGTCGGTACACCATTAGCTCCATTTTGCATTAGGCGCTTGGACTACAGAGTTCCTCCCTGCTGGACTTGTTTAATTGCAAATTTTAACTTGTGTTCTGTTTTACTATGTGAATGTTAAGAGGGTCCCATATCATATTGTTTCTTACGTTTCATATTCTAGGATGAATGCGTTTCATAGTATTAACATGCCACAGGTAATATTCCAGAGTAACTGTGTACAGGGCGAATGGGGCACATTTTTTTTCTAAAGTAATTGTTTTCTCCTTTAAACTTTTGACCTCTGTGTTTTTGACGGCGGATGATGTCCCCGACGTCACGTGGGAGAAATCGGAGACCTAAAATGAAATCCGCACATCCCCTTCTTGTAAGTACCGGCAATTAGCTCCAAAACCACGGTCGATTAGATACGGATCAATTGAGTCTTAATGTCCCGTGTCACATGCAAAACACATGATCAATCTTCGCCTGAAGAATGAACTGAACTACATTTCAAAAAGTGTGTCAACAACAACAATTACTGAGTTTCCGGAACATAGGTCACGATGAATTTTCTTCACAATAGGCTCCGCTCTGCTGCCTCCTTCTCCCCGGCAGTATTTGTCATCTGACTGAGTCTCCTAAAATCAGTTGTTGTTGCCTGTGGATCCCAGTGTTACAGTGAAGGTGGCCAACATTGTAGCCAGACTGATGCCTGCACCGATAATTTTTTATAGCCCACGTCTTCGTTTTTTCCTGTTTGTCGGAAAGACTCTCACAGAAATTGAAAGAGCTGTGTGCGTGCATTTGTGTGTTTATAGTGTTTCTATGCTTTGACGTGGAAAGATAAATAAAATTCTTCCTCTGTAAAATGCTGAATTAACTGAAACGTGGCACATGTTTGCTCAGTTCAATAAAGCTTGCCGTGGAGCCCATAAAATGCTAGCAGTCTAAGTTTTTGCAAACCACTGACACTTTCCCAGTTGTACATGTCATGTGTACCAGACTGACAATTCTACAACACGTCATAGCACGTTACATGTTAATGGACTGACTGTCATACCAGAAGATGGAGGGGATGGAGTAAAGAAAGGCTGCAAGGCCTGTATTTGCTGGATATTTTTAAGACCGACTTCAGACAACTTCCAGTCCTGTTTGTTGCGACAAGAACTGGATATTTTGACAAGAAGTAGGGAAATCCCCAGCCATGTTTGTGGTGACCGAAGCAGATATTTTAAAAAGGTACATTATGGAAGAACTGGCTATGTGGTGCACTCATTCTCTACGCAAATACGTTGTAACCACCAACGGCGGCTAAGTGTAGCTGCCAATAGCTAGTTTGCTCAATTAGCATATCCATGGTTTGCAGAAACATACATGGCCAACATTTATTCTGCTGACTGAGTTTTGCTTACACAACCTTCCTTTTTCAAGTGGCTTATGGTGGCTAATGTTAACTAACTTTAGAAACATTTTGTTGTAAAAGGGACATTACAGAAACATCTCACTGATTTAGTTGCTGTTCTCAGCACAGCTACTGTTACTTTGCCTTTTTTTAATTTACCATTATCCCATAATCGTCATCTGTGACATATGACTCGCTTGAAGATCAGCCAGAGTTTTCAACAATTAGGGACTTCCTGCCAAAGTGAGAACATTTGACTGACTATCAGTGCATGTTCATTTTAAGATTATAGAGTTTGGGTTAGGTTTAGGTGATTGTAAAGGTTTGGGGATGATTGCTTTAATTGTAGGTCATCATAAGTCAGACATACATATGGTATTTGTTTGTTCCACAGTGGCTGCCAGTTCTAAAAACACCTGGGTACTGTCACGCACGTTGGAAAGCCTAAAAAAGCCTCCCCAAACCAATTTATTTGTCTGTGCAAATGTATGTGTTTACACCAATATTTCACAATGATTCAATCTAAAAAAAACCAACTATTTCAGTGAAAAGTGCTCAGGGAAACTTTAATGGTGGCACCCGCTTTGCTTTACTTTCCATCCCAGATACAGGGGTGCAACAGGGAACACCTCCTGTCTCTAATATATGTTATTCCCATTTGCTCAAATTACATGATGGTGTTTTTGGCTTCTTTCTAGAAATCTACTCGACACAGAAGGGGGGGGGGGGTATTTAAAGCAAGTTCAAGTTATATTTTAGTTATGTCCTCACATAACCTGGCTATCATACATTCAATCTCCCAATCCAAGGGACAGATCCTGACCTGAACCTTATCATACCAGAGAATGCACATTACTCTTTGAAGGCTGATGTAATTAAATACTGTGCTGTCATTCATAGAGTAGACATTGTTTTGGTTATGGTTATCTGATTTCTTGAAAAAAAGACTCAAATGTGTTTATCTTTCTGTTCTCTGACTGTCCAGAGAATCATATTCTGGGTGATTAATGTCATCTGTCATCTATTTGGCAGAATTTCTAGAATTTCATGGCTTGCTTTCTCAGCATTCGTTAACTTCTGACTGGCAATAAGACTTTCATTCTACCACAAATGGCTGCAGAGGCAAGAAATGAGGGGTTGCCTTCCAAACATGCACTACGGTAAATACACTACCTGACACTGAATGTCAAAACAGATGTTTAAAGTGCGAAAAACCAAACTCTCTCGTGGTAAATGGTTTGGTGAAAATAAATGGCTAAACTTTCAAGAGCTTTCAAGCAGCTCCTGTCTAGCCCGCATTGTCAAATTAGCAATTTGTCCAGTTCAGTGTTTGGACTTTTCACTCAGTGATCACTGCATAAAACAGATGTCTGTCTGTCAGATGGAACTCAGTCCTATTGGAAGTAACACATTGTTGTCTCCTCTGTCCAAACCAGTACTTATCCTGTCTCAGTAACAAAAAAAATACACAGACTGATAATCTGGTGATGCCAGGACTCATCACGGCTCCAGTCATACCAGGATGATTAATTGCAAGGTAAATTTAAAATAACAGAAGTAATTATAACGAATAAAGTCACATTCATTTTCTGTGTGTTCGGAAGATTCCGTGAGAAGTCTGTCCAAAAACCAATCAAGATATTACACTGTCCTCTCTTCTGCGCCAACACTTCTCATCCAAGCTGCCAGAACTACAATAAATCTGCTCTCAGCTTAATTTAAATTCACTTAGTTCAGCTTTAACTATGTCTGACTAGTGTCATGCTGTGTCACTTAACCACACATAGCAAAGATGTCCCAAGTGGAATACACAGTGCAGTTTTATTTCTGTTCATATGAAGCTCGGAGTCACATGAATGGTGTGGTGAAGATTGTCAAAGTCTGTATGGACAAACTATGCTTTTTAGTGATGCTACTGGTTCTAGAGATGGCAGTGTATATCTGGACTTTGGTCTAGACTAAAATATCTTGAGGGTTACTGAATGGATTCCAATACATTTTGTACAGAAATCCTCAATTGCTGATCTTCTGACAGTTTCATGTCACACCACCATGAGGCTGACATCTGTGGTTAGGTGAAATATCTTGACGCCAACTGAAAGGGAGGGAAGGAAATTTGTTACAGACCCTAGTTCAGTGGTCCCTCGACTCCTCCTCGAGCATCACTGTGACTTTGAAAGTCTGGGCTTTTTATGAATCTTAAATATTATGGGATGGATTGCTGTAAGTTTACAGCCCCAGCTGTACTTTGTTGTTAAGTGCTAATTAGCAAATGTTACTATGCAAACATGCTAAACTAAAATGATAAACTCTATGCCTGTTGAAGATTGTTTATCATGTTGGTGTTTAGTGCAAATGAACATGCTAGCATTATCACTGTGAGCATGTTAGCATGAGGATGTCAGCTTTTAGCTTATGTACGGACTCAACTAGGCCCAAACATGGCTGTCGAATATTAAAGCATTTGGACAGAAAGCAAGGAGAATTTTTCTCCATGCAAAGTTGCGGATATACCTGAAATTGCCAATGCTAATGCAGATAGCGAAATCAAATGATATCAAGATGCAAAATTTGCGTTATTTGCAAAAAAAAAAGTCAAATGGCGCAGGAGACTATGTTGCCAAAGCCAGCTTCCAGATGTTGAATCATATTTATACAAAGACAGACCAAAAAACGCTTGGAGAAAAATCAGGTAGGAAGATGAACTATCTAGTAAGTTCAAAAGTTACATGATTCCAGCTAGTGATTGAACAAAGTTTGAACAAGCATTAGCACAGTAACCCACGTGATTAACACACATTGAAACATTGGCTTTGTTTTGGTCAATTTTCCAGTTATATTTTGCTGATTACTTGTCCGGGACTTTGCCCCAAGTTACAAAGCAGAAATGATGACCCAGTATGAGCCTATTTGTAGCATTAGGTCCTCGGGTAGAGCCCTTCTGGTCGTTGGAACAAACTTGCTGAGGAGATAAGGCTCTCAGAATCAGTAACATTTTTTGAATCACTTCTTAAAACTCACTTTTATAAACTCGCTTTTATGTGAAGTCTCCCTTTTTTAACTGATTTTCATCCTTCCATCTTTTACTGCTCTAGTTATCTCTTTTTGATTCCTCCCTTTTGATGTCATATTTTCTGCCCATAAGCTTTTTATCTGTTCTGAATTCCTTTGATGTGATGCTGTCTTTTACTTGTAGTTAATCATATGGACTTTATGTGTTTTTAAATTTGTCACCTTAGACTCGGCTTCCTTGTGTTTGCTTGACTATTTAGTATTTCGTGTTTCCTTCTTTTGCTTGTTTGTCAAAGCATTTTGTAAACTTTGTTTTTAAAGGTGCAATATTAATAACAATGATTATTATCTTTTAATTGTATATTTAGAAATGTGTAAAAATATTAGATAATCTCTACACTCTCATACATTTGAAGAACATATTTGCGTGCAACCAAGTTTTACATGTTCAGGTCTGTGTGCCTATTACAGAGGTTATCTGTGCACGTAAGACGAAGCTCCTTGCCAGCAGTAGTAAGTGGGCAATAATCTTGAGGTGCAACAGCAGCTGCCAACCAGTATTTTGTTTGGAATAGCATCTTAAGTGCAACTAGTTTCCCTCAATTATCGCCTATTGAAGGTTGTCTGGGCCTGTACTCAGAAACGAAATAGGATTGCACTGCAATAAATCTTGATGGATGTCAGGGATGGGAAAGTACTGACATTCACAGGAAAGAGCTATACAACTCAGCGTCACGTTATCTGTGCAGAGCTCACCACACACGTCAAATCACTATTGTTTACTGTATTCCATCATTTGAATGACTGCAGCTATTTGTCAGGAAGCCTTCATTTGCTTCTGCATGATGTTAACAGCTCTGTTCGGTTGGACTTCCAGTAAAACAAACAAAAAAAAGTCTTCCTTCTTCCAACATCTAACCTCTACTTTCCCAATTGTGCTTTGCAATGCTAATTAGATGTAAACAAACCAACCTGGACTGTCCTTCCACACACACTGTGGCGACAGGCCGTGCTGTTCAGTAGTGATGAAGCCCAAATATTTCCAAAGTTAGTCTCCATTTGTGTTTTAATCTTCCGTCCGTCCTGCATTCGGTCTCAAGTCTATCCATGTTTTAACGTGAATCAACTGTAACAAAGTAGTCATTAGATTTATATTGTGCATCGGATCAATACACTTGGTCCTTAAAGGTGCGATATGTAGTTTTGGGGGAGAAATTCTTAAAGAAAGACCTTCATTACTGATTTTTTTATGAATAAATAAACTAAATAATCAATCTGTCTTTGTTTTCACGACTGAATAAACACACTGACATTAAAGGACAACACAATTTATACTGTTTAATGTGTTTATATGTGGCGGACCCTGCCACCTTTCCAGCTTCAAACAGTGTTCTGGGGATCTTATTTTCCTCTTGTTAAACAGATTGTTTATTCACTTATGGAAAAAAGAAATATCTCTGATTTTGTATTTTTACCTCATTAATATTGTCAAAAGTCTGAATTTCTTCTGCAAAGCTACACAACACTACTACAATGAAGATGACAGGATAGGGCAGGCAAGATTAAAATCATAAAATAAGCACAATAAACAGTCACACACAGTAAAAGTCCAGATATGTGTAAAAATAGCCCTTCGAGTTGACTTGAGTTGTTTTATGGTTAGTTTGGCAGATGTTTTGAAGAAGGCTAGAGATTAGGCAGGAACATCATCAATCACCATGCAGGAAAACCAGTGCTGTAATTGTGCAAAACTCCATCTTGGCAAGTATATGGACCATTGCTAAAACCACAAATTCTCATGAGTATCACATTTGCCAAGGCCATTGTCCATTACTCTGTAATGAAATCTGGCCAAACAGAAGTCAGCTGGATCTAACTTCAGTACTCTAGGTTTGTGTGATGCCCACTATAGCTCTGTATCACAAAGTCTAACAGATACGTTCACTGTAAAAATGAAAATATAGTCATTATCTACAAAAAAGGCTCGCAGAATTCCTCCTAAACAACTGAAGTAGATGGAGAGTAGATGTCCGTATACCAATTCTATGGAAGCCCTAAGATCCCAAACTGTTCTGAATAGATGTTATTTACACCCTTTATAAGCTCAAAATTTCACTGTAGCTGCTAAGCTAAAAGCTTTAGTGCGAGGCACCATGTGAAGTGGGTGCATTTTGAAAATTGTCTTTTCAAATCAGTTTGGGATCTCAGTGCTTTGTATGGAGCATTTGTTTATGCTTTAAAACAAGTCCCCATTTACTTCAGTTGCTTAGGAGAATGCTAATGCTAACAGTTCCAGCGATATAAACAATGTGTGCAATCTCACACTTAATTCAAAATCAAAATCTATTCCATTGGCATCTACAGCAGGACTCCTGTTTACCCCTTACATTAAGCATAAACCCAACTAGACAATGGACACAAATCCTGGAACCACTGGGCTGATGGCACCTGGAGCACATACAGCACTCGGAAAACCACATTTAAAGAAAATAATACCCAGCAGCAACGTCTGTCTGCCGCTCATCCATCACTCCCACACAGGCACACAACTTTGAAGTCTCAGATGTCAGAGCCTCCAACCACTGCATGAACGCACCCCTCCAGCACACTTGATTCAAAATCAATCCGGGCTATCAAGTGCATTATCTGTGACGGATTACACATTATGACTACGGACATTAGTAAAGTGCTTTGGCAGTACTGTATCTGATCATAGTCAAGCCAATAAAGCCATTTGACTGCGATTACCTATCTCAAGCGAATTTCATGCAAGACTTTCACCTTGCAGGTAAACATAGCGGCAGGAAAAAATGTACTGTTCAGTGAGAGCCACGTGTCTCCATGGTGATTTGAATTTCTGAGCTAATGAAAAGGTAACATGTTGAAGTTATATGGTTTTCATGACATTTCAGTCCGGTGCTCACTTCCTCAACAGCCAAGTTCAGGGTGAGTTTAGGGATTTTGTCTTTAGAGTAAAGATTAAAGTCAGGATTAGTCTCATGTTTGGGATAGAGTTTAACAAATGTGGGGACAGGTAGGGATTGGGTTTGTGTGTGTGTGCTGTGTGTTTCACCCTGAGGCCATCTGAACATCTGTCAGCTCAAATATCAAAGGTGGCCACCAACCTGACGCATCAGTCCATGCAGATGTCACCTATAGGCATCTCACGCCGTAAGGAGAAAAACGACGATGTCTGCCTCCAAGTGTTTGAGCTGTGATCATACAAGAGTTCCACCTAAACCATCTGAGAAACTTTGGGGCTGTTAGAGGTACTTTAAATTCCTGTGAATGAATCATCTGTGTAAACACTGAGCGAGAGGACACTAGAGTCCCATAACAAGAAGCGGCTTTTTCCAGCTTTTAGTGTGATATTACATAAGATAAGCAGTAAACACTGCAGCCATGTCTTTCCAATTTATACTACTGCCTTTTATTTCCATTAATAATTTACTTTGATCAACAGAAAGCCGCTCAGATGGTGTAAAACTCAGCTGAAACTGACAAGTGTTAAGTAAATATAACTTTAACTTGACTTTCATGGTCATAATTTGGAAACAATGGCAACACACCCCAGAGATTATATGATATAATCACTCAATATGACTCAGTGGAATTTGACTCATCTACCAAAGTTTATATGAATATGTCACATTTGTCACTTCTTTGTCAGATGTAGCTAGGAAGCTGATTTCCCTGCTGTAGGTGCAGATCAGTGATGTCAGGCACATGTACTGTACTTAAAGTGGGAACAGACAACTTCAGCCTCCCTCGTGTTTCCATGGGGTATTATTGTTGGCGTCGCTCTGGCAAAGACAAGCTGATCGCTTTTTTTTTTGTTTTCCTTAGAGGAGCAACAGCCAACAGCGCGGCACAAAACATGACTTTAATTATTCATTAAGCTGTGAAAGCAGATAGAGCTGGAAGCCAACAGTCAGGCTTTATGTTCCTGGGAGAATTCGTGCCCGGTTTATAGGGAGCCAATCTAAACGCTGATGGTGCCCAAACTTTTTCCTAAATTCCCTCAATTGACCCTTGCTAAGATTATGAAAAAATGATTCGGAATTAGGGCTCCTACATATTTAAAGAGCATTTTACAGCTTAAACATTATTATTTGTTATCATTTTTACTAAAACTCACTCACAAATTTAATCGTTGTACATTTTCAGATGAAGAGCATGTGTCCTTGTAAAATACACTGCACTGGTAAATATTGCTCAACATATAAGAATGAATATGACTTCTGCCCCTAACAATAACACAGTGCCTGGTCGAGGCCTCTTGTGATGTTTCTATGCGTTGTTACCACCAAAGAAACACTCTGTCTCACTGCCTGCAGGAGATTAACTTGTAATTGAAGCATTGCTTCTTGTACTTTTGAATACTTCTTCCAGCGCTGGCATTGGCACAGTTAACATGTTAACAGCCCCCCAGCTTCTATTAATGTATTTTATGGGTAACTGGATTTAAATAAGTTAGACAAATGGCAAAAACTATTACATACAGATAGAAACGAGCCCATAGGGCTGACTATCAGAACCAACCCAGCGAGATGCCTTAGAACAAATTAACTGTATTGACCACAAAGTTC
The DNA here is from genome assembly GCF_900880675.1 of Sparus aurata. Taxonomy (NCBI): domain Eukaryota; kingdom Metazoa; phylum Chordata; class Actinopteri; order Spariformes; family Sparidae; genus Sparus; species Sparus aurata. The sequence goes on from NC_044200.1 coordinate 7,424,944, forward strand.
TGGTTCTGCATAAAGAGGAATAAATTAGAAATTGTCAGCACAGGGGAAGGTGGATAGAGAGGAAGCGAAGTCTAATTCACTGTATTCTGATCAATTTAAAGGTCCAACATAATAGAAAGTGACATTCCCGTGTCTTTTCTGATTATTAAGCAGGTCTACGTGCTCTATTAAAATGTGCAAAACACAGATGGTATTCAGAAGCCGTGCCTTCAAACAGGCCATCATAACTTTCGTAAGGTTGTGATGTCACAACTATACAATCCCCGCCCACAAGTAATGCCACCAGCATAGCAGTGGTTGCAGGAACACCGACAGAGCTGATGCAGAAGCTCTCAGGCCTGTTAGAACCGACCAATCTGAGCAGGCCGATCTTTCCGGGAATAAAGAAGCTGCAGCAACCGCCAGGAAAAGAAAATATAACGTGTTTTATGAACAATAAAGCATCTAATCATTTTGTAGAAGACGCCCACAATCAAAGTATGAACCTTAAAATAATAATAAATATGGGAACTTTAAATATGATCCAGCGTACACATTAAGCCTAAAACCTAGGCTTGATGTGTAGGATAATGTGGGTATGAAAAAACACCTACATACATCCATGGATCAATTGCTAGGTTATAATCTGCATGAAGCACATAAATCCATAGAGGCTTATAAGTAAGTGAGGCTTGTACAGGAATCCATCCCAGTCGACCCTATCAGTGATCAGCCGTATCGGGATCAGGACGCTATCAGGAGGTCACTGAGTCTACCTTTTAAAGAGGAAACTGAGAGGGTGGAGAGGAAGAGCAGGCTGGGTGGGGGGCGGTGGAGAGGCCAAGATGAAGAGGGGGACATAAAGATGAGGGGAACAACAGAGGGACATAAAGATCCAGACAGTGAGTGTGAGGGAGATAAAGCAAATCGTTGAGACAAGAGGGGCAGATTACCGGGTCGAAACGGACAGAAAGAGGCGGGCTGAACCGTCATATGACTGAGCTGCTGGGAAGGCCGGGCTTCACCTTGAAAACCACATGATCTCTATCTGCTCTGCCTCGGGGAATTGTGGGAAAGTCAATGTAACTTGAGTTTTCGTTGGAGCTGCGCTGAGGTCTCAGCTACGATTTAGGGCTGTTTACATGAAGGTAGGCAGTTTAGGTTACAGGTTAAAGGAATGAATCCCCTAAATGAGCGTCCTGATGTTTCCGCACACGACTCCTCTCCTCTGCACCGGGCCTGTTTCTGCTCCACAGAGCAGAGAAAGCTGCCTGATCCAGATCCTTACAGTATGTTTTGCTCTAACTAGCCATAAGAATGTGCGCCGTGTAAACACTCGGCTAAATGTGTAAACCATCTCGGAGCAGGCCCGGGCCGTGAAGCTGCGAGCATATAGAATGAGCGCAACAGCTTGATCCACACAGGGGAGGAAGGCGAGTGTGGAAAAAAAAAAACCCTCTTTGTCCTAAACACAAGCTAAACTCACCAACAGCCTTCGCCTCGCTCATCTCTCTGGAATGACGCTTCTCGGACCTGCAGTTTACTCACATCCCTTCGCAGAATCTCTTTACTGTTAAGGTTTGTAGTTCAGATGCACGTTTAGATCTGAAGGACTTCGGCACCCTGAATCGCCACTCAAATTCACCGACCTGCTTGAAAAAAAGGCCCTACAAGCCCTTCAGGTGCTTGACCCCACTTGTAGCAAACACCACATGCGACACAAATCTAATCGAGACGTGCTTGAGCTTCACTTGACTTTAATTACAAACCCCTTCAGTGTCTTGAGGAGCAGAAGCAACCTGCAGCAAATGTCTGCTAAGTGCTTTTAGAGTTGCAGAGGAGTGGCGGGTGGAGATGGGTGGGCCTCGGGGATCCCTGAAGTCCCTGACAGCTGAGATTGGATCTGACGGTTAATTTACCGTCACCGACAGGCTTTTCCTCTTGCAGTGTTTCCGTTTTGAACGCTTTTCGTACAAATGGACATGCAAAGCCGCATCTTCGAGGACAATGTGCATTTGTGTGTGAGCAATGTGAATTAGATTTCCCTGGAAAAAACCCTCCAGATGTAAAGCAGGCGACTGGATGACGGCAACATGCAAAGTTAGATCGATCCGAGTGCTGAATGACTGCTGTGTGGTTAGAAAATTAAAGTGGCTGAAATTAATTGAGATCTGAATCAGCACTAAAAATCAGGTGATCCCCAGGCCCAGGCAGTCTGGTCCGAAAGGCCTGGTTCACATTCAACAGTCTGTAGCCTATATATACACTGAAACACATTTTACTTGCTGTAATCCTTCGTTGTGTCCGTACAGGCCGTTAAGAGATCGGTTCTGGGGGGACAGACTCCACAGATTCACAAGTCGGTGATTATCTTCCAAAGTCATTTCAGTATAGAACAATGTATTCACGTTAAGATCCCTTCATTGCAACTCAGCAGAAACGCTGTCCAGGAGAAACACTGGATAGAAATCTGTACTAAAAAGACAAACTTTTGAAGATATCCACCTGATCCAAGAAGTATCGCCGTGGTTCGTTCAAATAAACTGTGAAACACATTGTTGCCCTGAAGGGAGACTGTGGATTTCGTTCCCCAACTCTTAACGGCCAGGAAGTTCATACGGGCATCTGAGTACAGATTTAGTACAGACCTGAAGAAAATGCATGCATCTTAACAATCTAAAGCAGGGGTGCAAAGAGGGCCAAAACCAAAATGCGTGCCACAGGCCAGAGGAAAACACCTGTTGTATTGTACAAGTTCCTTTAATTGACTGGCTTCCTGTGTCAATCTGCAACATGTAGACCACCTTCTGGTAGGGTTATATTAACCCTTGATGGGGCACTGGGCTTGGGTTTGTTAGAGTCGGTTTATTTGTGTAAAACAGAACTTTATTTGGGGATAATATGTACTGTCCTCAATCTAAGCCAGTCCCCAGTGCCCCTTCTTCATATCAAGCATCTGTTTTTTAGGAAAAATTAAATGCTTTGTGCAGGGAGAGTGACTGAATGATCCCTCAAAATTGAAATAAATCCTACCCTCTCCTTGTCAATGAGTGAAATTGGTCCAACAGGATCAGGTTACAACTGATTCTTTCTTTCTTTCTTTCTTTCTTTCTTTCTTTCTTATTATTATGTATTTTACCATTTAATCCAACCCAGAAGTCTATTCCTCACTAAGCAGTCATGCTGTCTGGTTATCAGTGATATAATGGTTTTACCATTTTGGCTGAAGATTTCAAGTGCAAGTGCACACTGAGTTACACGTGATGACACAACACGGGGAGGAAACGTGAAACATCACCTATTGAGTTAACAGATTTCCGAAAAACAGGGGAGGACGCTGGAACTTCCCTCTGCCGATCCCCTCTGGAGGTGTCATGAACCCAAATGAATGAAACATCTGTGATGGGATAACACCAACAATCCAGGCAGGCTGCCTCTTCCTCTTTAAGTGTCGGGCTGACGCTGTAATCCAGGGAGAAGTCCCCGGGGACCAAGTTAAACAATAAGAGGGAAAGTTTCCTTACATCGCTTCATCTCTGTTTGTTTAGACCTCAAATTAACAAGGAAAGTTAATCCCCGTATGACAGGAGGACATGTTTTACACCTGCACGCTTCCAGCCACAGATATTGCACAACACCAACACTGCAGCGGTAAAATTGCCAGAGTGAATGAATATGAATCAGACGTCTTAAAATAAGTCGTTTAATACACATTTTGTATTCTTATTATTCAATAATGTCGTCTTGTCCTCACAGTTTCACTGTTTGGAAATTGAAACCAGCAACTATAGAGTTCAAACTGCGTCACAGGCCTTGAGGCGAACTTTGTTTCTGTCATCTGATGTTGCTCGACAAGTGCAGCGACATAAATAACAGAAATTGGGGCAACAAACGAAAGTGGTACAGGAAGGGGAGAGTGAGGCGGAGAGAGGAGGGGGAGTTAGATACACAAAAGCACATAAAGGTTGGAATGCAGAGTCAAAAGGGGACAACAGGAACTCTCCATGGTAACATTATCAGCCACCTGGGAGCCATTTTGGCCCCTTTCTACCCTTTATCTACTTTATGTTCTTCCCATGAGCCCAGCCCCTGATCTGTTCACACCCCTCACTCCTAATTTTTCCTCTTTTGTCCCGCAGTAAAAACACAAAATGCACATTGTTAAACCGAGTCGCTGCAGCTGCAGGAGAACATGCACACAACAGCCCGCAGCTGGAGGAGAGAGCTCGTCTCAAAGTTGCCTTGGAGGCCATTTTTGACTCAAGCGCCCATAAAGGGAGTTAAAGACCTAAACCGGCCCCTGTCCCTTGCCTCCTTTCCTTGCGTCCTAATTTCCTCATCCTGCTGTGTGCCTGCATATCAGGAGGGGCTCTGCGTCAAATCCGCCGCCGCCTGCAACAGCTGCTCCATTGGCCTCCGCTTCGCGTGCACGCGAGTGGACTCCCACAGCAGCAGGAAAGCATCCACCAGAGGCTCGGGACGCCCACTGATGAGCGCCATTACGCAAAGCTGCCCCGGACCACATGTCATGTCAGCCCTATTGCACTGTTAAGGCCATTATGCACAATTGCTTCCATGTTTTGTTATGTGATCAGACTGGGGACACAGGCACAGGCACGCACACAGTATTTTTGGGTTACTGGGCTATTTGGCTGTAATCACATCAGCAGCTCCCGTCATTCAAATTCTGGTGTCTGAGGTGGAAAATAAGGAGGGATGCGATGTCGACAGTAATGCAAAACACATATTAACCCCAACTCTGCACAGAAAACTGCAGCTCAACTAAGTGAAGAAGGTGGAGAAATCTTTCACTTTTTACAGTTTTCTAAGCAACACAATCTTGTGTAAATGTTCCAGGCACATGCAAACTCATATGTTCTACATTATTTAGCCAAAAAAGGAGGATTTGGGAGCGCAGGAGACGTTGGGGAGCCCCTCTGCGCGCACCGCTCGCTCTCTCCACCTCGTGCGCACGCTGGCTATAGTTTACATGCATACACAAACAAATCTGCACGCATGCACAGGGCGCAGGAAACGCGCAGGGAGGGAAAAAGAAACATTCAAGGCACAGTCCGCCTTCCTGCTGGGAATCAACTGTTACATATCGGCTTTCACTCCTACTAAACAGCGAGCGCAATTAGAGCGTCGGTAATCCAAAGGTACGAACTGAACCACATCTGAACCGTTCCCCGTGCGCACTCAGCCACCTCCGCGCCCTCCAAACTCGCCGCACACACCTTTGGAAAGAGCAAAACTTTCGAGTGCATGTGAGAACAGCAGGAGTCTTTGGTGTTTGTGTGCGTAAGCGAGCTGCAGAGAGACCCAACCCTTCTGTGTACCTGTGCACAGAGAGAGAGAGACGGGTAGGAGAAGTGAGTCTGTCGGCGCTGCTTTGCCTCCAGGCAGCGCACGGCGCGTTGCGGCTCGCATTCTACTTTGTAGTTTTACCTGCCAAAGCTCCGGCTTAGAGGAGGAAACAAGTCCCTGAACGTGTCATGCAAGTCCTCTGTTATATAAAAAGTAAATATTTAATCGGGAGCACTCAAAATCAATTTAGACGCCTCTGTGGTGCCAAATTGGAAACTTTTAAAAGCTACTCATGCTTTACTTGTGACTCCAGCAGCTCCAAGGCTGCATCACACGATTTATTCACCTGAAGTACAACTTCGTGAGTCTTTGCCATCTTTTAAAAGTCCGATGAACACTTTGGGCCGGTCTCTGTCACTTCTCTCCTGTCAGATTCCCAAAGAACCAGAGTTGTTCAGCGACAAAAACGCTCCATGAAGCACCAAGTTAAATGAAATGAAGCGGCTCCTACCGTAATAAAGGTAACCATAGCATCGGCAGGTTAGTATCCAACAGAGTCGACATGAAGGTGATTAATTTTAAGACAGAATCCTTTGCCAACGAAAACTTCCCACTTTCTGAGTGCTGCCGCCGGTCTGTGCGCCACACTGGTTCTGTGTGGAGAGGATCAGGGTGTGCGTAAAGCTCCCTCTCTCTCTCTCTCTCTCGCTCTCTCTCTCTCTCTCTCTCACACACACACACATACACACTCTCTCTCTCTCTCTCTCTCTCGCTCGCTCTCCCTCTCTCTCTCGACAACATAATCTACGCCGCTCTTTCTGTTACAGGACAGATGGCTCTTGGCGCATGTTGCTGCAAAGACCTGCATGCATGCTGCCACTGTCTGTCAGCGGAGCAAGCCTGCTGACATGAATTAGGACACCGAATTAGGAGCTTGTGTGCGTGGGTGTGTGTGTGTGTGTGTGTGTGAGAGAGAGAGAGAGAGAGAGAGAGAGAGAGAGAGAGAGAGAGAGAGAGACTAATGCAACCTTGCGTTTTCACGTAGTGCTGGCCGACATGAAACAGGTTCCCCAAGACTGAAGTTAGCAGGCCTATATTAAAATATATATATATATTTTAAAATAAACAAATAAAACACAAACATGAGTTAAACATTTTTTTCTAATTAGTTAATGCTTTTGACACATGCATTAAAATCCCTCTATATCAAGGATCTGGGAGCAACAGGATGTATAACATACAGTAAAGTTTCTGCAGACACAGTGGGAGTCAGTAACCTTCCTGACAAAGGAAAATGTAAGGTTGAAGTTGAATGATTTAAAGGTGCACTATGCAGATTCTGGGAAATGTTTTTAATCAGAAGCGAAAAAAAAATCTCTATTGACTCATTCTCATGGCTAAACAAACTAAATAAACAAACTCTCTGCTTGTTGACCTTAAAGGACAACATAGTTTTTATACTTTGTGTATATTTGGCGGACTGCCACATTAGCTTGTTTATTCAGTCATAGAAAAGAAAAAGGGTTGCATTATTATCTCTTTGATTGTGTAAACATTAAAATTCTGATTGTGAATTTTTTCTCCAACACTACGTAGTGCCCCTTTAATGTCCTGCTGTCTCTAAATATCAGCCAACATCCCAGGGTTTCCCCTATATGCAATTGACTGTGGCACACAGCCACGGCAAAATAAAAGCCGCCACACCAAAATTCAGGCATAAATAAATCCAGTTTTAGAGAAAGGAAATATTTTACCGTCATCTTCCACCGCAGTCTTTGACGTTAACTAGCATGTTGGATATTTCACTTGATAATTAGCTAGAGGATTAAAATGGTCACTTAGAGCGGAGTCCTGCACGGGTCACCGCATCCGACCAGTTTTCCGACACAACTTACATTCCGCACCCGAGCCGACCCGGTATAAATTGATACCGACGCCCGAAGGAAAATTGGACGGACGCAATTTTTAAAAGTGAAAGTAAGACAGCATAGAGGGAATGAGTTCTGGGAGGGCGCAAGCACACCTGGATGAGCTCATATTAAATATAAATGCTTATCGTTTGTGTCGCTAATAATGACTGATGATAAGTGACGCCTTGAAAATGGCAATCGTAAAACCCGACTCACCTCTCCAGGCGTCTGTGTCCGACACAGTAGCCTACATTATTTTTCACCCGTGCAGGACTCTGACTTAGATAACTCCTCTCTTGAAACAAATAATTAAAATAGCATTTCTTTACAATATTAGAGTTCATGATTGCTGTGTGAGAGCATTATAACCAGAGAAAAAAAAAGAAATTCCCTAAGTAGCCTATGACATAAGTATAAATATTACAGTATGATGACCCAAACTGACACACACACACACACACACACACACACACATACATACACACCCGCGCCACAGTCTCAGAAAATACTGGGGGAAATGCTGCATCCACTGTTTTGGGGCCTTTTCAACTTTCTTGAAGAGCCTCTGTGTGTTCATTCTCTAATCGCACTCTTTAACACAAATAGATATTTGAAAGGACAAATTAAGAAGATGAAACACGAGTTACAATTACAAAGCATGTGGTTATGCCTCACAGTAACAAGGTCCTCATTTACTGAATGGATCTTCAGCCACACCAGCTTTGCTTAATAAAAGTTGCATGTAAGCAATTGGGTTGAAAGCATTAAAAAAATTAATGAAATATGTTTGTATAACCTCTGTTTTGTGCCTGATCTTTTTCAATCAATCAGTGCAGTTGTGTGGAATCACTTGACTAGTGCAGAACATTTCAATTATTTGAGTGCAGTAAGACTTCATCAGCTGACAGCTTTTTAGCTCTAATACAGCATTTAGAGGTTCAATGCCTTGCTCAAAGGAGCTATACTGCTATCCCCATTTACACTTATTCATGTGTAGAGGACTTTCAGGGACTCTCACATCTAGCAGCCATAGCGGAGTCCCGAGCTCTTATTAGGGTTTTACAAAATTAGAGATGGGAATCTGGCACCTTACTCTTCAATTGAATTCTAGATGGCTTTAAAAACAGTGTATTTGTAATGATCCATAAATCAAACAAACATACATTTTCTCCCATTTCCATTGCCCATTCTTTATCTCAGTGTCTTTCAGTGCCTTCTGCTGCATGTGAACATTGCACATGCTAACATGCTTGTCATTTATCTATCTTCTTTTAAGTATATTTTATATTTTTGTGTTTTTTGAAAGATATTTCTGTGTGAAGGGAAACTTGCAAATTAAGAATTTCATTGCCTGGTGCAAATCATGTGTATATGACAATAAAAAATCTTGAATCTTGAATCTTGAATCAAGCTCAGCCATCCTCACCATAACTGAAGAAATTGACTAGCTTACATTCTAAACAAATCTAACATGTTTTCATTCTAACCCTAACCTAACCCTAACCCATCGAATTGGTTCAGCCATCAGAAACATACAGCCCAGTCTTACAAAACTTTTGATCCTCATTATGTTAAGAACTGGGTTTTCAACAGCAAGGTCTGGAGACTCCTACTTAACTGGCACAGGGACAATCACAGTAGCAGTTTTGTAGCTAAGGTCAAAATGAACCATGATCATGAACTTCTATTAATCTTAACCAAATGTGCATTCTTGGCGTATGTGTTCTTTGAGACAAACTCCTCTGTTTCTGTGATCTGATTTTGACATGCATTGAAACCGACGCGGCAGTGCTCTGTCAGCTGCACATCTGGTATTTCTCCTCCATCTCTTGTCAATCTCAACAGCACATCTGGTAAAGCTATGGATGCTTTCTCATTGGCCAATATGCACAGGCAAGATCTGACCTGACTTATAATTGGACAGGTGGGTGCTTATTAAAATCTAACCAAAGTGGAAGGCAGGGTATGTGGATGTCACAGCCCTACCAATCAAATCGTTGTGGTTGGATTTAGACGTTAGAAGTTTATGAACAGTTAAGTGTCATTATGGAGTTAAAGCCTGAAAAACTGCAACCATAAAGGCAGATTTGTACACAGTCTCAACTTGGGGCAAAAAAATCCCCTTTCATAATGTTAAAAAGACCATGTTGAGTTTTTTTTACCACTAGTGGCACCACGTTTTGATGAGGTCTCTGTTTGGTTTGTATCTCGAGGTCCTCAAGTGCGGATTTATATGAACATGCGAAAGCTTGTGGGTGACGCAAAACACACCTCCTCACGTGGATATTCCACTGATCAACAGCTGATTATGTAAAGAAACATACAACAACAATGCTGGTTACCCTTTTAAAGTCTGGGCACCTTTGAAAATGTGTTTACAGCGCAAAAATCTTGAAGTAAAGCTTTGACATTTTCTAACTCGAAGAACACAATAATTGTCCCAAGTTAAATAAAGCCACTTGTGCTTTTAATTCTAATCTCTTATGGATACTCACGATTTGTAGCCCTTTTAAAAATGCTGTAAATAGTCAAAATGCATTTGACTTTATTTACTAGAAGACCACACTGTGGTTTTGCACTAGTGAGATGGAAGAAAAGTGGTACCACTGAAAATTGCCTGTTTGGAGCCGTCCAGTTCAGAGGCTCAAATCTGGGAGAGGAGAATCAAAGTGTATACAAATAGTGGCTGCACCACTGAGGCAGAGGAAAGTATCTGAAATGTAACATCTGGGAAAAGCAGGTGTGCTGCAATGTTTTTTTTGTTTTATGAGAGAGCAAGAAGCATTAATCAAATTATTCATCATAAAGTTATTTCCTAGACCAGCACCACAAGACAAAAAAGAGCCTCAATGCAAAAACCTGTTGTTTTCCACATGACCTCATCTTTCTGCCTTCAGTTCATTTAACAACCTTTATAATTGCTTGTAGTTCAATGTTTCCCCTTCAACAAATTTTCAAAGTTGAGCAGCACAACAAAAACAAGTTATTTGCCAGCTAGGCTAATTTACATTTAAAGCTTTAGCTAATACCATGCTATATTGAAAAGTTGGAGCTCGGTGTTCCCAACTTTGCAACTTTATTGCTAGATTTGGTGACGTTCTTCCCCCATTTAGAGACTTTTTCTTTTTTTTTCCCAAATAAGCACCACACTGATAAATCTAGTGACTTTCTGAGCATACATTAAAGCTGCTGTAAGTGTTGTAGTAGTTTTAGCTAACTTCCCCCCTTTTTGTAGTGATTAATCCCCTTCCTCCTCTTTACATCATCACATGAATTTGCAGCAGTCATCGCCAGCAATAGCAGCAAACAAGAGGATCCTGATCTCTGCTAGGTCATGAGCAGATGGGACTGCCCCTTATGGAGTTCTCTGTCCTGATTGGACAAAGTGGGCAGGGGTACCAGAAAATATTGTTTTTCTCTTTAACTGCATGAGCAGAGGGAGGAGCAACTTGGTTTTAGATTACTGGCACGAGACGAGCTCCACTCGATGTTAAGGAGACTTATTGCATCTCGCGCAAGCACAGAACGTACACGCTACTGTGTAATTGGCAGCCGTCGAGGCAGTATGTTTCAATGCAACTTTTCTGCCAAACGGGTCAGACGAGAGGCAACGTAGTGGTCGGATAAAGACAGTTGGCTGTTGGATTGAGTCTGGGCTGTGTGTGGGGGCTTAAGGGGACTCTCTCTCCTTTGATTTTAGCATAGTTTTGCTCTCATGATCCACTGGAAATAACACCCGCAACTGACCATGCATCTGTTTCTAAGGACTTATGACTTAAAAAAAACATGGATGCAGGTGTCTAGACAAAGGGCAAAGTTTTAAGGTTCAAAGCAGCAGCACTCACACATGCATTCATGGTCCCAAACATGGAGTGGTCCTAAGGCCGAAGATAAACTAGCTTTTAACATCGCATTTGGGTACGCATGAGGGCTGGCTCATGTAACTTGCATTGGCTTGAAACGTCCGTTATGCATATCCTCAGAACTTGATACTACACAAGATTCAACGTGCACATGAACGGTAGGAGCAGTATGCACCAGTATGGGGATGTGACAGGGTCAGGAGTCAGTAAGCATGCATGCAGCAGCAGGGATGCCAATGCGAAAACAAGTTGACACCTGCTATGTAGTTGCATACTCAAGCACTATGCGTAGTACATACTGTAAGCTAGTACGTGAACAATTGAATTCACGAGTGGTTGTCACAGCTGTTAAGTTTTTTTTGCATAGAAAAACTTTTTGCATTTGAGAGACTAATTAGACTAATTATTGTCTGGTTGAACCCTTTGGATTACATGAGCAGTTTGTGCTTATAAGCCATCTTGTAGTTTAATAAATAAACCAATTGAACTCATTTAAATCATTTGTCAATAAACGAAATACTTACTTCTGATTTCTTAACAATACAGAATTAAATACAGCTGTAACCCATCTGAATTCAAGTTTGTGTGTTTTAACTGCACACCACTGCCTGCTGTGTCTTCTCCTCCCCAGAGTCATAGTCTCAGTCACAGCCAATGTAAATCACCTCTGTACTGTGATGAAATTGACCTTAGTCGTCCTTGGGGCTTGTCTACAGTCCCAGTTTGGTGTCCAGCTGTGTTCACTCTCACAGAAGGAGACCAAATCCAGTTGAACGGGGCCCTATCGCCCGATGTGCCTACCCAGAAGAGGTTACACAGAAGGAAAATGGGGTAGTTGGCAAAAATAAAGGTGCAGCCACTGGTCCTTTGTTGATGCTTCGGAAATTAAACCAGGCTCAGAGTGATTCTTGAAGGCAGTTTGGCACCACTACACTGTGTGACAAATGTTTGAACACTGACACAGCTGGTATGGGTTGGAACAAAAAGGCTTCCAGTGCATTTGTCAGATGAATCTTTACTTTAAAAGTTACTTGGTTTACTTTAATGCATCTAGTCGGCCCTGTGCTCAATGTGTGACAATAGCACCAACATGGACAGCTGCATTTTTAAAAAGTTTAACACTGCCAATATTGAAACTCGCCGCAAATTCATTCTTCCTTTTTTTTTTAACCCATCCATCTTAAGATGTACAATTCACATGTGAACTTGATAAAAGTGACTGACTCAAATATTTCAAATAGGCTATAAGCATAAAAAACTTACCTGAGAGAACAGGAAGCAAAGAGATCCCATCAGAGCTCAAGTATCGACACATCTGGACTGCATGTGTGGTTGACTTTTCTCTGTACATTACAAAGTGAAGAATATTTATATATAATACATATCTCATTTAACTCGCTATGACTAAGCATTCGTCATACATCACAAGAAGTCCCTCTCATTCAGAGTCATCACTGTAAAGGATGTATTCAATTTTTAACGAGCACAATGGCAACGCACTTCTCCAGCAGGTCCCCTGGGCTCCCCACGTGACACGACAACTGTGTAATTATTACCCTGGACCGCAGTGAAATCATCAAATATGAAAGGCGTGAGGGAGACGGGGGAAAGTTTCAGAGGAGGAAAGGGTAGGAAGAGGCAGAGGACGAGAAAAGAAAAGGGAGAGGCGAGGGTGGCGAAGACGAGGAGGAGCTGGTAAAGATGGAAGAGATGATTATGCAAAAATACGTTTTTAAGTATAGCCAATATACATTATTTAGTTCTGAAAAATATCAGTGGAAAATAACTAGGTTTAAGTACAATGCAAAATACAGGTATTAACCTCAGTTTAGAAGCTTTATTTTTTCGTTGGCACAGGACATTTAACGCAACTACAAAATACAAAATAAAATCATGTCGACACCTCCCGCCAAAGCAATTGACTTGAACTGTCATCAGGATTTGCAATACTGGCTTTCAACCAATACATTTGTATGTGCTTTCATAGTCAGGCTCCAAAATGACAATAAGCACTTTATTTTTTGTAACCCTAACCCTGAACCGTGAGTTATAGTTTTGTGTAGTCAAAGCTGTAATGCTTTAAGTATCTGCGCATTCACTAAACAGCAATAAGCACAATATCTTCACATTAGTCAGTATTGTCTCTCTTTCAACCTTTAAATTAACTAATTATCCAAAGAATTACACATCTTTGTGTTGCGTGCATGTGAATGTTTTAACGTATTTTAGTCAGTTGAAAAAAGGGCGAGAAGATATAGTGCAGACCGCATTTCACCTAGTTTTCAACTACAAATCAACATTGGCGCTCACTGGGAAGTTTGTGCTACTGCTTGACTTTTGAAATCAATTGCGCATGCCTGAAATTACATTCCTTGGAGGGGGACATTAAAAAAAAAGGGTGGAGGTGACTTGACAGTGGAGATTGCACCAGAAGTGACCCCACAGAGGACCCCACTGATGCATGTTCGTTAGCTGCTAAGATATTAGGATTATCGGATGCTAACTGCTTAGCTAAGCTGATATTGTCATATCTACAGCATTGGCTGGCAATGAGTTGAACATTTTTAAATTTGGCATGTGTGAGTACTTGATAAGTAAACCATGGACAAGTGTGAATATTGTGGCCGAGCATCAACACTTTTTGCCAATTTAAACACTCCTCTGATGATGTTCTTGTTGCTCCTACAACACAGAAGCTAACGGACACAGTTAGCTTGTCACCCTTATTTGATTGCAGACATTTATGTCCATGGCTTTAAGCTAAGTCACTGCAATTATATTTAGCAAAGCGATAGAATAACAACTGACACAGGCGCAAAGGATAAGATACTGTAAAATGTTATATTTCATCGTGGCTACAAGTTTCAACACCAATTTTAAAATCTATCACTGAAGCAGTCTGTGAGATAAAAACAAAAAAAAATCTTACCTTTCTTGAAAGTGTTGTTTTCCAAATGGTCAAGTGGTCTGCTTCCTGTCACACACGAGATGCCAACAAGGGATTCTAAGTGCAGTTGAAGTTGAGGTAAAAGATTTAGAGGACAGCCTTCCATTCCGACACCCCTCCATTGCGAAACCCCTCCATTCCGAAGCACCCCCACTCCGAAACACCGCTATCCGTGGTGCTAAAATCCCAACTTCCAGCCGCACTCCCACAATTCTGAAGTGGGTTAAGGTTAGGGTTAGTTTGGAGTGGGGGGTTTCGGAATGGAGGGGTTTCCCCAATAGCCTTTTCGGAATAGTGTGGTCTTTGAAAAAAAGGGAAACCTCGCCATTATGATGAATTGAAGTCTATGTTCGGAACAGCGGGGTTTCGGAAAGGCGGGGTGTAACCAAGATTTAAGACTGTCAGATGTTGAGCACAAACGTGTTAAAATCCACTGTTGCGAGTACTTCAGCTTTACAGAGATAACCCTTCCACCTGACAGGTGTAGCATATCAAGATACTGATTAAATTGCGTGATTACTGCAGGTGTGCTGCTTTGGACTGGTCACCATAAAATGCCCCCCTAAAATGTGCAGATTTATCTTGAAAAAGGCATTTATTAGACACTGAACTATGGATTGAACTAGCTAGGGTTACTTGTGCTTTCCGAGCAGGCCTGTCCCTCCAGAGTGGTGGGTGGAGTGAGGTCATTATGAGCTACCTGGTCTGTGGCCTAGTCCACAAGTATATAGGGGGTTTTTCTTTTTAGATAAAAGTTTTTTTTTTCGTCCATCAGTGTAGAAAGGTTGGATGATATATGCACACTCATAGCATCTTCCCAGTCCAAATACATCCTTCCTGATTTCCGAGAGCGGTATCACCGTTCTGCTAAAGGTTATATGGGAGAACTGCAGCCAAGCAGTAGACTTCAGCTGGAAAAGCATTCATGGGTGAGTGGCACTACTCATTAGGTAGGGAAGGTATGCTGTAGGTAATTATGCACATGATGTTAATGATAATGGATGAAAAGTTGTTGTTTTCTTGCATTTACAGAAGTCTTTATAAAATTCTAATTTTCTGCAATGTGCATGGCAACGACAGTGCGTTTCAATGAAGGGGAAGGATTGTGGTTAGGGCTTATTGACTACGATTTAAGTTATAGAAAATCTAGATCGACTGCAGCGTGACAACAGAGCCTCGGTCCTCCGTGGTTCGATGCATTCAGGGACACCACTGATTGCAGATCACCCGCGTTTCGTGAATGTGAGAAAGCAAGCCATTACACGCCCTGTATTGACAGCTGTGGACGCACATAAGTAAAGTCACCTGCATTAGAGTCTAAAGCTATACACACCTATCCTGGTTCATTTTTTCAATGAACACTGAGGGGGACAGGCTAGCTTCCCGTGGGAATTACTCGTCCACTCTGCTCTTCCTGCTTTTGTTTGGCCTTGTGTCCTTCTTGTTTTTTGTTTTGTCTGTCCCTCTGTTTGTTTAAACCTTCTCATAAAATAAATATGACATGTATTAGGCTGACTGGAGTCCACATTTTAAGTCCATGGAGTCTGAAAGATGATGCCATGTTTGGATACCCCCATAACCTTAAACACGGAGTCTTCTCTGACCAGATCACACGCAACATCCTAAATTACATGAGCGGATTAGATGTGTTTTCAAATTCCACACGACTGAGATCCAAGCATGCCGCACGCTTTTTTCCCTTTGTTTCCGCTGAGATATTCATCGGCGAACTATCCCGACCACCAACAGCAAACACTGTCATGTTGATATTATCAACAGAGAGTAATTGATGGGACGGTGTTTGTTGTCACGGCATCCTGCGTAACATGCCACTTTCCGCTCCATGGAAAATTAAACAGGAGCGCAGACGGACACGCACCTATTAAAAAGAGATGAAGGCAGCACACGCAAAGTCCAATAGGAAGACTAATGCAAACACACACCACATGTACTTTTACAGGGACAGATGTGTGGTGGCACACGGAGCAAACACACCTGACAGAGAAATGAGTGATGAGGATGAGACGAAAGGATGGTACAACAGGAAGGGAAAAGAGTCAAACAAATGGGGACATGGAGGAGAGGAGGTCAGGCTGAGAAGAAAAGGAGGAGAGGGGGGAAAAAAAGGGAGGAGAAGGTGGAGAGGGTTTTCGCTGATGTGCTCTAGTGCCTCCCAGACATTTAGTCAAATAAACAGAGGAGGAAGAGAGTGATGGCCGTGGGTCACACACACAGGATGGTGTGTGTGTGTGTGTGTGTTAACGACCATGCGTCCCGTGGCCCTGACGGAGCTGACGCCTCCCCACAGGCTGCCGGACATCTCAGAACACACTAAGACCTCACAGCGAGAGAGTGCGTTTGTGTTTACACAGTGTTGGTGTTGATTATAGACTACTGGTCTTTAGGGACTAGCGCGAAGAGTGTCTTTAGTGTGAGAGAATGTGTGTCGGTGTAACAGCGATAAATCTTTATGAGAATAGTGCGTGTGTTTTGTCAGTGTTACAGCTGAAGTTTGAGAGTAAATGATGTGGATCGTTCTCATAGTAGTAAAAGGGGAAGAAGAAAATCCAACTCAGAAGTTTAATTTGAACAATATCAATGAACATGTTGTTGAAGGTTCTCTGTCGTCCAGGTCATTGTAAATAAAGGTGCTGAATCTCAGGCAACTGGGCTGGTTGCAGTTTC
This sequence comes from Sparus aurata, assembly GCF_900880675.1. Taxonomy (NCBI): domain Eukaryota; kingdom Metazoa; phylum Chordata; class Actinopteri; order Spariformes; family Sparidae; genus Sparus; species Sparus aurata. Next base: position 7,441,635 of record NC_044200.1, read on the forward strand.
CTGAAGACCTTTCAACTCTCATCCAAGAGGCTTCTTCAGTTCTAACTGACTGGAGGGGAGTTGCAAGGTTTTAAACTCTGTGTGGGAGTGTCCTTACAGAGTTGCTAACGACTCGTGTGAGTTCTGAGTTTTAGAGTTATTAGGGCCACTTGTGGGTCGTTGGTCAAAAATGGTCTTCATCTGGGTTGCTAGGGCTAGGTGAGCCAATGTGTGAATGGTTGTAAATCTGTCCAGGTAGGGAACTCTGTAGCGCTGTAGGTGGGTGATAAGTAATGTATAATGGCGAGATCCTACCAATAGCTACGAAAAGAAGGTTATAGAATAACTGCAAAAACTGGAGAAAAAAAAAAAAAAAGGACAGCAAAGCCATTGACAGACCAATATGGCCATTCTTATAATCTGTGTCCAATATGTTTTTTACCGCTACATTGTTGAAACATTATTTCATTTAAGCAAAGCTTTCTTTACACTGCTTTCTTTACACTTACTTGTAATACATCACTTATCTTATAAATCCCTGCTCTTCCTAGCTGCATGCCAAAGTGTCCTTGAGCAAGATACTGGACCCCAAATTGCTCCGCCTTCAGTGTATGAATGTGCGTGTGAATGGGTGAATCTGAAAAGTGTCTGTAAAGCGGCTTTGAGCGGTCAGTAGACTGGAAAAGCGCTATAGAAATGTGAATCCATTCACCATTCATACACATATCCTCCAAAATATATGGTACAATAGAACAGCGGACTTCACTGTTTTTCAGGCCAAGAACCCCTTACCTGGTAGAAAGGTGGAGCAGAAATTGTATTAAATTATTTTATATATAAAATTGAGCCCACCATGCATACAGTAATAAGCTATCAGTATAGTTATTGCTAACACAGATGAATCACGGGTGGACCACCATCAATGTCGTGTAAATGAAATGGGTTTTTTTAGTATTTTGCTTTTACAAATGTATCGGTGCTGATAATATGTTGACTTCAAGTTAATGTGTAGTTCAGAAAAACACACATATATGATCAAACAATGATATGGAGCCCAGTATATAGATAGTTTGGGTTCTATTTGAATTCGTGTCCTTCTCCAGATTTCCACCCCATCTGGATCTGGAATTTAGTTTGTGTTGCTCGCAGCGGACATTTAAAACATTTAACAGGCTAACCCTCAGCCAGACACACACTTGCACATAAAACACAGAATCTCAGTGTATGGGAGCCCACACTTTGCCTTCACCTTCACACCGTTAAGGCCTCTACACCGTCTCTCTCCTTTCTGAAAGAAACGTTATAAAAAGAGAAATCAGGGGAAAGACCGGCGTCGATGATTATCAGAGCAGAACGCTGCATAATTCATCCGGCTCTGTGGGGAGAGAGACAGGAGCGGGATGAGTGATGGAGTGAGAGAAGGTAAAAAAGTAGGTGAAGGAGGAAAGGAAGGGGAAATCAGCAAAGAGCACAAAGAGGAAAAGGGAAGAGAAAAAGGAGGGAGGAGGAGGAGTAGGTCAAATGTGACAGGAGGTGAGGCAGTGGAGGGTTACTGGAGGACAGAGGAGGAGGACAGACAGAAGTTGAGGAGGAAAATGAGGATGGAGAAGAAGTGCAGCAAGCCACTAACCCGCTCTGAAAAACACTCAGTGCAGATTTATTATAACCTCGTCCTCAGTATTTTTCTAAACGTAATTAAGTATCTGTAGTTTGACTAATATTAATCACACCCAAACTATAGCCGTGTGAAATCTGCAAACATTTGTAAGAATCATTTGGAACTCTGTAAGGGCCCGGCAACGATTCTGTACACAATATGCAAAAATCAACGAACCTGAAAAAAGAAGGAGGGGTCATTACGTTACTGAATCTTGCTCTGGGGCCAGGCTGTGGTGTCAGCTGTGCTCAAGTCGAAAGATGAGATTGGGAGATGCATGGAATTTCTTCTTTTTTTTTTTTCATCGACACATTTTTCATTCACTGACTTTGTGTAGTTAAGGCTCCGTTTGATCACAATATTATCGGCCCTGTCGATCATTTGGGGGCCAAAATCTTGTTAACCTTTTCTCTGGATTTTGTTCTTCTGAGTTATTTCTTCATCAGAAGTCATATGATGTAGATATGTTGGGTTATAGTGTGTTTCTCCATGAATATCCTATTTACTTCCAAATCAGCTGTAACCAAAGCCCTAATGACCCTCTGTGGTAGAAAACATGGTACATAATTATCTTACTGGTAGTAACGCCTTTTTTTTTTCTTTCCAGAGCATCACAGTAGTCACAGAGGTTCTTTGGAAGTAGTTAGAAAGAGTCTCGGACTGTCCTTTTGTGCTGAACAAGCTGGTGCAGGAATAGGTGGTATGACGGTTGTCTAAAGTGGTGTTTAAAGACAATGGAGACGGGGAAAAATGGTACAGACTGGACCGAGGTCTTTGCAGTACAGTTCAGGCATGTTTTACGTTACGTGTCTTCCCGCATTCCCTCACTGTTTTCCAGCATTTTATCACGGGCACACATACGTGACATTTTTATTTTTGTTATTCACTTTTTTGCTAAAAGAACCCAGGCTGAATTTGAAGTCTTAAGGCTACTCCCAGTAGATGAGAAGGTGCCAGTTCAAGTAGTGATAGTGTGGAGTATTTCAATCAGTCCAGAAAGATCTTACTAAATACACAAACTTTTTGTTTTAACGACTGAATAAACTGAATAAACAAACTGGCCTTAAAAGACAACACCGTTTATACCGTTTTACTTTGTTTATATGTGGCGGACCCTGCCAGCTTTCTGGCTTCAAACAGCGTTCTCTGACCTTAATTTTCCTCTGAGACCATCTTGTTTTGGAAAAAAAACTCTATATTTTTCAGTCTGTGTTATTACCTCATTAATATTGTAAACATTAAAATTCTGAGTTTGAATGTGTTCTCAAAAACTACATGGTGATGATGACTTGTTAACGCATATAAAGTACAATCTGCGATAACAATTTCAAGAATTGCATGTTTCATTTTTAATTCTATATATTAAAAGTAGCCGACTGGTGATTTCAATAATGTTTTTACCTACAACAGCGAGGGAAGTGGTGGAGTAGGACTATTACTTTGATAATATCAACATATTTAACTAACCATTCATTGATTTGAAAATGTTGTGTTATCTTTGTAAAAAGTAATAAGAATGTGCTCATGTGCTACAGGTTTGCAGCTGTTATTTCAGAGTGTAAAAAACATTGACATTTGGTCTACAAAACAAATGTTTTTTTCCAAATCGCACGCCATTGTGGGGTCACTGAAATGAGTGCATCGGCTCTTCGGCCACTTGCTCAGATTTGCATACAAGGCCGGTCTGCTTGGCATGTCATGTATCACCTGAAGCCATTTGTCAAACTTTGATGACTGTAATGACAGTTTGAGTAAAAAGGCCGAGTGACGTCACAGAGAAGGAATGCACTTTGACTAGACGGGAGGGGAGTAATGGTTTGACAGCGCTGGTGTTTAGCGGTGATACATGCAGTGAAAACCTCGACGCAAATGTGCACACAGTGTTGGTGTGGAGGACAATGCATCATGAGTATGTGTGTGAAGCTGTCTGTCATTATCTTTGTTGAATCCTGGAAGAAACAGAACTTCAGTCACACGCCACAAGACACGTTTTCATTATTTACTGTCAAACACTTATTTTTCCCTAATATTTCAAAACTGATATAAAATCTGATACGTCAATTCTGCTAAATTAAACTTAAATTGGGTCTGCGGGTTTACGGGCTAATCTCAAGTAAATGCTATAACCCAAAGAAAGGCCTGTGTGCAGAAATGCAGCGGCGTGTTGTGAATTAGTCAAGGTTAATAGAGTCTTTTGAATTTTTCAAGAGACAAGCGCCTCCAATCCATTGAAAACCAGCCCCTTAACTTCTCTTTGGTTGAATGAGCTGCTGAGTTGAGCTTAATTCAGTCTGTCTGTGGATAAAGCTTCACATCCACAGACATGTAGCTTCACATCCGCAGACATGTAGCTTCGCATCCACAGACATGTAGCTTCGCATCCACAGACATGTAGCTTCACATCCACAGACATGTAGCTTCACATCCGCAGACATGTAGCTTCACATCCGCAGACATGTAGCTTCACATCCGCAGACATGTAGCTTCACATCCGCAGACATGTAGCTTCACATCCGCAGACATGTAGCTTCACATCCGCAGACATGTAGCTTCACATCCACAGACATGTAGCTTCACATCCACAGACATGTAGCTTCACATCCGCAGACATGTAGCTTTACATCCGCAGACATGTAGCTTTACATCCGCAGACATGTAGCTTCACATCCGCAGACATGTAGCTTCACATCCACAGACATGTAGCTTCACATCCGCAGACATGTAGCTTCACATCCACAGACATGTAGCTTTACATCCGCAGACAGCGTTTGAATCGCTGAGAACGCACAGACGTCGACATGAGATCTCACTTTTTATTGCATACTTAATCGGCTACTTCTTCTCTGGCTCCATTCTTAAGCAGACCTATTATGTGTAATGAAGTGTTAGGGCCTGGTCACACCAGCATTTAAGAAAGGCATTTAATGGGGAAATCAATAAACTGCAATGGAACATCCATCATTAGTGGATTTACTGGGAATGTAAACCAATCCAAGTCTCTCACGTGTAAACAGTTTTAACCCACAAATCAACGCTTTTGTGGCCTCATTTTAGATGTTTCAGCCTCACGCTCACACTCCCCCACTGTTTGAATGGTGTCCTTGAGTTTTGCCTTGTGTGGGACTCTCTTTCCAGGTCTTTGTGGTACGGAGGTGGTTGCCTGCAGGGGGTTGGATTGCATCTGAATTGATTCACTGGTCAAGTGGACTAGTAGACCAAAAAAATCTACAGGCCAAGAATATGTTGCGGTAAAAGATGCACGGATGAATTTTGCCGTGCCATCTTCAGGTATCACCATTCTTTTCGTCATCGCAATTGGTTTGACCGCTGGCTCATGAAGAGACATTTGTCCAATAACAGTTGAACATGTACGCTACTTGACACACAGGAAAGAATACAGGGAAACCCACTTTGACCTGGCAACACAGGCCAGGTGGAGCAAGCCCAATCCCAGTACACCACTTGCCCCTGTTGTGAGCCCTTCCTCTCCATCTTGCCCATTTACACCTCGCAGGACCCCCTCCAGAGAGAGAGAGAGAGAGAGAGAGAGAAAGGGCTCATGTGGAGGAGACAAGTGTGAGAATATGAACAGAAGTGTCCACAGGATATAAAAACTTTCTTTGATGACGAAGCCTTAAGTTATTCTACAGTTCTGTGGTTTATTGATAGTGTAGGAACTATAGTGCAGACTGGAGTCTCTGTTTACAGTGACAAACACACTGAGACTGTTTCTCTCTGGCATTAACTTATGTCATCGGTGATCGGATCACAAGGGGGGCGGCTCGCAGGTCCACACCTGGCCCGAGGCCACGCATCTCAAGTGACCGCTTGTGATCAGATCTTGCTTCCCCGCTCTATATCCAAGTAAATACATACATCACTTGGACAAACAGACATACTGTTTTTTACAAAAAGACATATAGAACGTTACATAACGTTTTTATGCTCCTCCTGACTCAACAACTCACAAAACTGAGTGATTTTATAAAGGAGTCTGGGGAATTTCTCTCCCTCTTCATCCTGTTGTTAAAGAGGCCCTATGTAGATTTTGAGAAGAAATTCAAACTATTTACAATATTAATGAGGAAATAAGAAAAACTTTGTTCCAATAAATGAATAAACAAGCTGTTCTCAAGAGGAAAATAAAGTCCCAAGATATTCTGTTTGAAGCTAGAAAGGTGGCAGGGTCCGCCACATAGTTAAAAAAAAACTGATACAGTATAAATTGTTTTGAACTTTAAGGTCAATTTGTTTATTTAGTCATGAAAACAAAGAGAGTTTAGTTTGTTTAGGCATTAAAAAACAAAATCTGTCGATGGTCTGATTTAAAGATCTTCCTCAAAACTACGTAGTGCACCTTTAACTGCAGCTGATGTGGCTGCCTTGACAGATAGTGTGTTGCTGCTGCTATAGCGCAAAACGTTCTCGAATTGTTGTTGATAACATCATTATATAGACTGAATACTCAGCACACCCAACTGTGACTGACTTCCTGCCTCCCTGGGCAGGGTGAAGTGTCAGCACTACATGGCCTTCCAAGGTTCCAAGGTTTTCTGAGGCACACTTCAAACTGAGGGTTATGAAACTCTCCGTTGTTCAGTTAAGGGTTAAGGGAGCATGGGTTGATAATAACCACTAACATTACTGTCCAGTTAAAGCGGCAGTGTTCTTCAGATTTGACTTTACCGATAGCGCAAAGTTGTGAATGAATTGTGAGCATCCACACTTTTCTATCTACATCAGATAAATGGCAAATTGCATTGATATCATACCAAGATTGCCGGAGAAACCGCCACAACACAGTGGAAACGTCCGGTCACATCTGTTTACATAACGGCATCGTCAACAACTGATGATGTCTGAGGGTCCTGAAGGGTTGTCCCACTTCATAGGGGCAGATTTCACCCACTACCCCTTCTAACTACATCCTGGGGGGTGGATGAAATTGGGAACGTTATGAAGCCTGAACCTTCAACTGAATCAAAGAAGCAGCTGCAGTTACATCAGTGTGTGGCCACACTGGGCTGTACCTGTGAGTGTGAGGCAGGGCGTTGCTAAAGGAGCTAAGCAAACTTTCCCTGAGCAAATAAAGGTTAATTTAATTTAATATCGACATGCAAACACACACGCGCACACTGTACACAAGCGGTGAACGGGTGAGGAAAGAAAGAAGTTGCCTGTTGAAATGTGATAATGCTTTGTTCCCTGAAAACCACCGTGAAGGCCAATATTTACATCTGCGTGGGCGCACATGCGCCATGTTTCTTTTGTCCCTTTGATTACTTGATAAAAATTAATCCCATGCGTGCGATATTAAAAATACTTATTGCAGAGTTAATTCTGACGACTGGTGTCCTGCCAAAAGGGTTTCCCTGCCTTTGACCCAGTTCACATTGAGAGAGGCTCAAACAGGAAGACGCAGGACTCGGAATGGATGAGAAACCAGGTATGATTTATTCAAATTGGGGACAAAACAAGCAAGAGTTGATGTGTCATTCCTTGTTATAAAACTGTTTTGTTGAATTCCACAAAACGAAACCTTTACAGTGTTTGAAAAACTCTTGAATGTGATGTTCGTGCGTGTGCGTGATAAAGCCTCTGGTTATTTTTAAAATGAGATGTTATTATGATAAGCGGTGCTAACAGTTTGTACGAGCAGGGGTCAGAGCTACTAGGTTTTTTCAAAATATTCCTTTTACTCAGGAATTATGTCCAAGCAAGATGTTACAAAAAGCCAAGTGAGAGGGTGATTTGTCTCCCACAGTTCATGAGAGGCAAAAGCTGAGTGCTGTAAACAGTCACCAGCCTTAACAATTAATTACATATTTACAAGGAAAGTAAATATAATGTCAATTTGCTCAAACAGAGTTGTAATTTATTTTCTTGGCTTCTGTTCCCGGCCTGTTCAGCTCTTAAGCTAAAAGCTGAATAAAGTGCACGGAAACACATGAACAGCAACATCAAGTCAAGGCTCTCATTTGTCTGACCGGGACGCTACAACATCTCCGACTCTGCATGTCTGAAAAAAATAAATAGTACATGAAAAAAAGGCTTTCCTCCTGCTCCGCCTCTCTATTTGTTCAGACAGACAAGTTGGATTAAGACTACAAGCTGCTGCCTGAGGAGAGAAAACTCTTTACCTCAGAGAATGGACGGCCTCGGCGGGGCTTAGTGCCGTCGCAGAATCTGTTGACTTTACAAATGACTGTGAGTGATAGTAACAGGTATGTATGTATGTCTGTGTGGCCGTGCGTTAACGTGCATACATTATAGGCGTCTGCGTGTTTCCAGCACGTCAACACCCACAGCGGGGTGAAAATAATAGCGCTCTGTTCCACATAAGCTGGTTTGTATCCTGTCTGACGGACGCTGAAAGACAATTAAATGTGTTGATTAATAGCAGTTGTGTTTGGTGGGAAGCCAACGGCACACAGGGCTCGCCAAGGCATTTTTTTTTTAAGCGGTTGTATCCTGCCTCACCTAAAAAAAAGAATGCCTCTCCAACAGCATAAGGAATTACCATCATGTTTATAAAATTTGATATCAGGTTTATTAGGTGTCAGAGTAGATAGAGGACGCAGTGTATATCACCATTCCCAAGACTACATGACCATTCCAACGTACTAGCAACAGACCTTCATCGTACCCAAGCACTTCTGTTAGGTTTAGGAAAAGACTTGGTTCAAGTTGTTAAGTTGCTGATGTAAGTTGAGCTATCAGTGTACCTACTCTTACGTTATGTGATATCACTCAACTACGTAATTATTATCAAAATTACTCACTATTGACTTTTAGTTTCAAATGGGACATGGACATTGGTCCGCTGGTCCACCCTCCTCTGTAAGCGGACTTAGGTCACCCATTCTACTACTTCATCTGATTTCCTCCGTCGCTGCAGTAGTAATTACTATGGCCACGAGAGGTCACTGTCAAACAAGGAACGTAAACATGATTGCAATAAGCTGCTTTCACAATCAACTTGTGTGGTTGTTCTACTGATGAGGGTGGGCTACAACATTCGAGGGCACACAGGCACCGATTTATAAGAGCAGGACCAGACGTGTGTGCAATTACAGAAAAAATGCTAACCATTCTGTCTTATAGTTGTTGTCGTTCCTTAAACAGGGAAATAAATATTAAATGTTTAGATTGCTGGATTCTTGTATGTTTACCCCATTCCTCTTTTTTCTTTTTTTACACTTACATTGGAACATTGTATGTAATTACTATTTTGGATACAACATCAACATCAGTGATGGAATGTTATTTAGTATATTTACTTCAGTGTTGTACTTAAGTACTATTTTGAGGTACTTGTACGCAAGTATTTCCATTTTCTGCTACTTAATACTTCCACTAGGCTAGGCTAATATTGTGCTATTTACACATGCTGAAGTCATTTGAAAAGTTTACTTACCAGTTACACTTTAGGATGATTAGAAAAATGCTGAATACAAGAATTGCCATTTATTGCCAGAGCATTTGAGACATGAGTACATTTAATATCAGATACTTTCACTTAAGTGCTATTTGTATGGGTGACTTTCACAGAAGCCAAGGTAAAAATGTAACACCATATCTTTACATGTACTCAAATATGGCTTTTGGGTACTTTTACAACAATGCATACAATAAAGTGCATGTAATATTAACCCAGATAGCAGTATAGATTGGCATAAAGTAGGATTTCTCCAGCAGATGTCCAGCTGTGTTTCAAAATCCCTCTTTTACAGGAACCAGGTTTCTCATCTACATTAGGTTAATGCATAAAGCCAACCATAACCTGATCACTTAATTACATGTGGACACTGCTGATTAAAACTGGGACTTGGGGATTTCAGCTAAGGTCTCTTATATGATAAGCAGGTGTTTACTCTATGTTCAACCTATGCTGGTGCAGTTTGAAAGGATTCAAATCCATATCTGACAGATCTGTTATGACTCAAGAATCAGGCCACTTCAGTTAGGCCATGAGGCCACGATTCAGCTTGGTATTAGTTGTAGGTCAAAATGGACCACAATGGACCAATAAATTCAAACTGAATTTTAACATTTACAATAATAATGAGGCAATAATACAAACTCAGGAATTTTTATTTTTTCCACGAGTGAAAAAACAAGCTGTTCTCAGAGGTAATGAAGAGGGTTTGTTCAGGCATTAAAACAAAAAAAAATCAATGAAGATCTTTCTCTTGAGATTAATATTTCTTCTCTGACACCGTAAAACCAAGATAAAAATTGGAAGCCTAAAGTTTGTTCAAGATACTCCAACTTTCAAAAACAGCAAAATTGTGCAGTGAAATTCAAATATCCAGCCATCCACTTGCATGTGGAGAACTAAATCTGCTGACAAATATCAAACTGTCTTGACAGTGATGGCCTTTCGATGAATGGAATAAAAAAGGATCATCGCTTTTAATCCATCTTTGTTTATCCCTGGGGTATAAAACTAATACACAACAAAGGACTGGTTTCCTCTCAGTATGGTAACAAAAAATGTCATACAACTCAGAGACAGGAGTCAATAGTACTAATCCATTTTGAAAGTAAACCGTGTGAACTTATTGTCCCATTAGCAGCCAAACTAATGGGACAATAACACTCCCTCTGGATCAGTAATGTCAATGTGTATTCTGGCAGTAGTTTTGATGCACCATGTTGCTTGCCAGCCATTATCTGTATTGCTAATATGTTATTTAAAAAAAAATGGTGTCTCTAGATGGAATTTTTGTGGCAACATAAAAAAGTAGAAGCAGGGTCTCATCCAAGAAGCTTTGTTTTTTCAATAAATATTCAGTGAGCTCTGATGTCACAAAGGTGGTGTGAGAGTCAGTGAAAAGATAATAAACTCAGATGATCCAGTGTTCAAGTGGTTGGAAATCGCACCCAGAACCATTCTTGTCAAAACACTTCTTCTAATTTCATTTATGCCGCGGATGTTTGGTTTGGATGCACCCAACTGGGTATCAGTATGTGTTTGTTATGATCAATTTTTTTTTTTTTTTTACAGACAATCTTTTGTGCCCTGCCCAACCAGATTCTAGTATTTGTGTAGGTGTTTTCCTTCATGGCCTTTGGAAAATGTCGAAGTTACTTGTCTGCTTACTGAGATATGGTCAATGTTCGTTTCTGTCAGCATCTGCAGCCAATTAAAGCCATTGAAACAGACAACTTCAGATGGATAGCTATCCATCTGTAGGAGTGTTTTGGAATTTGAACAAATGTGGGCAGACCAGAACTACAGGGAGAAGACATGGAAGAAGTCTTAGAGAAGTTGTTTTAAGAAGATTTTGCAGCGTTTTTATCTTTGGGCTCATCAACCTAATACCTTCTGTTCACATTTATGACTGCAGATTCAAAGTCCTCTAATGATTAATAATTTTAAAAATAACTTTTTTCATTGACAGCCATGTTTTAAGCCACCATTGACTACTTAATTCTCATTCCAAACTGGTGGGTAGGGGCATCATATGATCAACAAATGCTTCAGATTGACCCCAGATCCACTGGGGCTTTTAAAAACAGCTTTTAAAAACAAGCAATCACAGACATTTCAGCTCCAACTCTAATGGTCCCTGTTGGCTTAATAGCCTTTTTTAGACGTTTCTATGCACACAGTCAATTAGCTCAAGCAAATATTGTGGGACATTTGAACAGCATCACTAAAAGCTTAAGCATAAAGGACAGAGGAAAATCTCCAGACGATACATAATGAAACTTTTATCATCAAGATATTTTTGTTGTTTTTCCCGACAGCTCTGATGGAGCTCAGGATTTATCAGGAGGATAACTGCTATACTCCAAACGATTCTGCTGTAGGAACCTTGACTTTGTGTGCATTACCTTTTTGGAAGTGTAGAGGATCCTGTCATGTTAGCACAAGTTAGCTCATCTACACCACTGCCGTAAATACAAATCGCAGCTCTGTAACAACTTGTCTGATGTGATGTTGGTGCAAACTCCAAACAAATTCTCATTATGTCATAGAAATGTCTTGAAAACTTGTATCTTGAAGTAAACATGTATGTAACACTGTGATCCGACCCTCTCACTGAAGTTACATAACGCTGAAACAAGTGATCGGGGGCGGAGTTCCTGAGACAGAGACACCATTCAACAACTATCTAAATGATTCTGAAGCCAATATTTTAAGGTAAGAAAGTTACATAATGGAACGCTGTAACCAGGGTATTACCATAAATGCATCACAACTTTCTGTGCCGTGGGGTCCAGCAACTTGTCCACCACAGAGTGCATAATGCTGTCAGATAAGTCCATCCAAACATTAAATGACAATGCAGAAATAGAAGCGAGCCTCAAAGTCATCATCCCCCCACACACCTTAACACAATATGAGCAAGAGATAGTTTACCTTACCCTGCACCTCTCTCACTCTCTCTTTTTTTTTTTTTTACAAGTTACATACCTCCAACCATCTTCTCACCTTACTGCATACTCCAGTGTGTGTGTGTGTGTGTGTGTGTGTGTGTGTGTGTGTGTGTGTTGGTGTTTGTGACAGTGATCCGTCGCCTGGAGCTGAATGAGGACAGGAGGAGCACGGGAGGAGGGGATGTACACGGGGGAAAAAGTAAGACGGGAGGAGGAAGCACCAGGACGAACTTGAAAAAAGAAAACATACGCAGAGGTAAAGAAAGTTGTGGCATGGGGAAATAGAAGAGGGGAGACAAAGTGGGGTTGAAAAGAGAAAATGGGGAAAACGTGAGTCTGTCTGAATTAGATTTCTGCAAGAAACCCAGATGATCGTAGACTGAAAAAAGAGCTTTGGGAATGCGTTTTGAAAAGTGTAATAAGACCCCTCAATTGGCCAGTTAAATAAACAAAAAAGGGATTTGCCAAATTTACAAAAATAGATCAATAAAAACACAAATGTACAATATTACGAAGCTGTTAAGTTGCAGTTTTCCCACTGAGAACTTTGTGACTTTTCCCTCTGGGCCTCTCGGTTCCTCGGCTCAGTTGTTGGCTCAGTCTCATATTTACACTCTTCCGACACACACACATTCTCTCACACACACTGCCTTTATCTCTCTATCTCGCTCTGTCTCTTGTTTACACACACACATGCTCGCGCTTACATGAGCAACATTCAGTCTGCGAGGAAAAACACTCCCGCTTACGCAAAATATCTCATCGAAAGGCTGAGGATATTTCAATCAAGCTACAGAAGTGAAACACTGGCACTTTATTATGGCACACAGTGTCACTTACACAAGACCGCCCACTCATATGATCAGAGGGATCTTCCACCCCTGCAGGCGGTTTACTGGCCTTCAGGTCCACATGTTCGAGCACAGTGTCTCTACTCTATCCAACTATCCACCGCGATCACACTGCCAGCCCATTCTGTTTGAATTCAATCTGTTCTGTTTAGATTCTATTCATTTTTTGGGAGAAAAAAAAGAAGAAGAAGCGCACGAAACAAAGAGGAGAACAGAACTAAATCAACCCAGGCCCTTACATCTGCAGTTTGCTCAAAGGGAAAAAAAAAAAGACCTCAACATGTTTCTACTTAAAGTTAGACACCATCACACTACTCAAAATTTAAAATGAGAAATCATCGCCTCTTCAGACAACTTCCTTCAGCTCAGCACTTTCTGTCTGCAGACTCATTTTTTTCCGGTGCTAGTGCTTTGTCAAATTCTGCTTGTCGATGTGCTCTTGCCAAAACCAGTTCCTTTACCCTCTCCCACCTGTACCTGCAAGTAAAAACAGTGGTTGAACCAAATTAGCCTATGAGGAACTACTGGCAGCTACAGGTATGGTTTAGGTGTGACGACCAGCGAGAGAAGCGACTGTTCTCGAGAAAACCACAATGGTGGCTCCTCAACAGGTTAGCAAAGCTGCTGCTTTAGCTTCAGTTATATCAGAGCTGGAGAGTATATTTCATCGAAAGAAGAGCGCCACTGAAGGCTTTTCTGGTTTTTGCTCATCTTATTAAAGGTGCAATATGTAAGACTTTTAGTTTGAATCACTCACAAATGAACTTGACACGTGACACGACAGCTCATGTAGATGAGTGACAGCTGCAGGAGGCACAAACTTGACCAACAGGGCGCAGGAGGGCGGGGCTAACAATCAACCTCTTTCCTCATGGATTAGAGTATTGCAGCTTAAGAAAAGTGAGGATGTGCTTGTCTCAATTACATTCCCCCCCCCCCCCCCCCCCCCCCCCCCCCCCCCCCCCCTATTTACATAGACACACACACACAGAGGCCATCTGTTGTAAGGGCAAGTCCAATACCACGCACCGCTAACCTAAAGCGGGAGAGCATGTAGCCGGACAGGAACGGGAGAGAGCAGAAAGGGGGAGGGCAGGAGGAGGAGAAGGAGAGGATGGGAGAGGAGGTGGGAGAGGGAGGAGAAGACAGGAGGAGGGAAAGAGGGGGGTAATTCAAGGCCGCAGGTATAGTTTACCTTTCGTGGCAGCCAGACGGCAGGAGAGCTGCTGCGTTAGATCACTCTGCCAGATAGGAGAGAGGGAAAGGGAAAGAGAGGGTTTTCATGAGTGTGTGTGTGTGTGTGTGTGTGTGTGTGTGTGTGTGTGTATGAGAGCACAAGAGAGTTGTCGGGTTAGATTGCCCAGTCCGATAAGTCCGCAGTTCCCATATGGGAGTAGGAAGGTAACAGGTAACACTAGAATAAGTGGTCCTCCTGGAATAAATAGAGGCTTCTCTTCAATGAAAGGGGAATTCGGAAGGCAATTGAAATGTTTGTAGAGCTGAGGTGAGCTCCTAGTCTTAGGGGTCTGAAGAGACAGAGAATAAAGGCCAATGTATTTAAATCAAATTATGTGACCTTGATTGACAAATGATCAATGTTACAGGAAGTGTCAGACAACAAGTGATCTCCATCTGATGCCAAAACTAAGTAAAAAAAAAACAGTTTTGTTTTGAGGACTAGTATTACCTCGGGACCTCTCAGTTGCTATGATTGAGGAGGACCACTGTGAGCTTAATCCCGTGTGAATCTGTATCTGTAATTTGTTAAGTAAGTATTCCACTGCATATTACCTTCCATAGTTCACACAGCGCAGGGATCGTGTGATGATATCGGTCCCGTGTGGATCACCATCTTGGTGATTTGGTATTTTTTTTGGAACATCTGTTCTCCGTTGTCAGTCCGTAGAACTGTATGGAAGTATGAAATTAGATCACGGCTCACACGTTTATCAGCCGTAAAACAGCTCTGCGGTGAGATCGGCAAGATCGACGACCGAGAGTGATGACAGGGATGGTTAGGAGAAACTAAAAGTGCAGCCACAAAACATCTTTTGCTCGATCTACACGAGCTGCAAATGTGTATGCATTCATTTACTTAAATATCTATCTTAACGGACCCCCCATTAGCTAAATTCGCTTGGCACCAGGCGGTCCTCCTGGGGTCCAATGTGACGGGTGTGCTTGTAACACGTGCAGACAGCGGACAAATCAACTCCTAGCTGGTGATAATTGCTGCTGAAGAAACAGATGTTATATGGAGCCGTGACATCATATCCCGGCGTGAAAGTCAGTAAATGCAAGTAAAACACAGATGTGGCTTTTCCTGGTGTGTGCACCCCACGAAACACAACCCTGAGGTGGTAATTTGTAAATCGCTTGAGGTCCCTGGGCCAATAGGACTTCAGTGAGGACAGATCCTGCGGTTGATCTCTGTCTGTAAATAGTTACTCCTACTGTTGTGATCAAAGACACTGATCTGAAGGCTGATCTGCTAATAGCTGTCTAATAAATGATAATTATGGCTACTTCTGATCAAATTAATTTACAGTTCGTCCCGGCCACTTCCGGCATAAGCACCACCCACTTCCAACTCAAACTCCGCCCATTCCTAGTACGGGTATGCATACAGATAATTTAGTTGAACAGATCAAGTCCCCAGGATGAATGCCAGGCTATGAAGCCAATTTTACAAAGTTGCCCGATTTTGTAATCACATCACGAGCTGTACTGGGGACCAAAAAGAACCTTTTCCCATAAGCTTACATTGTGAAAGAAGTGGCTGTAAAACAGCGATCGCATTTAACGTCACCACCCCCGCAAAATGGTTGATTCCACCGTCAGAGTTTGATCCATTCAGTCTGATAACATTGTGAAATTCTAGAAAGAGTACTTGTTCATACCTACTAGACACAAATTCATCTTCATCTTCAACTCAACCGGCCTGTTTGCTTCTCAGCTCATTTCTGCATCTCTGTTCTATTGTTCAATGAAATCATTAAAATGTACTTTAAAAGGGAAAAAAAAGAAAAAGGTAACAATGCTTTTGTTTGTTTTGTTCGAGTACAGCGCTCTGTTTGTTCCCCCGAAACAATACGTTAGTGGCAGCGGGGCCAATTAATAAGACGCAGATGTGAATATTGATGCTCTCCCGATACGTTTGTCTTTTAAATTGCTATCATGGCATGGCATCGTTTCGGGAAAAAATGACGTCCTCTGGCTCCTGTTAAGAAGATGGTGCCGCAGGATTTATGTCGTCCGTCCTTTTGAACAGAGAAACGCTTAAGTTAACATATAGGTCAGAGCTTGTGTGTTTATCAAAACAGGATGTCGGGGTGGGACAGTCCAGGAGGAATATCTTTTGGTAAGACGAAGGCGGTTGAAAATGACGGGAAGGTTAAAGGAGTGCGCACACACATCAGAACTGGATGTTAAAATTACATTCTCATTGTAAAAAAACATGTGTACGTTACATTCGACAGTGTGAATGTGTGTCATGGAAGAACAAGAAAAGGTTTGTTGAAGGAGAAATTCACAGTTTGACTGATTCTAGTGTTTGACAGTCGGAGTCAGAGCCGATCATGAAGAGCAGGACCCTGATGTCTTTCTTCGTGTTTGGAGTTCAGGGGGTTGTTTTTTCAAGGAGGAGGCCCCGTGGCAGATTTAACACCGAGGTTAACAGAGGAGAAAAGTACGCCCTCCTCACCGATACGTTTGTCAGCCAGCACCACGAGGGGCTTGTTTTCTTATCCTTTACGAATCAAACCGAGCAGCCCCGCGTTCCAGATTCTAACGTTCTCTTTTGAGCTCAGGCAGAGTTTGCACTCTTTTCATGTCGGGGCCAAAACTGATAAAAGTCCAACAGCGATAAAAAATATTACCGCCGTGGAAAATTACCAATACATAGACAACAGGTTGCAAATCTATCAAAAAGGCGTACCGGACTTAAGCATTTCTCTTCACCTGAAGCCAGGGCTGAGAGAATAATGTGACTTCACGCTTCATCTGAGATTGATTCTGCAGACACGCAGGGGAGGTTGATTCAGTCAGAGATGGATTGTTTAAAGTCCGTGGAAGTCTATTACTGCCTTACAAGTCTATTGTTGTTAAAGGTCTTTTCAACATATTTATAACTTTTTTTAGCTGTGGCTCAGCTCTCTATAAATCATCAAAAAACAGAATGCTAGGAGAGCTGCTCGGTTGTGGAAACGGTGTCCCTCTGGTGCTCATTAGTTTAGGGATCTTGTTCTTAAATCGTAGCCATTAAGGCCTTCCTCGGAGCAGTACTACAGACTTGATAGATAGATAGATAGATAGATAGATAGATAGATAGATAGATAGATAGATAGATAGATTATCTTCCAACAACCTCCGAAGAACCAGTCGTTCCTCCAAGATCAGGATGTCATCCGAGTACACAAACTGCAAAATGCAGGTGTGTGAGAGTCATCAGCTCTGGCCAATCAGGAAACCACGCCCAGCCTCTCCAGAGCATCTCTGAACGCACCACAAAGAAAGGCCACAGCAAAATTCCACTCCATGACAGAAGTTATGCAGTGCAGTTGGCATTGTGCTGTTTCACTTCTGTACAGTTGACAATGTTACAATCCCATAAGGCAAATAAAGTTTTCAAACCGGGCTTGCAGTAAACATAACACACATAATAAAGAAACAATGAACCGTAGAACAAACAATTACACCACATTATATGCAAGAGGATAAATTCATATGTGCTAATCCACCAATGTACAGTAAAGCAGTGGAACTCTTTCACTTTTGTGAATGAAACGGAACTGTTTTATCACCCCCCAGTCACACACACACACAAACAACATGAAGGAAATCCATCAGAGGCGAAATTATATATTATTATCTGTATTGATATTGTTTCTTGTATCTGAGCCTGATCTTTACACTCAGTCGAGTTGAACCGAACATCTACGGCAGCAAAGACTATAGGCAAAGAACTATAAAACCATCCGGCTGCTCCGTACGGCCATTAACAGCATCACTGTTTACTGTGGCTCTCGCCGTACCGCAGCGTGCCTTCACACAAAGACACATTAAGCAATGGGCCATAAACTGCATGCTGTGAACGGGGGAAACATACAATAGAGAGGAAAAGGGTGTAGCCTGCGGAGAATTACGTGGGAATCGAGAGTGGCAAAACAGCAGGCAATCAACAGTTGAGGTTAATGCAGACAGGAAGGGTGTAATGCATTATGTTGTTCAGCCTTGGCCCTCAAAGACAGACGGGGAGGCGTTTATTCAATGTGCTCACCCACCGACATGTTGTTTCTTTTCTTTTATTCTTCTAACTGTATCATGTAAGGCAGCAGGGTTCACCGGCTGCTGGGTGGGTCTTTACCCCTGACCCCAAAACTAATAACCTAAATCCACTAGGTTCCTGGGTATATAACGTTGGGGTGTATTTGAAAAGAACCATTTCCCTAAAATAGGTTTTTTTGAACTAAGTAAGTATGTATCTGAAGCCCAGCTATT
Organism: Sparus aurata; assembly: GCF_900880675.1. Lineage (NCBI taxonomy): Eukaryota > Metazoa > Chordata > Actinopteri > Spariformes > Sparidae > Sparus > Sparus aurata. Next base: position 7,460,010 of record NC_044200.1, read on the forward strand.
CCCAATTGCATCCTCTAAATGTCCCCTAAAAAATCTTGCACAGTGACAGCAAACAACTCTACTTGAACTGCACTTGTACATCAAGCACCTGTTGCTTTGTCCCAAATGCACGCATGTCACCTCAGGGTGACTGATGCTGACCATCTGGGGTCTGTTGCATGGGTGTGGCTGGGTGGGGCGTCACCCTGAGGGGAGCTTGACAGCGTGATCTTCTGGCATTGTACTAAAAAGCCTTTAATAATGTCGCTCATGTAACATTTATGTCGGTTAAACGTTGCAGCCAGTCAAGAAAAACACATTCTTATAACACAAGGACTCTCACAAGGCTTAATCCTATGTACAGATGTAGCAAGCTTCAAAGCCAGGATGTATCCCATGATAGTGATTAACTGACAGCTATGATTAGTGTTGCCAAGAGAAGCGCTATATCGACTTCCATGGTTGTGACAGTGGAAAAAATCAGACTGCTAATAAAAAAAAAAGAATATAAATATGTATATATATATATATATATATATATATATATATATATATATATATATATATACCCTTACTAACATCTGTAAGAAGCACAAAAACCAGTAAAAAGTGGTTGAATAAATATATGAGCAACTAGCGATATCAGGCAGGCATGACGCTCCGCTTCTGAAACGTTCCGAGTGGGATGAGAAGCCACGTGAAACAAAAACACGTTGCACACATAAGGTCACAGTGACGTGCTTGGTGGTATCAAGGCATCAGATCAGGCAGACATTTACAGGGGCCAGGTCATTATTTGAAGTTGTATTCACATAATGTTTAGTTACATTCACTGACCTACTTCCTGACTCTCTGAATCCCTCCTGGATGTTAGAGTGCCAGGCGACCAAATGAAACGCACCGTCGTCTTGAATAAAGGTTACTGAATTCTCTGGGTTCGGATATTGTTGAAAACATTTAGGTTGATGTTAGTAGCTAAATATATAACAATGAGTCCTTTTGGGACATTTTAATGCAGAAATGTTACATGTTATTCTCTTAAGATTGTATACAATTTATGAAGTGGAAGCAAGGGGCCTAGGCTAACTAGCTTCCACTCAGAATGTTGATGCTAATTTTACTAATCTAACATTAGCGCTGATGTATTGTGTTTGTCCCACACTGTACTAAGGGCCGGGTTCATCAAGCATCAGTAGTATCTAATTAATGGGTCAAGAGCACCAGGCTCTGAAGCCAGTTTGGTAGTGGCCAAACCATATAATTACATCGTCACATGATGCACTGGGGCCCAAAAAGGATTTCACATAAGCTGACATTGTAAAACAAGCATTTGTAAAACTGTGTATAATTTGTCACAGCCCTGTGAAATGGTATCCCCATTCAAGCTAGCCCTGCGCTGAACCAATTGTTAGACAGCTCGGTTGGTGAAAGTCTTTAGTACGCACACTTTATTGGCCACATGACACACAAGATAGTTATTCTATGCCCAGGAAGTTGAGCTTTTTTTGGCTTTGTGCACCACTTTTTAGCTTTCATAGATGCCTAAGTTATAATTGACTTAAGCAACAAATACAGAATATTTATTTATTCATTTGATTGATATAACTTTTCCACTGAAACAAAGTCCCTTTGTAGAATTGTAACATTTCTGAACTCTAGGACTATCAGTCAGTGGCATTGTTGTTCACCAGAGACATTTTTATAGCAGTGATAACACAGCAGTCTGGATAAACAGTGCAACCAGAGACACTGCCTGAAGCTATTTTTGGACAGAAGACAGGACACTGGAATTGATTGATTGATCGATGGGATGGCATCCTGTCAGAATATGCTGTACCATCAAAATACATCAAAACAACCCCTTTATATGTCATTACATTTCCCATCCAACACCTGGCAGGAAGGACATTTCGGCAACGTACCTGCAGTGTAGGTGGAGCTAAGGCAGGCAACAACTGTGCATGTTTCCAGATAACAGAGTAAAGTGATACAGCAGAGAAAGTGAGAGGCTTCTACTCTGAACATCGACTTTGAGGAGAAAGGAGGAGAGAAATGAAAAGGCTTTCATTGTCGACTTGGCTTTCCGTCTCTTGTTCTCACGGCAGCGCGGCTTTTTCACCTGCTGGAGGGTCAGTGGGAGCAGCAAGCGTCCTCTCAGGGTATACAAGGGGTCAGAGGGTTCAAGCCAACGCCTGGATTGTATTATTGCTGAGACCTTGTAGTAGAGCTATATTATTAATCCACATGTTCAGTGCTCTTTGTCACAAAGTGCTTGCTGGCCTTCAATCAACAATTAGCAAAACAGTATGGATGGGACTGTGATGTTTTCTTTGAAAAGCCACTGAATTTGACTTATTCTGATGAAATGTATTCAAAAGAAATGCATAAAGATGACATAGACAATCATTTCTATTGTGTGACAGAGTCATGTGAGACATGGTAGAACAAAAGCACGTTTCAATCAAAGGTTGTTTCTTTCAGCAAGCGATTCTGCAGTTTTGGACCAGAACGCTGGCATTCCAATCAGCATCTGTATATTGTTTTGTTTCTGTCTAGATTTGACTTGCATGCCTTACCTGGAATATGCGTGATTTATTGCTACCACTTAGTGTCCTAGACCACGCCAACAAATTCCAACTTACTGGAAGAACAGCTTGAATTTGTCAGTTGCTATTCCTCCACAGCCGACCGGAATTATGTTGATAGGCGATGTCACTCATACACTGTGTGAGAAGAGTTATTTTCAGTTGGTAAAAGTAAGTAATCAGACTGCATCTGATCCTGTTTTTTTTTTACTTCTGTCCTAATTTGCTTAGGACTGTAATTAGCAAAAACTTGAAATAAAAAGTTGCAACAAAAGGTCAGTAAATTAGCGACCACTGGCAACCTGAAAAAATGTTATCAAGCTGGTCCAGTTAGCTTCCACATTCTGAGTGGAAGCTAGTTAGCCTAGCTTGACAACTTCCACTTTCCCCGGGAAATAGGCCTTTTTTTTTTTTTTTTACATCAAACATTCTGTAGAAAAAGTAAAGGTGATCCAAATAAGATTAACAATGACTCTGTTCTAACACTGCGCTGCATTCACCTTGGAAGTTGGAGCTGGGAATGGCATCATATCAGAGTTGACATCGTCTTCAGTACAAGTCTGAAAACCAGTTCTAGTCAGGTGCCATCTGAAAATGATGCATTACGTTGTGCTTTGCTAATACGTGGGAAATGGTGGATGGTCGCCATTGATTGTATCATTTGCCTGTCAAAATGTCTTCCAAAAAAAAAGGCATATACAAGGTGGAGAGGGATGTTGTAGCATGTAGCGTGCCGGGAAGAGAAAGCTGAGTTGGTAAGCAAAGCTTTGGATTTACCAACTCTCACTTTTCATCTGGAACTCTGGGTAGTGATCGAAAGAATGAGATCAGAGATACAAGCAACTGAAATCTGTTTCTTTGTAGGGTGGCTGGGATAGGGTGAGGACCACGGACTGGGTACTGATTGTGTGGGTGTACCCTGGGGTCTCCTACCGTTTGGACCTACCTGGAAAACTTCCAAAGGGAGGCCCTGAGAGATGTCCTGATCAGATGCCCACTTCACCTCAAGTGGTTCCTTTCTTCAACGCAAAGGAAGAATTGTTCTACTCAGAGCCTCCTTCAGATCTCAAAGCTCCAAAAACTCAGTCCAGCAGGAGGAGGATATTTCAGCCGCAATCTCAATGATATCACTCTTTCGGTCACTGCCCAAAGCTCCCGACAATAGGTTAGGGTTGGTGTCTATCTTACCTGGTCTAGAAACACCTCAGGATTGCCAAGGGGCAGCTGGAAACATCGGTTGGGAGAGGCCAGCGAGCCTAAATTGCTTAGCCTGGAAATTGACCAAGTGAACAGCACAATGGGTCCTTTCAAATGCTAGACAATAAAATGGACAGACAACTTCTACAATCAGCAGTGTACCGCCACGGAAGTATGCAGTGCATCCCCTTGCAATGCTAGCTGTCAGTCGTACACCGCTAGTTAGAAACGTAGACGCTATTCCACTAAAATGTACAAACATGTTTTTCTGTCGTTTGAGAAATGGAGAATTGTATGCATTAGCTTCATATATCGTTGTAGTTTATATTTTGATTTACACCAAAGGAGGAGAATTTGAGTTTGACTTTAAAGTGAATGAATCAGCTTCATGGCTAAACCGGCTCCTCAACTCTTTTTCTCAGCAACACTGAGATACTCAACACTACTGTTTGTAATTATAGTGTGTGTGTTGGTGCCTGTGCATGTTTAAATAGTCCTGGCACAGAGCACATCAATTAGACAGTTGCCATCTAAATAAAAAGTGCACGTCCTGTTCTTTTGACACAGGTTGTTTGGCGCTGAGAGGAACTGCCCGTGTCGGCGACCCATTAACCCTGTCAGGCGCCGTGCTGACAGGTGAAGTATTGAAGAGAGGTATTTTTTCTGGATTTGTAGCATCAGATGAAATACTCCTTTGAGATGACTAAAATGATGGAGCAAGAGGAAAAAAAAAAAAGAAAAGCTTATCCATGTGCTGGTCCCATAGTGGGGTGCAGCACAGTCATGTGATTGTGAAACACTCCCAGCCTGTATTTGTGGTCGAAACAATCATCACCATACCTTGCAGAAGCCAGCACTGTATGTACGTCTGTGAGCGTATGAGGAATTCCTTTGACACGCAGTACACCTGACTGCTGGCTAAGCCGACAGGCATCTCCACTATGCTTTCATCAAAACAGAATGTTTTCTTTGCGGCTTATTACCTTCCACTTTGTGTTCTCTGCTGTGTTTTGACTAGAGGTAATCTGTCGTGCTTTTTAAAAGCACCTTGACGGAGTTTATTTTCTTTGCGTCGCTCTTTCTACCCTCCACTCGCACTGGTGGTGGTCGGCTGTTAAAGCCAGAGGAACTCCCTCTCTTTCTTTTTTTCTTCTTTCTTTTTCCATCGCAGCTGCAAGGAGCCGGTTTGACCTTCATATTAAGCCTCAGTGGAGAGTTTTTTTATGTCACATCATCAGATATCTTTTCAAGCATTATTTACTCTGAGCTTTTTCCAGCACCACCCTGCTTCTCACACAGAGTTCCCTCGGAGGCTGACGGGGGGGGGGGGGGGTGTGAGCAGAACGTGAGCAACACGTGGCTGACTTATGCAAATCCTCCACTCAACTGTCCATACTGTTTTCTATTTGAGCAGTGTATTCAAAGATAATAATAGAGGTTGGAGTCAGCTTGGTAGTACATAAGTAGGTGGTGATACAATCTCAAAAGTGGTTGCAAAACAATGGGATTAGCAGGGAATGGAAACAGATGGAGTCAAAACGAGTCAAGGTCAGATTTAGAGGCTGTATTCGGGGTCCAGGAAGTGATGAGAGCGGAATGAAATGTTTCCCAACATGATGGGTCCTTTAAAAAGAGAGCTCTCTGCTGTCATACAAGCTGCTTAAGTAGGCCAACATCAAGAGAACAACAACAACTATACAAGAAGTACATTTACCGATACAAAGACAATTTCTACACCCTATATCCTTTAAAACCCTTTGTGAACTTTTATTTGGCATAAGATAAGATTAGATAACATGTCGGTAGCCATGAACAGCATCCGTAAACCATGGAAACATCTGTAACCATGGAAACGTGTCGGTAACCATGGAAACGCTTATTTTAGTTTGTTTTGGGTTGTATTCTTAACCATACTTGCCAACATTGGGTTGTGAAAAATAGGGAGATTTTTTTCATCGGTGTATCGGCCCAAGTAACAAGGTTCCTTCACCAGGTGTGCGATTTATTTGTCATAATTTCTTGCCTTGTATTTTAAACCACACATGTCCAAAATTCTTAGAACAGTGTTTCCCCTAATTTTTTTTATAGCAGCTGTGCTCTGAGTTGATAACCTAGCAACACTAGGAGGGTCTGGGGGCATGCCCCCCCAGAAAAAAATTTGAAAAATGACCCTTTAAATCTCACCTACTCGTGAGATTTTTGAAAAGAAAATCATTTTCAGAATTTAAGAATCAGAATCTAAGACATGAGACAAAATAGTGTAGAAGCTGACATTGCTGCTTGAAAATATGTTAACATCCTGAGCATTTCAGAAGTCAGTGAGCCACATGCTATGGAAGCTATTGAGAAATAATTCATAATATTTATCATAATAATTCATCATAATTTCTGCATATTAATATTCATATTAAATAGAGGAAGCACTAAAATACAATAACAATAGGTGTCTTACTCGTCCAGTTTACTGATACAATCTGCAGCTGGTTTGGAGTCACTGGGTCACATGACATGAAAGATATTCTAAAAAACAGCAGTTATTTTGTATTAATTTATTTATGCTAAGTAATTTAATGACGGTCCCTAAATCAGTCTCAGTGTTTCAGCGCCAGGCTCTGAGAGGTGAGCTGACCGTCCTCCTGCTGCTGACACTGGGAGAACCTCAGTAAAGTATCAGCTGAACCCGATATCTACAGAATATCCAAACTGAAACTAACTTCACCCCGGTTCGATGAGTCGCCCGTTGCAGCCTTTGAATAGGATGACGAGGATTTCAGTCACTCAACTTCAACGGTACAAATAGCAGTAATGACAATAATAATCGATTTCAAGATAACTTGGGGTGTGGTGCTTTCACTGTGTGCAACTTAAATTCCCCATTCGCTCGTGATATTAAACCGACAAAAATCACGTCATCATCAAAATCCAATGTCATTATGTTTATCAATACCCGACCGACCGTGCCTTGCGCAACGCCCCCCCCCCCCCCCCCCAAAAAAAAAGAAAAACGGATTTGCATGATTCACGAGAGCCTCATTTTCAGGTCGGAAAAGCCGGATTGCGGGATTTATCAGTAACAATCACACACCTGCTCGTCCACACAGGCAGGCCAGGGTTGCCAGATACTGCAACAAATATAGGGACACAATCTTAATTGTTTCCAAGAATTCCAACATATTTAAATCTATCCAGTCAAAATCTTAAAATTAATGACTTTGTATTCATACCAAACAAAGTGAATTGTTAATGCAGTGTAAACAAAGGAGGAGAGCTCAAAGTTTGTTTGGTTTTTTTTTATTAAAAAGGGAATTTGCTATTATCCTGTAATTTGTCTCTCTCTGTCCTTGTTGACTGCTGACTGGATGTGAAGTGCTGTTTACTTCACGAACATACAGAGAGGAGAGGGTGAGACGCTTGAGGGAAACAACCAGAGTCTCTGGTGAGTGCTGAGCTCGGTCAGAGGCTGAACCGAACACCATCATTTACACCAACACGCTTGGTGTCTGTATAACAGTAACGCGAAGGTGAATTCCCTTTTGCTTTCCGTAACCACTCAGCCCCTGCCTCTGCACCAATGTCACCATGACGAGTCCCTGTCCGTTTACTGTGTTGAGACAACAAAGACTCTAATATCTGATGGCTGCCCGGATATGACAACAGAGATATCTTTGACCTTAAACCTCACAACAGGTGAGTCCTGTGGGGACGTCACTGTTTTAAATCGCCAATAGATTAGTGGGAAGATCTAATTAATTGATACACATCTGACTGTCGATTATTCACTGTGAGGTAAAGAAAAGCGGCGCTAGAGGTGTGGGGAGGGAGGCTGGGATAGAGACGCTGAGTCAAGGGGGTGAAAGGACGGCGAGGGAGTGATCGTCCTTGAGGCCACACACACACAGACATACACACACACACACACACACACAGCTGCAACACTGGTCCTTATCAGTGATTAAGGGAGATGAGGCATTGTGCGTTAAACTGCGTCATCGCTCCCCCCTTCTCTCTCTTTTAATCAGGGGAAGTCACAGCTGACCACATAGCACCTTTCTGAACAACACAGAGACTCTTACCCGCAACACTGTATGCTATTTGTGTGTTTATTGTGTGGCTAAATCCATTAACCCCTTCTGTTTCCTTCGACGTCCCCTATTATAATTTCTGGGTCAGGACTCGGGTGGTAGTGATCAATCCACAGAGAGTCATGACCCGACTCTTCTGTTGCCTCTGACTTTATGGGGAATTTTAGCATCCTTTAGCCGTCAGCTAATTGTTTTGGTTATACGTCACACAACCCTCACTGTCACTGTCACCGCTCTCTTCACCACAGCAAGCTAAAAGACGGAGAATCTAACCATAATCTTGGTGACAATTCAATGTGTTTTCAGTAGAAACGAGGTGCAAGGTACACTTTTCTTACTCCACATTCCTCCCAGTAACCCTCCTCCTCCCACAGTCACACCATATTCATCAACACACCTATCAGTCTCTGGCCCATTCACAGCAAGGCGCGTCTGCTCGGTACATTTAAGTTGAACGCTATCTCCCGTTTCATCTGTAAACCTGAAAGAGCAGCGCATTGTCTGTGGTCGCTGTGGCTGAACGCTCTGTCGGCTGTGTTGATGAGGTGGAAACACAACAAGGGTCGATCCAAAAAAACTGATCCAGAGCAGATTACCGTCAGCGAAGGTGCTACATCTTGTTTAATTTTGCATGGAATTGTTTATTTAGCATGTACTTTTATTTTCTTGTGCTTAAGATCAGTATATGTCAGCGAAGACAGGGCAGTTAGTAGATTTGCTCACTTGGTGAGGTAAATCTGCAAAAGAAAATGAATTTGTGACCAGCTGTTATGGTTGCTTCGAATTAGAGGAAGCTGTCATATTCAGCAATCCTCCACAAAAGAGACACTAATGAATGAATGAATCTATGAATGCAATGCACTAAAACAATATTATACAGCCTGTTAGGCAGACTTGGGGAAACTGGAGCTGTTCAACACAAAAGGTGCTGAAATGTTCCCGTGCCAAAGAAGATTCTGCATTCTGAGTTCCTCAAGAGCGGGCACCACTTAGGTGAACCCAGAGCCCGTGACGCACCTCAACAACACCAAGTACGTCGTAGCGGGAAAATAAACTGCAGGAAGACTGCGCCTAAGTCTGAGAGCGGAGTTCAGCTGGCAAAAGATCCCTGTCAGCAGCAGGATCAACACACACAGCTCACGGCAAAACGGAGGCAGTGCAAGTTTCAGAGAAGATGGAACCAAAACACGACGCCGCGAACCCGTGTGTGGGAACTGTGCAAGGAGAGATGATTCTATTACTTGCTTGCTTGCATAGTACCTCATACACTGAGCTATATCTTCTGATATCTGAAGAGAAAGCTCACTTGGCCTTGTCAGAGTGATTCACTAAGGTGAAACAACAGCGCCACAACACATAAATCCAATCCCATTTTCACTGTTTGTCTCTTGGCCGCTGTTTGGTCTTCGTCAGCTGTTTTCATGCTGCAGTCTGGTTTATAGATGCCCTGCTTTGTTTTCGCTCCATCGCCGAATGCTTTGGAGACACTGAATATGACTTATTCCAAGTGTAGACATCACACGGAGCCGTTTGATCGCTGGCTGTCTGGGTGCTATTTTGTGTTAGAATACAGTTGTTTGGCATGTAACACTCAGGAACGCTCGCCCACAGTCATAAAGTGGGATTTATGGGCTCCCGACTACAGTTAATGTTGTATCATGTTTCATTAGAGGAAAAGAAAGAAAGAAAGAAAGAAAGAAAGAAAGAAAGAAAGAAAGAAAGGGGAAAAGCCATTCTGTACTGGCAGAGACACCTGCAAGGTAAGTAAAAATAAAATTAAAAAAATAAGTTAATATGAATTTATATGAATAGACGTTCATGTATAAGGACGGGAAATTAAAATAGAAGCTGGAGATTAATTTGTACATCATTAAATTGTGGCCTGTTTTTTATTAGCTACCCCGTATTCATAGCTGTTTTAAAGCTCCACTTGGCGGTGAGCAGAGACACACCGTCAGCACAAAATGGCAGCATGACGTAACTATTCAAAATACAATGGTGGTGAGTTTACTTTTTTTTTTTTTGTTCTTCTTCTTTTTTTTTAGGCTAACTGAAGAAGTCTGCCGCACCTTATCTCTCCCCCACAGATACCAAATCCTCAGCCAGGTAGCACACATACTTTGTTGCAGCTGTTGCCATGACAAATAGAAGTTATTACGGTAAGATGTCATATGGGGAGCGTTAGCTAATCGGGAAGACATTTGGTCCACATCAAAATCCAAATCTAGAAACAACAAAAGGCGGATAATTAAATTCAAGAAATCCAATAAACAAAAGCAAACAAAGTTCAAACCAGAAGACAAACCAGATAGAACAAGACAAATTGGAACCAGAAGCCAGAGACACGCGACGGGAAGATGGCACATGCACAAGATAGGGGAACACAAGGGCTGAACAGAGCAGACCAACTGACAGAGAGAGAGGGGAAGACAAGGACTTAAATACACAGGTGGTGATTAACCAGTAAACTAATTTGTACAGAATCAGCGCAAGAAAAGCACACCATCCGCTGAAACAACACACCTCCGAGCGGGGTAACCTCGTTGAAATGGAGATGCAAATCCATGGCGCACTGACGGCCGATGTACCGAGTCAAGCCAAGTCAGCACCTGTGTGTGGAAAAGGGCTGTCGGTCTCTGTGTGTCTTTTGTTCGGCTGAGTTATGAGATGATGCTGTATAAACTTTTAAAAGCAAGTGCTATAAAAAAAATAAAGACATTATTGTAACGTAGTCCGGAAGGTAGAACCGCTCCCCGGTGCGCCCGTTCTTCATCTTCCTTTGACATGGGCGCTGAATAAAGACGAGGGAGTGGTGAACAAGCCGCGGTGATCCGTCATCTTATTACACTTGACTGAACAATACTACCAGAGTGACATTCTAAGTATTAATAAACAAATTCCTGCACTGTTTCCCTCTCCAGATGAACAGGTTGGCTGCCGTCCCACCAAGCTACAATAGCCAGTAATCTCGGCAGAACACACTCTCACAGGGTGAGATCAGGCCTGCCGAGACAAAACCAATAATAAGGGGTCAATTTGGGGTCAGTCTGCCACATAATGTGTCTGCCTTCTGGAACTATTTTTTGTTATGCAGAAATAGGATTGTGGTTGATAATCCCTGCTGGGATTTACACACCGGCAAGTTTTTTTTTTTCCCGACTTGCTGCTGATGGGTTTTTCCTGAAATGAAAAAGATCAGACCTGGGTCATGTATGGGTTAAAAATCCAATTTATTCCTTCCGTTTTGAAAACGTGTATTATGTTTGTCTCAGTGGGACTTGGGGCTGTTGGTGTCCACTGATCCCTAAAGTGGCCGTATGATTGATTGTTCTCATACCCTAGTGCGTGAAGCAGAAGAGAATGCATTTCTGACAGATGGATGTTCCTTGTATGTGTTCACATGCTCTGCCAAAAAATCAGATTCAAATTTCTCAACTATTAACTTTCCAAGTAATTTGGGAAGGAAAAATAACGTTAGGGATGCTAACTGGCGTGTAGGGATGTTAGCGCAACCTTCTTGCGCGTTTCCTGGCTAAAGTGAAGCGGTTTTATCGATACAGTGCTATAATAGTGAATGTCCCGTTAACGAACTTTGCACAAAGCTAACGAGTGGAATATGTTCGGAATGTATTGGCTGCTCATAAGCTAATGCGCGGAGTGTATGCTAACTAGCTAGCTAACGTTCTGATGGGAATTAGGCATAACATTACATGAGGATAACCATTCATAAAATTAATTTCATTTTCTCGTCATTAATAAAAATGATCACTATCGACAGTGGTATAACCTACATAACTCGCAAATGTCATTTTAGTGTTCTGCCTTTTAATATATTGTGAAGAAATTAAATAGAAATAGATATAGTACTGTATAGAACTGCAGTACATCATAATACTACAACCATAATAAAATACCCCACTTTCACCATCTGCCACAGAGCTCAGTTTCTTCACACAAAAAGGAAGGTCAGATAACGGCACAAAGTAAAGCACGTCAGCCGTTGCGCAACCAAAATAGGAGGAGGCATTGTTTTCCTCCTAGTCAATTTTGGAACAACTGGAATAACAATGCAAAAGCAAAAGGGCCCCGCTGCAGGAGGAGGTGGAGGAGGCGAAGAAAACAGAGAGGGGGGGGAGTGACAGACACCGAGGTAAAACAAGAGCGAACGAACGGCATTCACTCAATGGAGAGCACCATTGAGTGAACAAGTCAAAGTTTGTCTCCTGGCTGAGATGTGTTTCCCTTCACCAGACGGACTGGAGACAGGTCAAAAGTGGTATTCTTTCTCCTAGATCAGTACGTAACAGATTCAGCCTCCAGTTTTACTCCACTGTTTTATATCACTGAGATCAGGGTTTCAAAGTCAGGTGGCGCAGAGGCATAAAAAGAACATGGCAGATAGCGTAAAATATGATGCAACATTTTTTACGCTTTGGGCTTTGAACACGGATCCCCCGCAGTCTTCAGGCCTGTTACTGGGTTGAAGTGTCTGTTCTGCTAAGTGGAATACTGCTGATAATGACTTGAAGGCCTGCTTATTGCTAACTGGCATCCTCGCACTCCGCCAGCACTTAAGCTCTGCCCAGGCCAACACTGAAGCTGCAATGATGATAAGCAGACATTTCTCAGACGGGAGGATCATCCGTCAAAAAAATAAAAAATAAAAATCTGACATATTGGCATCTCAGACTTTTTCCACCGAGTGTCTGCCTTTCTGCTGATATCATAAATCCTGTCAGAATTATGTTCAAAACATACAGCCATACAAGGAAATGTATGAGCGCTTGAGGAGCTTTAGTCCAAAGTTTTTTAAAAAGCACGCTTTCATAAAATGACTGATGGCAGAACATTAACCTCAAATACATGAACGCAAGCTCAGGCACTGGTTTATCAAACCACGGCATGCTTTCAGACTGAAGATAGTAATTGTAGTAATAGTTATTACTCAAGAGGAAAAGGAAAATTACTGAGCTCACTTAAGAAAAAAAAAACTATTCCCAACGGCATTATGGAAGGAAATTACTGTGACATCACTAAGCTGAGGTACTTAACTGCAAGAAAAATCCTTGTGCGTTTGGTGTGTGTGTGTGGCACTGCCTGCTTGACCCACAGCGTGTGAACACATGAATATGAAACCTAAACGCACCTTTCCAGCTCTGACCTCCAGCGTGACTTTTGCCGGCGGTCAAGATTCAAGTTTCTCGCTTTCTCTCCACTGCATTCTGTCAAGTGCACACATACATACACGCACACACACACACACACACACGAAGAGAGATGTTGGCCCATACCAGAAACCGATTTTTCATGGTCAGTTAATTGAAAGCAGAATTATTGACTCATTTCATCTGTATGACTTTACTCAGTGTTGACAGCCCTCCTCCATGCTTTTCAATTACTTACACATGCAGTTACTCCTCGCACACACACACACACACACACACACACACACACACACACACACACACACAGATAGCAAAACCACAGAGAAAGAGGGAGTCTTTAAGGACAATCATGTGAGAATTCTCTCCCCTGCAGGTGAACTTTCAACCTAACTGTGACCCTGACCCTGACTGTTGACCTCTGCAGGGCCTCCAGGCATGCTCAGTGTCTCAGGATTATGTTCCTGCTTCGGCAAAAATCTTTTTTTTTTTTTTTTTGGTGTGTAATACTGCAGCACGTGAGGTTAAGTAGGTCGAGCGTGTGTTGTTCTGGTTTGATGCGCTTTCACTTTTCACTCCAGGGAGAAATGTTTTGGGGGTTTTTTTTCCTTCACAACATGTATACATTTATGTAGTTACTTTTTTTGTTTATTTTTAGTTACTTTTTGTACATTTTGTACAAAAATCGACAAGGTTTTTAGACACAAAACATATAAAGAGTTCATAAAATGTGATATTTTGACACAGCCTCCAAAGAGGTGATGTTTGTTTGTTTGTTTGTTGATTGGTTGGTTTGTCGCCAGGATTATTCAAAAACTGATAACACATTACGACTTTCGACATTTGCGCTTATTTCTTTGAGAATAATGCGTGGATCTTGATTTATAAATGTGTGTTTAAGTGCTGGTTGAGCGTTTATGGTTGGTTTCAAATTTAGTGTGTCAACTAACTTTAGTGTTTTAAGTTAAACTAATAAAAACATACAGCCTGTTTTTATAATACCAGAACAATAATTTCTGTAGTTCTTTATTTATGAATTAGTTTTGAGACACTAAGAAAGAGTGAATACGGGACTTGACTTGATTCTTACAGAGCGATCATGTGTCGCCAATATTTTGCTAACAACTCACTCATTTCAGCTGTTTAAGGAAGGTGCAAATGTAACGTTTTCCTGCAAAGTAATGTCATTGGTGCAATCCTTTTAAATTAATCAATCGTCCCATGACGTATAATCTGTCATATGTAGGTCACTGCGAATCATCTTGACAGGGACAGTAAAAAAAAAAAACACGAAGGAGAGCCTGGAAATGTTTTGTGTTTCACAGCAGAGAGGATTAGGTCAGTGGAAAGTAACTGCACAGTTATGTTCAACCGACCAACAACGGAGCTGAGGAATCTCAGCGAGGACAGAGTGAATCTGCTCCTTCTTTTTTTTTTTTTCTGCCGCCGTGCCTGGTTTTGATGACCCTCAGCATCATCGTAAAACAAGGTAGCCATTTCTTTTGTCTCCCGCCCTTAATAAATCCATGTGATCGTATCGCCAGTTGGCCCATTTTTTGACGGGCTGCGTTATGGAGTTGGAAGAGAAACAGCATTTCCATCATCTGTTGGCTAAGTCGGAACAATGGCTTACAAATTGAGAATGGCGGTAGAATGGCGATTACGAACAGGCACCCTCAGTGACCTGTAGTCAGCGCAAACTGCCGTGAGGTTTGTGCCATTTGAATTCAAACCATTACATACAAAGCCTGTAGCTATATAGTATCTGTTCCACGCCTCAGGTCGGTCATGTTCGATAATATATCAATTTCAAGTGATTTATTTTGAGTCCTGACCAAAAACCCCCCAGCTGTCTTCTCCTTAAGGCAATAGCCCGCAGCCCGAAAGTCAGATCAGCGTGGATCCGTCACAGCGTGAACTACTGCCGTCGCTGTTTGCTCTGTCAACTGTATCTGTCGGGAGCCGCCTCATGTACAGAGTGAGACATCAACACATGTGTCCTCAGAAGGCCTGTCCGCTGTTGATGCAGAATACATCATTCTGTTTCCCTTTTGTCCCGCTTGTCATTCTTTCCGAGTATCCATCAGTCTTCCTATCCACTTGTGGCGCTCACAGCGTCAATATGAAGGTGTTTATGCGGGGGTTCTCAGGGGAGCTAGACTCAGCACTCGAAAAGGTGGATATGAAGTGTCTCTACAGGGATAATTGTAATGTTAACCTTTATTGAAAATAAGACTCGAGGTCTGAAGACAAATGGTTTGAAAATATACTGTGAAAGCCAAAATTGAGGACACATGTGCAAATGAAACAAAGGTTTGGCCCAGAGTCGTGTATTCCATCTCTTTCATTGAGAAGGCAGAGGTCTTGTTGAAATCTAACCATTTCACAGCTCGTATTGATATATGAGCTGCAAGACACGGCTGAGTTGGAGAGGGTTTCTTTTGACAGCTTCAAAGAGCAAATGTTCAGTGGAGTAATATAATGAAACTGCTCGAAAAATTATTCCAAAATATACTTTTTATATTTTGTTTCGAAGCCGTAAAGCTGCACCGTGTGCTGTGCTATTGTTTTCATCTCAGAAAGATCTGTTTTACTTTGTTTTTCATGTGGCGGACCCTGCCACCTTTCTAGCTTCAAACAGTGTTCTGGGGACTTTATTTTCCTCTGAGCTTCTTTATTCGGTTATGGAAAATGGTTTGTATTATTACCTCATTAATATTGTAAATATTTAAATTCTGAGTTTGAATTTCTTCTCCAAAACTACATAGTGGGCGAGATCGATATAATTTAAACAACATTTAGAGGACTCAAGACACTGTTACAGTGACTCGCAACTTGACTTGACAGGAAATAAGTGACTTGAGACATGCTCAACCGGCGGGCAGCAGATCACGGAGGTAACCGCTAATTGCTGCTGGCTGCAGCCGCCCTAGTAAGCTCGATTAGCATTGCATCTAGTGGTCATGCTGCATTAATGCTGTTGCTAGCTTGTTAGCATGCTAACTTCAGTAGACTTCAACACAAAGACATCATTGGCACAACATCAACACTGTTATTTCTTCGTACGGTGTTGATTTTGAATTTTTTCAACTAAAATTCTTACATAGCGTACCTTTAACCAAGGACTTTAGTTGAATTGCTTGAGAAAAACAGATTTACTTGAGACTTTGACCCATTGACTCGAGTCACATATCTGTCAATATTTGTTCCACATAATAAATGTTATGTCAGTGATTTAGGAATTCTGTTGTGCTTAATAAAAGTCAGGAGATTAGATGAAATATGCTTGAGTTGTTTTTGATTGTGGTGTCTTATAAGTCGATGTGGGCCGGTTAATAGCATCATAAATATACGCATGGCATATTAGTTTATTTAGTCATTTCATGCAAGTCAGCCCCAAAGGCCTGTAGACCTTCTCTCCCTTCTTTCCTTCTCCTTTCCCGTGGTTCATTCCTACCGCTGAACAAATATAGATATGATTAATGGGACTTTGTGAAGTTTATGTGTAACAGCAACCAAAATGTCATGACATTCAGCCAAATCTATTTTGAAAAAAGTAATCATCTCCGAGATTTCAATCAGGCTTGGTTTGGCAACGCTGTTTGTTACTGGAAGTAATCGCACATTCTGTTTTATTGCGCCAGTCACTTTTAATAGGTTACTTTGTTTGACTTACAGCGGACGAGCAGCTGGAGAATGGATTTACGGCACAGTCGGATAAATGCGTGTTGTAATAAAGAGGTAAGACAGGAAACCGTAAATATAGCAGGTGAACTTGCAGCCTTTCCCCAGCTCAGGCTCGTGTCGAGGGAGGAGGTCGGGGTCAGTGTGAGCGTTCTAATCCAGAGTGAAGCCAATAGTCAATGATGATTGTTTTAAATGAGTTGTTATTAGGTGTATTACGCAGTTTTGGTCTGATACCGGGCTGCACCTGCTCACTGTGGCTGCTCTCTCTTGTCCTGTTAGCCCCTGTGATATTTTAAAAGTGAAGAAATTAGATGACTTATAAGCCCCTTTTAGATAGAAAAGGTGACACATTTCCAGCAAAGTAAAGGCTGCAATGTGCTGCCACTGGGGTAGGTGTAAACATGTGACATGACGGGAAGCACGAAGTTGGGAGTGAACAGTGAAGCAGGTCGAATTTGTCTTCAAATTAAGAGCTTTACATTGCACCCCAGTGGAGTTTAGAACTGGGTTCTTAGCGGGGGGCTTTTAATTTGAAAGTAGCGACCGTTCGTAGCTTGCCGCCACAACAACAAGCTAACACAACCAAACAGCCACAGAGACCGAGGAGACGCTGGCTAGCATCTCGCGGCTTTCCAGTTGCTCATCTCGTGGATGAAGTGACGGACTGACTGCTGTGATCAGCTGTTTCCTGGTTCTAAAACTCCCCGGCTGTGGGTCGCACAACAGTGCAAGTCATCGACACCTCCGCCCAATTGCCGGCACATCAACGTCTTGGATTTAGATAGCAATGGAGGCGGAAATAAGTGTACCCTCCGAAGCGGCAATTTGGCAGACCAAAACTAACCCAATTTACCGCCTTATGTCCAAATCCCTGGACCTAGCCGCAAAAAGGGCGGCCAAATTGATGGCTTGCTGCCCAGTATGAAAAAACCGCTATAGACAGATTTTTAATAAACCATCACTCTCAGCACTAACATCAGAGAACAAATATTTTGTTTCCTCTGGCGGCTTCACAAGAAAAGCCACAGCGTGCTTCACCAGGTGAGGGCTCTTAAATCTAAAAATGTTTGGTTTGCATTAACAGCAACCTAATGCGGTCCTGAAGCAGCGTTGGCAGAGTGAGAGGTTAACTGTAAGGCTCATATGAAACTATAAACAGCAATGCTGGATTACATTCATGCCTCTTTTCCTGTGAATCCCTTGTGCAAGAGCGCGATTTAAATCCCGTGCAGGAATTTCGCCACTAACAATAGAAGTAATTATATATACAGGGAGGTAACTAAAGAGTTGTTTTTGCTGGAAGAAGTTGTCCAGAAATATCAAAAACAGGCCCCGATTTCAAAATCTTCATGAGTGTGGCTTTAAATTTCCCTCAAACATTTCTGTAATTTTGGTTAAATCTGGTTTGACTTTAAATTTCCAACACACAACTTCTTAGGTTTAGCCGTATTTCGACATCAACTCAACCTGTTCCATTAGCCGGGTGACTTTAATGACTACCATCGTTTCCATATTTTCCATACTTTGCGGGCGCTTAGTGGCTTCATTGATGTTCAGAAGCAGAAACAGATGACAGAGAAAACAGAAAGGTCCCAGCTGGTTTCGTTGTTAGCGTCTTTAAACCCCCGACTCGGCCCGGCTTCCACAGTATTTAAGAACACTTCCCTGTAACTACCCATTTTTTTTAATCTTCCCATCTCTTCCTCCTTTTCTGCAGTTCCGCGTTCACTCTCCTGCCCGGGCGGCTCAGCTCTCCGTCACACAAACTTTCTTTTTCTTTCTCTAATTTCCTCTTCTCCCTCTTTCTTTTTTTCCCAGGGGGTGACCCTTCCTCCTCTTCCACATCCCTGATTCAGAACAAGAAGGGCTGTAACCCCATACACACACACACACACACACACACACACATAGAAACCTCAGCGTCCATGGATCAATTACTGAATTAGCATCCCAGACCGGAGTGCCAGGAACAGAATGGGAGAGGACAACACAGAGTTATTTTTTATCGTTCTCTCTTTCCCCTCCATTATTGTTTCCCTCGTGACTTCCCCCTCCATCATCATCTGTCTGACATCGCAGCCTCGCTCTGGCTTTTGTTGTCTCACAGCTAAATTATAATGGCATCGTAATTTTTCCGAGCGTGCTTATTCATGTCCGTCCGTTCTTCTGGCAGGTTTTCCACTCCAGCACTGTGTTTTAGTAAAACATTTGAATTTCTTATTGGAAGATACGTGAAATACCACACCATAAATGGACAAAAGTCCTTCCCTATTCAAGACTGATTAGATTCACACACGCACACACGCACACACACACTGTCTGGCCTGTAACAAGAGCCATGTGATTTTTTTTAACAGTAACATGAACCTATTCCTTTTTAATCTGATGTATAGTATCATGCCCCTATAGAGGCTACCCTCTGGTCGGGTGTGTGTGTGTGTGTGTGTGCGTAGAGAAGAAGAAACCAGGTGGACAAACAGACAGTTTAAATACTCCATTTAACGTTCTGCATTGAACACCTCACTTTTCTGTCACGTTCCTGGGTTCTAGTGGTTCACAGTGGGACTAACTGGGACACCTCCCGATCTCAGCACAGTGGTTCTTATACTGGGCTCTGGGAACTTCCATGGAAGCCTGACGAGGGGGTCGGAGGGGCCGCTGAAGGCTTCCGGACAAGGCAATCCAGACCCTGCCGCCAGGGGCTACACCGTCAAAGGGAGGGAGGTTGCTGCGTGTCTGTGTTACCTACTGTGCTGCGCCCACGTCATGCTTTATGACCACCGTCCGTTGACATGAAACGTTTTCGAAAGATGCTATCATAATGTGTCAGGCTAATTGATACAAGGGTGTATCGAGGCCCTGGCACACAAGGTGAGCAGAGCGTCAGTGGGAGAGAAGTGCACAAAAAAGAGAAATGGAAGAAGAAACAGGGAAGAGCCTTGAGCCTGTCGCTGTAGCATCTCCGTATTTTCCTCCTCTGCCTCGTTGTCAGTGCCCTTTGCAATGGTTTTAACCAACATTTTCTGAATTAGGAGCGGCTTTAATAGCAAGAATGTTATGAAAATATGCAGCTTAATCACAACAATATATGCATAGATGTATTTCCTTTCATGCAGCTGCATAACATGAAGCTTGCGCTGTGTTCAAGTGCAGATTTTTGGCCGGGACAGCAGTCACGTCAGTCTGGTGTGTCGGGGCCTTAAGGCCTTGTTCAGACTGCCAGCCAAAACATGTTTGGTTTTGTTTTTTTTGGCGTTTCAAGATTGTATCCAGATTGATTTTTGTAAGTCTGGACAGTAAAAAGACACACTAACGGCAATATGCAAATTCGATTCTAGCGAGGTAGTTTAAAACATAATTTAAATCATATTTCATACAGTTACGTCTCAGTCCAGGCTGCTCTCCCTGCTCAAATTGGATTTCAAACTGTCTCTTGGTGTCACAATGTGAAACAAAATCAAGAGGTCGAGTCCAGAGCGACAGAATTGCACCCAAGCCGCATGCTAGCGGAGCATTATGGAGGAAAACACATACAACGACTTATGATGTTCTGCTGGCACTTTGTATGAGGCCCCTGTGATGATGGATCCCACTTCTCATGTATTGAACTGCTGGGTCACCAGTGTACTTAGTTACTTACACCCACGTCATTAGTTGAGTGTCAGTTGTGACTCAGATACATTTCCGTTTAAAATCGCATTTCAAACCACTTCAAAATGTTATTTCCACTTCCTGGAATCAATCTGGATATAATCAGGATACAGTCTTCATAAACCAAAGATGGATTTGGGCTGCCAGTCTGAACGAGACTTAAGGCTCTCTCTGAATTTCTGCATAGTGCTGCAAAAACTATGTTGTTTTGCATTTTGGAATTTAAATTACACTGTTACCACCTTTCCTGCGAGAGCTGTATCCTCAGTAAAATCAACAACGGGTTTTCTGGTGCTTGAAGAGGTTGTAAAGTTCCTGTGAAGTGGCCTTGAGTCACTGAAGTGCAGCCTTGATTCTTAGGAATCATACAACGCAGTCCTTGAAAGGGCCATAAGGGTCACTGAGAAAGTCTTCAGATTCTTGAGATGGTTCGAATTCCAAATAATAAAAGTATATGTTCTTGAACGGGTGCCAAGGATCCTTGAGAAGTTCCTGCGATCCTTGAAGGTGTTCCTGGAGTCATGGAAAGAGGTTTTTTCGGCTTAGATATGAGCCAATAAACATCCAGTTCCCACACACCACCTCAAAACACTTAAGCCCTCGTCCGGGCATCAGGGTTCGAGCATGTGTGTGTGTGTGTGTGTGTGTGTGTGTGAGTGAGTGAATTTCTCAGCAATGTGTATGATTTGTTCTAGATGTCTATCTGATGTATGTAATATTCCTAAAGCTGTGTGTTTAACTGCTTTTTTTTTTCTACTCAAGAATTTAATTTTCCAGACTTTGTCCAGATTTGAGATAGCATGGGGGGGTTCAATCTTTAAGCAAGCAAAGCTCACGCGTGCGCACGCGCACACACACACACACACACACACACGCTGCCCTGGGTAAGAGCGGTGTGCTAAAAGCGGTTTGACGAGGCAGCGGAGAGGCCGAGTTTTGACAAGTCTCCCTCCGTCCCACACACGCTCTCCTCTGCCTCGCTCCGTCGCTCCATCCATCCCCTCCTCTATTTTCAGACGTCGCTCTCCTCCCATCCCCTCTCGTCCCAGACATGTCGGCAGCATTTTTTTTTTTCCATTTTTTCTTTTTATCACAGGGTGGACAGACACACAACATGAATTATTTCCGAGGTCCTGTCCTGTATGACGAGGCCAAGGTGGAAGGATTGGGGGCGGCGGGGGCGCTCCACATCCTCTACCTCACGTCATTCTTGTTGAGAGACTGAAGAACGAGATCGTCTCACATCATCATCGTTTCCGACATGTTACATCTTCTTAATCCACGGCTTTATGAGGTGCACCTGCTCTCCCCCAGTTCACCACAGACTCCCCTTCAGTATGCTTTAACTTACAGTTTTTCAATTGTTTCTCAATTGTTAATACACAAAAACTGGTACTTGAGACACAATGACCACAACATGTAACTCATGCACCAACCCCCTGAACCAATTCTGCTAAACTACAAGCACTATTCCTGCTTTACACTCAAATTGCAGTTCTAAAACACACTTTTTTCAAAACACTACACACAATTCTCTGCATTTGGCATAATTTTCATAAAGAACATCTCTTGTTTTCACAAGGAACACACTGTCATTCAAAATTCTAAAGTTAATTGTCCTACTATGCGTACTGACTCATCACATGGGCAAACACCTGGACACCCTACACAGCACGCTCATTCCACCAGAGCAGCTCAGGTACGTTGTCATTTGAAACAACGTAAGTTTCCACTGCGCTGCTCTGGTTCGTAACTGGTTCACTGCCCACCCACGCTTTATCTCCCTCCATATTCTCCATTCCTCAGTCCTATTGAGAATCATTTTCTGCCTGGAGATGGAAAGTGTATGACCAAAATCCACAAATGCGTATGGTTGGGATGTACACTGTGTACATTGTTTTTGTGGGAAAAATAAAATATATCTGTTACCGTGTATTTGTGTGTTCTGAGTATAAAAACAATATTCTCAAATATTTTACAACACACTTATGTATGTACTGACTGTAGTAAGTGTAACTGGAAAAAAAAGGCCTAAATCAATATGATGAATGAAGAAGAAGTGTTTTCCATTCATCATAGTGTTTTACACTGAGCACATCAGTGTTCAACTGGTTCTTATAAATGTCTATTCATTTGATGGTTTGTGTGTGTCATTTGAAAACAAAATACCATTTTGAGAAGAAATAACATTGTTTTGAACGTAAAGTTTCATTTTGCAGGAGAATTGAGGGGTTTTGCCCGTTGTGTGTATGTTTTTTGATTTGTGTGTAGAGTTCTGAGAGCATGAGGCATGCTTTCAGAAAATGTGTGTAAACAATCGAGAAAAACTGTAAGTGCTTGTCAGATTTGTCATGCAGCAGTTCGCCAGCTGTGTGCAATTGAGATTGTTTAAACTTCTCTCTCAAGGTATCACTTAATTCTTCTCACGACTACATTTGTGTACAAATGATCGTCCAGGGAACTCCTCTGTTGTTTGGGTTCTAACTGCTCGACAATTTAAAGATCCAGCGTGTGGGAGGATCTGTGTCAAAATACAGTGCTGCAGGCGATGCTAACCTCCGTTAGCGTCCAAAGTACAGGATTAGCCTCCAAGAGCACGCAAAAGAGTCCATTCCAGGGTGTGAATCCTCTCATGAGACTTCAGTTCTGCTTCAAACTTTAAAATTAGCATTGGCTGTAGATGCCTGTTGATGTTGGCTACTAACTAAAACATATTTTTACAAATATGTTTCTCCTTAGATGCTGGAGCCAATATCTATGTCTGCCTGCCATTTTGTGCTGAGCATTTTTTCAACCTAAAATGACTCATGAGGGTGCTGAGACTGAACCAAAACAGGAAGATAGGGGGCAGCAAAACCAAAACAATCAGCTGAAAGATGCTAAAATACTCAGTCGAGCTGAAAGGAAGGGTGGAGTCGTGTGATGGAAGCCATCTCTGTGGCTTCATCGCTACCAGCGTACATATAAGTATGTCATCAGTTGTTGATACACGAATAATGACAAGTGTTTCGCAAGGATAAAACTAATCACGTTCAAATCAATTCAAAAAACGTTATTTGTCCCACCAAAAGATTCCCACCATTCAGTATTTGTACATTGTTTCTGTGTAAATATTCACAGTTTGCGGAGAATCAAGTCTCCAAACGATGTATTTTTCCTTGGACAGGACTGATGACACATGCCACCGACAGCTTGGTTTTTTAAAAAAAGTTCCCAGTGTGGATCTTCAAGCCCGGAGAGTGTGAGCGATCAGGAGGCAGAAAGGGCGAGTCAGCATGTGTGCGCAGGGACGTGACGAAGGAAGAGAGAGATAATGGAGAGGAAGTGAAGTGTTGGGGCCACCGGCGGACAGCACTGTCAAAACTTTGTCTGACGGGGAAGTGATGGATGGAGAGAGAAAAAAGGGAGAGTGATCACGGCTTCCACTCAGGGAGGACGGGAATTTTCAAGTTTTCCCTCATTCATCTTTCATTGCCCTTCGCCTTCCTTGTGAATTGTGAAAGTCCGTGCGTGAGGAAGCGGATACGTTTCTCTGTGTTAAGTCTCAGGAGTTTTCTGGTTTCACTCAACCACTGTCCCTGAATTCTCAGTGGATGCTCGATGTTTTTCAGGCGGATAAATCTGTTTGTTTTCCCCCCCGGAAAAGCAGAGTGCCCCCGCGGGCCCTGCGATGACGGACGGAGGATCTCGTTTCATCTCGCCGCGGGGAGAAAGTGCCAGGGATTTCAACACGCGGACTTAATTCATGGAGGAAAAACAGTTGGTGTTGTAGTGTTGTTTGCTTTTTAGACAGCTCACTTCCCTCCAACCTGCTACACCTACACCTACATCTGCTGAACTTGCATTTCCCACTTGTACTTGTACAACTTGTCAGTCCTATGTCCCCTGTGTTCCTCGTGTTCCTTGTGTTCATTGGTGGTTTGAACCTTTTTTGAGTTACTGTTATTTTTTGACTTCTTCATTCTTGTACTTTCCTTTCTTCGTTGGCCTTTTGTCGACTTCCCTTTTACATTTGCATTTTGTATGTCTGTATTTTTGCATTTGGACTTTAATGCTTGCCTTTTGTTCGTTTTTCCTATGGCCCCCTCGAGTCTTGTGTCTGTGTCCCTTTTTGTGTCAACCACAACAAGTATGAACACAATTCCCATAGACAGTCTGGCTGGTGAGGAACCTCAGTGTGTTGCGTAAAAGGGTAAAAGTTTACGATGTACTGTCACATCATACCCTTCAGTGTGTAGATGCTCCGAAAACAGTCACAACCGTAACCCCCTCGCCCTGCTTTCCACCAACAAGTGTTAAACACACAACTGAGACTGCTTCTACTGCTGTGGAGTTGAAACCAGTGTTTTTTATAGGGTCACGTCAATAATTTCAGTGAAAATGCAGGGATCTTAAAATCCCTCCCACAGAGCCACTTCGGAAAATTGCTTGCTTTAACCAGTGGGTAAAACAGTAGCGTGCTCTGGATGACAAAAAAAAAAAATGACAAACTGATGTATCCCACGAGAGAAATGTTGGTTCAGCGCGCATTTTAAGGAGACGCTATGGGACTGGGAGCTAAAGTTAGTCTTCCTACTGTTGACAAAGTCATCTGGAATCCTCATTAAAATATCACTGTGACATTAAACAAACGGCACAGATTGAGAGTCCACATTTTTTACAAAATGCTTTACGACCAATAACAACAACGATCACACCACGTTAGAAATGTTGAATTTAATCAGTCAAATCTGGAGGTTTTCTTAATTGTACATGGATGCGGTGACCCTGGATCAACTCTGCCACTTGTGAGTAAATCAGAAAATTGACATATGGGAAAATGACTAATGGGGCTGCTGGGAATAGCAATGAAATTCTTTCCCATGTAGATGCGTGGCGAAAGGCCATTCTGCTTTTCCTTAGCTCACCATGCTAATGCCAATGCAGCGTGTTTTCTGGCTCTTTGTGTGCAGAAGTGCCAAGGATTTTAAATGTGGTTGTTCAGTGTGTGTGTGTGTTTGTGTGTGTGTGTGGGTGGGTGGGTGTGTGTGTGTGTGTGTGCGTGTAAAAGAGATATAACTTCCAGATATTTCCAGCAGCTATCATGATGTTTCATTGTAAGAGGAATCAACTGTGACCATCACATTTTTGTTCCGATTTCTCATGCCATCATGTTGGAGTGATATTAATCAACCATTTGTGGAAGGGAAAAAAAAGTGTTTTTACTGAGTTCTAAGAGGGCTGTCAAATAGCATTCTTGGGAAATCACAATTGGAAGCAGAAGGAAGCTACACAGGCGCACACAGGAGTGCGCTGGTGGTCAGATTTTGTTCCCTTGGAACCAAGCCAGGCTAGCTGTTTCCTCCCATTCACAGTTTTGGTTTGTTTTGTTTAAGCTACGCTAACGGAAGCTTGGAAACTTCATATTAATGTGGTACAGATCTTCTCATCTAACTCATCGCAAGAATGTTTCCCAAAGCTTCCCTTTGAGTTATGACTCTACACTGGAAATAACTCCAAACCGCGGCCAAGTACAGAAATGGATAAATTATGTTACATGAGTAAAAAGAGATATGTGGGTGGTCTTCTTTTGAATCTGCCTCATTTAGAGAGAAAAACTAGTGAAGTCACAGAAGAGGAATTAGAAGTGGGATTCAGCTCCGGGCCAGGCGGTAAACGTGGCTCTGACCGACTGCAAGATCTCTGGGAAACATCCCAAACTGGTTTGTGCACGGACCAACACTCGAGGGCTCGGCATCATTGGTTACCCATCAGTGATCTCGGCGAGAAGTATCCCCTGACATACCACCCATGGGCATCGCAAACACTTTTGATATTAAAACCATTACTCATCGACTAAATATATTTCATTTTCAAATAAAGTCTCAATACATTGGGATACCATGCAATGTAACTTTTGATACAAAGGCATTACCCATTAAGTAAATGCGTTCAAGTTGATATATTGCAATCATAACTTCATTCTGTGGTCGTTCCAAAAGGGGAGGGCCTTTATTTTAGTGTCTTGCAGTTCAATGCACCACCATTTTTATTAAAGAAGCTATTTAGGCATATGGGTCCTTGAATCAATTTACATACTACTAGCTTTTTTAAAATGTTCAAATACAGTATGTGATCTGAGGCACTTCCTCTGGATTCAACTGTAAAATGTAGGCCCAACGATCTCGTGCTCACATGGCCAGAAAAAGTCAGACCACGTGTTAAAATGCACCAGAATACATGACCTGATGAGAGTGCGAAAGTATGAACACATCACACCCATCCTCCATTCACTTCATTGGCTTCCCATCTCCGCCAGGATTGATTACAAGGTCTCCCTCCTCACTCACCAGTGCGTCCATGGCAACGCCCCCTCCTATCTTAAAGAACTGCTAACCCCACAAACCTCATCTCGACCCCTCCGCTCGACCAACTCTCACCGTCTCCAGCCCCCCAGGACTAAGTTCCGCACCTTAGGGGACCGAGCATTCTGTTCTGCTGCCCCTCGTCTATGGAACAGCCTCCCTGAATACCTGAGGGCACCACAGACTGTTGAATGCTTTAAAAAAGGACTTAAAACTTTCCTTTTTAGTAGAGCCTATGATCACTAAGTTGCTATTGACTTTCAGGTGTTTTGTTTTTCTTTTTTTTTCTTCTACTAATGTTTTTCTTGTATTGGTGCTTTTCCTGTAGCACTTTGAGATTTATCTAAATGTAAAGTGCTTTACAAATTAAATATATTATTATTATTATTATTATTATGACATGACAAACAGGCTTTAAACCCAAACCTCCAAAATTGTCCCACCCACACAATGCTTTCTATGCCCATCGTACCACCAGACTACGTAGCAGCTTCTTTCCTCAGAGTACTTCATTCATCCTCCATACTCCAGCATTTGTTGTTTGTTGTTTTGTGTGTTGCACAAGGGAACTACAGTTCTGTTGTACAACCCTGTGCGGTTGAATAAACGAGCCTTGAACCTGTTTCAGGGAGCCCCCCCATGCTACTGAAGTCTTTCAACTGTTGAAGAGTTTTCCGCTGAACGCTTTCTGACCTTTTTGGATAGAAGAACTTCTCAAGCAGGCTGACAACAGCATCATTATGCAAACAGGCTTTTAACACACAACACTGGCTTCTCAAAATTCCCCTGAATCTAACACAAACAGTGTTAAGAGAAAGACAGGGCTTGTCAGAGTAAGAAATCTGGTGACGTCAAGGAACCTGAAATTTACCGCTTCAAAGCACTTCTGAGGAGTTTCTTGTGAGGCACTTGTGTGTTGTCGAAGTTAGTTTGATGGTCAATCGCTGATACCAAATGTTCCATTGTTCGGCAACATCTCGCAACATAAAGGAAGCCTAAGATTTTGTTTTTCGGAGCCTCTAGCTTGTCCAGTTCCTGTTATGTAACCAGGATTTTAATAGTGAAACCCTTTCATGCATATAGAGCAAAGCCATGTGCTTAGCTAAATCTGGATCACACTGCTCCGCTGTCAGAGGTCACCGAACGTTCAGTCTATTGCTATAGAATATGGAGAGGGTATAATATTGGGATTTCTCTGGGGGATTCTGATATGTTGGGGGTTTATTTTTATCGTAGCATTAATCTAGAGTTGTGTTTCTGGCAACCTCATGAATTCAATAGACCATAGAGTGGGAAGCTCACATGTTGTATTGCCGTGTTCCAGGTTGCAAGTCCTATAAATATATGGAATCTCACAGCTTCCTTATTGCATGTAATCAAATGGTATTGTTAGCTTGGAAGTGGCTGAATGCTAGAGTAAGCTAATGGCTTATCAAATATGTTGTTTTACTTTGAATATATGGCCCGATGTCGCTCCACATTTCCACAAGTGGTGAAATTATAGTGATTTTTCTGATTCCCTGAGAAATGGATGTCATGTGACTATGGCCTGTATTAACCTGTTTTTGCCCCTGAGGGAAATCCTTTTGTTTTTCTTTCGCAGCAAAATACTCACTAGCTAGTTAGCTAAACAGCAGACAGACAACGTTAGCAGCTAGCTTGCATTGTCTGTCTGCTGTCTGTTATGGACAGCTGATGTACAATAGGTTTACAGAACTGAGAACAGGTGGATGGTTGAGTGGCAAAAATGAACAAAATATTAAATTGCGTCCAAATAAAATCTGTAAAAGAAGATGAAACTCTCCACAGTGATGAGGTGGATCAAACCAAT
Source organism: Sparus aurata (assembly GCF_900880675.1). Lineage (NCBI taxonomy): Eukaryota > Metazoa > Chordata > Actinopteri > Spariformes > Sparidae > Sparus > Sparus aurata. The sequence continues at coordinate 7,488,528 of NC_044200.1, forward strand.
CCCTAGAACAAATACAAACCTTGACATTGCTTAAGGCTACATTTTCAGTTTTATGTGACAGTGCTGTGCCTACGTTCTTGTTAGGTTAAGACACAAAAACTAGGAAAAGATCATGTTTTGGCTCAAAACAGTTGCTTTGGTTACCACAAACAGGGCCGAGGTCTCACCAACACTTCAGACACAATTATTTCTTTTCATTTTTTTTTTTTTTTTATTAATTTTTTTTTTTTTTGCCTTTCGGATGATAAACCACACACAAATATAAAAAGTCCTCTTCTTAAAATAGCTTTTGCAGATTCAACCAGACCTGTTACATCAGGAGTCAGGTCATTAAGGGAATGGAATTTAGTTATTCTCCACAGTTCAGCAGCCTCTAAATTAAGCCCTTTATAGAGTACTGGAGACTATGAGTCCAGAAACCTGGGAATTTGTTCGCATTTTCGCACTTCTCGTTCCCTTGTCTCAAAGTCTATGGGTGGTTTTTTTGGGTGGTTACCAAAGCCTTAAGATATTTACATGGTTTGCTTTAGAATTGTTTAGCTTGTGTAGCAATTAGTTTCTTACGTCTAGCGATTAAATTAAAGCCTTCAAAAAATCACAAACTTGGTGTTTATCTAGCTGAGCAAAACGTTTAAGTATCATAAGCCCAAACTTATTTTGGGCATTAATGCGAAAACCCATTGAAAAAAATATTTTCTCTTAACATGGCCATGTGTATTAGCTGTCCAAGTTGCCGAAATGCTTGCAATGAAGTAACAAACGGGACAATAAGGGTGTATGATATATTAAAAATAAACACTCAATTAGTTTTAAGAATTGACATGAAAGCTGCTCTGTGTTTCGGAGCTGGATGAAAAACAGCAGGCAAGTGTCCCGCCGCCACAATAAGACTCTGTTAGCAACCATTAGCCAGCCTCGTGACGAGCATCCTGGTTTGACCGTAAGTGTCGGGAGAGGCGGAGAATTACATAACAGCTGCAGTTAAACCTTACTCTGAGTGTCTGTGTCTGTGGACATAACAGGAGGCCTTTAAATCTCAACCTATGCTACAGTATAATGGGGTAAATTCACATCAATAGTGACTATCTTGTAGTGTTGTGTAATCCGGATTTTTCAATAGGCAACTTCTTCGAAGGGTAAACTCAAGATCACCTCTGTCTGACATAATAAGGGAGCGGAAATAACCTAAGTTAACTGCCTTGCCGTCCCTTCATACCTCAGGTCTCTTTCTGCTGAGTGCAACAGGTTCTCACACCCTAAGAGCTCTCTAAACATACTTTTAAGACCTGACCTAGCACATAAATATAAAAATTGTTTTTGATGCCATTTTTTAATGGCATAGTCATGAGACGACAAGAGTCATTTTGGTGCCTGTGGTTGACATTAACGGAGCAGGCATTTTGGAATCGAAATCGCAATAAGAGGCGCCTTTCATAAACACACACTTAGTACTGTCCTTAGGCTGCAGTCACACCAAGAGCTCATTTACAGTTTGTGGCGATAATGCTATAGTGTGCTGACTCCAGTTCAGTCCACATCAGTAACATCAGTAGTACACAGTGGCGCCGTTAGACCTCCATAAAACATTCCGGGACATCGCCATGGACACCCCCCCCCCCCTTTAGATAAAGGATGAAGGCCACCGCTTAACTTTTGTGTGAGGACATCTAGGAAGACAGAGATGATGCTGTTTTCGGCACGTCAGGGGCAGAGAAAAGTCACAGAGACAGTTCAGATTTGTCACAGATGAAAAGTTGCTGTCGCACAATAGAAGCTGTGGCTCATATACACAATATGCAATGTGAAATTATTGAAAATGTGCAATACATTCCAAACGTCTTTATTAGGATGTTGTGGGGAATGTTGCAAATCAACGAGCAGGACTGCTTGATAGCAGAATTGGAGTCTTAACGGATTTTTGCATCAGTGTAAAGACGTAGGCCTGCCTTTATACTCAGGTGTTGCTGCAAGTTATTTAGGAAAATGTCACTGGAATGCTTGTATCACTTCATATTAAAAGTGCAATTTTACATGACATACAACCTAAAAAAAGGATTATAAACCTATCTCCCACTTCAAGTCTGTGACTAACATATTAAATCCAGATTAGATTCCCCCCCACACTGTCCATCTCATATGGTGCTAAAAGGAAAGGTCTTACATGTCACATATAACATGCTTATTTGACCTCTTTGTTTCAACTGAATGCTAGTTCAAACCTCACCCTGCTCTTTATCACCTGTCAAATCTTACTTCTTTACCCACAAGGCTTATATTTGCTAAGATATCATAAAACCATGAAATTTTAATTTCATGGGCTGTCACGCTTTAAAGTGGACCTATTATGCTCATTCCAGCTCTAAATCTTTATTCTGCAGCAGACAGTGCATGTGACTGCCTCATCTCTTACCAGATTGCATGACAAGAAAAAAATTCTTAATTTCCTGATAGATTGTTTGACTTACTGCTAAAGTAGCAGCCATTAGCTAGTTAGCAAAGTTAGCCATGCAGGTAGTGATCCCTTCAGTTGACTCTGTTCTGTGTGAGCTTGAGGCATTTGGGCTGGGGCACTGGTGATTACACTTTCAGACTGAGAGGGGGGGGAACCCAGTGGAGAAAATGAGTTCACAGGACAACTAACTGTGTGGCTAACTGAGCTAGCAAGCAAACCGCTTCTACAGTTTAGCGTTGGTTTCGCAAAAAGTATTGCATCCAGCAAGATATTCGGTAAATTACTTAGTTGTTAAAGACATGTAAATCTCATTTTATACAACATGGGATCTTTAAAGGAAAACATTGAATTGTAATCCGCTTCAGTGCTAAAACCTGACCAGCATTTAATTTAGTCTGAGTACCAACTGAGTACCAACTTTAACAGCCAAATACAAATACAAAAAATACCATTTTCACTCAGAGAAATAACTTTACATGTTTTTTGAAATGTCACTGAATGAAATGTTTCACAGTCCAGGCCGAAACAGGAAGGCTGAGGGTGACGGGTGGGCACACTCTGCCTGTAATGGGTCACATCCTCCTGACGTTATCGTGACCGTAGACACGATGCTGGAGGACTAATCCACCAGGAAGTAGAGCTAAGCGTTAATCACTGCTCCTCTGACTGCACGCACAGATTACACACCCACAAACTCAAAGACAGACATGCATGTGTTTATGTCATATTCATACATTCTATAGCATAACATAGCAATACAATACTAATGTATAGATTTAACACAAAAAAATGAAAAAACATTTTCATTTCTTCTCTACATTTCAGTTTCAATTCTTGTATGTGAAAAGTCTTGAAGAGACAGTATGTAGTTTTGGAGAAAAAATTCAAAGTCAGATTGTTAACATTTATAATATAAATGAGGCAATAATACAAACTCAGAAATATTTATTCTTATGGACAGAGTTTTGCGGCTGATTTGGAAATCCAAATGTCAGTAACTCTTGTCGTTTCTCTCTTGTCATAGACTTGATTGATGCACCACAGCTGTCTGGCCAGCAAAAGCCCACACGACTGGCTCCCATTTTAATAAGTCACAGCTGTGCCTCAAGGGGTTAAAAGTTATTTATTTATTTTTCCTCTGGGCAAATGCAGACATAATCCCAAAGTCATAATCTAGCAGAGGTGGCAGAGAGGGTCGTTAATCCTCCTACAACATCATCATCATCATCATCAGGGAAGCCCTCGCCCATCACCGCAGCCCCCTCCCTCTCGCCCCAGCAGGAGTGAACACATCCGTTCTGGCTTTACGCTGACTCTCGCTACTCTGATGAAGTGGAAAACCTTGGCAACGGAGGGAGGGGGTAGGACGCTGCGAGGGGAACGGTTTGTGAAGAGGACGGAGGACGAGGGAGATCAAGTGGATGAGGATGGGTTTAATGTCAGATCTGTTGGAGAGCGGACATGCGGCTTATGAGGCCTTTTCATCCGCTGAACAACGGACGTCCATTCATAAAGTGGTTTGCACGTCACAGCAATATCCTCTAGCATTTGTACCAGTGGAAGCCGCCCTGATATGACGTCAAAAGGCCTGGACCATACGGACCGATGGATGGATCCCTTTCTTATAGTCCTGGTGGTTTCTCACTGTATGCCCCCGAATTGTGACTTGAATCAATGACCATAATTTGATGACGGTAAAGTATGCATTAAAGCATATTTGTTCAAGCAGTTAAAAAATAATAAGCCTAATAAGCAAATCCATTTTCAGAACTCCGAGTCTGTGTATCCAGTACTTCTTTTTTGTCAATCTTGCCAGTGCTGTGTGGATTTGGAATGGTTTTTCCTTGCTGTTTTCATAGAATAATTAGATTTACAGCACATACAAGTCATCCACATCTTGCACTGTGTAATTAGATAATCATCCCTGACTCATTTTGGCTGATCGGTCAAGATAAGCGATCTGTAAGACACTTTCCGTAAGAGAAAACACAAGGCTCCTGCCAACTCATCTTCCAGAGAGGTTAAGTTACACAATTTGTGTGGCACTTCTGTCAGCAACCCCTCCTCCTCCTCTACATCACCACACTTGCACGACTCCTTTCTTTGTTTCTCCGTCTTTTTCTTTTCTTCAAGCATTTTGCATCGCTTGGCTTACCCTTTCCCCTCTTCTTCCATCGCCGGTGTGTAGGTAGCAGAACCGTAGGATCCTGTTCTCTGCGTGTTCCCCAAGCAGACAGGACCGTTTCCTTATTAAAGTGGGCAGGCATAGGGGATTACCGTTGGAACATCCCACATTTCAATAATACAATAATGCTTGCAGCAGCTTTAAAATGTGTCAGTGTAATTTGAAATGGGTCCTTTTTTTTTCGTAGGGAATACCAAACAAAAAGAAGGTTGCGTGCCAAACCGAACATCCAGTGTCTAACAGTTTCCGGATAACGTACTCATACTGTAGCACCCTTATTTTTTTTAGCATCAGAGTCTTGGCAGAATTCAAACTCTTGTTCCATGACTTACCTGTTGCCAGTGTTGGGGAGTAACGAATTACATGTAACGACGTTACGTAATTTAATTACAAAATTTACGTAATTGTAATCCGTTACATTACTGGGAGAAAATATGTAATTAAATTACAGTTGCTTTTGGAAATTTCAATGATTACAACTTAAGTTACATATGAAAAATCGTATCCCTGTATTACAAAGGTGGCTCTCTTTTAACCCGGCTAGATCACCATGGTAACTTATGGTTAGCTCATAACCTGGTCCCGACCAGGTTCTGTTCAGACTTTCAGCTTGAAATCGGCTATAAAAGCGCCGCTGTTTCACGATTTAACTCATTTACAGCTGGCGTCACCTTTACTTTGAAAGTCCAGTGGAGCTGGATCAGAGCGGAGCATTTGTACGGAGGGAGAGATCGTGCTGATCCGCTGCTGTTTACTTTCTCTCCGCGTCTCCGCCTACAGATGTTCAGCTGAGGGGATACGCTGCTCAGCTGATGATCCGACTCACGTCAGGAGGTCATTTATTAGGCTATAGCCTATTTACTTTTATATACAGTCAGTCACCACTGAAAGAAGTTGTGCGCTCGCAGCAGGACAGATAATTTAACTTAATGTGGCCATGAATAAATTATTTGTTTCGCCTGTTATGTGTTGCCCAAACGCAAATCTTGAGTAGGTCTACTCTGTTTTCTCACATTTAAAAAGGTCTTTGTACAGAGACAACATGAGATTTGCTTGTAGCTACAGCACCTAAAAAACCCACTGTAACCTAATTTCATACGCACACCCAGCCTCGCTTTCAATAAAACACACACTGGCATTTTATAATTGCCATCAGTGAAATATATGAAAACAATATAAAACACAGTTTAAAACAACAGTTGTTGTTGCTCTAAAGCGTCATATTTAAAAGCAGCTCAATGTAGAGCTGTCAGAAATTAAAATCAGCCTCCTCTTGTCATATTTGCAGCAACACTGTTGCTTCAGGCTGTGATCAGGCTTTTTTTGTATCCTTATACTCTCTCCATTAAAACAACCTGCTCCTCTTGGCTGAAATCAGCCCGTTGTCGCTCCATTTAGTGAGGAAGTGAGCCTCCTTCACAGTACAGACTCATAATATATGGTGAAACCTTTGAACTGAAAGGTTTATCACACTATAGGTCTTAAAATGTGAAAATGGTTAGCAGTTGAGAGATTTCATTCAAAATTAAGAAAAGTAATCAAAATGTAATCAAATGTAATTAGTTACATTACTTTGAGAAAGTAATTGAAATAGTTACACTACTATTACATTTTCAACAGGGTAACTTGTAATTGTAACCAACTACATTTCCAAAGTAATCTTCCCAACACTGCCTGTTGCTCAGATTGGAGAGTCTTTGCCGTGCGAGCCATTGGGTGATGGATGAAGCAACCCTGGACCAGGTCGAGATGACATGTTGGGATTTTCGTCCAAACTGCTGGCGCTGGTTAAACAGTCATAGGTATGTAGACTAGAGGATAGTGTGTACAGCAAAAAAAGTTACGTAACTAATGCTGCATTTGCAAAGCTCTCTGTCTGTTGAGGTATTGTGGTTAAACCGGCTGATAAAAAAGTCTCATTTATTTATGGCACATCTCTCCAGACTGCTGTTAGGTGTAGTAAATATTACAATGGTATCCTTTGGGAGACAGCCTTGGTCCGGGGGAAAGGTTTACGAGGACAGAAAGACTGCCTTTGTTGATAGGGGATTTCCAAGTGGCAGTAATCCATTAATAAATGCAGACTCTGGGTTGCTTCAATGACTGAATTGTAACTTAAACTGTTTTATGTAACTAAGACATCTGTAAGGGATTCACTTTTCAACCAAACATAGCCCGGTTTTAACTTGGACGTCTGAACTTGATCACCTTGCTCATTGGATTACCAGCAAGTAAAAGCAGGTAACTGGAACCCCAGACCCTCAGAACGCAAAGACGGCATCACTTAAAGTAATGACATGCAAGAATTCTAAAACGTCAAGACCTTTGCCGTACGTATTGTGGAATTGTGTACTTCCGCAAGTTTGCCTGAGAGTAACAGTGGGTGCTTTCCATCTGGTCGCCAAACGAAGCTTGAATAAAACTTCTTAAAATGACCTTGTCCACTAACATTTGTACCTGAGCCAAATCATTTTATAATAAGAAATGGTAGGTGTTCAATGGTGTGTTGACAAAGTGAGTGTTTAGTTGCCCCAAACAGATGGTTTATTTTACTAGCATCTGTTAGGGGAGGCATCGTTTCCCCTCAAGCTCCAGTCAGCAAACAGCATTACATCACATAAACACCCTACATGATTGCTGCTGCAGTCAGGCTGATAAATAGGACTGAAGATAAATCAGCAAGCGTCTATGTTTTTTGGGGTTTTTTTTTTGCTTGAATAGAAATACCCCCATTGGCAGAAATTACAAATAAAGACTGCATCTTGTGGTGGTGTCCAAGTTAAATTTGACTTTTAAAAAATAATGGAATTAAATTATGCAATTCACTGAATAAAATTGCGCTTTATCAAAGTATTGCAAGTGGAAGTGATCATGCTGCTGCGCAACACAGTGGTTATGAAGATGATGTTGATGTCATGGGTACAACAGGCGGCCCTGTCACAAAGCCACCAATAAAGTGCCTGTTGATTCATGTATCCCATGCAGCTCGGTGCCAGCGTGTCTTTCCCAAGGCACTCGAGCTGAGGCATCTTGGTCCAAACAGCCATTTGTTTTCATACCATTCGGTTACATCAGCTTACGCTAAACCGCACGACTCATCCCTCCACACCATGTGAACACGGCAGCCTTCGACCTCTCCGATGAAAGCAAACATAAACTTATCAAAAAGGTGATGAGTTTCTATGACCTTTTCTAAGTATAGTGCGCTATCTCTTTATTTAACTTTCAACTGCTGCCATGTTCACATTTCACATTGTTGCTATTCCTGATGTGCTTAATCTACCGCTGTGTAATTCTTAAGGCCCAGTTATGGGAAATGGTGGGGGGGGGGTCTTCAGTACAGTGAAAGATAATGAAACTAACAGACAGGGCTTACTGTCCTTGGAAGTGATGTGATGAGAAGGGAAGAGAGAGTCCTTCAACTATTTCTATTGGAAGCCATTCAACTATTTCTGAGTGATTACTACCCAACAGGAACATAGTAGGAAGCAGTGGGCTCAGGGCCAAAGGCAATACGTCTGTCAACAGCGCTAGCTCATTCTGTTGCTTGTTCTTCTTGTGCGGCAGTACACGAGGTAAAACTCTCTTCTGGTTCATGCTGCATTTGGCTTAAAACAGGCCTGCGACCCACCAGGAGTTTGAGAGTTTGAGAGTTCTGGAAATTGAATATACGAGGTGAAACATCAACTAAACCCATCAAACAGGACTCTTAAAATGTTTATGACTATTAAAGTGCTGCTCAAACGAAACAAAATAAAAGAAACATTTACGGGGAAAGAAACATGAAGGAACCATGTTGGATTACACTGAGGTTCCAAACAGGCTATCCCACATGCACACACTCAGCAATCAAGCATTTTTATCTTGCTATTTCCTCACACTGTGTCCTCATCCACAGTAACAGAATGATCTTGCACTCTGATCACATAAATCAAGTCAGCCTGGAGGCGACTGCTGAAGAGCAGGAAGAGAGAACGAGGGAGGGGGGCGGACAAGAAAACAGCATCCACGCAGTGATAGAAATGGCAGCCTGTTCCTTTCTCCGACAGTTTAAAAATCCATTTAAGTTTTCCAGTTCATGCAATAAGTATCATGAAGTCTTACCTATCAAATGCTTTAAGTCAGTGAGAGGCAAGTAGCAGTCTATAGGCCCTCAACGAAAATATGCGGCCACCCAACAACATAGAAATGATTATTCTGCTGTAGGTATGTCCTCGCCTCTGGTATCTCTGTGGTGCTGTTTGCAGAATCTCTTCAGCTACAGGAAGTAACAGCAGCACCAACCTCCAAGCTGGCAGCTTACACACTGATAAATGGCCAGTTCCTCAAACATCAACCTGGTCGCTAACGGTACGAAGGTACACAAGCTAGGAGCTCTTGCCTTTTCTTTTTCCAAGGATTTAGTCATTTTAACACCACTGCTGAAGAATTAGCCTGTGCTATATAACCACAACATTCTTATGGCCAAATAATATCACAAAAATGTTCAAGGAATAGATGGACATTTAGAAAAATACACTGATGTGCTTTCTTTTCAAGAATTAAAAAAAAAATTATTGTTACCACTGTTGCTACCAAATGCTGTATGAAGCTGCTGCCAGTTAGCTTACCGCAGTTTAGCACAAAGACTGGAAAATGAGAAACAGCTAGGCACCTACCAGCATTATGTGCTGGAATATTTCGAGGCCAGATGCCGTGACTTCCCAGCCCACAGACATTTTGAGGGACTGTTGCTCGAACCTGTAACAGATAACCCCAACCCTGCTGCCTATGTGTTAGCCAGCTAGCTAGTGGTTCTTGTAATAGCATTAATAAGTCAATAAGTCTTGACATAAAGGTGACAAGCTGCAAGTTGTTCCGATGCATATGTAGAGATTTCTCAGGGCATCCCGTTGTTTACACCACTCATCAGAAATAACAACTTCAAAGACCCACCCGGAGCATTTATGCATCGGCAACAATACCAAGTATGGGTGCTACAGTGTCAAATGACGGGGCAAAAATAAAACTTTTTTCCCAACGGAGGTACTTTAGCCAAAGATGGCCAACTGTCTGCTGCTCAGGCAAACGTTGCTCAGCTTTGAAGATGTCCTTGGTTCCCAGAGTCGTCGGGGGTATGTGGATTTAGAATCTAGGAAGCCAATTTAGACTTTGTTTTTCTCCCTCTGTCCCTAGCTGGTGGCTATCTAGCTAGCATGCTTATATTTAGCTGGTGGTGATTGATCTTCTCACCTAACTCTTGGTAAGATGACAGATGTCCAACTTCAACTTTAACAAAAACAAATGGCTATGTAACATGCAGAAAATCTCCCCGGTTTCTTGCTTCTGTTGAAACGTTCAGTACCACAGTGAGTGTATATGCTTAAAACATCAGTGTCTGGGACTGAAGAGGCCCCTCGTTTCCCAGCAGCACATGTGCTTTTAAAACATTGACTTCAGCTGTTTGATTCTTGGTAACCATCAAAATCTTCACAGTGAGCAGTGATCCCAAACGGGCTGCATAAACTCCCAGGGTCACATCAGTATATGTGAGAGTCGGTGTAGAAGACCTCAAAGTGAGTTGTGACAGGTTTATGCAGTGCACCATAAAAGGAGGATGATATTATATACGGTGCAAGTATTATTATAAGCAGTCAGTAGTTAAGAGGTCAAAGGTCAGATCGACAAAACCCAGCTTGTAAATTTGAAATGGAATAAATGTTTATTGTTGAAGTGTGCCACTCAATTCGAAGGGGCTTTATTGGCGTGGGAAACAGACGTTTGTACTGAAAAAGCAAGTGTGAAATTCAGATATCAACACTTAGAGTATTAATGCTTCTGCAGGAGGCGACACGCCCAGCTGGGAAGTGTTAGCCTCATGTCTGGAAAGGACGGACAGTGCATATGTTATTATTATGCAACAGCGCTGCATTCATAATGATCTTCCAGGAAAGCTTTTGCAGGGTGAGATCAAGTCCAACCTGATTATATGAAATGTAAACAGCATGATTTAATCTGAAATGTAATTCAAGCAGTCATTCTTTCTGGCAAACAAAAACTTCATATCAGCGTAAGGTTCCATAAAATGGAAATACTCAAGTAAGGTTCCTCCAATTTGTACTTCAGTACAGTACTTAAGTCAATTTTACATGACTGAGTTTGTTCACACTGAAATTTGACAAAATATAGTATATACCTGACAGTATACAGCCTAAATATTGTGTCCTGTCAATGTTCACTACTCTCCCGCAATGCAGCGCACTAAAGTCAATGGGAGAGCGGTTAACAGCTGAAATTTCCTTTATTCTTTTTCGCGGGTGGTGTTAAAACTGTTCCAGAGTGATCTTTAAAAGAAAGTGTTAAAGGTGAAATATGTAAGAACGGTCAAATTCATACTCAACTCGCTCACAGTAGCTGCATTAGCTGGTTAGCTTGTTTAGCTGTGCATGTAGTGGTCCAGAATGGAAGCTCTGAGCAATGGGCTTGAGGAGGTGTTGGGCCAGGGCTAGCTGGTTTGCATGCTAACTCAAGTAAGTGGCTCTGCAACACAATTCATGGACATCTTAACATCAAACGTGTTTACATTTATATTAAGTTGATTGATTAGTACATTTTTTAGTTTTCAACAAAAAGCTTTGGATATTGCATTTAAATCTTAATAGCAACATTTGGCTCTTTCTTCCTTAATTTTTAAAGTTTTTACATCCGATCTGTAGCTTACATATTGTATATATGTATTATAGTCGTACCTTTTTTTAGCAACTCAAGGCCAGCATCTCTTTTAGATCAAGATGATAAAAATATCAGATGTTATATTTCATTCACACCAGCCATGCGCTAGCAACTGCTTACCTGACGTTGACTTTAGGCGCCGGTGTCCTCATGTAATCCATAAATAAACAGACACGTCGGCTGCCCACCACTTCTTTTCTTTACACAACCTTGACCACACCTGGCCCGCAGGCAGACATATCTAAACATAATAAGTGTCACTTAAACTCTCAACATTGTTCTCACCACCTCGATCTTATACGCCGTCATCGCGGCTAAAAATAGCCAGCACATTAATTCTCCTGACAGGCAGAACAATGATTTTGACCCCCTCACCTACAGCCTGTAATGTTGCCTGTAATTGTGCGGCTGGAAATGAACCTCTTGATCATGCCCCGCTGATTTACAGTCTGCTTATAAAGAATTAAGTGGCTCTGTGTTTGGGAATCAGAGACGTCTTGATCTTCTCGTGAGGTAAAGTCAAATTCCTCGTTCACCGGAGTCATTAAGTCTGACTCAGCTGTCAGCTGTTTTATCCTTCACGAATATGGACTTCATACTAATATAGGTAAATGTTGTGCTTTTTACTCTTTTACCCACTGATCACTTTGTACAGTTTCAGATTAATACGAAATGCAACAAATAATAATATAAGAAATTCTGATGTATTATTACAGCTGAATGCATTATATAAAGTAGTTTAAATTACTGTAGAGCCGTCTTTAAGACCTGTAACATGTAGTGTTAAGGTATCAGTAATTATGTAGTATAAAATATATATGATATCCAATAATATGATTTAGAACGTATTATTTTGAAAGGGTCCATTCTGCATGATGAATACTTTCTTTTGTGGTACTTAAAGTACATATTGATGATAAAATGTCTCATTTCTATATAATATACAAGTTGTTGATTCCATTGCTTGTAACAGAGTGCTTTACACCGTGGCATTTCTAATTTACTACAGTAAAAGATCTGATGTGAACACTTCCACCACTGGGTGATCATTTGATCAATGTAGCACAGAATAACTTCATATATTTGTGGCAGTTTGTTCAGGACTTATTTACAATCTTCATGCTGTCTGTAGCATTTCATATTATGATCTAAGTATCATGTAAAGTATGGTGTGGTTCATGGAAACCTGCTCAAATCTTAAACCCTATAGCACCATCTAGTGTGTAGGTGTAGTGACGACTCATTTTTTTTTCACATTTCCGTGCCCAGAGGTAAATGTAAACATTTCTCCATACTGTCAGTACATCAGATGGATAGATTACCTCTCTGACAACATGTTTCTATTGCAAAGTGAAGAAGCTGACATTGCCAGACAGCGTGACAACACAGGCTTCCCCATGAATATGAATACAATCTGATAGAAAATGGTCCACAAATCCACAACTCTTCACAATCAGCGGGAATTTTTTAAATGCAAAAGTATTTAACGATGCCTTATTAGTCAAATCCAAGCTAAACTTAAATGACCTTTTCCCAGGTGACACATGCTGTAATGGGCTTATAAGCAATAATGGAAGACTCCTATTACCCACATTGATCAGTAATTTGTTGAAACTCTCTTCGTAATAAATACAAATAATGTAATAACAAAAAAAAACAATATAGATATGAAGATCATAATTTTCATCTGCACATAGTTCAGCTGATTATGTCATGTCTGCTCAAAAATGTCTACAAATCAAAATTAAATCAAATCTATTCTATTCTTATAATAGCCCCAAAACACAATCACATTGCATCAATGGGCATTAAAATCTGTATAGTGAATGACATCCTCTGTCCTTAGATCCTCGATTCAAGTGAGGAAAAACTTACCATGTTGATGGGAAAAATAAAAAAAACTTTGAACAGGGTAAAAAAAGACATTGGAAGAAACCTCAGGAAGAGCCACAGAGGAGGGATCCCTTTCCCGGGACGGACAGACACGCAATAGATGTGGCATGTACAGAACAGAACAGGAAAATCACAGTTCACAAGTCGCATTGACAGAATATCAGATACAAACAAGAAAAATTGCATTTCCAGCAAAAACACAGTGTGAAACCACATATATCCGACACCCCGACAGAGTTATCATGAAGAAGGGGAAACAATTTATTTATTCCCTGAAGCCATTTCAAACTGGGAATCTCCTTTTCAGTGTGATGTTGCCATTTAAATTAGGGCATCAACTTCTCCTTCACAACAGCTATTCCAGAACGTCATTTATTCCCAGTTGCCACCGCATCCTCACATCAATGAAATGAATGTCAGTGAGTCCGTGTGGCGAAAATGTGTCTTGCATTCCTCCACCATGACCTTTGGTGCGCGACGTCTGCTAGGGTAGACAGATTTTTCATGCACAGAAACAAATGTTGGCTTTGAAAATAAAAAGATTCTCTAAACAGTCATCTGTCCGGTTTTCTGAAATTAAAAGGTAGTGGGTAGTGTCTCCTCTTCCCTGAATTTATGACGTCGTACTTTAAAGGTGTAATATGTGTGAATCTGGGTTCAAAACACATTAAAAACACATCAACTGAAATCGTCAACAGAATGTAAAGACATGACAGATTTGCTGGACTTGTGGACAAGGCTTTGGTGATCCAGCACCTGGTACTCCAATTTAAATGGTCCAAACTGCTTCCAACTGTAAGGACACGATGAATTAAAGAGTTAAAGGTTCCATTTGAGGGTCCCCTACCACAGTCGAAGCAATTAAAATGTATTCACAGTGCTCTCCCTGCTGTGACATGTCAAAATGTTTTCTGTCAAAGAAGTCTATTGCAGCTGTTGCGGTTTTTACAGTCAGATGTAGTAGTGTTACTATCTACGTCCAGTAGGGGGCATGAGCGCTGCAGTGTCTATACATATTCCCACAGCAGCGAAAGTTGACTGAGTTCATATACAGTGTGCTGTATTAAGAAGCTCCAGTGAGATCCAGACTCCAGGAAGCAAATATTTGCATTTCACTCTGTCATTTCAACTGTAGAATTGCACATGAAAACCATGAAGGCACCATGGAAGACTTGAGGGTACAATGTTGGAGCGTAAACATGTTATTTTCTGTCATTCTGAATGAGTGATCAATGTTGAGCCCGTTACAGAGATACGTTTAATTTGACTGATGAGCGCACAAATAATACGTCTGGTGAAAACAATGCAGATAGAAGATACACATTCATTAACCATAAAACATTTTATCAACGGAAGTTGTAAAATCCTCAGACTGAGAGTGACCAACAAACCCAAATGCCACTCTCACACGGATATGTAATGTATCACAGTGATAAAGTAATGTGACGTGATACTTTGGAATGAGCTCAGTAGCAAACATACTCAAATAAAGATCTTAATTTCGTATACGGTTTCACTTGAGACCAGAGTGATGCTGTCTGAGACTTGCAGCTGTAATGGAACACCATTACCTTTTTTTTTTTGTATCCTAATTGCATAATCTCCTTAAATGTGTTCCATCACACATCGGGCTTGGATAAATGAACAACAACAACAAAACACACACACACACAAGCACACTGCACTCCTCCATTCAGCTGACTCATAATCCCATTAGCCAGAACATTTCCTGTTTATATTCCCGTCTGCGTCCAGGGTTCAACACAGTCACCTTGGCGCTGACTTCACTGCAGATGAACGCGTCTCCTCAAAAGTCTTATTTTCGGTTGTTTGTCAAAATTGGCGCGTTTATTGGTTACACGTCACGTTCAGTGATTCATTCCGATTTGTATTTGGCCCGACTGGCTGTCAGCAGCAGCCGCTCTGTTTCAAATAACGTGGACCTGATGCACTGACTGGCACCGGTCCAGCTGCATTCTGCTACACTGGCCCACTTAGATGGATTGCAGTGATTCCTAAATCCAGCTGGTATGTGTTCAGCTGAGTTACACCGCCTGACGTTGTACCAGCAGCACAAATTAAGCGGTATGATATCGTGTTGCAACTTGGAAAAGCAATTTGTTACACTAATTGGATCAACCCACATCATAATAATTAGAACGGGCTGCAGTTAATCTGAGTGTCAGTACACAGACGGTAGATTTTGTTTTATTGTTGGGAATATTGTGTCACACATGGTTCGGATCAGCAGTGTTTTTGCGGTTTCTGATGCCAGACTGTTTCCTTCTATCCGCTCCTACACTCGCTCTCCTGAAGAGGGCGCACGTCCCCTTCATATCAGCTCACACACACACACACACAAGAGGAAACAGGAACACTTGCTTTACCTTCCTGTCACATGAGTGTCTGACTCACTCATCTGTGTGGTCAGTGATAGTGAGTCATGCTGGGAATCCTTTTCCAACAGTGTGTGTGTGTGTGTGTGTGTAGTGTAGTGTAGTGTGGTGTTGAGTGTTTTCATGTGATTTCATATGAATATGAGCTCAGAGCTCAGCAGAACGGAGGAGAGGCTGTCAGTTCAGATTAGATGGAATTATGAATTGAACGGGACGCCCTGATCCCGACACAGACAGACAGATTAACCATAACCGTGCCTCCAGACACCCACACACACAAATGGCTGGGGTCGCAGATAAGCGTGCACGTTCACCCACATTGTCCCGGGAGAGTATACAGGATGGTTATCTGATGAGCTGCAAGTGTGCTGTGTCACAGAACATCCAGCTGTGGAGTCACTGTACCACAACACAAATCCTGTAATCCCCAAACATTACATTTCAATATAGTTTGTCACTCTAGATACAGAGTGAAATACATATTAAATATTTGCAGTTCGATATAATTGTATATTAATTTACTTAAAAAGTCCATCATTTTCAAAAATTTCCCATAAGGGTGCCTTGGAAAGAACTATGTAATTAGGTAACCGATTTTATTTTCAAGATTTACAATCCATATTTGCTGTATGCTTGAATTCAATTTTGAATTGCAGCTGCGCGCTTACCTGCTGGCAAATTTCACATTTTTGTTTCACGTTGGGCGCGCCTGAATCTAACCATTCACTTGCACCAACGCTGTCTCCATTCCATTCCTGTAATCGGCACCAAATTACAGAGTTCTTTCCAAAAACCTCCCTCCCCGCAAATTTACACCTAAATGTCAGTTCCAATCAGAAGGTGAGAGCCATTTATAGTAAACTACAGGGCCCATAAAATGCCACAAATTGGACAAATAAAGTTAAGCAGGGTTCATCAACACTTTTACTGTGAAATTTAAAGTCAGGCACGCAATAAAAGCACACAATGTGTAGTTCAACACTTAGTTCAACACTTTTCTCGCCAAGAGTTAGGTGGGAAGATTGAAAATACTTCAGCCGATTAACTTGGAGCAGACAGAAAACAAGAGGAAACAGCTAGCCTTCCCGAATCATTACAAAATCCACTTAGCAGCAGCACCTTTAAAGCTGACAACAGCCTGTAACAACCACATGTGTTGAAAAGTAGCACATGTGGTTGTTAAGCTTTAGAGGTGTTGGAAGACGGATTGTTTGAGGTTACCTTTGGACAAATCCAAGCTAGCTGTTTACCTGTGTTTGGTCGTGCAAAGCTAAGCTAAATGTCTGCTGGTGCCAGCTTCATCTTTACAGCACAGACACGAGAGTGGTGTCAGTCTTCCCATCTAATTCTTGGCAATACAGAAAATAAGTGTATTAGCAAACACTTTAATGTATTTCTTTAAGAGAGCCAAAGGTAAAATGTTATCTGGCAAAAAGCAATGTGGAAGTGAAGCTGGCGGACTTCTGGTTTCCATATCAGACGCCACGTCAGCCGACACAGGTCACCAAACATCCTCGTGTGTGACTCATCGATCACTTCAGTATTTATCACACACACCAACCTGCAATTATCCCACAGTGCTGGCTGGCTACCACGCACCACAGAATGAAGAGGACTATCGCTGCATTAAAGTAAATGACAGCTTCGGGGAGAGGGTTCGTCTTCATCACTACCGCCCACGGACAGACAAACAGTTATATAATGTTCACAAACACAAAACAAAGCACGAGCGAGTGGAAGACACAGCTGCCGTGGTGATGACTTAGTTATTATTCAACCGGCCATATAAAGTTTTTTGACAGTGATGATTCATTAACGTTATCAAGATGCCAAGTGACGGTAAGGATTAGGGTAAAAGTGTTGAGTAGCAGTAACGCGGCATGATCATCGATGGCATTACTGACCTGGCAAATTATCTGATCTGATTGACTATTTTATGATTAAAAGAATCAATTTTTCTTTGTATCCAATTGTGGAGATGAAGTAAGCCTACACTCGACATGAAGTGCCGTACTTGAGTAAATGTATTAATTACATTCCATCGCTGCCATCCGAAGTAACACACCCAAATGTAAAATTAACCTCACATTGTATTTGCGTTGTCATATACAGCAACAATGAGTGCATTTTTGGGTGCTGCGTCACATATTGAACCCACTCAACCTGCCTGATTTGCAGGATGCCTCTCTACAGCTGATGCAGAACAGGCCTCTCCTTGTTGCTTTCGATCACAATGCAGGTACGGTCAAAAAAATGTAACCGGCCAGGTAACTATGAGTGACAAGCTGCACCTGTAATTAATTCAACCTAGTTGGTGCTGCTGATTGAAGAAAGTCACATCAACGAGGGTATTAAAGAGCTGTTTACTCTGTTAGTCAGGTGAGGTATGAGCTGTGCCTGTAATTTGAGGTGCTTTCAGCTTGTGACTGCATGCAGACAGTCAGGGAGCACTCCGGGTCCCTTCTGCATTTGAGACAGTTTCTGTTTCATCAGGGTGAAAAAGTCCCTTAAGACATTTGGAGTATCAGGGTTTCAACTGAAACCAGAATGGTGATATAGCAGCTGTTTAATGGAACTGTCAGTCAATTAAAATGAACATACTTTGGTTAACTTTGTTCATCTCGACACACCCGATTCAGGTTGGGGCTGTAGCCAAGATGTTTCCTCTGATGGGTGATACACCTAGAAACACCTGCACACACACACACACACACGTCATGTTTTGCGGATGTATTTCAAACACCAGTGTTGTGCCTGTCTATTAATTGGATATCTGAAATATGTTGACGACCGAAAGCTAATTATAGTTTTATATTTGCGTGTCATAAATATATAATTTGACAGGTGGTGATGTCCTGCTTTGTACATGTGACCTGTGAAGACGCGATTGTACTTGGACTCTGTCCAATAGAAGTAATTTATTAAAAAATACGATTTTACATGAATTTTCAAGTAATTATGAGATTGATTGATGTATTTTTAAATTATTTTATTTATATTTATTTGTATGTGTCCTTTAAGTGTGCAAATATGTTACTAGAAATATTTTATCTTGTGGTGAAAATGAGAAAATAACCGTCTTGAAAAATCTTGCCTTTTTTTTTTTTTAACATTTTCATTTTTATTTTTATTAATTTTTTTTTTTTTTTTTTTTTTTTTGGCCTTTTATTGATAGAACAGCTGAAGATATGACAGGAAACAGGGAGAGAGAGAGGGGGAGTGACACGCAGCAAAGGGACCCAGGCCGGGAGTCAAACCAGGTCCGCTGCAGAGCCTCGGCACATGGGACGTGCGCTCTACCCACTGAGCTAAACGGCGCCCCACACAAGAAAAATCTTGCCTTTTGTCAGTGAAACACATCATATCTTTAAAGAAACGACCGCGGCGCGAAGAATTAAAGCTTAATGTCTGCACTCAGTACGTGATGTTTGGTTTTGAGATCAGGGTTACGTTAGTGGGCCATGCATCCTGACAGTTAAGAGGATGTACAGCGGCTCAGAGCAGATACTGTCATGATATGTTTAGGGTTAGACCTGCTCTCACACAGTGCTTCGATGGATTAAGAAGCAGTTAACCGCAGAGCCAAAGACCTGCCGTTGGTTTCGGTATCTCACTCTCATTGTCCACACTGGCTCGAGCTGCCAGTATGTTATCATTAAAGACATGTTTGGCTCACCCAAATGAACAAGTTACTTGACTGGATGCATGATAAATCACTGTTACCTGATGAAAGAATGGGGAAAAAAACGCATCAATTTCTCTGTAAACAGAGATTTGAGGACATAAGTCGTTAACAATTTGGCTGAGTTACATTGGTTAGATAGTGTAGCAGAGATATGCAGGTAGATAGCAGGTTTGTAAAGGATCCTGGGTAAGACCATTAGAGCTGCCCTACAGCTGAGAGGACAGAGGATCAGAAGGAGTTACGTTTACAGGAAATGTCAACCTGCTGTGACGCTGACGGAGTCTTTTATCAATCAGCGGCTTAACAAATGCAAACACGGCACCGTGGCTGTGGGTTAGCTTCAGCTGCGGTCTAAATATACGTTTACGACCGAGGGTTCTCTCCAATTATAACATCATTAAATCATCAATAAAGAAAAAGGAAGATGATAAATGTGTCTAGCCTTAAAGTATATAAAGGCTAGAGCTATGTGAAGAGTTAGATTGATGTTGTTTTCTGTGTGTATTGTAAATGTCACTGGCCCAATGCATCCATGACACTTTTATTATCAGTTCATTTTTAAAACAGTTTGATAATTTTGGAGGAGTAAACTCTTATCAACCTACCGAAGTTTGTTGCCGCCAATCCAGAAAAAGAAAATGGATTGCTATCACATTAAAACGTGGAAAAATGTTATGTTATGATGAGATATTTTCATTTTATTACAAAAGACAAGCTTATATTATCACAATAAGCATGCTGTAATAGCAATACGCTATTTTTCTTGTCATAACATTAATTCATTCACAAGATATTTTTGCATTATGTTTCATGTTTCATGTTATAAGATATGTTTGTATCACTACAAAATATAAACCTTTTGTTTTAACAATATGCTATTTATTTTTTCGTAATGTCATCGCTTAATGTTATGGAAAGATAGTTTCATGCTATGTTATCACATTTTTTGAACACTAACTTATAACGTTATAACAATACATTTAGGTTAAAATAAGATAAATTGTGTATTGTTGGGAAAAACAACAGCAATACACTGCTGATATAACTACATAAATGACGTTGAATCATCCAGACTGGAGGGTTGCGATGAGTGCTTGGGAACTGAATAAGGTCACACTGAGTGTTAAGTGGGATTTCAAAATGATTTACATCTGCAGCAGTGCTTTGTTGCAACACCGGGAACTTCACTACGCAACGTCAGACATTCAGTTCTGTCAGTCTGTTGCAAAAACAAACTGTACAATCCGGATCATCACTTATTTCAGCATCAAAGGAATCTTGATTCTGTGTAGAGCGTGACCGTGTGTGTCACAGCCACAGACAAAGTGCCGAAGTTGAATGGTGTTGCATTGTAGCTCAGAACAATACAAGACTTACGTAATGAATCAGAGTGATTTGGGGATTTGTACCTCTTGACGCAGGCGGCGACAACAAACAGGAGGTCAAGTTAGGTGGCAGCAGACATAAGAAATTCAATTTCACAAATCTGAGTGTTTGGGACAAGCAGTCCTGACGGTAAAGACACCAGTCCTGTTCTGTGTACCTCTGCCATAATCATCCAGGGGTAAAGTTCAAAATGCAACTTAATCTCAGCGTTTTTACACAATAACAGTAAATCTCATCTTTGTTGAACCCCACAGTCTCTGTGTTCTTTAACTAAACCTTCTCATCAAACCATACCTGTAATTTTCTCTCTGTTGTCCATTTCTTTCATTTACATTCCAGGTTCCTTCCGTCACACTCTTGTATGTGTTGGTGGCTGATACTCGGGCTGTGTACATAATGCGAGAAACCTGTTCAACTCGTCAACAGAGCTCTCCATTCATCACTTGATCCACTGGATTTTTTGCATGCCTTATGGTGGGATTTTATTTAATAAACAATAGTTTGACATATCTTGAACCCTTGTAGGGCAAGAGTAGTCTACTTCTGCAGCTGCCAGGGAGAACATGGGAAGATTGAGGAACAGCTTGACTAATTCCAAACATCTGCGACTAAGTAATGTATAAAATGTAATTAAGAAAGTGAACAGAGAATAATTGGCAAAAAAAATAGGCCCTTATGGATACATGATTGAAATAGTAAGCTAAAAGTGATTTATAGAGAACTGGAACTATCAAACCTAGCTTAAATTATCAACAGCAGGCTGCTAAAAGTAAGTGATAAACAGTTGATAAAATTTGTTGGAACATTAAGCTAAATTAAATGACAAAGTTTGCTAAAAGTGATTTATATACAACGCTGAAATGGCTTGTATTATAAATAGTTGAAATATTGAACCAATGTTAATCTACATATGGTTTTAACATCCAGTTCTACCAGGCTACAGTGGGGTGGGCTGGAATATTTCAAATGTCCAGCTAACAGTAATGTAGATGGTTGAAACAAGGTTAATAGGCTAACAGCATGATTGCAAACTTAAGCAACAATTCATGTGTGTAAGGTTCAAGGTTCATATATTAAGCATTTTACAACACCAGGGTTGCAAAATAAAACTGAGTCAGAGTACCTTTATATTACATCACAGAACATAACAAACCAGTCCGTAGGTTGGAGTGTGGAGGATGGAATGTGGAGTCTGACAGCCTGAGGAATGAAGCTGCTCTGTTGTCTGGTGATATGGCAGTGGATACTTATACTGTATCTCTTGCCAAATAAATAAATAAATAAAACACTTTATTGTAACATTATCCACTTTTATAAAGTGCTAAACAGCAAACACAAAGAAGAACATGATGGCTTGTGTTGATGAAGGGGTAGTCAGCCTGAGTTAAACCTGAGTTGAGCCTTGTTGACAGGCAGGTTTGGGTGGATCAGAGAACTTCACTGTAATAATAGACATCACCCTGTTTGTTCTGCCTCAAACACTGCAATGTGGCTCCCTGACATGACACGAGCCAGCGGTGGCTACCTTCGAAACCCTGTGAACTACTGTTTGAACGAGTTTAGCAATTGGTATTTCAAAATCCAATTACGGCACTGTTAAAATAAAGAAGTGAAATACATGTCAACTTTTCCCAAATGTCTCAAGAAAACAAGAGTTCAAGTTTTATAAGTAAAGTTTGAAGCACAGATGCTCGGGATCAATGTTCAATAATCTCAAGTCATATTATTGAGGCTTTTTGAAATGTAAATTTATTAATTGTATTTAATGCTTGCAAGCTATGTTCACTTGTTAAAATGATGTACATATTACTGTCCAACACCTAAGCTGTTGCACTGTACTGTGGTGTATGGTGGCCCTAAAGGTCAAAACACAACAATGCCATTGCATTTTCTGTAATATTATTGTGTTTTGTAAAATCTCATTGTGTTCTGACCTTCATTGCTACTGCAGTAATGTACTGTATGTCCTACACCTAATCAGAACGGAGTGACCAACTCTCTACAGTTGTGTAAGATCATTAACTAAAATCCTGAAGTGTAAACAGCAAGCCTTTTGTTGGTACACAAAACAACCCGGTGGCATGATTGGCTCCGTGAGTGCTTTGGATCGGTGACATAACGCAGCTCACTGCCAATCTGCCTCACCCCAGGGTGCTGCTCACCTTCCTCTGTATTTATAGGTTGGGTCAGGAGAAAAATGTTTGGCAGCTACAGAGACAGGAAATGTTGCATTCTTCTCCAGCGACGCTGTGCAAGTTTGCATAACTTTGTTTTTGTTTTGTTTTTTGTTTAGTAAAAAAAATGAGAGAAACATTATATTAAAGTGGTGCAAAATAACACCATAATTACATTCTGGATATGTACAAAAATGATAAATACATGCAGTTTGTCACTGTGTGAATACACTTAAAGCTGGCTTTCAGTTTTAGACTACAGAGAGGAGAAACAGGGTTTTTGTGTGGATTGAGTCATCAGTTTTTAGTTTCATTTTATGTCAGCTGTTATTGATCCAAAGGAAAAAATTAGAAGAAATGAAGAAGAAAATGTGGGAGTTGTATTAGACTGCATGACAGTACAAGTAATTTAATAACGTACCAAATTACAATAAGGCAAAAGCAGATGTTGCCAACTCACATATATATATAATTGCATATTGTTTTAATGTAAAACTAATTGGGGCTTGTGTCCCTACCAGTGTCGGGACCAAACTTGCACCCCTTTATCTAAGATAGATAAAAGTAATTTTGCAATAAATTTCACTGCAATTCTAATTTTAGAAAATGATTCTATTTGTGAAATTGCTATTTTCGTTTTAGTGTTGAAGCTACGTGTCGCGTAGTAAATGGACTTGGCCCCCTTGTGCACTTTGTTACTAGAATACAACAGACATGCACACACACAGATACAAACACAATAGCCGGAGGCCACTCAGAATCAATGAACTCTCAGTGCACCGAGAGAAACGTCACCGCGTCCGTCTGGGTCACCGGCGGAGGAAAATTCAGTTCATTCCGGTGTTTTTCCCCTCAGAGCACACAGAGTGAGCCCTGTCCCGACACAAATCATTGCCCACGCTTCACCCACATTGACTCACTGGCTAGACCATCCGATGATCCTTTGGGGGGGGAGGTGGTATTTTTCCAGCATTTCCTCTGTTTATATAATATTCATGAAAAGCCCTTCTGACAAACATTGAAAAGTGCAATATATTCGATTTGCCTGACTAACCTTTTTGCATGCATCCTTTTAATTAGTAGTGGGGATCAAGTGAAAGTGTAGCGTATAGGAGCTTAAGCCTGGGCTACGGGGTCAAAGGTCGTCAATATTTTGATATTGTAAAAAAAAAAAACACAATCTGCAGTGGAATATTTGCTATTCGAACACCAATTGTACTTTTTTTTTATCAATGTAAACTTTCCCCAAGGCAGAAATAATCAACATTTTTTTAAATAAGACCTCTCAGCACATTCAGAAAACATGCACGAGCAGCAGGAGGTGCTGTGGCTGCTGCTTCCTCTGTCCGAGTTGTACAGTAACTGCTGTTTCTGGTCCAGTGCAAGCTCGTAAAGATGCTGGTGCTAAGTAACAAATATGTACGGCACCGCCTGCTCTTTTTTTGGATTACTTAAGCATCAAAATGTTTATAGTAGGTGCTCAGAATTAAAGTATGAACCTGAAAAAAAGCATAGAATTGAACCTTAAAGGTTTGCCCTATAAACTGTTCACCCTGTACAGAAGTTGCAACAGAATGAGGAAGCATTTGTCACCTTGCCCAGTGCAAGTAAAATTCACCAGAAATGCCCTCACTGTTCCTGTTTCTACCAAATTCCCTTTCACTCATGTGTTATGGCATTGCATTGGTGATCACAAAATATCAAGTGTTTTTCTGGTTTAATTTAGACTTGACATACTCAAAATGGAAGTCAAGTCCTTAAAAAGGTAAGGAGCAGCACATTGAAAGCATCTTAAAGCTGCGCTAACCGATCTTTTTCGTTAACAGTGGATGGTAAGGTTATGTGTAATGTGACACGGGTCGCTCAGTGTGACAACCATGCAAACTGTAGTCCCCCCTTAGCCTTTTAGGGTCTCTCAGCCCACTGTTTTGGTTTCGTGGTCTGCAACTTTACTGTTTTGGTTCAGTGTTCTCGCTCCCATCACTTCCTCTTCAAGTCACAGCAGGAAGGCTGCTCCTGGCTAATGTTCAGTCGCAGGGAAATTAATATAAACGAATGAGGGGCAAGGCAACGGGCGACTATTGTGCCCACATCTCCTCAGAGACCCATCGCGACGACATCCCGATGGACGATGTTTACCTGATGTTGAACTTTTAATGTGAGGAGGCCTTACCATGTAATCCTCATTATGTTGTTGTTGTGTTGTTGTTGAAATTTACTTTTTTACTTTACTTTACGTCTGCTAAATGTACATAGATAGTTTTTTGCAATGACAAAAAAAAAAAACTTTGACTTTTTTTAAAGTTAGGGAAGATGCTGCAAAGAATCAGTGTTGCTGAAGAATCCTTGAGTTCATAATTGACAGAATAATCCAAAACTTATATTTAGGTGTTCTATGGCTGGACAGAAGATTTACCCTATCAGATATTCATGTCTAAACTGTTCTAACCTGTTGGATAAATCCTGCCTTCAGAGTTTTTTTCTTCAGCCTTAACTTCACCAGCCTCTAACTATCTCTCATGATTCTATTGATGGAAAATAGCCGTTTAAAAAAGACCCCAGTATGCGGTAATCCACCTGAGAATATATTGCTTTATAGCGCAGCGCTGTAATAATGTACTTTTGGGATTTTACATCTTGCAGCAATAATCTGAAAACACAATAGAAGCATTTCAAGGTCAAGACAAAGTGACCGGTTGTCATTAAAGGAAATAAAGTTGTCTAGAGGCTCTACTTTTTTTTTTTTTTTTTTTTTTTGCAAGATGGCATAAATGACTCCACCCTTAATGCACCAGTGAGATTATTTCTGCCTCTGAAAGATGAGTGTGTGGTCATCGTTACCCCGCTTGTTGCAACCCCGCGTGTTTTCATCACTGTTTCCGACTTCTGACTTGGGGAGGCGGAGGAAACAGCTGCTGCTCTTAGTTCCCTCCTCGCCACTTTAACTTCTCTGCCTTCAAGTTTTCTTTTTTTTTCCTCCCCCCCTCTCTGTCATGCTGGGACTACGTGAGCCTTCACACATCACTCCCTCAATTATTCATGAGGAGGGGGGGAAAGAAAAAAAAAAGAGAAGGAGGGGGCGAAAGATGAAGAGAGGGGTAGAAGGAGGAGGGATGAGAGCGGAGGAGTCCAGGTGGACGTGACTCTCCTCACGCCGGTCTATCCTTTCCACTCCCTCAAAACTCATCTTTTCCCCTCCTAACTTCTTTTGCTCTCCTCTTATTCTCTCCATCTTTTCTTCTCTCCTTACCTCTCTTTCCCTTCCTTGTCCCCTCCTTTCCACTCACCCATCTCACCTCCTCGTCTCCTCTCTGCAAGCCCCGGGGCGATCCTCATTAGTCAGCTTTCTCTAACCCATTAACTTGACGAGGATTTAGGAAGAGTCGGCGCTGATATAACAGGAAGTAAGCCACTGTTGTCTAATAGAGTCAGGAGCGCTTCTGTAGCCAGCTTGGCCGCTACCCATCTTCGGAGACTTAGCTCTTTTTGAATCCACCGACTAATCTGGTGTCTATTTGAGCCCAGAGGGAATGATGTTAATGTGCTGACTTCCAAGGCCACTGGCACCTAAAGCTGACCTATCTGGATGTCTGATTTGAGATGAGATTAGCGAAGCAGCGGCTCCTCTGAGACAGGTTCAGGTGTTGGATGTCGGCGCACAGAGAATGTCGGTTGCGCTGTGACAAACTGCAGTTGGTCGCTAAACTATTCTTAAGTGAGCTTTTTTTTTGTTTTCTTTTATTTTAATCCTCTCTGGCGGGGGAGTCCCGGGCTCCCTGCAGTGTAAGGCACATTCCGTGCAACCGCAACATCCTGGTTTTAAAAATCAGCAACAGACCTTTGTCGCTACTCATCCCTCCCCTCCTTCAGTATACTTCCTGTTGTTGATCTCCACTGTAGACCTTCAAATAAAGACAGTGATGCCAGCAACAGACACTAATGTCCCACACACGTACAAACTTCACATGCACAACTGCAAAAGCCAGTTTATTAGTATATTAAAGGAAACAAAAGGACTATCAACCTTTGTTTCAACCATTTGGACAGCCAGCAACAAGCAAGACAACATTAGTCGTCCCATCATCCAGAAAACAAGCATCTATTGCACCGAAGGCCTTTTATTTTGAAAATACAGTATCTCTGTACTGGTATCAATACTGGTATCTCAACCGTATGTACGTAACTTAGGTGGCATACCTACTTTTAACCCAAACCATGATCTTTCCCTAAACCTAACCAAGCTACGACTATTTCACACCTTCAACCTTTTTTTTTTTGTTCGTTTTCTGCATGTCCCAATACATTATAAAGTAAAGATATAAAGTAGAGAGAAAAAAAAACTTGGAACGGAACAACAGGTCTTCCAAGAAGTGGCTTTTGGATTAGTTTTCGGGATAACAGGCTTTCGTAATAATGGGCAGACTGTGCTTGTGTCCGGGTTAATATCAGGTTCTGACTGAACCCAGAACTCATCGGAAACTCAACAGAAACAGAAACTGTCTGCAGTCCAAAGGGTTTAACTGCAGCATTGAAGTGGAGACTGGTCCAACGGATCCTTGAAGGGAACCCAAGCCAAACCATCGAGAGAAGAACTCTGACCTAGCTAGCTTCCAGCCACTCGACAGTATACATGCCTGTTCTGTCTCACAGCTCATCTCTTTAATCTCGAGCACAGTGCCATCTCCTCAAAACACTGTGGTTTTCATTATCACTTTAAAATGTGTTGGGGCTTCCTGTTTTGCAGCTGCTAGCCTCGACAAAGACACAAACATACAACACACCCACAATAAGCTGTTTCTACCCAGTACGTTTTCAGCATGCAACATTCAACACACAGACCAGCCATGCTGATCAATTATATTTACTTATTGGTATTCGAAACATCGGTACATTTGAAGTGACATTTTAATGGTTGGATCATATGATAAGAGGAGCTCAAGACACATGATAAGATCAAACCCTGACATAAAATGAAACTAAAAACTGGTGACTTACTCCACACAAAACCCCTCGTTTCTCCTCTCTGATGTGTAAAAGTGAAACCCAGC
The DNA here is from genome assembly GCF_900880675.1 of Sparus aurata. NCBI lineage: Eukaryota > Metazoa > Chordata > Actinopteri > Spariformes > Sparidae > Sparus > Sparus aurata. The sequence goes on from NC_044200.1 coordinate 7,516,458, forward strand.
TTTACGTGTATTCACACAGTGACAAACTGCATGTATTTATCATTTTTGTACATATCCAGAATGTAATTATGGTGTTATTTTGCACCACTATAATATAAAGTTTTTTGAAAGTTAAAACATGTAGTCTATTAAAGAAGTTATTCATTTTATAATAGTTGTCCTTTTCCTTGTGCATTACTTTCAACAATGTTACTTTTTATTAGACTTAGAAAAATGTCCACAGTCTGCCAATTCAGTGCGACACAAGCTAAAAACGTTACTATGACTCACCGCAGCGCGACGACTTTTTCGGACGACGATGGAACTGTGCGGAGGATCACGTAAAAGGGCTTTTATTTCAGCCCCGCCGTAATCAGGGATAACACACGGTCTATTTAATCTGCTGTGTTCCATTCAAGGCCCCCGCTGAATGACTTATCCTCCCCATTCAGCGCAAAATCTCCCCATCAATGGCCTCTGCACAAAGAGAGAGGGATGAGTTTTCACTCCGCTGCACACATAATGGAGCTAATGCGTTCTTTACAAAGCAGAGAGAAAACACAAAGTCAACTTGAGCGTGTACATTTACTATTTCACCGCAGCACACTGCATCATGATCACGTATGGAAATAGACCTTCACAGTTCAGGGACTGTAGACCAGGATGGGGTGGGTGTGGTTTTTTTATTTTCCCTGTGATATTGTTCTTTTGACAATCAGACTTGGTCAAACCAAATAAAAAGTCCATTCACATTCACTTTAAGCTATAATTTGACTTTAGCCCTTTTAGGCAACAAAAAAAAGGAGTGTAACATTATGTCACTAGTGGGGGGATCATAAAATTCCCCCACAACTTGCACAAACTGGTTTCATCTGGACTTTTGGATCTCGTTAATAAGTTGTCCAGGGGGTTGACCTAGTAAGCTTCCACTCACGAGCCTGACAGGAAGGTGTGACGTTGCCGTGTCCCTACAGGGAAAGGGGCATGTTTGACAAAGACTTTGGGATCACGTGACAACCGTTGTCCAGCAGTCGTAAAGACATAAACGTGCATTTACTGGCAGTGAGGCAATGCAATGCAGGTGAAAGGGGAAGTTCCCATCCTTTCTGTAGCCTACCTCTCCTGTCAGACATACGCCTGTTGGCCTGTGGGACTCAAGTAGGCTACCTCTTCATTAACACCACCTGTCATGTTTCATAAAAATCTTCATTTGAATATAAAGAAACTGGATATTAAAGGCGCGATATGTAAGGATTTCATGTGGAAACATTCAAAACTTCACTGAAATTTTCGACATAAGTTCTGACGTAATGGCGTATTTTGGTGGGAGATTTAGCAAGCTTGCCAGTTAGTCCTGGCCAGTCCAGGTTTAAACGCCAGCAACTCCCTGGTTTTTGGCCTTTACAGTCAAAAGATTTTAGAGATAAACGATTGAAATTATTAAAAAAAAAATTAAATAAATAGAAAATAAAAAAAATAAGGTCCAAAAGTCCCCCTATTGGGAGACTTCAGTGATAAAACAAGCGTTTCTCAGAAAGATGCAAAACTGAATTTTAATTCATTTTTTCTGTCTGCAACCTATATTTTCTCATCACCAGTAATACATGGGTATGCTGATATTTACACTTCTAAACAAATCTCACAAGTGTTCTCTTTACAATGAGACCAACTAGGCCTACTCAAATAGACCTTTTGGTTGCAGAAATATACTCATGTTATTATGGGTATGCAATTTTCTAGCTGACACGTATGAAATAGGCTGCGATTCCAAAAGTTTAAAAAAAAACAAACGGGGAATATAGGCCTACATGCAAAGACAGATGCAAATATTTTCATGGCTATCAGTTTAGCCACTTTAGGAAACTAAGCATTTTGTGGCTCTAGAGCTGGAAAGCTGGCAGCTGGCTTGTAATCAGATGTGTTATAACATTTCTTTCAGTTTCACTCTGAGAAAGTGTGACTGCCAGGGAGAAACCCAATTTTCCTTTGAGGCAATTTTTACTGGAAAATAGGCTTATTGACCAAATTTATACTTACATTTAGACATTTATACTCCAGTGGTTTAAGTGAACGAATCAAAGAAATTGATTTTTTGTTTTGTTTTTTTGGTTGTCCTTACCGACTGTCCCATTGGTTTACTCATGAAGAAACCCCCTTTCCTGCTTCATAATTTACCCAGAATGCGTGTGTGTGTATGTGTGTGTGTGTGTTTGTGTGTGTCACTATTCTATTTAATTACATGGGAACAAGTTGCAAATGACATAAAACTACAGCTTCTGATCACAATCACATGAAATGCGTACATTTTGTTATTCAGTCTTACAAAAGTAATCATGATACAGATCAAATAATTTGGAATCTTTCATGATCAGCTTGTCACATGCTGATGCAACAGCTGACAGGACAATTTCATCAACTAGTTCTGGCTGTGATATGGACGTCCAGATCATGGCCTGGACGGACCGACGTGATATCAACTTGTCTTGCACGTCCATAGACATTGCTTGGTCAGTGGGTATACATTAACTTTAGCTACTTTTACTAACCGTTTTAATCACGTCTCTTACTTACTTCAGGCTAATTATTTCTTATTGTTAGCTAATTTTTCAACCTATCCATTACTTTTAGCTGTTTTAACCTTCTATCAGTTATTTTTAGCTATGTTTCAACTGTTTATCCATTAGTTTTAGCTAGCTATTTCAGACTTGTATTTGTTACTTTAAGCTATTTTAACCTTTTATTCAAAACTATTTCTACCATTTGTCCAATACTTTAAGCTGTCTTTTTCAACCAATCTATATTATTATTATTATTATTATCATTATTATTATTATTATTATTATTATTATCATTATTATTATTATTATGTAACTGTCAACTGCTTTATCCTAGGTCAGTGGTTCCCAACCTGGGGTCCGGGTCGCCCCTAGGGGAGTGCCAGAGATCGCAGGGGGTGTGCACAACTTTGCTCTGAGGTTTTTGAGGTTACCAAAATTATATTTGTGCACAGTGAATGTATAAAATCCCAATAACACACCCAACTGGGTAATCAAAACTCTGTATAATCCAAATTGAAACATATTTTTGGTCTACATTTAAATTCATTAAGCTATTTATCACCAACACCCCTATGAGGTAGGCCTATTCTGATCAAAAATTAAACTGTGTGTGTGTGTGTGTGTGTGTGTGTGTGTGTGTGTGTGTGTGTGTGTGTGTGTGGAAGAAAGGAAGAAATGTATCTATATACATTGTAAAACAAGAAGAATAAGAGCAAATATCAACAAAACTGTTGTTGATTTTTGCAAATAAAAGTTTGTAATTAATCACTTTATTCTTTTAGTGTATGCGGGTTGGGGTTGGGGGGGCCCTGCTTGTCTTGGACACAGTCAAGGGGGGCTTCAAGAAAAAAAAGGTTGGGAACCATTGTCCTAGGTTTTCATTCTGTCTTGATCACAACATGTGGTGTCCATAAAGTGCAAAGAGTTTTGGCTGTACATGTGTGTACAGCACAAGTAGCCTAGATTAATCGGAGCTCAAATGGGACAGGGACACATGACCGGCTAATAGGGAAGAGCTAAGCAGGTAGAGGAGGACGAGCTGCTGAGTCATGACAAAGGAGTGGCAAAAATAGAGTGAGACATGGTGGCCGGTCACCTGGTGACGGTGGATCAGTCTGTGAAACACTGCGAGTCGATGTTTTGCAAAAGAAATCAGCCAACTTCCTCTTTTTTTTTACGCTCATCCCTCTCATGCTGATGAGAGGCACAGAGTTTATGGTGGACTCGAGACTCGGACTCGACGCACCAACTTGTGTGCCTTTAACCTGAGTGATTGGGAACGCACACAATCCTTCGTCAGCGCAGAATTAGCAGCTATTTCTGGGAGCCAGTGGCTTAGACACTATTCATATGCCTGACACAGCAACTCCTCTCTCCCACAGAGATTACATACACACACACACACACACAACCACACCAGCATAACCATCAGTACAAACAGAAGACCACACGCAAGTCTAGTCCAGTCCAGGCTAAGCACCACACATGCTGTAGATACACAGCTGAGTCACTTTTTTTTTTACTTCATATCTAGCAGTTAAAGGATAAAGACAAGCGAACCATCAGTAGAATACTGCAATGAGTATGTGACGCAAACAATTTGCATATGCCCACGTGCACTGGTAAAGTGGCCCAATGTGACAGACAGCGAAATGCAAAGTTGGAACGCAAAGCAGGAGCGAGTGTTTCGGTGATGTCGTGAGCGCTGGGGAGAAGGCGTACCTGTCAGGAGTCACATACACACATTTCTATCTGTGTGAGTGAGGCGGAGCAGCGAGTGGCGGACCTGATCACAGTCACATAACCACTCTGACCACATGGTGACCAGTCTGAGCCAAGACACTCAGAGAGCCTATGATTCAAACTTGAGGAAATACCGCATTCAGCTGGCAAATGCAGAGTGTGTGTGTGTGTGTGTGTGGGTGTGTGCATGTGTGTATGTGTGAATGATTGGGTGAGTCAGCGAGAGCAGGGAGAGGAAGAGAGGAAATGGCATGGCACTGTATAAAGCATCCAGACTGGCAACCTTTCAGCTCATTTGATGGGCCATTCGGGTCAATAATCTCACAGACTTAAACATATTTCCTATTTCAAAAGCATTGCGTCAGTCTTCTCTGCAGCAACAAAGCGGTTGAGCCGAATGTTAACCCATCTGGGATAAAGCATTTGCACAGCAGGAAGCAGGAAGAGGATCGGGTCGTTTACTTATGGAAATTGCTGCAAAACTCACCGACCTCTGCATTTTAATAAAAGGGGTCCAATTTAAATCAACTGCTGTATCTTTAAAGACAACGAAGTGCTAGGTAGCACGCTGACAAGCTAAGTGCAAGTGTCCAAATTATAATAACCAGCAGAAATGAACGTAGAAATGTAGAGTTCAAACTGGCCATTTTGTAAAAAAGTTTGTCAAAAGTGCACTATGTAGTTTTGGAAAACTCAAACTCCTAAATATTTACAATATGAATAATGTAAGAATACAAACACAGACATAATTGTTTTTTTTCCATAACTTAAAAACAAGCTGTCCTCAGAGAGGAGCAAGGTCCCCCACGCTGTGTGAAGCTAAAGCTACTTAGCAAAACTGTGTGAAATTGTGCTGTCCTTTGACGACAGTTTGTTATCTAGTAAATTCAGTCATTAACATCAATAAATTATATTTTTTCTCCTAAAATGACTAGTTGCAGCTTTAACTTTGCACAAAATGGTCAGTTGTCTGCTTAAGAATGTCAAAGTAGGCTAATTACTCTCTAGCCGTGCTAACAGGTTCGCAGCGGTGCTTTGAGCGTAACGCTAGAGTTACCCTGCTAACATACTTGCAATGAAAATACCAGCATGCTAATGATTAGCATTAATCATGTTCACCATTTTAGTTTAGTGTAGCACTAGACTCAAGGTACAGCTGAAGCTTATAGGAAAGGCATTTATTTTAGTACGAGTTGGATCAATTTAGCTTTATTCCCTAGATGTAAAGTCATGAGGATAGCATGGCTAAAACAATCCAGTGAAAGGTTTTTACGGGTTTGCCAGATACATGACATCTAAGCTAACTCCAAACCATGTCGCTACTTTGTAAGGAGCTTTGAAGAAAATATAGTCGTTTGCATGTTGGCAGCCAGAGGTTCCTGCATCTTCCGACATTTCAGAAACACAATGTAGATAAAGGTTTGATTCTAACATTCTCTCCAAAATAACTCTGTGAAATTATCTAAGCACCCTGTCCCGAGAAACATGTTGTTAAAATATACCACGGAACTTCAATTCATCCTCACTACAATAACCTCATTGAGCTCAATCGTGTAGGAGAGAGAGGTTGTTGTTGTTATCCCCTCTGCTGCAGTTTCCCAGCAACTTCCTGAATGCACATATTCACGATGAGTCTGATAAGCGGCATGCGTCTCACAGTGTGTGACTCATGGATTTTGTGAATGGGCAAGATAGGGAAGGCTGCCAGAACAGGCTGTGTACACCACAGATTAGCTCCATAAATGGAAACACAAAGGGCTGACGTAATGAAGAGAGGCAAACAACGGACTGTATGTTATCCTGGAGTTCATTTATTGGTCCAGCAGATGCAAAATCAACTGTACAACATACTGTCCTCTCATGCATAGTCCTCTGATTAAGACAAGGGCCTTCGCTCCAAGCAGTCATCCAAAACTACATAAAAATAAATAAAGAATATAATAAAAGTTTTTTACAAAAACACAGTTCAAGTTTCTCAAACAAACACGTTAACAAAAGTTTTACAGAGAGAGGTAAGCGACGGCTTCTTTCTCAGCGGATCATTGTTTCCATTCATTCCCAACACATTAGTACAAAAACAGACGCATTTTCATTAAAACGAATCCCCGGACAGTTTCAAGTCATCTCCCATCCATCTCCAGTTATACTGTATGTACATTAACATTTACAAAGATATTATTAACAGCACGCATTGTTGTCATAAAAATATATGTGCGTACATTTGTGCGTAGCAGACAACGGCAGCAAAGGGGAAATAAAGGAAAATAAACTTGAAAATAAAACTGTCCAATCAGTGGAGCGAACTCTGTCAAATGATTAGCATTAAAACTAAAAACAAAAGACACATAAATACTCAAACTGTGAAGAGTGAAATATTGAAATGATATGTGGAGTTATTAGGTGAAATGTGGCGCCTCTCCTCGAGCAATCGACCCCAGAGAGGCAGCGAGAGAAGCGGCGTCAGGCTTGCAAAACAAGCACTACAGGCACTCTACGGCAAAAATCCCCTCCATTACTGTGAAGTAACATGAAAAACACATAGTGACACAAAAACACACAAACAGAAGTAAAAATGTATCCCCCACTGTGCAAAATAATCGCTTATTTTGTAGCATGTCAGCATATAAAGGAGTCAGTTGAATCACAACGCTCCGTTTTTTTAGAAAAAACATGTACATGAAAAACGCTAGTGCTTCCAAAGAAGTGCCAAAAAGTTTACCATGTAAACTAAATACCTTATCCTTTTTGTTAAATTAAAAGTGCAACCAGAAGTTAAAAAAACAAACAAAACAAAAAAAAAACAGATGAGATGAAAGTTGTATCTGGGAGTGAAGGGTTGGTCTCTCTAAAATAACAAACCAGAAGAAACTGGTTTTCGCAGAGAGCCCTCTGTCTGAGCTGTGAGATACAACAGGAATGACTGTTGATTTAATGAGTCACAGTTCGCCTCTTTCAGCCTGGATACATTAATCACGTGAAGTTGATGAAGGTTTCCCAGAAGACAGATTCATCCGTCCCGGAGAGAGAGGAAATGTCTAACAATAGCAAGAAAGGGAGGATTTAAGAGTCTTGCTTTGATATGACATAAATATCTCATAGAACAGAAGTGAAATAACCGAAAAGGTACAATAACATGTGCCCTCGGCCGACACAACGATGCAACATTAACCGAATTTACAGGCTGAGAAATGTTGCTTTTTGAAAAATAGCTCTCCTTCTTGCTTCATGTTATCGTCTGTAGTGAGTCTTCGTCAGGCGAACCGCTTCCTGGCCTCTTGAGCCAGGTGGGACATTGGTACAATTTCACTGGCAGAGCTGCAGGACGTCATGGCGGCCAGATGAGCTCCTCCTCAGGTTCTGTAAACACACAAAAAAAGAAACATATCCGGTTAAAACCTTAGATGCCATCCCTGTCACTGCAAATATTATCCATCCAACACATTACATTCAGCTGCTAGAAGTGCAACAATCACACTAAACACAGTGCTATTGCACAAATTGAAAATAATATATATCCCCAGGCCTAATGATACTCTCTCATGTAGTGTAATCTCTTAACCACGGGTTACATCACAGGTATTTTCTCAGGCTCTGATGTCCTCTTTGATATTTTTAGAGGCTGTGAAAACTAGCAGTGAGTTCATGAGTGTGTGAATAGGTTGTTGTGGCTGACTCTGAGTGTGTGAGAGCCTGCACGGAGTTAATCCTCAAGTGATTATGAATGAAGCTGACAAGATCCTCACACACCCAACATCGCTATCCACCTTTTTCCACTGCGACAGCAGAACTAGCGCAGACACGCCATTCTCCCCTGGTGAAGTTAATTAAGTTTAATGCAGGTTTGTTTAACCACCCCCAGACAAATATTTGGTTGCCTATGGAAGAGACCCAGCCTTGATCAACACTTTTATAATTGTCCCAAGATGGTCTAGTGAATCTTGGCTAGTGTGTTTGCTACATGAGCCTGCTAGCTAGTTAATGAATAGTTGGGCTTATTTTCCATCACAAAAAACTTGTTTTCTGAATGGAGTGTTGTCACATCACTCATCCTTCTATTTCAGCTCGTCTGGTTGTTAGCATGCTAACTAACTGACTGTAATTGTTTTTAATTGTTAGCACACTGAATTAGCACAAACTGAGTGCATCTAGAGGAAGCTAGCTTTTAGCATGTTACATTTGTGTCTAGACTTCTAGCGAGTTAGATGATAGTATGGTTAATAGATCAAAAACTTGTTTAGTTGTCTGGTTAAGTCTGGTTGTTATTTGAACGTATTTGTGTCATTTATGCGGCTGCTAGCAGAACTATGAAGCAACTGCAAAGCCTCTACAGTGTGTTTACCTTTGAAAGACTAAGAGTGAAATCACTTTCAGATATTGGAGGGTGGTTCGTCTTTAAACAGGACAAGACAGGCCAGAAATAAGCCAAACACAGAGACAAGAACAGGACAGTCAGCAGCATGAATCAGCGTAGTACAACAAGCAGAGTGTTTTGATGACGACAGCACAGGAATCACAGGAATGTAAACTAGAGGTGTTTCCTATGAGCAGTAACAGTATGTTCATTTTCTTTTCCCTCCCACACAGGAAACACTGCTACTACTAAAATACTTTCATCATTCTTCATTTCCTGTGAAACAAGACTGAAATAGTACAGACTAACTGGATTAGTGTCCGTAAGGAACATACTGTATTTAGGCAAAAAAAAGTCAGTTTACTTAAAGGTGTTGCGTCTATGATAATAAATACTCATTAATGTATCTACTAAAAAGATAAAATATCTGAAATTGAATTTTTATGTATATTTCTTTCCAGAAGTAGACTTCAGAATGAGATGCAAGTGTGCTGTTCTCAGTTAAGTACTGTGGAAGTCTAAGAAAATAAATGAGCGCGGTGAACACAATGTAAACAAACAGGAAGCCACAGGAAAGGAGTGAAGGGGTGAAATAAAAAAAAAAAAAAGAGTGACATGGCCATAAATAGTGAATTGAGCAAATACTTACAGGCAAACTTTGCCCAGCCAGTGCTGTATGGTGCAGAGGAAGAGAAGGCAGCAGAGGGAAAGAGGACAGGAAACAAATGAGCAACATACATGCAGTCTATACAGAGAAAGGAACAGATAAAGGAGAGGTTTTGTTTTTGTAGTGTCTTTTGCTGTCCTAAATGCTCTTTGGAGAGGTCTCCTCTCTTGATTTGACCCTAAATAATTTGGTTCTGGCCTTATGAAACGCACCACTTGATTCCTAGTCATTACTAAACATAGAATGCATGAAGTTTGTTCCTGTGTGTTTATGAGAATTGTACCTGTCCGGCCAGAGCAAGAGGAAGGTGTGAGGGGCTGCAGAGTGCCAGCGAGGCGACTGACGGAGGCACCTCCTGAATGGGAGGCTCGTCCAGATCATCGATGCGAGGTTTCTTGATGTTTGACTCGGGGCTTGTCAGAGGAGTCACGCTGTTTCTCCTGATCAAGGTGCCTGGACCCCTCTTCACCTCCTGGGGGGTAATACAAATCATACAAACAACATTTAGACTTAGAAATCAGTTATATCCAGGTGATAAAGGAAGTGACATTGACTTCGGTTCTGTGAGGGATGAGCAGAAAATTCCCAGTTTATCAAGTATTACCTCAGGTCGTTCTCTGTGGGTGTTCACCGCCTCCACATTCAGAGAGATGGACTCCACTTTGCACCCATAGGCGACCGGTGTGAGCTTCAGCACTGTGTGGAGTGGACACTTGAGGTAGGGCATCTCATCTGGAACAACCAATCCAAGGAAAACGTAGATATGAATACAACCGCATTGGACTCAGGTACTGCAACTGATTATGACACTAATACAGAGGGATTATGGGAGATGTAGTACCAACCTGCACTCTTATCCAGAAAGTAGGCCAGCAGGCAGCGCATGACAGCCTGGTGGCAAACAACCAGGACGTTCTCTTGCCTCTCCAGCTCCATGATGACCGGCTCAACACGCTGGACCAGATCCTGGTAGGACTGCAAGAATTATTGTTGTTAGTTAAATTTTTTCAATGCAGTTAAATCAAATGCTATGTTGAGTGTGACAGTCCAAAGTGGAGTGTGTGTGTACCTCTCCAGCAGGGTAGCGATAGTAGAATTTATCTTCATCTCTCAAAGCAAACTCATCCGGGAATTTCTCCTTCACCTCATCATACGTCATCTCTTCACAGACTCCCTGAGAACACCCAAAAGGATAATACTTGAGTTTGACCATCACAAATATAGCTGTGTGATGTGTTGGACTGCGAAAGTGCGATACTCACAGCGTCAATCTCGTTGAGAGCCTTCCACTGTTCGTAAGGGACTCCCAGGTGCTCAGCAGTCTGGATGCTGCGGCACAGCTGGCTGGTCCAAACCTTCAGATCCTCCAGTTGCTGCTCCTCCACAAACCGGGCCAGGGCAGCCGAGAACTACAGCAGGGAGGAAACAGGAAGTTGATGGTTTATGCTGTTAAAAGTCTTGTCATCTTGTTCACTTTGAAGGGTTCTGTCTGCGACTGTTTGTACCTGTTTCCCCCGTGCTGACAGGCCTGCGTCGCCACCCAGCCGCCCCTCCAGGTTGTCGCTGCTCTCTCCATGCCGACACAAGTAGATGGTTCGGGGCTGGACGTGGATGTTCATCAGGTAGTAGACGATCTTACTCTGAATGTGATCCTGGATGCGGTTGACGAGGTAACGCCGACCTACGTCTATCACCTTGATGAAGGACAGATCTCTGGAGGGGGGAACGGGACTGCATGAGAATTTGTATTGGAAACTGATAGATGTCCTGAGAAAAACAAGAATCACTGATTGTCTACCTGTCGTGCTGATCAGGGTCCAGAGGCTGGTAGCTGGTTTTATAGCATTCAATTCTTCTCTGAAAATCCAACATGGCATCAGTCTTGTTGCAGTCCTTGTAATCCGGACACGACACCTTCACTTCCTGCGCAGGGAGGGAAGATTGTCAGACGGCAAAACACACGCCTGATTCCAGAGAGTTGTAAAGGTTTAATGACGTCTCACACAGCATCAGGACAAATTGTGATGTCATGTTCTGTGACTCACCATGATGTTCGACGCAATGACGCTGGGATCATCGCAAACGGACTCGATGAAAAAGATCTGTGCACAGAAAGGAAAAGTAGTTCAAAGATGCTGCGTTGTCCACGAGGTCATTCCTTAACTCGCCAGGTCGCCGTAGGGACACTTACCTTGAAGCTGTTTTCAGCACCGAACTTGAGTATCATCTCTCGCCTTTCTCTTGTCGTGTTTGTGGCATCGAAGACCTGAAAGAAACATGAAACCGCTCCGTCAGAACATGAGGCTAATTATCATGTCCCACATTAGGACAGTTTTAGAAAAGTTAATCATGCATGATGGGAAACTCACCGCTACTTGGCCTCCCTCGTCCTTCAGATAGGATTTGACATCCCTCAAGGCTGCTAAGGCACACTGCCTGAAGAGGAAAGGATGTACATTCAGTGTTTCCATTAAAGCATAAACAGAAGATGACTCTGATTGTGTATTTGTGTTGAACTTACTGCCTGATTTTCACGGCACACTCGTTATCAGGCTTGAAGAAGTCATAGGAGCTGTAGTTCTTGACTGCTTCCCTGCGGTACTCTCCAACATTGAAGACTACAACAGACAGAAAGAAGAGGCAACAAGCATGAAACAACGTCCAGGAGGCAGGGACGTGAGTTGCTGTGTCAGGCAAAACACTTCAAGGAATCTGCAAGTCTTCCTGTACTAATGACACCAATGATTACTGTATGTGTTTGTGAGTGTCGTGTACCTTTGGTGGGCATGCCGATCCAGTTGAGGTATCGGGTGAGCTTCTTGGACATGTACGTCTTGCCCCGAGCGGGAAGACCCACCATCACGATGACTGTGGGGGGGTTGACGAAGTGGGGGGCGCCAGTTGCTGCGGAGAGGGACGACAGCGGGGGATATGTCATGAAATCCGTGCTCGTCTACTGACTGCAACAGGGACAGAATGTACATCTTGAATTTACATTTTGTGCTCTGCAATCCGAGAGGGCAGCAGCAGCCAGAGAGCTGGCACGAATAACCATGGGTCACCAAGAACTGAATCTCTAAAGCCACTACTTCTGTGCCTAAAATCTTAATTCTCCACATGCTGACACACTCAGCGGGCATGTGGGTGTCTGCTGCTGCCAGACTCTCCTTTTACTTCCACCCCAATGCCCATTGACCCACTTCTGCGCACTCTGAACCAGCTTACGCGAGCCAGGATGAGCCGTTTTCACTTGACCAAACACTGTATACTGTACTGTAACTCAAGCCCTCAGGAGTATTATATCATATGATGAATCTCTACAGGCTGCCCTGGATTCACACAGTGGGAGGATAGTCGGGCAAATATATTTTCTGTAAGTCCTAAAAATCAAGAATAATTTAACGATGCAGGATTCTTTTCGGTCTCCATCAATGCAGGCATCAGCATCATGGCGTGATAACGCCCTGAGAGCTAATTATACGTCCTTGCAGCGCTGCTAATCTTGTTTCCATAACACAAGAGCCACCATGCTTCAGCGGAAAAATGGATCAGACTCTAAATCAATACTGACATATGGCTAATCATTCCCCAAACAATTCATCTCACCTATGCAGCATTCCATCTCATCCTACTTCAGATCGATATGCATTTCAGGTAAAAAGTGAGGGGGTCAGTGCTCTCTTCCTCTCATCGATCCATAAACCACAATGAATCCTTAAACCCTGAATAATCAATGAGCAGCAGCAGAGGGTGAAGTCACCAACGTGAATCCAGATGTGTAGGAATGAAATCATTTCAGTCATGAAGAAAACCCTTCTCCCTTTTATATCTTCATCATATAACTGCTCTGATATTTCACATTAGATTGAAATCCTTTCCAATTGAAGAATTGAAAAATAAAGCACTAGAAAAAGAAGAGAAGCGGGGCGAAATCTTCCTCTGTTGCTCCAATTTTTGGCAGAGATGTACGCAACCAAGTTTGAGGAGAAAAGTTGCGGGTGTGTCATTTATCTTTTGGGGAACCTGTGTAGTTTGGGGCCAGATCGTTTAACAAGTAATAAAGAAAGATCCTCATCGGCCCAAACAAAAGAAATAAACAAACTCTCTTCAATTTCAGCTGACTTAAAGGGAGACACAATTTCATAGTGTTTTATTTTGTATCTGTCACGGACCCTGCCACCTCTCTAGCTTCAAACAGTGTTCTGGGGACCTTATTTTCCTCTGAGGCAGCTTGTTTATTCAGTTTTAGAAAAAATAAATATTTTGGGGGGTTTTTCACCTCATTAATATTGCAGATATTAAAATTCCGATTTTGACTTTCTTCTCCAGAACTAAAGTGCCCCTTTAAATTGGACATTTTAAACCTACTCTCCTTAACAGCGGCTTTAATAAATCTTGAAAAGCAAAAGTCCAGGAGAGGCAGCTTCTCCAAAGCATAATTTGCTTGGGGAGAGCAGCTCATTGGAACTCAGGAGTTTTTGTGTGCTGACTTCTGCTCTTCCCCTTTGCCTAGAAAGACGATCTCCGTGTCCGTGTCTCATTTCTTAACAGATTTAAACCCAACATTTCTTGGTCATAAGTTGCTTTACAAACCCTGTCTTCGGAGCCCACATCCCTCATTAACAACCCTTCCCGGCGGTCTCTCTGGTGCAGAGCCAGACACGAGACAGGGTCGCGCCATGCACACGAGCTGCCGGCCGACCAATTACAACGCGGTACTGCTTCAAAAGGCGTCAGACACCGGCTACAAGGGGCTGCGGTAACCATGGTGACCGGGGAGGGCCGTGACGTGCCGCGCGTGCTGATGGAGGACCGCTGATCGATGGAAGTGATGAGTCGCGAGACCGGCGCAGAGCAGGTGTACCTCACAGCGGAAGAGTAGCTTTTTAAGCTAACTGTGGTGAAAACGCAGATTTCAATCGATGTTTAGCTCAATAGACACACAAATTCGGTCGCTGTATAGTTGTATTACGGTGTTAGAAGTGGACTGGTAATGCCACAGGCTCCACAGTCACACGCTTATGTTTCAAATTAACTAAGCAATAAGTCAACCGTAAAGAAGAAGAGGGCCATTATATTAAATACCGCGACTGTCATTCCTCAGTAGTCATCTTTAAGAATGCGATAGAAGTCTCACCTCTCCGGGGTGCCGGCTTGTCATCCTTGGTGGGAATCCAGATCTTTTGGATCCTGTTCTGGGTCAGCTCTCTGGGCATTCCGCACAGCACACGAGAACCGAGCCGCTTATATCCCGGGGAAAAGTAGAGAAAAGAAAAAAAGGTGCCGGTGCGCTTGGCTTTGTTTTCAGCAGGAGCCTCCTCCTTTCAGGCGGAATGAACCGGGCCGTTCACAATGTCTGCAGCGCTCTCTGAGCCGGGGCTAATCTGCCGGTGTGCGGCACACATCCGCTATTTAACCCCGCCCGGCCGGGAAGCAACGTGACTGCGGTGACGACATGCGGACGCAATACAAACTACACACACACATACACACACACAAGGAGAGAGAGGCAGCCGCGGCGCCCCCCTGTGGTCACTCTGTTCTTCAGGATGCTTATTTCATTATCAGTTTATTATCATCGAATTAAGCGTAATACTTCTCAAATTTAGATTATTGTCCGCTTAATTGCGTTTGTTAAATCTCTAATGACACCGCAGCAGCAAATAAGTATCGATGTGTTTATTTATATTTCAACTTTTTTATTTTCAAACACTTTTTAAAGCTATTTCTTACTTCTTATTAACGTTTTATAATGAATCGCGTATGCAGCAGTAGTCACTCGACGATTTTCCATAAGGCCTAAGTACTGTATGTAATGTATTTAGCTTTTTTTAAGTGTCATTTTCGTTCATTTCTCACCATGGCGTACTTATTATTTCGGATAGTTACTATCAGTTTCGTAGCACTTCAGACAGGTCTACGCTGTTTCCCGTGATAATGTGACACGCTGCAGCCTGATGCAAACGTGCTTAGTCTCACATCAGCTCCCTCTGCTTCCTCACACTGGGCTGTCCCATTGAGTCATGATGGGTATGATCATCACCCAGGCTAGATATATATATAGTGATGTGGATAAACATCAGAAAGCCCACACTGACCAAACATGTTTAATAGTGTGCAGACATGAGTGTTTGATTAGTAGCTGAGGACCTATTCTCTCTCTCTCTAAAAAAAAAAAGGGTTGTAAAGAGTGGAGCTTAAAAGTCATGTCCCCCTCCAAGCTGGCAAATGTAAATGATTAAAGTATTTTATTTATTTTTTTTAATCATATATTTAAACCATTAAAAACATTATTTAATTCTTTTCAATTTGCAGTCTTGTGTGGATGTTCCGTGCAGACACTAAATATAACAGCTCACCCAGTTTCTCTGCTGGTTTAGAGTTTCACCCTGACCCCTGACGCACGGTGCTGCAGATGGAGAGGTCAGGTTAGGGCAACGCTCACACACACACACACACACACACACACAATTCTGTCCCGCTATGAACTTGCAATATGGTTTAAATGCAGTATATAAAATATCAAACCCTTAAAGCCTTTCGACACTCAGTAAATCCAAATGGAACAAATCTGTTAAAGGAAAAGTTCACCCAAAAAAATGAAAATGCTGTCGTTATCTACTCGCTCTCACGCCAGTGGAGAGTCAGGTGAAGTTTCATAGCCCCGCAAAACTTTTCTAGAGCTTCACAGCAGAACAGTGTTGCAGAATTCTCCTAAACATTTACAGTAGATGGGGACCTGTTTCAAAACTTAGAAGTACAACTGAGAAAAAAAACATATAATGGCTCCAAACAGCTCGTCTGGCATAATCTAAGTCTCTAGAAGACCTGAGATCCCAAATTGATTTAAAAATATTTTATTTACACCCCTTTTTATTAAAGTAGGGATCTAGCTGGGGATTAAAACAAGTCTCCATCCAGCTCAGTTGATTAGGAGAATGCTGCAACACTGTTCTGCTGTGAAGCTACATAAATGTTTGTAGTCTACAAAACTTCACCCGACTTTCCCATCAGCATGGGGTTTGAGAAGATAAAGCCTGAATCGTCTTTTTGGGGTGCTTATTTCTCTTAACGTGACTTAAAGGGCACATGAGATGCTCATGACTGACTTCATCGTGACCTCATTCTGTTTGCACACTCAGTGCTTTTCTTTTTATGACCGCGGTTCATTTTCTATGGCCTCTTTTTAAGAAGTGCCGCACTGCACGGGTGAAGATTTACGTGTGCTTGTTTTAGTTTAAATGTCATTGATTTGTATCGTTCTCTGTCTACAGCAGCATTGAAGTACATTCTGCAGAATGAGGACTTCACTGTAAACCTTTCATCTACACTAGCAACTGCTACGGCTCGTAAACTTTTTACAGCGCGCTGAACTTCCCCCGCTGCCTCAGTTTGGGCTTTTGAAACCCCTCTGAACTCTCTCCAACCTCTCCTCAAAGATCTCAGCGCTTCTTAAAAGCAAGGCATCATGGGAGTTAGGAGCTGTTCCCTGACAGGCTGTGTATAATTTTAACGGTGTGATTTATAATTTTGTGCCAGAAAGTGTTTATGCCATGATGAAATATTTCACATTTTGAAGACATTCTGAGAGAGAGAAAAAAAAAAAAAAAACAGCCTCAGTTCTCCAGTCAGCATGACCAAGCTGATTTCTAATTTTAGAACAATCAGCTCGACTGACTCTCACAACAACGGTTCGATTAAAGACAAAAAAAAAAAGCCTCTGAACTCTCTCCAACCTTTCACCCGAAGACCTCCTTCTGTGTGGCACTCCGACCGCTATCCTGTTTATTTGATGGGGTTTATTAATCAGTGACAAACTCTTTCCTGTCGAGCACCTGAACAAAGGCTCGAGTTGTGCACTTTATGCCTTGAACATCCTCCTTTAACAATAATCCTGACTGCAGTTTTTTTAATTCTTAAATACAAGCAGAATAAGAGGAAACTTGTACGGGGTCAGGTCATGATCTCTTCCGAGAAAACGTCACAGTCCGACCTGAGAGTGTTCGCTGGAGAAACCGCGATTGTGAAACTAAACGTGGTTTGTGTCGATTGTTTGTCCTGATAGTGAAACACCTTTGTGTCTGTGGTTTTTTAGAAGATAAGATTGTGGCCTTCCCGTAACCTACAGTTGGCTTATGCAATTTCACTGCAACGTCCTATCGTTTCAAAGAAAAATAAGATTCACTTGTATTGCAAATGCAGAGTTGCCTGGCGGTGATGTAGATGGGGTTTTGTCTCAGGAGGACAAACTGCTCGTCAGTCTCGGCCGGTTTTCCCTAAAAATAGCTGCGAATCCACGCGGGGCTTGGCGGAGCGCAACGTAATTACAATGATGTTTGTGAGAAAAACACTTGATTAAGTCTTTAGACTGTAATGACATGTCATTTGATTGACGGGTCTGACCACAAACGGGTTCATTCAGAGTATAAGCATATGCATAAAAGCATTTCCTTGCTCAAGTATACAGTATGTGGGCTTGCTGCAAGTTATAAGACACTGGGATTTCACTTTAAATCACAGACAGGTGGAGATTCAGAGGATTTTTATATAGTAATGACTCTAATCCTTCATTTTTACGAGCTACACTTAGTCATGTAGATCATGTGCTGTGTTTCACTACAGTTTTTAGGTACTTGAACTTAACTTTTATGCAACATTATACTCCAATACATCTCTAATTATAACTATTGTACTTTTTACTTCACTACATTTATTTGGTTACTTTTCACATATGAAAACATGTGATAAGCTCACTGAATACAATAGATAGTCAAAGATTAAACCAGTGGCTCTCGACCTCGTGGCGTCAGGTAGACGCGAAATGGCTAAAATGCATCCCCCCCTCTCCATGTCCTAGTCACAGAGAGTGCAGGGGCAGAGAGGTTGTTAAGTTGAATATGTTAGTCTGGTCTACCTGCCTCACTGTCACTGATCCTTTATCTGACTGAGGTTCGTGTTAGAATCTATGGCCTCGACCACGAGTCTGTAATATCAGTAGCCTAACCATAAATCCAAGGTAGTGTCTGTGGCGCTGGAGTAGCAGACAGATTTGTAATCGTGCCTTTTTCTCGGAGTCCTGCCCGTAAAATATATTCCAGTTCTAACTATACTGAAGCCTCTATACTAGAGCTAGTGTTACCTTCATGATCAAAGTGACGAGTAGGAACGTAGAGTCGCAGAAGAGCCAGAGGATCATAGAGACACACGGCTGCACGTTGTATTTAGTTTCTTAGCACATTTGAAAGTTTCGTCTTGTATCTATAACATTCTCAAAATTATGTTAAATAAATACTCAATATAATACTATATGTGCAGCCTATATTCTCGATAGAGTAGTGTCACCTTCATGATCAAAAGTGACAGGTAGGACCATGGCGCTGCAGAAGAGCCAGGTGAACGCAGAGTAACATTGCCCCCTGTACTATTGTGTAGCATTGTTAAGTTTGTGCACCACTCAAAAGTTTCATCTTCTATCTATAATATTCACGTAACTATATACTGTATAGTAATAAGACTTAACTCTACACTATATTGCAAGCTACTGTTCATACTATATTCTAAAGTATGGTCGCCTCCATGATCCAAGTGACGAGTAGGATTGTGTGGTTTTACTTCCGTAAAGCAAGAAGATCATAGAGACACACTGCTGCCTGTGGTGTTGTCCAGGCATTGTCTAGACTACCTTAACATTCTCTATACTACATAATATAAATACTAATTTCTATACTATAGTGCGGCTTGCATTCTCTGAAGAGCAGTGTCACGTTTAAGATCAACGTCACAAGGAGCAACATGTAGCGAGAGGATCATAGAGACACACTGCTGCCTGTAGTCTTCCTGCGCTGCTGGGGAGACACGACTACAGATGTAGGGTTTTCGGTGCACCCAATAGGCCATCCATCCAAAAAAAATTTAACAAATCACCGACTGGGTAGGAGTATTTGTTATTCCACACTTAAAAAAAAGCTCACCCAATGAATCATCTCATGACCCTTTAGAGGGAAGCTGTATAGAAGGTAGTGAAAACTAGAGTAGCGCCCCATCAACCAGGGGCAGCAGAAAATGTTATTAATGCTTCGCTGCGTCATTAATAATAATCTTATATATATCAAAATGACTACTTGTAGGTAAGCACATTTTGCTGCTGATACTTGTGCTAGAAAGTAGAATTATCAGTTATGTACATCAGCTGACTGCACCCATTCAAAAGAAATCACCAAATTCATTTTTTCATTCCATTTGTGATTTTTGGTTCATCGGAACATCTTCAGCTGGGAAAAGAAAAAAAGCTAGACCCAACGTATCCAGGTCAACCGGGCCCTCACAGACACACACACACACACGTCGTGACCTCTTGACCCCGTCTCATGTCACACCCGCTGGTATTTAGGTCAGGGTTTATTGGGCCGCTGACAGCCAGTCATATCACTCTGCTCAGCTGAGCACGCTCAGGGCACGTTCTCAGCATCGCCTTCACACCTGGGTCTCACATATATACTACACACTGCTTCTTCAGGCCTGAGAGAGGTCAAGACAAACGGGCTGCTGACCCTGAAGCCCAGCACTGACAGGTGTACGTTTGTGTGTAAGTCATTTTTGTACCACTTTCAAAATCACATTAAGGGATTCAGTCAGCCCTCGTGTTTCTGGCCTTTTGTGTTGAAGAGGTTGTTTTGTCTCTCCGATATACAAATGTGTGCAGTCCTGGCTGCATTGAACTGCATAAACTACATTACACGTTTCTGCCTCAGTGTGTTGGTAGGTTTGTAGTGAATAGGGGTGCACCGATCCCATTTTAAGATCGGCTATTGGCCCCGATATAGACAAAAGTGCTGGATGGGAGATCGGAAAAATTTAAAGATCCAAGGGCTGTGTGGAGGTATTTCACACTTGCCACGCCAACTACTTTGACGGCTGTTTGCAATGTCTGCACAGTAAATGTGTCGAGGGGTGGTGGTGGTAGTACTGCAAAGTACAATACTACCAATTTAATCAAGCACATCCAAAAGCACCATGCCAAGGAGCATGCTGAATTCCTGCAGCTCAACAGAACCAAAGGAGCAGGTGTCGTCCACATATCTCAACCAGTGGCCAGGAGCAGTTCCTGTGACGGTAATCCAGGCTCTGCTCTCAACTAATTCCATATAGAGGTTTGCCACTACTGGGGACACCGGTTGGTCCAAGGGCACGGACATGATTCTGTAGGTGGTCGTCAGACAGAGGACGAGCAAGGGACAAACGTGGTCTGGGGTGAAGTTGGTTCTGCTGGACAGAGTGCTGTCCAGTGGCAGGCGTTATTCTTCACCATTTTTACCGCTTCTTGGGTGGGCGCACATGTGAAAAGTGGCGTGATTTCCTAAGTAACCATTGGTTCGTCTGGGTCCAGTGTTATTTCTTGTCTTTCTCTTATTTGTCGATGTGGTATTGAGTGTCACTGACCAAAGGAGCTAGGGTACAGGCAAAGTGCTTGGTTATCTTATAAGTAACTTACTTATACGGTTTTGCAGATATTCTATTGGTAGAATTTATATCTATTGGTGCTGTTTTGGTCTATTTTAAATGATGTCAGGGCCCTCTTTTCCTCAGCAGTGAGGTTTCGAGCGGGGCACTTTTGCATGAGGAAGAGCTGATACCATCAAACATGGTTCTGCCTCTGTCTGCCAACAAATAGCACTCATACCTGAGAACATTTTAACATGAGCGGTATGTTTTGGTCTTTCTCCAGCTGTCTATACTCAGTTTCATCCCTGTTCTGTTGACCTTTGACCCCTCCGACTCCAGCAGCACCAGTGGAGGAATTCAATCTTTCTAATGAGTTTCTCGTCTCCTTTTCTGCTTCTCTGTCCAACCCGTTTCCCTGATCTGAATTAAACCTGCTCCAGTGGGATGCTTCCTTCTGACGTTGCTCACCGGAACCTCCAGGGCCCTTCTGGTGCACTTACGTAAGTTCTGAATGAGGCTGGGGCTGCGTTCACCGCCCCAGTCCCCCTTCCCATAATCCATCAGGGCTAAGTTAAGACTGTAGGGCCCTGGGGACGTGTTAACACTACTGAGGAACCAGAGTTATGTCAGACAGAATTCAAAGGGAAACTAGGCTTCCTGGATATTACGGGCTGTGTGGAAGTTTTGGATTGAATTTATGATTTTGCTAGAAAGTGTTTATAACCAGAGGAAATATTTCTTATTCAAAGTTGGAAAACAACTGTAGCCAGCATGACTAGGCTGATTTATAGTTTTAGATAACTGGCTGAACTAGCTCTTATAATAACAGAATTGTGATGCATGCATAAAGAAAACAGTAAACTAGACATAGTTTAAACCCTTTATTTTGTCACGACATAAAGGTATTTTTCATCACAGGAAAAAAAAAACAACAAATAATCTACAAGATGGACTCATCGCTACACGCAGACACTGCTGATGGGGGAAATATAAAAATTATTATGTACAGGTGGGGAGAGGATGTGTGGCGGTGCTCGGGGGAGACGTCAGACCTGCTCGCCCAGGTCCAAAACTCGAAACTTGTCTAGATTGTAGAAGCAGGCCTTGACAACTCGCCCACCGAAATAACGTCCGTTCAGATCCACCACGGCTGCAGAGGAGAGAAAGTGAAGGTCAGACTGTACTCAAATACACAGATAAACCTTTCAACAGCCGGATTAGTGCTGCTTTATTACAGGAAAACCCACTAAATGTGCCTTCAGATACGTTAACAGTGTAAATATTGTATAATACAGCATCTGTATATGAGCTGGTTTCCTCAGAGTCCCAGAATGCCTTGTGAAAGATTCTGTGGAGGGTCCTGAACACGTGTGTGTTCTCTGTTGCAATTAATTTCACAGTTTGGTTGTTGAACAATAGAACAATGCTGTGAACGCTTCGTTCTGTACCTAGCTGCTGGAGATATTTGGCTGTGAAGCCACATCAGTTATCCGCAGGAAGAAGTCAAAAACACCAACATGAATAAGCCAGGATTGTTTTAAACAGTTAATTTGTTTCATGGTTGTTTTCCTTTAATCCTGAAGGCAGTGGCTTCATGTTCTCAGAAGAAATGATTTGTTTTTCTGTGGAATGAACTGTTGTGGCAAGCAGTTGACTGATTCTAGCCGTAAGTGCCAGAGATAAAAAACCCAAAAAAGAAAAACAACTTTGTTTTGGCGCCGACACTTCTGAGAAAAAAGGGGAACTATAGTATCAGGCTCGTTTCTCGGGATTATGTGAAAGCATAGAGAAAATGCTGCACCAAATGATACACAAAGAAATCTGTCCTCGGCTGTTTTAACCTTATCAAGAAGATGAACACCACCATGTTGCTCATTTCCAATCCATTTTCCTTGAAGGACGCTTGTGATCGCCTCAGTCAGCACATTTCATGCGGCACTTTCCATTAATGTCTGTGGACATGAGCTCCACTGCGCTGACACTGGATGTACAAAACACAGTGTGTTACGTTGCAGCGATTAGACTGAGAAGATTGTCTATCTGAAAACCTCATTACATCCTGAATCACTGCATTGTGTGTATGGAGACAGCACAGTTTATTCTTTTAGGAGAAAAGTGCACACATAAGTTTACGTAAAACGTTTCTTGGCGAGGGTTAGATGAGATGATCGAGACCACGCTCATGTTTGTACACCATGTGATATAATAAATAATATGAGGCTACAGCCAGGAGCCTGCCAGCAGGAAATAAGCTCAAGTTTTAGATTTAAGAACAGGATATAACGTGTTTTAGAGAGCTTTAAATGTGCTCTGAAGTCTTCAAATATCCTCTAGCGACAGCACTGGTTGGTAGCTCCTCCAAATTAAGTTCAATTTTTGTTTCTTTTGACCATCTTCTTCAGCTTTATTGCTTATACATAAACCACCCATGGCAGAAATACTGCCATCATCCTTGGAGAAGAAAGCCAGATAATAACAGGGCTGCAACAGAAGTGAAAAAAAAAAAAAAAATTCTTTGCCACTTTCCAGGATGCATGGTGGCTCAGGATCGCAATACCGTATGGTCACTCTTTATGTCTTCATGCTGGCACTGTTTGGTTCAGTGTGAACAAACGCAGTGTAGAAGCTGACGATTATTCTTTTTTCACTATTTGTTAAAATGTGAAAAAAATTCTTAGAAATGCTCGTCACAATAGGCTCCATCTTCAAATTGCTTATTTTGTCCAACCAAGAGCCCAAAACCCAAAGACTCTTCATCATAAATAACAAGAAAAGCAGCAAATCCTCATGGTTAAGAAGCAGGAACCAGCAAATGTTTGCATTTTTTACCCTTAAATTACTTAAAGGATTGATCGATTGGGAGAATAGTTTAGGATTCATATCTTTTGATCGACTTGGTTAATCGGCTCATCGCTGCAGCTCTATGGAAAGCTACTTCAAACAAGGCCCTGGGTCAGATGTTAGCCTGAGGTGACTCCCTAGTGTAACCATCATTAATAAAATGTAAATAGATAATTAGACTTTAGTTAACAGTTATTTCACTGTTAACAAACATGGTCATATTTTATATTTGTTAGGGTTTATAAGAATCAGTTGCTTCTTTATTATAGCCATCCAAATAATGTTTATAGATGAACTACACAGTATTTATTGACCATTTACAAAGTATTATAAATATCAGTCGCAACTTTATATGCTTAATACATTATTTATAAAGCATTTCTTCATTTGTTGACCGTGGGAATAACTCAAGTTTTATTATCTTTAAATGTATCATTTATTACTGATGGTTAATAGTAAATGTTACCAACAAATGTCAACTGGTGACTTGTTAAAGTGACTTTTAAAATTTGATGCAGTCTCAGAAGTTGACAATAGAAAACGCTTGTGTTTGCAGCAGTATGGTGGTCAAATACAACCTGCTCTTGTGTGAACTCCAATCTCCTTCAAGCAAAATAGAAAACCTTCTCTACAGGGGTCAATAAAATGTTTCATCATCATCCGATTCTTTGAGTGTCTGTCCCGCTTTCTGAGAGCTGTGATGTAAGCGCGGTGGCAGCGGTGCCGCAGGGAGCCGGCTGGGTTGCTGGGCCATTTGTGATGTAACACCTCAGGGAGCCGAGTCTCACCTTGTTTCTGATCTGGGCCGACCCATTTAGAATGGGACACTTTCACCCACATTATTAGAGCAGTTACACAATGGAGAAAGTGATGCAAACACATTAAGGAGGATCAACGCTTACATGTAGAAACACTACTCTGATGTCAAAGTGACTCAGGGAGAGAGAACCTCCATGGAAACGTGGAAGATCACAGTTTTCATTTAGCGAGCGTCACTGCCGACAAATGGAGGCTCGAGTTTGGAGCGTCAACAAAGGGTCACATTTTTTGTGACCTCCCGTGACATTTGACTTATTTTGAGGCAACATGGCCTCATTGTAAACCCAAGTCTACTCATTTTCAAAGTGCCAAGCAACTTTTTCAGGTGTGTCGAATATGCTCAACTATGAGTCGAGGGCTTCATTCAGGTTAGCCCACACGACGACTAAATACTGACCTTTAATGGCTGACTCCACCCTCTCAAACTCCAGAAATATCCTGACAGCTTCATCATCGAGAACCTCTGCAATCTGAAAGGAAATGTGCGCATTTGTTTATAGACTGTACCGTTTCATTGACGCACTCACTTCGCAAGTTGCAATTCTCTTCTCTCACCTCGAAAATGACACATTTAACCACTTTGCCGTATTTCTCGCACTCTTCTTTCGTTTCTCCCTCCAGATCTTCGTCCACCTCTCCTCTGCCCACCATGTTCTACAAGACAAAGGCAGACGAAAATAAACCTCGACAAAAGGGTACAAAGGGTTTTATCAGTTTTCCATTCTGCAATTTTAGTAAGTAAAATTTTAAAGTCTGTGCTTTAACTGCGCTAAAAGGTCTCGTGTTGTCTCAATTTTTGAACTAATTTTACACTTGACAAGTAGTTTTCTTACTCCCTGTGCTAAAATGTTGATAAATGGTAAAAAAAAAAAAAGAAAAGGTGAGGACTTATTAACACACAACGAAAATGTTTTTGTTTAAGTTTTTCTATGACACTCATCCGGTCTAGTAGGGCTGCACAAAAAAACGTTAAAAAATCGCGATCTCGATTCATACATACACGTGATCTCATATCTACACACAGCGATTCTGAAGGCTAGGTCCGCGGTTTTAGACAGAGGGCGGCAAATTGGGGGTCTGTTTTGGTCCGCCGATTTCCCGCCTCGGATGGTACACTTATTTCCGCCTCGCCTGCTAGATGAGCAACTGGACAGCCGCTGAGATCAGGAGATGCTAGCGTCTCCTGGATCTCTAGCTGTATGGTTGTGTTAGCTTGTTGTTGTAGCCACAATCTAGGAACGGTCGCTACTTTCAAATTAAAAGCCCCCCGCTAAGAACCCAGCTCTAAACTCCAATGGGGTGCAATGTAAAGCTCTTATTTTGAGGACAAATTCGTTGTCAACTGCTCACAGCCCAACGTCGGGCTTCACGTCACGTCACATGTTTACCTCTACGTCTGAGGCGGCTTTTGGAAAAGAAAGAAAATTATGCCTCCGTTTTAGAAAGCTGATCACAGCAGCTATCACATATCACCTAGCCAGAGATACGGCCCCAATAAACACTGTACAACATGAGGTATAAAAGGATGCCCTCTCATCTTGGGTGACTATTTTTTTTTTTTTTTTATTACTTGTGTAAAAATAATTTCTCATCCAATGATGGAACTTGAAATGAACAAAAAAACATTGCTTTGGCAGAGGCATAGTTGTATCTGCCATACTATCGTGTTTTTTTTTTTTGTTTTGTTTCGTGATTCACATTTTTTCCAGAATCGTGCAGCCCTACGGTCTAGAAAAGAGAAGAGCGCAACAGACATACCCTGAGCAGGACCACTTTGGTCGGGTTTTTCAGGATCTCTGTAAGCGGGTTGGCCTCCGACTTCTTGGAAGCGTCCGCTGGTTGGATGGAAACAGAACCAAAAGGTCACGCGTTTTCTCCTGAAAAGAATACTCTCAGGCGGCTGGTGAGCCAGGTTAGGCAACTGACAAAAATGTTCAACAATAAGTTTTATCGCATTGTATTGAGCTGGATTGAATGCGTGTGATAAATGAAACAATTCAGCAAATATTTAGTTCAAAAGCTGTAAAAAAAAAAAAAAAAAAAATACTGTTCTGTGTTTGCCTAGCCGATTTGATATCCACTTCTTCTGTCACGTCTGGCCGTTTGTCACATTGGAACACTGCTTTTATTGTATTAGACACGCGGCAGAGAAAAAAATATTTTGCTCAAAAGAACATTGACGTTGTGTACATGTACGTACACAGTGCATCTTACAGATGGACTTTTCAGCTAGTCCTCAGTTAAACTCTGACAATCTGACAAGATTAGAAATCCCCATATTAATAACAGGGGGCCACAAAGTGTTCCTCAGATAGCATCTGGTGTTTTCGTCTCTACTCAAATAGGTAAAGAATGTCTGAGAGTGACTGTACCCTCATCTAAACTCATATTCTGAACAGTGTACAATACTGATAACAGGGACTCCTGCTTATTGGCTACAGCACTTCAGCTGAAATCCAGCAGTGATGCATCCAACCCTGATACCTAGTGGCCAAAAATAAACACTGCACCCACAAAGAAACAAAATATTTTGAA
The DNA here is from genome assembly GCF_900880675.1 of Sparus aurata. Lineage (NCBI taxonomy): Eukaryota > Metazoa > Chordata > Actinopteri > Spariformes > Sparidae > Sparus > Sparus aurata. The sequence goes on from NC_044200.1 coordinate 7,543,393, forward strand.
AGAACCCAACACATCTGGTTGAACCATTTCAACGACAGTTTATGTTTGTCTGTAACAATCACATCACAGCTGGTGCTGTTGATAAACAGTCTACTCTCATGATTTTATATTGTCAGTTATCCAACTAAAAGAGTGGAAACGTTTCTGAAAGTGTGGATTCTAATCTTTAAGGCATACATTTAACATTTTAAGAAAGACATGGAGTCACTCTCTGGCAGAGTTCAGTGAGAAGATGGTTTGCACTCCCATGGCTATATTGTTATTATGAAGCTACAGCTAGCAGCTGGTTAACTTAGCTGGCCTTAAAGATTGCGAAAAGGAGGAAATATCTTGTGTGGCACAGTTTTCTGTAATAAAATCCACCAAACAGAACGCCCAAAGCTCACTTATTAACTTCTTATCTTGTTTGTTTAATCTGAACCGAAAACAAAGTGTAAATCAACATTTCACAGCATTGAGGAGGATGCGTGCCAGACACTGTGGTAATTTATTTAATCCTTTCTATCTGCCTGGCCTTGCTGGCTGATATTGATTATCACCCCCTTTCCTAGTATTTCTCTAAGTCCAGTTTGTCCTTTTTTTGACCTTTGGACAAACTTTTTTTCTAATTTCAGGACCTAATAAAAATGTTATATTTTCCTGCATTGATGGACAAAGTAACTGGTAAAATTTCATCACTAGTTATTTTTAATGTTGACACCAAGATTTATATTTAGGCCAATCCCTACCCAGAATAGAGTGTAAGAAAATAAAAAATAATACATGATGTACTACTTTGCTATTTGTCGTTATTATGTGTTTTGTTCTGTCACATGCCATCAAACTACCAGGGGCTGCAGATGAAAATCAGACTTCTAAAGCTAAATCTGGCACATTTACATGATGGTTTAGATGACACATGAAGTGTTTCTGCTAGTTGGTGTGCATTGTCCCACAAATCAGAAAATATAACGTGTAGTCAACATGATGCAATGCGACCTTCAACATAAAGGTGAACAAGAGCTTATCCCAAAATTGCTGAACTTTCCCTTTAAGCCTTAATGACTCCGCTTTGTGGATTTTGCTTAATTTCATCAAGGTCTATGGGTGAGGAGAGCAAGAGAATAAGAACACATTTAAAGCATAGGTGAGTCTGAATTAGAAGCAGAGACTGTTAGAGAAAGAGACGGAAATTAGACCAAAACTATAAACAGGCTGCAGTGTTAGCCAACATAAAGAGTAGCTTTTACAAACACACATCCATCAGAAAACCATGCAGAACTATTCTACTCCTAGCCACGTTATATGTTAATAACGAACTCTGGTTTGTGGACCACTCAGCTTTGAACAGACACAAGCTCAGCTACTTTCAATTTGGTAAATGAGTGAGACAACAGGTAAATACAGATAAAACGTGCAGACACACAAACAAACATACACGCTTCTAAAAATAAAAAGGCAGGCTCGAAAACACACTCTGTCTAATGGGAGAGAGAGAAAATGGGAGTGGAGGCCAACCTGCAGAGCCTCCGCCTGAAGTATCAGCAGCACCTGACTGGCTCGACCCTGCTGCTCAGTCACACACACACACACAAATACATCACACACACATACACACCACACATTCATACACAAAATGAAAAAGAACAAAGACATGCACACAAAGTCACGGTAAACATAACTGATCCTGAAATGACACCATGATGTTTGCAGAGCTAAAATACACACGGAAGGATCAAAAGTGAGAAGAGAAGCTGAAACTCAAAGCAGGCTAGACACTGACAGAGACAGAACAACAGACATAAGCTAGACATGACACGAGCAAAGGTCGGTTCATGCAGTCAACAGGTGAAAAGGACTTGAAGGAAAGAAATGAGAAAAGTGAAAAAAAAAAAAAAGAAGACAAAGAAAAAGCTGTGGCAGCAAAATAAATAAAAAAACATGTTTTACGGTAAAATATAGTAGTTACGTTTCTCTGCAGCGTCGCCTATGATGATCTTTCCGCCTCGCTTGCTCGTCTTCTCCACAGACAGCGCCGTGCTGAGGCCCTGCTCGTGCTTCCCCAGGCCCTGGCCTTCTTTGAAGCCATACTTCTGCATGATCTTATGGGCCACCGTACCTCTGTTGGGGTAGATGGGGAGAAAAACGTTACAATCTAAGAGTGAATTGTTGTAATATTAAAGCTGTTTGTCCACACTGACATTAAAAAGCTCAGATTTGCATGTTTGAAACCCTACAATACTACAACTAGTACTACTTCACACTATCGACAGACTTAAGAAAAAATGAATTAATCAATGTTGTTATATAATTCAAATGAGCTAATGTTTCAGCTAATTAATAATCATGCTCTGCAGAAAATGTGTCAGTCCATTTACTTTGAATGGTAATGAAGTTACATATAAAGCATACCTACCTAATCATACAGCTTTAAGATGTACATGAAGTGTTAAAGTCACGCAAATTAAATGATTATGTGAAACTGTAGGAGCCTTTGTAGACTCCACTAGAAATAAGCTGAAGTTATAGTGCACATAAATTGCCTGTATGTTATGTGTGTCCGGGTGCATGTGTGTGTCCCACCCACCCCATGTTAGCCAGGAAGGAGCTGGTTGGTCCAGGTGGTGAACGTGGCCGTTCTAAGTCATCAAACATAGGTGGAGGGATGGCAGCCTTTGAGCCTCTGGCAGGACGACCTTCATCCTCGTAGGAGAACGACGAGCCTAGAAAACACAGAAAACACAGCTGATATTGACGTGCACCGAGGAGCAGAAACCACATTACATTTTGTATCACTATCATGTATCACTGTTATTTGCAACCATTACTCATATACAATTTATATTCTGTTCAGTGGTGTAGTTCATTTTCATGTCTGACATCACAGCAGCTAATTATGATGCTGAGGCAAAAACTGAGGCAAATTTTGACATTTACTATGTAAAAGACACCTTAAACACTGGTTTGGTCAATGCTGCCCCCTGCTGCTAATTTCACAGAATACTAAGTGTACTAACATCGTCTGTGGTGATCACAGACTACGTTTACGTGCACATTAATGTACCACTATTCAGAATATGACAATAATTTCATTCAGGCCATGTAAACAGGTCATTCCAAATGCAGTATTTCCCAGTGAAGTCATGCTGATATTATTCCAGTTTCAGGGCCATTCTTCTGACATGTATATTGCATATTCAGAATATGCATCTCATTTGTTTGGTTTTTTACCACAATTTGCAACCCAGTCTCTTGCCTATTCACATCAGCTCTGTGTTTGCCTAGCCAACACTTTTCAAAGCTGTAGTGGAGATGCGTGCAGAAAGGGAAAGCCAACATTTCTTGATTGAAGGAATGAAAGACGGAGGGTGTTCATTAAATAGTACGCACACATGGGTGTAAATGTTAATTTTACTGGAATATTCATCTTCATCAGCCATGTAAACAGCTTAGTGAGAATAAAAGAGTCTTTTTCAGACAAAAATGATAAAACTGGATTATTCTATGCATGTAAACATAGGCAAAGTTTCACTCAGTTACCCAGACAGTAAAATAAAAACCTTCACTACAGGTTACAAAGCCTCCGTTAACATGTTTGAGGTCATTTCAGGACAGCCTCATTTCCTACTAACTAACCAAGTCAGAGGATAATTTGTCCCCTGAACTTTCATACAGGATGCCCATGTAGCACACAGCCATCTCTGTTCTGGTTTTATTTTTCATAAAATTAGTCATGGGTTTAAAACAGAGGCCAAAACACACTGTTCCTTTCCTGCTGTTATTACTGCTTATATATCCTGTTGATGTAAAAACAAAAGAGTTTCACCTGGTGAATCACAAGGCTTACCATCCCTGTCTACTAGTGAAGACGGTGGCGCGATAGCTGCTCCACCCATACCTGGAGGAGGGAGACACAGATGATGTTAGAGAGAGGTGAAATTTCATTTTATCTTTGTTTTAGTTTTTCTAAATGTGCTGCTAAAATGATTGATTTTTTTGTTTGTTTATCCTTTGTGTCCCTGAGTGGTATATTAGGCTCTTGCTGTTGACCAAAGAAAAGCATCTTAAGCGCAGACAGGGAATCCAAGAAGAAGGACTGGCCTGTGTTTGAACTCTAAAGCAGATTTCTTTCCTAAAAGCGGAATATACTCATCCGGAGAGACTTTGTTTTTAAACGGGATTATAACAAATAATCACTAAATAATGAGGGCAATGTTGGCCTTCAGGCTCTAGCTCCTATTCAAAGCAAAAAGGATGAAAATACAAAAATGTCTGAGGATGCCGAGTCTTTACTACAGGCACTAACTTCGTTTCCTGCGCTCCTTCTCATAGTCGTCTTCCTCATCCGACTCTTCCTCTCCTGCTGGGAAACGAGAGAAACCACTTGGTGCTCCACCGTCGTGTCTGTCTTTCCTCTTCCTGCAAAACATCAAGTTCAAGATTGAAAGTGGAGTTCCTGTAAATATAAGGCGCAGTACACTCTCGCTCTGTAATTGCTATAACATGAAGAACAGCTAAAAACTTTTGGGTTTGACCGAATGTTATGGCAACAAGCATACAATTACAGATGCATCCCCCAGGACCCTGAATAGCTAGAGTAATTCTGTATCAGTATTTAAAAAGGGAGAGCAGATTATTTCTCATATTTTATCCAACCAAGTTTATCAATTTTGTCTCCTAGATTACGTTTAACTCTCAAAGTTGGCAGTACTTTTCTCTCTCCTCGATTTCCTTCTGTCGCTCCTGCTCCCTCTGCCGCTGTCGTTCTTCTCTGTGTCGCTTCACCACCTTCTCGTAGTCGTTGGGGAACATGGGATCGTACTCGTCTGCCAACGGGATCAGCACATCGCCAGAGGAGAAACCACTGGGCACAGCATCCTGCAGCACATGCACAGGACAAATCCAGAATAACAGTTGAAACACCAGCAGTATGCCGAAACATCTTCGTGCACAACATGGGCTTAAATTCCAGGAATGCCAATTTGAAACTTTTCTGATAAGTGCCACAGCTTCCCAACTGAGTGTTGTGTCTGTTACGGAGCTAAATATCATCTGTTATAATAACATGAGCGCCATTCAAGCAGGCTTCGTAGACTCTGTGAGTATTCCCCCACTTACTCCATCTTAGATAAAGACAGACATACTGCTGCAACAGATGGCTCTCAGGCTACATCCAACTCAACCTGTGTAGCCCTTCATTTTTCCACACAGTACATTAAACTGGATACAATAAGGATATCGATCGAGACTCAGACCAGTGAGCAGATGTGATAATGGCATAGACATCAGCAAAATCTTGTCAATTCCTATTCTTTCCGATAACCAGGTTCGCTGGATAGGACAGACCTTGAGTCCAGCGGCAGCATGTGGAGGAGTGTCTGTGATCTGTCTATCATCACTGGAGCCTCCTCTCTTCAGATCGATGACCGGAGCCAGGACAGTGGTCTGCTTCATCCGCTGGGTCTACACACACGCACGCACACACACACACACAAACATTAAATATGTGCACATTTGCTGTGGGAACTTTCGTTGTGGTTACATGTCATTCTGTGTTATTATTATGCTCTACTGTCAATGTACTCTCATTTTCATCAGCAACACCAATAAAGCACCTTCTCTGTGACAGAGATTTGTTCATACACGCACGTATTTTATCTTTGTGCTGTACTTGTATTGCATGATGTGCCTACCTTGGCCTGGGTCAGAGCCGCCTTCTTCACCTTCAGCTGGGACTGCAGCAGCTTGAAGTTCTTGGACCAGCCTTCGGTCTTGGTGTCACTGGCACCCACACCGAGGTCATCGTACAGCGACATTGCTGTCAGTCAGCGCTTCTGTTTCTTGTAGACACAAAGACAAGTTACCTTTATAGCAACATTAACTGGCTTCTGCAGCATCATTGCCTTTTGCTGCACTTGGGTAGAAATTGAGGTTGCAATTCAGCAGCAACCTCAGAAGCTGAGTCACTTTTTTATATTTACTGCAATAAATGTCTAAATCTTTGTCAAATAACTATATGTAAGCAAGTAAGTGTAAGTTAGATGCACCAGGAGGCGGGGAGACACTGGCTAAAAGTATAGCTAACGTTAGCTAACGCTAAGATAGCTACATAACTACTATTAGACCAGTTATGCTGAAAATAACAAACATTATTTTAGCTTGTTTTTCAACTTACCTGTTTAAGAAACACCTGAACATGAACTAAACGTGAGTGCCTATAACATGAAAGTATTTAACAGCACATTTGGTGTGGCGATAGCTCCACGGTGGACGAGGCGGAAGTGAGCACAACAACAAAACCAAGCGCGAGAGTCGACGAGATTCGGCTACCTCTTCCCCTTCAGCTCCACCTAGCGGCTGGGCTGTCGTGTAGCTTCCCCTGTCCCTCCCGGCAAAAACACAGAGGAACGCTTTTTAGCTCAAAAATACTTCTCGTCCGGCGGATGAGGTAAATGTACCTTCGACTGAAAGAGGAAAACACTTGACATGTCGTCTAATTTGAGCCATTTTATGAGCGTAGTTTTGCAGCGTAACTACTAATTTGTCGTCTACGGGCACCCGCCAAGACCCGCCCCCTTTCTGTGAAAGCGAAAGCTTCGGTGACAAAACCGAAATCGCACAGCACCAGGCGCACTGAGGATGGCCTTACCGATTGTGCGTAATTCGGCGAGCAATTTTTAATTCTCCACAGAGCTGTCAGATGGATCTGGGTTTCCTCGTATTCTCTGTCTTCGTGATGATGATCAGTCCGCTGGGAGATGTGCGCTGCTCCGCCGGTGGTAAGTGCAGGACAGGCACACCCCACTTCACACACGGGATTATGTTCAGAATTCCCTTTAAACAATCCGTCATAAGCAATAAGCAAAATAACAATAACAAAAATTTGAAACACTATTTTCTAACTGCTATGTTAATATTACTTCAACTTTCACCCATAACTTTCCCAGCCACTACCGCCTGAGTGGTTTTTTGCAGTGTATGCAATAATGATCGATAAAAACACAGAGGTTGCTTAAAAAAAAAAAAAAAAAAAAAAACAGGATAAAGGTACTCTATGTCTTCAGCGACTAAACAACCTAAACAAACTAACGCACGTCACGTTTTCATAATTGTATAAACTGAATAAAAATTGACCTTAAAGTATAAAACAATTCCATACTACTTTCGGACCCTGCCACGTTTCTATTTCCAAACAATGTACTGGGAGCCTTATTTACCTCCGAGAACAGCTTGTTTATGGGGGAAAGAAATCAGATTTTGTATTATTACTGAGGTGTCTGAATGGCAACACATTCTGATTTTTGAGTTTACTTAGCGTAGATTGAAGGATGACTAATTGTTCCTCCTCATGTGAGTTAAAGAGTGCAGACACAGGGAAGCTCACAGCTCCAGGGTTCCTAAAGTAGTGTAGTGTCTGTAAATTGCTTACACAGCCTGGGCTCCAAGACAATAGTGAATAGAGGGAAGACAGGATGGGATAGGACCAGATGCTCCCCGTAGACAAGGGTGGGAATACGACAGGATAAGCATCCCAGGCCCAGGAGCCCTGATCAGCCCTGAGGTGGGCATCAGAGATAAGCTACAGGAAAGAGCCCACACCAGAGGTTTGGAGCTGACTCAACTATACATTGTCATCTAAGTTTAAGAAAGACCATCCTGTCTACTTTAGCTGACATCAGCAAAGTTAAGTAACCCCAACAAGAGTTATTTCATAGGGGATGTGAGGCAGACCCATCCCTTGTTTCTTTCCCATTGGATAGATGTACCTTTAATCTATCAAAGTGACCAATTAGGAGAAATGGGCGGTTATGGACAATAAGCTCTAAATAAGGCCCCACACAAGAGAGCAGGGGGGGTGGCACTTGGAAAACCTCTTTAGAAGCAAAGGCTGGGGTTTTTGGGGGAGCAGAGGGCAGAGCATTTTTGGCATTGTTTTGTCCACAGATTTGATATTATCAGGACGCGGCCGCTCCTGATCAGGACTCAAGGCGCCTAGATTTTGTTTCAATAAAGGTTGCTTCTTCATTCCACCCGCCTTGACTCCGCAGACTCCTTTTATGATCAAACTCCATGCCGACACCTTAAAAGGGAGAAGCCCAGAAACCACATTACCTCATTGATATTGTAAATATTAAAATTCTGAGTCTGAATGTCTTCTCCAAAACTCCATACTGCCCCTTTAAAAATACATTTCAGTCAGTATAAACTCTGAATAAAAAGTGCAGATGACGGTTTGATAACAAAACCGACTGCTGACATTTAAAGGAGTTATGAGCAGCTCCTTGGGAGAACTTTTATCTGCTGATGCACAGTGTTGCACTTAGAATCTGTTGGGTCTCAGTGAGAGTGAGCTTGATGTTAGAAATACTGTTCACATGTGTTTTCACGTTACTGATTAATCTAAGCGCGTAGCCAAAAACAAACTTTGCATTTACAAGTCAGTAAAGCGTAAGGCAGCCTGTATAATTTAAGGGCCAGCAGAAAGCATACGGAATTCAACCATGACTCACTGACAACAGAAACCTGTTGCTGCGGGACCTTACCTGAACTGTCAGAACTACCTACAAATGCCCTGTGTTGTTTTTCTTTTGCCATCGGAAACTAATTTACATAAAAACCCCATCTGAGGACAGCAATTTTAACTTTCTCTTTTTCCATCTCTGCATTCGTATTTTACTTTTCCCACATGATATATTTTTTTCTTCCAGACGCCATCGACTGCCCATGCCCTGCAATTCCTCCAGTGGATCTAACGCAACCTCCACCAGAGACCTGCTTCAAAATCGACAGCCGTTTTCGCTACAGCTGTACAGAGGGTTACGTGAGGAAGGCGGGGACCTCAAATCTCATCAAATGCCAGAACACAGACACAGGCGGTGTTGCGAAGTGGACGGTGCCCACGCTACAGTGTATACGTAAGATATCACTCATATTTTTCTTTGCAAAATTCAAACCCTCCCCACCTCTCTGCCTGGTGACCACATGTTCGGCTTTTTGACTATTTTCCCACTCAGTAACAGCTTCCATATGTAGGAAGCTATTAAGACACACTGTGAAGGGACAAGAGCAGTATAAGATGATGATACAGATCTACACAAACTTGCCAAAACTGGTGTGCGCTCCAAGGAAAACACAAGTGTGCATATTTTCAGGGCTACAGCAGACAGAAAAAGCTTGGCATTTGGCTGCTGAAGTTATACGTGGTCCTACTTGAACTTGTCGGCATGTTATATATAAAACCCAAGGTAGAAAAAGCTGTTGGAATCTAGCCATCAGGCTCCATTATGTCATCCAAATTATTCAGAAAGGAATTTTGCAGTAAATGTTGTATCACTCACACCCTTGTTAGCATCAGGCGGGAAGGGAGTTTTCACCATTTCTTTCACACTGATATAATACCTCGGTGAGGAAAGCTACTGTATGTTACACAAGGTCGCCCTTCCTGAGTAAACACTCTCGAGGCGAAGGTTGTCAATTAGGTCCGCAGGTCACATTATTTTTCATTCAATTTCATTTTCTTTCACGCCCGCAGATTATTTTTCGATTTTCTGTAAAATGTCAAAGAATGTGGGGAAAATGCTCAGCGCAGCCATCCAGGAGCAAGTCATTCCTCAGGCGGCTTCGTTTATCCAACAAACAATCGAAAACCAAAAGAACTTCTTGATTCACTATCATAATTGTAAAAGAAACGCAGCAAATCCCTTACATTTTAGTTCAAATTCAGAATTTTAACATTGACAATATTAATAGGTAATGACGCAAACACGGAAATATTTATATTTTTTCCATAAGGGAATAAACAAGCTGTTATCAGAGGAAAATAAGGTCCCTGGAACACTGTTTGAAGCTAGAGAGTTGGCAGGGTCCGCCACTTACAAACAGAGAGAGTTTGTGTATTTAGTTTGTAATCCAGCCGATGAAGACATTTCTCGACTGATTGAAATACTCCACACTATCACTACTTGAACTGGCACCTTCTCATCTACTGGGAGTAGCCTAAAGAGAATAACACAAATAAAAATGGCACGTATGTGTGCCTGTGATAAAATGCTGGAAAACAGTGAGGGAACGCAGGAAGACACGTAACCTAAAACATGCCTGAACTGAACTGCAAAGACCTCCGTCCAGTCTGTACCGTGCTTTTCCCCGTCTCCATTGTCTTTAAACACCACTTTAGATAACCATCATATCAGTCCCACCTATTCCTGCACCAACTTGTATTGCACAAGTCCCAGACTCTTCAACTACTTCCAAACAACCTCTGTGATGACTTTGATGCTCTGGAGAAAAAATTATTATTTTTCTTTCACGCCCGTAGATTATTTTTCAATTTTCTGTGAAATGTCACAGAATGTGGGGAAAATGCTCATCGCAACTATCCAGGAGAAAATCATTCCTCAGGCGGCTTCGTTTATCCAACAAACAATCGAAAACCAAAAGAACTTCTTGATTCACTATCATAATTGTAAAAGAAACGCAGCAAATCCCTTACATTTAAAGAGGCACGATGTAGTTTTAGTTCAAACTCAGAATTTTAACATTGACAATATTAATAGGTAATGACGCAAACACGTAAATATTTATTTTTTTCCATAAGGGAATAAACAAGCTGTTATCAGAGGAAAATAAGGTCCCTGGAACACTGTTTGAAGCTAGAGAGTTGGCAGGGTCCGCCACTTACAAACAGAGAGAGTTTGTGTATTTAGTTTGTAATCCAGCCGATGAAGACATTTCTCGACTGATTGAAATACTCCACACTATCACTACTTGAACTGGCACCTTCTCATCTACTGGGAGTAGCCTTAAGACTTTCAAATTCAGCCTGAGTTCTTTTAGCAAAAAAGAGAATAACACAAATAAAAATGGCACGCATGTGTGCCTGTGATAAAATGTTGGAAAACAGTGAGGGAACGCGGGAAGATGCGTAACCTATAACATGCCTGAACTGAACTGCAAAGACCTCCGTCCAGTCTGTACCGTGCTTTTCCCCGTCTCCATTGTCTTTAAACACCACTTTAGATAACCATCATATCAGTCCCACCTATTCTTGCACCAACTTGTATTGCACAAGTCCCAGACTCTTCAACTACTTCCAAACAACCTCTGTTGATGACTTTGATGCTCTGGAGAAAAAAAAAGCGTTACTACCAGTAAGATGATTACACACCATGTTTTCTACCACAGAGCGTCATTACATCACTCAGTCTTTGGTGACAGCTGTATTGGAAGTAAATAGGATATTCATGGAGAAACACACTATAACCCAACATATCTACATCATATGACTTCTGATGAAGAAATAACTCAGAAGAACACATTTCAGGGAATAGGTCAACGGTGAGATTTTGCCCCCCAAATGATCGACAGGGCCGATAATATTGTGATCAAACGAATACTTTCCTACACAAAGTCAGGCAGCAAAAAATGTGTTGATTAAAAAAAAAAGAAGAAGAAATTCCATGCATCTCCCAATCTCATCTCTGGACTTGAGCACAGGTAGCACCACAGCCTGGCCCCAGAGCAAGATTCAGTAATGCAATGAGGTTCCATCATTGGTTAAAAGATTAAAATAATGCTTGGTTGTCCTTAATCTTCTTCACCCCTCAGTTGTCTCCCAAGGATCTGGTAATAACTCCTATAAATGTCATCAGTCTGTCTTGTTATCAGACTGTCATCTGTACTTTTTATTCAGAGTTTATATTGACTGAAATGTGTTTTTAAAGGGGCACTGTGTAGTTTTGGAGAAGACATGCAGACTCAGAACTTGTACATTTACAATATTAATGAGGTGATAATAAAAACTCGGAAATATTTATCTTTGCCATGACTGAATAAACAAGATGTTTTCAGAGGAAAATAAGGTCCCCAGAACACTGTTTGGAGCTAGAAAGGTGGCAGGGTCCGCCACATATAAACAAAGTAAAACTATATGAAATTGTGCTTTTAAATGATGTATTTCCCAAAACTACATGGTGCTCGTTAAAGAAGAGGCAAATCCATGACATTGTTGCTTAAAAAAAGACAGAGATTATTTATTTATGATTATAAACATAGTTGGAAATGTAATTTTCTGGTGATCGAGGACTCTGACTCTAGAGGATCCATTTACAGTCATACTGAAACTTTCACTTGGTGGAAGGGAGGAAGTACATACTGTTTGAGCAACTAAATACAAATTCTTTCCTTTGAGTCATTGCTGTAGTAGAGCTTTTTCAAAATTACACACATTTCAGCAGAAGGAGATACAACGCCCTATACTGTATATTAATCACATTTTCTTGTGCACAACTGAACAGATTGAATTGAATGTAAGAGAGCCATTTCTCTATTTTTCAACTGGTGGTACGCTGTGAGCAGCTGATGCCAGGCAACACAATATGTTTACTTGTGTATTTTGTAAAATGCTGGACAGTTGAGCCCTCACACGGCTGCAGTTCACCAGTCTCTTCTCATCATCCTGAGCAGACACAATCTTTGGTTTTGATGTTTGTATCATGCAATGTCCTCATCCGGTTTAGTTGAAAGTAGAGTACATGATGCATGCAGTATACCTTTGCTGCAGTCTGGTTTGAAAGGAAATCAGACTTCGATTGAATGAACAGACTCAGAGTGAATAAATAGAAAAAAATCTTTTTCATAGATACACAGTCACATTATGATGGTTGTATCTTCAGTACACACTGTGTGTATAGGATTTACGGGAAATGCAATATACAGGGACATTTCTACATAAATCTGTTGTTGATTTTTCAGTCATTAATTATTGTACTTTGTACTTGAATTCATTCGAAGAAATATAAACTTGAATGGCATTCAGTAGAGAGCATACCTCCCAGCTCCCAGTCTGAACCGCTAACTGCACTGCTAACTAGCCAACAGCTCAATTCCTGGATCCGCAGCAAAAGTTAAAAGGCTGTATTCTGGGCTGAGATGTATCGATGTATGAATTTTCGGGAAAATCTACTTAGTAGTTTTTGAGTAATGCTGGTGACAAACCGACCAACAACCCAACCATCCAACAAATGGACACGGGTGAGCACATAACCTACTTGGTGGAGGTAAAGAGAGTGGACTGTTGAAATAAATATATAAGCAAAAAGCATTAATATTTGTAATGTATAAATATGATTATATAACAAACAGCATAAGCTTCAAGTGTGTGAGTACAGGTGTTATTGTGTGAACGGTGGGGCTCATGCTCCTGTCGTGGCGTGCAGCGTACCTGGTCCAATTGCCTGATTATTGTGTACGCATCTCTTAACTGTCCTTGTTTCGGAGTTAAATGTCATTTCCTGTGTCCAACATGTGGCGCTGTGCCTATGACTGTACATTGGCCTATGTGTTCAGGGCTGGACTCTTATCAAACATTTGAAGTTTGGTCCAGATAGGAATGAGGAAGTTTTTCCTTTATGATTTGGTGGCCTGGTCCTGCTGGTATTTAACCATGTACACTGAAGTCAGAAGAAGCCTCTGCAATCTTTATAAGAACAAAATGGACTACAGGTGAAAAATCCTTCAAACGAATTTGTGGTCAGTTGTGTTTTGATTATTGATTGGCGGCGACGCTGTCGGAGGGTGTGCTCACTTTTAGTTGCATGTCATCTTGTAGTGTATGATATGGAGGAAAAAACCTATAAATGTCATGTAAATATGATGTTTGTCTGAAATCCTGTGTCCAGTAGGTGGCGTCATTCATGTATGTGCATGTAGGAGGCGGGACATGGATTTTTAATATTCCAGGGGCGCTACATAATCCTCGCAGGTTGAGACCTGCTCAGGCCTCATAAAGGCTTCTCGATATGGTCACAGATAATCATATAATTTTAGCACCTGAATACTACCATAAGTTCTCCTACATGCTTGAGTAGGAGAGTTCATTTGGTTGCAATCAGCAACCTCACCATAGATGCCTCTAAATCCAACACACTGGTCCTTTAACTACACATACTTTCATCCATCTACTATCTATAACTGCGTATCCTTACAAAAGTAGGATTTAGTCCCCAAACTTTATTTCTTTTTACATTAAGACAAAAATAATAATTGTGTTTTTTTCTCACAATTTGTTGTTTCAGCTGACCCAAACATCATCCAAATGCCACCACCATCGCCAGCAGTAAAACGTAAGTCTGTCTGATGCGTGAATTTGGGGGGGAATAGTGAGAGTTATGGGCCAGTAATGACCAAGGGGAAAGCAAATGTATGACTCATTTTGGTCTGATCTTGCAGAGGTTCACACTGATATTCCCCCTGACTCCACCATTGCCACCACAGTCAGTGAGTTCTGTATCTGCAATACTAAACTACTAATAAAACAGTACTAATCATGAAAATGAAAAAAACAACCAGACTAGTCTCTTTCTAGATCATTTTTGTTAGTATGATTACAGTGGCTAACATTATTATCTGATTGAAGTAGTGAAAGTAACGGTTGTGATAGTAGTAATGATTGGAAGCAGCACTAGCAGTGGTATCAGTGGTAGTGATGGGTGTAGAAATAGCATTTGTGCTAGTAGCTTTAATCCACAAGCAGTAGCAGTATTAGTGGTTGTAGGAGTTGGAGGAGAAAAGAGTAGCCTAAAAAAAACAGTGGAATGCAATGTGTAATTGGGATTGTCTCAGCAGACCTGTTGGAGCAGGGAAAACAGCTGTTAACAGTGACATTGGCATTGTCTGTTCTGTTAAGCGTTGCTGTTAATGTAATTAGTTACACGTATGTTTCACAAGTCAAAATGTCTACCCTGAAACTTTCAGGGTAATAGCTGAATATAGCAATAGCAATTTCAGTATTCGTATTCAGTAATAGCTAAGGGGCGGCTGTGACACGGCGGTACAGCTACAGAGCCAAATATTTCCCTCAGGAGCTGGTGGAAACCAACAAAGCTAAAACATGAGTGAAAATTGGAATATTGTCAGGTGACAGGAAACAGGACTCCAATTGAATGCTAATGCTGCTCTATGTCTACTAGTAGTGAAGGTAGCAGTTGTTGTACTAATATCAGTAGTAGCTTTAATGGATGGAATGGATATAGCAGAAGTATTGTGTGCTTGTACAGTGCATACGGAAAGTATTCACAGCGCTTCACTTTTTCTCATTTTTTTCCTCAAAATTCTACACATATTACCCCATAATGACAACTTAAAAAAAGTTTGTTTGAGATTTTTGCAAATTTATTCAAAATAAAGAACAAAGAAATCACTTGTACATAAGTATTCGCAGCCTTTGCTCAATACTTTGTTGTAGCACCTTTGGCAGCAATTACAGCCTCAGATCTTTTGGAATATGAAGCCACAAGCTTGGCACACCTATCTTTGGTCAGTTTTGCCCATTCCTCTTTACAGAACCTCTCGAGCTCCATCAGGTTGGATGGGGAGCGGGTTTTCTTCCAGGATGTCTCTGTATATTGCTGCATTCATCTTTCCCTCAATCTTGACTAGTCTCCCAGTTCCTGCCGCTGAAAAACATCCCCACAGCATGATGCTGCCACCACTATGCTTCACTGTAGGGATGGTATTGGCCAAGTGAGGAGCAGTGCCTGGTGTTCTCCAAACATAACGCTTGGCATTCACGCCAAATAGCTCGATCTTTGTCTTTCCTAAGGAGTGGCCACTGTCTTCTGTCTGGCCACTCTACCATACAGGCCTGACTGGTGGAGTGCTGCAGTGATGGTCGTCCTACTGGAAGGTTCTCCTCTCTCCACAGAGGAACCCTGGAGCTTTGTCAGAGTTACCATCGGGTTATTGCTACTCCCTAACTAAAGCCCTTCTCCCCCAGTCACTCAGTTTAGAGGGATGGCCAGCTCTAGGAAGAGTCCTGGTGGTTCCAAACTTCTTCCATTGACGGATGATGGAGGCCACTGTGCTCATTGGGACCTTTTAAAGCAGCAGAAATTTTTCTGTACCCTTCCCCAGATCTGTGCCTTGAGACAATCCTGTCTCGGAGGTCTACAGACAATTCCTTCGACTTCTTGACTCCAATTAAGCTGTAGAAACATCTCAAGGATGATCAGTGGAAACAGAATACAACTGAGCTCAATTTTGAGCTTGATCGCAAAGGCTGTGAATACTTATGTACAAGTGATTTCTTAGTTTTTTATTTTTAATAAATTTGTAAAAATCTCAAACAAACTTTTTTTAAGTTGTAATTATGGGGTATTTTGTGTAGAATTTTGTCGAAAAAAATGAAATGTATCCATTTTGGAATAAGGCTGTAACATAACAAAATGTGAAAAAAGTGAAGCGCTGTGAATACTTTCCGTAATTACTGTATATGTATGGATTAACCATTAGCAGTAGCAGGGCACACTCTAAAAAGAAAATTATTTTAACTTAAGTAATGGATGGATCACACACACTGTGAAAGTGGAGAACAGCAGTTGTATCAGTTGTAATAATACTTAACAAACTAACACATAACCTTGCATGTTTTTTCATCGTATAACCATAACCAATGTGTGTAACACACTTGTGAAAGAGCACTCTTGAGCTCATTTGTGAACTGTCCATGCGTGTGTAAAGACAACAGTATCAGTTTGTTTTCTTAAAACAGTTTTACGAATAGCAGTGATAGTTGTAGAAGTAACAGAGGTAGTAAATAGTGCTGTAGTGTTGTAAAAGACATATTGGCAGTAAGAAGTAAATTTCTTTTCTTATCAGCAGCAGCCACAGCTCTTCCAACCACAGAGTGTAGGAAAGATTGAAAATGTTTAAAACACAATATGGGTTAACTATTAGCAGTATATTCAATGCACACTATGAAAAGAAAACTATTATAACTTAAGTCATGGATGGATCACACTACACTGTGAAAGTGGAGAACAGCAGTTGTATCAGTTGTAATAATACTTGACAAACTAACACATAACCTTGCATGTTTTTCATCGTACAACAATAACCAATGTGTGTAACACACTTGTGAAATAATCTCACAGTACTCATTTGTGAACTGTCCATGCATGTGTAAAGACAAACACCTGGACTCTCCAGATCACAGTATGAGTTTGTTTACTTTAATAGTAGTTTTATGAATAGCAGTGATAGTTGAAGAAGTAAAAGAGGTAGTAAAATGTGCTGTAGTGTAGTAAAAGACATATTGGCAGTAGTAGATGCAGTCACGCTCTGAGCAGTAAGAAGTACATTTCTTTTCTTATCAGCAGCAGCCACAACCGGCCTACAGATGACCCAGAGTATAAGCACCTCAGCTTCAGTGACTGCAGAAACAGACTGCACAGAGCCAACCTCATCTGGTCTGCAGGGTCTGTCAGTTCACACACAGGGTAAATAACTTACAGTCACAGATACTTCGCTTTTTTCCACATTTAGCTCAAGCAGTATTGTTGCTGTAGACTGTATTCGCATTGTGGCCGTTTTCCTCTAAAGTCACAATCAGGGTGGGAAGCTCAAATGTTGGACTGCTTTGTTCCAGTTTGCAAGTCCATTGTAGGGAAAGTAGGGATTTGACCTGATTGATCAGCAACCAAAAAGACAGGATTGCTAAAAGAGTAGAGTAAAAATTGCAGCCCAGCTACAGTGCCATTTAAGACATGAGCAAATAGTCCAAAATTTTGCTTAAAAAGGTGCAATATGTAAGAATTTTAGTTTAAAACATTCAAAAATTATTCGAATTAACAACAGAATCAACCATTTTGATGCTATGTCAAGGACATTTCTGTAGTGTTACAGAAATTTAATCTAAAGTTAGCATGCTAACTAGCCAGACACTTTGTTACAATAGTAACCCCCATGCACCAAGCTCCCAGTCCGGGCGGGCTAATAGGATAACTAGCTGCACGGCTAGCTGAGTTAACAAGCTAATGGCAGCTACAGTTAGGAGCAGTCAGTTGTTACTCAGGTGATATGCTGATATAAAATGTGGTGGAAAACAGAAAAGTTTCAAATACTGATTAATGACTATGACTATGATAAGAGAGTTGGGGCAGACTTCAAGTTTTCTGGTGGATTCTGGCAACATACCATTCTGCTCTTTGCAATTAAAAACCAACAGGAAAATTTTAAAGTCAATTCAGTCTATGATATACAGGGAGCCATTTTAAAAAGCATTTTGGTCTAAGTCAATAACTACACAAAGACTTGGCTAGTTTGTATTCTTCACCATTATTTACCTACTTCTTTGTGTCATAAGTCAACAATTCTAAGGTTATCTGTCTTTAAATGGAGGAGTCTTGGCACACTTAATCACTGATTTTCATGATGCACTTACTTAGTGCATGGTGATATTGTTAAATAAATCTATGTAATGTTTATAGTTATGGTAAAATATGTTGCTGTTTTCCATAATCTGCCAATAGTGGGAGTGTGTAGATGTTGAACAAAGAGGTCCAAGAGTAGAACCTTGGGGAACGCCACATCGTTGGATGTGCAACTACCAATCCACAAGAAGTAGTCCCAGTCCATCAAGTCAGATTCAACAAGTTAATCAGTGTTACAGAAAACCCCAGCCAGTTCTCCGGTCTGTCTGGTAATACGTTGTGGCTGACCAAGTCAAATGTAGCAGAGATTAAGCAGAGATCTAATACGAACAATTCTGAGACTTTTCCATTTTCTGTGAGGTTTGGATGTCACTCAAGACCTTTAACAAAACAGCCTTGTAATATGGTGTGATAGGTCCAAACATGAAAATATCAAAACAATTGTGAAGGGCCAAGAATGTGTCAAACAGCCTAACTTTACTTGGAAATATGATGCTTGATAAAGGCCTGTTATCATTCACTGGTAGGTTGTCTTGATTCTTTTTTTTTTACAAGAGTAGCTTAATAACCACAGTCTTGAGGCCTGGGGGAAGTGTTGTGTGTACAATAGCCAAAGGTCTGATGAATTTTGAGAAAGGCCATTAGGCAGAAAACAGTTTGATGAAATTCTGCTTGAGCACTTCTGATTGCTGTCTACAAACATCATTGCCCCCCATTTGTAGAATACATTTATGGCTGTTTCATTGGTTGAGTCACAGACCTGGAATGCAGTATGTTTTAAATGTACGATGCTTATGTTGCTGCTTACGTGCATCAGCATCGTCTCACACAACAAGAGCTACAGGTTGAACTGTCTCTTTGCATAGGGGGATTTTCCCTTTTGCTCCACGTGAGGATTCTTGTATTCTCGTGTCTTTTCTTGTTCGAATTCATACCCTGCATATTGAATGACACTTTGTATCTTGTTAATACCCTTGCACCTTGTGTGAAGTCTGTTTGCTTTACTCCCACTGAATGGTGCATTACATTCCCTTTTTTTGCTCTTGGGACCAAGAGAAACACAATTTGATTCCTCTTTTTACTGTACTGCAGTCTTTACAAATTGTCTCCCTTATCTGATGTTATAACTTACAGTATCCAAAACCATCTCTAGTTTCAAAGAGTCTTGGGAAAGTTTCTAAAGTCTGTTATTGAGAGGTGACTGTGTGTTTAAATCTTGTTGGGTTCCAGTTCTAATGAGATAAGTCTCTGGTGGAGGACCTGAGCAGTTTTGTTGAGTTCAGGAGACTTTTCTAGCATGAATATCCTCATATGAAGTACAACAATATTACAATTTCAGTCAGTTTGTGCACTTCATCAAGCAGAGATGCATAGTGCATTCTAAGACCAGTTCTGTCTGTAGTGCACCAACTTACCGTTTAGGTTGGATTAACATTGTGTTAGCCGAAGACAGTTCAAAGATGATCGCAACTCAAGAGTTGCCATGCATTATCCTCCCAACGATAAAGCTGGTATAGGAAACATCCTTAAAGGTTTTGTAGTTTGACACAAACAGGAAAAGGTACAGAAAAATAGCAAAATAACAGCTCAGCAGACGGTCGGTGCTAGTGTAAAGGAAGTAGCCATCTGTAATTGTATCCAACATTATATATGCTTGATAGGTGCAATGTTTAATTAAAGCTGCAAGCAGCGATGAACAGGCCCTCGCAGTCCTGTCGGGGTGTGCCGCGGGGAGTGCCGCGTACCCGGCCCTATTGTCTGATTATTGTGTAAGCATCTCTTAACTGTCCTTGTTTCGGATAGTGCATGATGGGGTTAAATGTCATTTCCTGTGTCCAACATGTGGCGCTGTGACTATGACTGTTTATTGGCCTATGTGTTCAGGGTTGAACTCTTATCAAACATGTGAAGTTTGGTCTAGATAGGAATGAGGAAGTTGTTCCTTTATGATCTGGTGGCCTGCTTCTGCCGGTATTAAATAATGTACGCTAAAGTCACAAGACTCTGCAATCTTCATAAAAACAAAATGGACTATAGGTGAAAAATCCTTCAAACTAATTTGCGATCAGTTGTGTTTTGATTATTGATTGTGCCCACCTTTAAGGTGCATGTCACTACAAAATAGTGTATGATATGGAGGGAAAAAACCTATAAATGTCATGCAAATAGGATGTTTGTCTGAATTCCTGTGGCGTCATTCGTGTGTGCATGTAGGAGTCGGGGCTTGGATTTTTAATATTCCAGGGGGCGCTTCAGAGTCCCCTGATAACACCTTTCGTCAGCTATTGTCGGGGGGCATTGCCAATAATTGTACTAAGTTTCGTATTAATCTGACCTACCAATGTGGAGATATAAAATACTTAAATTTAAAGAGCGCCACCTAGTGGTTATCAGGCAAAATCTTGCACAGAGCCTTAGGGGCTCATGGGGAAGTAGAAACCTGTGTTTCATGTCATTCGGACACACCGATGTGGAAATATGCAACACGTTTGGAATGAAACCTGCAGGGAGTTGATATTTAATAACTTGAGTATTGTTGAAATATCAAAATTCTTTTAATGAATTGTTGTCAGGAGGGTCCACAGATGCTGTGTGCAAAGTTTCGTGCAAATCGGTTAAATCGCCTTGGAGGACTTGGAAAAAGTAGGTTTGCGACATTTCGCAAATTAGCAAAAAAAAAAAACGGTAGGCGGAAATGGGCATGGCCTATATTGCGTGACTCAACACAATTCAGGGAACGCATGGATGTAAGGTTTTTGAATGTGCGACAAAGTATGGGAGTTATAAGGCAAAACGCACTTTCCTCAATTATAGCGCCATCTAGTGGTGGAAATTCACAATGACAATAGATTATAACATTTTCCGGCAGGTTTGACCTATATTCCAAGTTAAGTGAGTTTTTGGGTATGTTCAGGCAGTGAAAAATGAGATCCTTTGGGACAAAAAAGTCGTCACTACAAAAACAATAGGGAGACTTGGTTGAGACCTACTCAGGCCCTAATAAAAACCCATCTGAGGTCAGGATTTTAACTTTCTCTTTTTCCATCTCTGCATTCATATTTTACTTTTGCCTCACAATAATTTTTTCTTCCAGACGGAAACGACTGCCCATGCCCGGGAATTCCTCCAGTGAATCTAACGCAACCTCTACCAGAGACCTGCTTCCAAATCGACAGCCGTTTTCGCTACAACTGTACAAAAGGTTACGTGAGGAAGGCGGGGACCTCAAATCTCATCAAATGCCAGAACACAAACGGTGTTGCAGAGTGGACAGAGGCCACGCTCCAGTGTATACGTAAGAGATCATTAATGTTTTTCTTTGCAGAATTCAAACCCTCCCCACCTCTCTGCCTGGTGACCACATTTGGCTTTTTGAATATTTTCCCACTCAGTAACAGCTTCCATATGTAGGAAGCTATAAAGACACACTGTGAAGGGACCAGAGCGGTATAAGATGAAGATACAGATCTACACAAACAAGCGAAAACTGGTGTGCACTCCAAGGTATCCAACCCAGGGTAGAAAAATCTGTTGGAATCTAGCCATCAGGTTCAATAATGTCATCCAAATTAGTCAGAATGGAATTTTGCAGTAAATGTTGTATCACTCACACTCTTGTTAGCATCAGGCAGGAAGGGAGTTTTCACCATTTCTTTCACACTGATATAATACCTCGGTGAGGAAAGCTACTGTCGCCAAGGTCAACCTTCCTGAGTAAACACTCTCAAGACAAAGGTTGTCAATTAGGGCTGCAGGCTCACTTTTTTTCATTCAATTTCATTTTCTTTCACGCCTGCAGACTATTTTTTGATTTTCTGTGAAATGTCAAAGAATGTGGGGAAAATGCACTATGAAGTTTTAGTTCAAACTCAGAATTTTAACATTGACAATATTAATAGGTAATGAGGCAGAAATATTTATCTTTCCCATGACTGAATAAACAAGATGTTCTCAGAGGAAAATAAGTCCCCAGAACACTGTTTGGAGCTATAAAGGTGGCAGGGTCCACCACATATGAACAAAGTAAAACAGTATGAAATTGTGCTTTCCTTTGAAAAAATTATTTCCCAAATCTACAAGGTGCTCCTTAAAGAAGATGCAACTTCATGACACTTTTGCTTAAAAAAAGACCAAGACCATTTATTTATGATTGTAAACATAGTTTGAAATTTAATTTTCTGGTGATCGAGGAACTGGATAAGCGATCAGCATCTTTCACATGCACGCACACCCACTATGTGATTGACATTATTCGTGTCCCCTGACTCTAGAGGATCCATTTACAGTCATACAGGATCTTTCACTTGGTGGAAGGGAGGGAGTACATACTGTTTGAGCAACTAAATACAAATTCAAAGGGAAATGAGTCATTGCTGTATTAAAGCTTTTTCAAAATTACACACATTTTAGCAGAAGAAGATACAACGCCCTATACTGTATATTCATCACATTTTCTTGTGCACAACTGAACAGATTGAATTGAATGTGAGAGAGCCATTTCTTTATTGTTCAACTGGTGGTACGCTGTGAGCAGCTGATGCCAGGCAACACAATATGTTTGCTTATGTATTTTGTAAAATGCTGGACAGTTGAGCCCTCACACGGCTGCAGTTCACCAGTCTCTTCTCATCATCCTGAGCAGACACAATCTTTGTTTATGTATGCGTCATGCAATGTCCTCATCCGGTTTAGTTGAAAGTAGAGTACATGATGTACAGTATGCCTTTGCTGCAGTCTGGTTTGAAAGGAAATCAGACTTCGATTGAATGAACAGACTCAGAGTGAATAACTAGAAAAACATATTTTGTAATTTGTTTTCATAGATACACAGTCACATAATGATGGGTATATTTTCAGTACACATTGTGTGTATAGGATTTAGGGGAAATGCAATATACAGGGACATTTCTACATACATCTGTTGTTGATCTTTCAGTCATTAATTATTGTACTTTGAACTCAAATTCATTGGAAGAAATATAAACTTGAATGGCCAGTAGAGAGCATACCTCCACGCTCCCAGTCTGAACCACTAACTGCACTGCTAACTAGCTAACAGCTCAATTCCTGGATCTGCAGAAAAAGTTAATAGGGTGTATTCTGGGCCGAGATGTATTGATGTATGAATTTTCGTGAAAATCTACTCCCTAGTTTTTGGGTAATGCTGGTGACAAACCAACCAACAACCCAACCATCCAACAAATGGACACGGGTGAGCACATAACCTACTTGGTGGAGGTAAAGAGAGTGGACTGTTAAAATGAATGTATAAGTAAAAAGCATAAATATTTGTAGAGCAAATGTATAAATATGATTATATAACAAAT
Source organism: Sparus aurata (assembly GCF_900880675.1). NCBI lineage: Eukaryota > Metazoa > Chordata > Actinopteri > Spariformes > Sparidae > Sparus > Sparus aurata. The sequence goes on from NC_044200.1 coordinate 7,566,908, forward strand.
AGCATTAGCTTCAGGTCTGTGAGTATAGGTGTTTATTGCATGAACGAAGGGGCTCGAAGGAAACTCAGACGTCCTGTGTGAAGCCAGCGTACTGTCCTTGTTGATGAGGAAACTTGTCTCTGATCCTCCAAACACAGCTGCTGGGGATGGGATTGGGATGTTGCCAATAAATGCATTTCTCTACTCTACTTAACAGCCTATTGTTGGCCATCCCGGTTCTGCATGTGAATGTTAGCTCACGTTGTAATTATTTATTTATTATTGAGTCGCGTCTCTGACATTTCCTCAATAATAACTCATGTTTCATTGTGATAACACATTAAACTACAGAATACAGACTATGTAAACACAAAGCCGCTATGTAAATGCCACTTTGTGTTGTATCTGTATTGCTCATATCACACAAACCATGTAGGAATAAAATAGAACAATATGTTCACTGCAGTCCCATTGGAGAGCTTATCTTGAAACAGCTGCTCTGGTTGCTTCCCCCCCTCGCCTCACCCTGACTGCTCCACCACCTCTGCCATCTCCTTCCAATCTCTGTAACATGACTGGGTGGTCTCTCCGGTCTTTAAAGATAAATGTTTCCTGCTTGCACTCATTTTTCTGTCATCAAGACCCTTGCATTATTCCATGTGAAATCAGACAAAAGGTCGAAAACATCCTGTCTCGCAACATCAAAGGTGCAGAAAAAATTCCTGGATCCATTCCTTTATTCAGATCCGCACCAAAGGTCAGAGGGCTCTATTGTGGGCGGAGACCCACCCTCCATCCAAGTTTCATGGAAAACGATTCAGTAGTTTTGTGTTGTCCTGCTCACAAACCAACCAACCAACAAACAGATGGACACCGACAACCACCTGGTCGGAGATAAAAACAAAATACAATTTCTAAATAAAGGCTGCTCGATATGGTCACAGATAATTATATAATTTTATATACAACTGCGTATCCTTACAAAAGCAGGATTTAGTCCCCAAACTTTATTTATTTTTACATTAAGACAAAATAATAATTGTGTTTTTATCAATTTGTTGTTTCAGCTGACCCAAAGATCATTCCAACGCCACAACCATCACCAATAGTAACACGTAAGTCTTTCTGCATGCATGAATTTGGGAGGGGGGGAATAGTGAGAGTTATAGGCCAGTAATGAGCCAGAGGAAAGCAAATGTATGACTCATTTTGGTCTGATCTTGCAGAGGTTCACACTGATATTCCCCCTGACTCCACCATTGCCACCACAGTCAGTGAGTTCTGTATCTGCTATACTAAACTACTAATAAAACAGTACTAATCATGAAAATGAAAAAAAAAAAAAAAAAACAACCAGATTAGTCTCTTTCTAGATCATTTTTGTTAGTATGATTGCAGTGGCTAACATTATTGTCTGATTGCAGTAGTGGAAGTAGCGGTTGTGATAGTAGTAATGATTGGAAGCAGCACTAGCAGTGGTATCAGTGATAGTGATGGGTGTAGAAATAGCATTTGTGCTATTAGCTTTAATCCACAAGCAGTAGCAGTATTAGTGGTTGTAGGAGTTAGAGGAGAAAAGAGTAGCCTACCCAAACATTTTCCTCAACTAAATCTATTGAGTAAGCCCTTTTGTGTGTCAAATTTACAAAAAAAGTACAATATAGCCTGTTCCAATTGTCTGCGAATAAAAGTTACTTTGTTACCTGGTAAAAATGGTGTGAGGATAACAAAAAATGAGAGGATCCATCCCAATGAAGTCCAACATTTCAGTGTATGACATTGTTTATGTTTGTTATAGGTCAACACGAGAAAAAATGCTCCCCCAAGACATCAGAAAAACAGTAATAATGTGCCTTCGGTGATAGACTTACATGGTTCTTTAGCTCTGGCAAAGTGTTGAATGCAGTAGCATTTGTAATTGGGATTGTCTCAGCAGACCTGTCAGAGCAGGAAAAACAGCTGTTGAGTGACATTGGCATTGTCTGTTCTGTTAAGTGTTGCTATTAATGTAATTAGTTACACGCATGTTTCACAAGTCAAAATGTCCATCCTGAAACTTTCAGGGTAATAGCTGAATATAGCTATAGCAGTTTCAGTATTCGTATTCAGTACTAGCTGTTGCCTTTAATATCTATGAGCTATATATAGTTATAGCTATTAATATCTATGAGCTATATATAGTTATAGCTATTAAAAACTGTTAGCTACATTTAGCTGATAGCTTTTAATAGCTATTTGTAACTATATTAATAGCTATAGCAGTTTCAGGGTAATAGCCATAGCTATATATAGCCATAGCAGTTTCGGTATTAGTATTCAGTAATGGCTAAGGGGCGGCTGTGATTCCACTGGTCTGCATGTCGAAGCGTCCTTGGGCAAGATACTGAACCCCAAACTGCTCTTGATGTGCTGGTCGGCACCTTGCATGGCAGCCATCACCATCAGTGTATGAATGTATGAATTACTGTAAGTTGCTTTGGACATAGCTATAGCTATTAATAGCTGTTAGCTATATATAGCTAATAGCTATCAGAAAATAAGCTATTCTCCCTCGTCAATAGAAAAAGACTCTGTAATTATTTTATTATATTTTTGAATTGCATACATAGATACGGACAAAGGTTAGCAGCTATCTCCAGAACGTAGTTGAGCAATTAGCAGCTACAGAGCCAAATATTTCCCTCAGGAGCTGATGGAAACCAACAAAGCATAAAACATGAGTGAATATTGGAATATTGTCAGGTGACAGGAAACAGGACTCCAATTGAATGCTAAAGCTGCTCCATGTCTACTAGTTGTGAGGGTAGTAATTGTTGTACTTAGATATTGTAACTCTTCACTTTCATAATGTAATGTGACATATGTCTGCGTCCTTTTGCTACCGGTGCAAACTTTACAGTATGTGTCTATGGTTATCTCAGTGCTTTTTCATCCGCAACTTGGTTAAAATATTTCGCTTTTCACGATTCACTTTGCTTGGTGTTCCTTTTTTTTGTATATAGTGTTTTTTTACCATTTCTGAGTATTGTATAATCATGTAGGTGTTTGTAACTTGCGAGGTTAGCCTGCTAAAATGAACAGGGACCGTCATAATTCAAGCCGGACACAAAAAATTGGAATCCCTTATCCAGCAATGCTTCCTTTCACAAGACAGGGTACATCAGTCACTTTCATTTTTGGCAGCTCTTCCAACCACAGAGTGTAAGAAAGATTGAAAATGTTTAAAACACAATATGGGTTAACTATTAGCAGTATATTCAAGGCACACTGTGAAAAGAAAACTATTATAACTTAAGTCATGGATGGATCACACTACACTGTGAAAGTGGAGAACAGCAGTTGTATCAGTTGTAATAATACTTGACAAACTAACACATAACCTTGCATGTTTTTTCATCGTACAACAAAAACCAAAGTGTGTAACACACTTGTGAAATAATCTCACAGTACTCATTTGTGAACTGTCCATGCATGTGTAAAGACAAACACCTGGACTCTCCAGATCACAGTATGAGTTTGTTTTCTTAATAGTAGTTTTACGAATAGCAGTGATAGTTGAAGAAGTAAAAGAGGTAGTAAAATGTGCTGTAGTGTAGTAAAAGACATATTGGCAGTAGTAGATGCAGTCACGCTCTGAGCAGTAAGAAGTACAGTTCTATTCTTATCAACAGCAGCAGCCACGACCGTCCTACAGATGACCCAGAGTATAAGCACCTCAGCTTCAGTGACTGCAGAAACAGACAGCACAGAGCCAACCTCATCTGGTCTGCAGGTTCTGTCAGTTCACACACAGGGTAAATAACTTACAGTCACAGATTTTTTTCCCATTTAGTCCATGCAGTATTGTTGCTGTAGACTGTATTCGCACTGTGGCCGTTTTCCTCTGAAGTCACAATAAGGGTGGTAAGCTCAAATGTTGGACTGCTTTGTTCCAGTTTGCAAGTCCATTGTAGGGAACGTAGGTATCTGACCTGATTGATCAGCAACCAAATAGACAATGGATAGTGAAAAGTTGGAGGGATATCGGGACACATTCAAATGCAAAACAACACATTTGATAACCCATTAGCTAACGTTAGCATTCAACCACTCCTAAGCTAACATTACTAATCGACATTAATGTTGAATACCAATGTTATCTAAAGGGTTTTCAAAGTTTTGCCATGAAATATGGCCGAACATACCTCCAGATTTTCAGTATCCATTGTCTATTTGGTTGATGATCAATCAGGTCAGATCCCTACGTTCCCTACATGGACTTGCAAACTGGAACAAAGCAGTCCAACATCAGAGCTAAAAGGCCGCTGTGTGAATATGGTCTATTGGCTGATCTTTCTCATGTCCGATGATTTTATCGTTAAATTCCAACCAATCACACCTGCACCTATATGTATAAATCTTCTAAGAAATGGTCTTAAGATTCATATCATGTTGTTAATTAACCATGGCATGGCTAATTCATTTGTAATGAACCCTTTAACAACAATGCAATGCAAAGTGCTTTACACAAACACACACACACACACACACACACACACACACACACACACACATATATATATATATATATATATATATATATATATATATATATATATACATATATATATATATATATATATATATATATATATATATATATATATATATATATATATATATATATATATATATATATATATGATATCAATATAAAGATATCAATATAAAGGTACAACGTCGTTTAGCAGTGAATCATATAATGCACAGTTCTCAGCTCCTCATTCTCAAACGATCGTGCTAACAGTCAACATAACACTGTAGTTCAAGGCAAATACATAGCTGCAACTTCATGATTATGTGTACTGTTAGACAACGCAACAGTGGATAATGTGTATATTCACCTTAACATTAAATTGACATGTATTGAAGGTAAGCCAATGGTGACTGACTGACTGAATGAGAACGATGAGCTATGAACGAAATGAAATGGGTTTTTTTCATGGAAACAGTTGCTATGCTTTCCTGTTTCTCATTGGCTAAAATTCGACAAAAGTGTTCTAGACTCAGCATATGATTGGCTGGCTCTCAGTCCTGTTCACCACACTGATAACTAAACAGTGAACAACATGGCGACTTGTCTGTGAGAACGAAAGAACAAATGAGAGAGAAGAGAAATATGGAATCAGGTCAGTTCGTTTGCGTTAGAGTCATTCCATCAAACTGATTCGTTTGCAAAAGAGCCATCTTTAGTGTGTAGAAGTTGAACAAAAGAGGTCAGAGAGTAGAACCTTGGGGAACGCCACATCTTTGGATGTGTAACTACCAATCCACAAGAAGTAGTCCTTGTCCTTCAAGTAAGATTCAAACAAGTTAGTCAGTGTTACAGAAAATCCCACCCAGATCTCCGGCCTGTCTGGTAATATGTTGTGTCAAATGCAGCAGAGATCTAATAAGAACAAGACTGAGACTTTTCCATTTTCTGTGAGGTTTGGATGTCATTCAAGACCTTAACAAAACAGCCTGGTAATGTGGTGTGATAGGTCCAGACTTGAAAACATTAAAACAACTGATGTGTCAAACAGCCTAACTTTGCTTGGAAATATGAGGCTTGATAAGGGACTGTTATCGTTCACTGGTAAGATGTCTTGATTCTTTTTTTTAACAAGAGTAGCTTAATAACAAAAGTCTTGAGGCCTGGGGAAGTTTTTAACAATAGCCAAAGGTCTGATGAATTTTGGAAAAGGCCATTAGGCAGAATTTCGAGGTAGGATGAATTATTAGAAAAAGCAACATCAGTCACCACAAGCTTAGAAAGGCTAAGACCCTTTTAGATAGTGAAGTCCAGAGTATACCCCTGATTCCAGGCCAATATGGTGGTTGTTGGTCTGAATAGCATTTATTTCTGAATCAGCAGGCAGTTAAACAGTATGATGAAATTCTGCTTGAGCACTTCTGATTGCTCTCTACAAACATCATTGCCCCCCATATGTAGAATACATTTATGGCTGTTTCATTGGTTGAGTCACAGACCTGGAATGCAGTATGTTTTAAATGTACGATGCTTATGTTGCTGCTTACATGCATCAGCATCGCCTCACACAACGAGAGCTACAGGTTGAACTGTCTCTTTGCATAGGGGGATTTTCCCTTTTGCTCCACATGAGGATTCTTGTATTCGCGTGTCTTTTCTTGTTCGAGTTCATACCTTGCATATTGAATGACACTTTGTATCTTGTTAATACCCTTGCACCTTGTGTGAAGTCTGTTTGCTTTATTCCCACTGAATGTTGCATTACATTCCCTTTTTTTGCTCTTGGGACCAAGAGAAACACAATTTGATTCCTCTATTTACTGTACTGCAGTGTGTACAGTTTTACAACTTACAGTGTCAGAAAACATCTCTAGTTTCCATGAGTCTTGGGAAAGTTTCTAAAGTCAGTTATTGAGAGGTGACTGTGTGTTTAAATCTTGTTGAGTTCCAGTTCTAATGAGATAATTCTCCGGTGGAGGACCTGAGCAGTTTTGTTGAGTTTAGGAGACTTTTCTAGCATGAATCTCCTCGTATCAAGTGCAACAATTTTACAATTTCAGTCAGTTTGTGCACTTCATCAAGCAGAGATGCATAGTGCATTCCAAGACCAGTTCTATCCGTAGTCCACCAACTTACTGTTTAGGTTGGATTAACATTGTGTTAGACTAAGACAGTTCAAAGATGATCGCAACTCAGAGTTGCCATGCATTATCCTCCCAATGATTAAGTGGGTATAGGAAACATCCTTAAAGGTTTTGTAGTTTGACACAAACAGGAAAAAGTACAGAAAAATAGCAAAATAGCAGCTCAGTAGATGGTCGGTGCTGGTGTAAAGGAAGCAGCCACCTGTAATTGTATCCAACATTATATATGCTTGATAGGTGCAATATGTAATAATTGGCCATTCGTCAAATAAATATACTCAAAACAAGATGGCGCAGATTTTTACTAGAGTGATAGTTTAATAGTTTTTGCCGTTAGCTCAGTTAGCCGTGCCGCTAGCAGTACAGACAGGGAGCTCGGGGACCAGAGAAGTGGTGCTGTTTACAGTAAAATAATATTCAACCTTTTTTCCCAGCTGGAACAGTCGTTGTGACAGAGACCAAAACAACGGCCGGGATGACACCAGCCTCAACCACCGCTGTGCCCTCACTATGGAGTACAGTTGAACCCCAACGGCATGGTGAGCAATGTGCCTAATTGTACTTGAAATGTATTAGGAGCACACAGGGGAACCAGTTTCTTGTTAAATATTTCTCTCTGGTTGGCAGAACTTACCAGTACAGCAGCGAAGATTTCCATTGGTACACTGGTGATCATCTGTGCCTGCGCTGGACTCAGCTTCTATTATTATAAAAGGTAAGCTTTAACACAGCATGTACCAACATTTAAAGATATAATAAGTAACATTTACTGTTGAGTTGTGTAGTTACAATATCCAAAATGTTTCCAGTGATGTTCAAACCAGATATTTGAGCAAGGTAGCGGTGCGTTCAATTGTGTCGCCTGTCGCTATGATGTTTATTGTTTGATTGAGAGACCTCCCAGTGGCATAAAATAGATGTTGCGGGATTAATTTAGTTTTCTGTAATTATGTCACACCAAACACCCTTTTACTTGCTGAAATGCATTTTGGTGAAACAGTGTTTGGCAGTGTATTGAAAACGTTGGTTTTAAAGGTTAAATTTCCATTATGCTCACATAAAATTCTACTGTTTATAATCTGAACACTGTTTCCTTTATACCTTAGGAGGACAAAAAACATGATCCCAGTTCGCACATCGGAAGAAGATGTGCCCATGTCTTGTTCCCAACCTGCCACTGCAGCGGAGAGCAGCAGAATGAATGGAGATCAGGACTGTGGAGTGTGATCGCCTCCGTCCAACAGCCCATTTTGATGTGAGCGTCATCGGAAAATGTAACGGCTTGCATGATGTGACATCTGTTATTTGCACATTTCCAAGAATTTGAACTTCTCCTTTTTGTGAGCGGATCTCAAGAAACCTGTGATCAAATATTTGTACTGCACATGAGGAAATTTTAGACCCTGCGACTGTTAACCTGGTGCTATTTTCAGCCCCCCAGGATAAGTTAGCCAAAGGCTGATATACAGTAGCTCACCTGTGTCAATGAAGATTATTGTGAAAAATGATTCATTTAAATCTTTGAAATCTGCATCAGAAAACAGTCCCCATCTAAAAATACACTTTACTCCTTTTTCAGTGCAGAGCAGCACTCAAACCTGCAGCGCCCAGCTGTATAAGTAAATTAGAAATCATCATTGTCACGTTTTGACGAATGAGTTTGGTGCAGAGTGCCACAGACAGGAAGTGGGTGTTGGAAAGCATTGACAGACAGTTGAATTGTCGGTTTTGCTCTTTTTTCATAGGAATGGTCGACAATAAGGAAAATATACTGCTAGCCTGATTATTTAACCGTGAAGTGATGATTGTTCAAATGACCTCAAACTGGGCATTATAGGCCCTGGTGATACTCTGCAGTCATAGTCGCTCAGTTAAAGAAAAATAAAAAAAGGGATGAAGATCTCTTCAACAGACTAAATGATCTGTATTTCTACCCAGAATGGGCGGTGTTTAATCAAGAACTGGGTAGTGCTTAAGTAGAAGTTGTTCATTTCAGCCTGAAATGAAATTGGGTTAATTTGAAGTAGCTTTATTTATTATTTATTAGAAAACTATCACAGGACAGCCTCAGAATTAAGCTTCAGATCAATGTTTCTGATCACAAGAGTTTGAGAATCATGCACAGAAACAGTTTTTTTTGTAAATGTGAATGAATAACCTTCAGTCAGCTGCCCGATGAGAATATTCTAAGATAGACTTATTAGAAAGCATTACTGGGGCTAGTACGTTTTTCTGCAGTTAGTAGCAGGGTGCCAGACACTTGTGCTCTCTCAACCCTGTCAATAAACTGGAGTGTTAGACAGTTAGAGTGTTTCACCATTAGACATAGGAAATTAAAGATTAAGATATTTTGTATGCACCGTTTATGAAAGAATTTTTATTTTTTGTATATAAAAAATTCTGTCGCAAATGCTTAACTAAAGGCTTGTATAATTTATTCAGTTACTAGCAGTTGTGCCAGGCTACATCATAATCTCTGGGACTTTATTTACTGAGCTTGTATGAACTTACTGAACCTGGGAGCAAATGATTTGTTTAGCTGTTGTTTATTTAGCGGCTGCGACATTACCTTTGAGCCAAAAGTCGGCTAAAAAAAACAGCAATCTGTAAGCAGTTATCGGTCAACCAGTGACCGATGTGTTTTTTAGTATTAAGTTTTTCCAGCCCTGTCTTTTAGAAAGCTCAGTTGAATTAAAAAAAAAACCACACATTTTGTCACTTATTAATTGGCTGCGCATAGTTTACCTGAAATTCTGAGAAATCACGCTCTGAAACGTTCCCCGCTGTAGCTAAGCTTAGTGGTTAGCAGGGCCGTGGGCAGAACTAATCACCCAGGTGTGAAATACTGAGTCTTAAAATACTGGAATATGGATGGGAAAATGTCCTGAAGTGCCGTGGTTACTGAGGAGGAACAGTGCTTCAAGCGTCACCCATTTCCTTTCCAGGAAGCCATCTTTGTTGAATGTCATACATGCCTCCTCTTGAGCTCAGAATTCTTACGTATAGCACTTTTAAAAAAAACAACTTATATTTAGTGTCTTTTTCTGTGGAAACCCAAAAACGTATCTCTATAGGAAATTACCTCAATTAATTTCCTGACCACTGCTTGTGGTTGGAGCCATCACTGCTTCCTCTTTGTAAAGTTGTGTTGCCATGTGTGTACGCTAGTAATTCTATCATTGCGTGACAAGCTTCCTAAGCATCTATTATATAATGAATGTATGAGTTTGTTTTTGAAATATGTACCTTTTATTGAGACACCTGATATTTATGGACAACTCAGTATTTAACTGTAAATCGATTTTCATTTTTAAATCAACTATATATATATTTTTTTATCGGTCGTTTTGTGTGCCTGCTTAAGGACTTCATTGTCCATGTTCATAGTTTTATGGGCATCAGTTTATAATTGGCCTCTTTAAAGATCACGTTGAATGTTTTTTTGTTTTTTTTTCCTGAAACCTCTCATGAAATATGTCAGCAGCTGTCAAATTGTCATTTGTATGATAATTAAAAACATTCTTTAAAATAAAAAATCTGTCGTGTTCCAAGTGACGGACCTACTATCTGTGTTCTCTATGGCTGCTCGAAGAAGCTTTCAGGTCAAAACTATGTTGGCATGTTATACAAGATTGATATCATTTTGTTTCAGGATATTCGTCATTTCCCATAGAAAGAAGTTCTTTGACTGCTCTGGTTTCCAAAGTAAACCTGATGAAGAAAGTCAACTTTCCCAGCAGCATGTCCAGACAGCAGAGTTCATTGCAATGTTTTCCTGTCACTCTTCTGAAAGACTGAAACTCACAGCTGCTCATGCACTTCAGCGTAGATCAACTCCCACTCATGCTGAATCTCTAATAATAACAGAACATTTTTTTACATGTAAAAAAGGCTGACGACGTTAAACAAACATTTCAATGCTCAACGTTTTCATAACTCATTTTGTGCTCAAAAGCATCTGCGGTTTGTTGTGTTTACTAGGAAATCTGTTCGACAGTGCTCCGGAGAGGCTGAGGTTGATGGATAGCAGCTGTTTGGCAGGAATAACTTGATAAATCCCAGCGCAGTCAGCCCCTTATCCACAATATCACGTATTGTTAATGCCACAAGTTTTGTAACAAGTTGTTCAGTTTTATCATATTAGCTACTAAGGTCATAATACACATGAACGTTTTACCATAAACGATCCTAAAGTAAAGAAAAAAGATATTCAAAATATTATATATTCAAAAAAGACACTCATAAAATGTGGTTTTGTTGCTTTTAGTACAAATACTTTTTACACTCTCCATATCACACAATCGCACTCGTTCAGTCCTCTGCTGATGGCCACTATGAAGGAAATTAGGAGCCTAAAGTGCATAAAGGACATCTCAATCAGATATTACAACATCTGATTCTCTTTATCTCACAGCAAAAATACAAAACAGTCACATCACAAATTTGGTGTCCAAAGAACAAAGACCATTAAAAACACCTTGTCAGTAGTTTAATTTCTGTTTTAGTGTCTGTGTCTGGAACCTGACATTCCTCGTCCTGGTTGGCATTTGAAAATGGGATCTCAAAGTCTTTTTCCAAAACATCCATAAAACAGGACGGTTTTTAACTTAGGTCCTTAAAGTCGAGCAGCGTTAAAAAAGTGCCAGGAACATCATGTGATGACCCACTGGGCCAAGTCTTCGTGGGATTTCAGCCATCGAGAGCACGTCGTCAGTCATGAGGAAGGCAGTTGACCCGATGCGAGTCCACACACACCTCTCGCACAACGGGCCGCCGTCAGACTCACCGTCAGTCTTTACAAAAAGAAAAAAACATTAAAATCAGAGCAAGCAACTGCTTTAAGTTTCTGATTGACAAAAACTAGCCATTTTTAGACTTTTCCTTGTAAAACCTTTACAAAAACTTGACTGGCTAATTAAATTGGTACAATATGTAAGGATTTGCCACCTCTTGATTTCATACTCCAAACACATAGAGGGCAGCTTATCATCAGACTAACAGCTAACTGCTGCTAACTGTAGCTTCTTTTTCAATTTAGCTTAGCTAGATATGCAGTTAGCAGTCAGGACTAGGAGCTAGGGATGGTTTTATGAAAATGGACGTGCCAAGGCTAGCTGGTTAGCATTCGACGCTGCAACACATTAGATTTACACCATTGATAGAACTTTTGTTTCTTAATTAAAATGATCAACATTAAAGCAGTTTTTAAATGTTTTAAACCCAAGCTCTTAAATATTGCACTGCATTAGGTCATTGTATCTTAGTGGGAGTTTGATATGTTCTTACATATCTCATCTGTTGTTTGCACATGATGAAGGCTGAGCCGGGTGTGATGCAGTTGGGACAGTCTGTGACGGTGCACGGGATTGGCTCGCCCGCCCCCTGCAAGGTGCTGGGCATCACCGACTTCAGGAAGTACTCCTGGAGATGACAGGAAGTTGATGATGTGGCAGAGAGAGCACACAGCAGACAATGTAATTTATTGTACATAATGAGAAATTTGAATAAAGGCTCTTTTTTGTAAGTGTCTTCTAGCTTAACATGCCTTTAGCGTACCATTTTCTATTTTTTTCTAAACATTTAACAAAAAAGACCATTAGAAAACATGTCATACACTGTATATGTGGGACTGCTCTACAGGACAAAATAAAAAAACCTTATTCAACATTGCCAACTGAGACACAACCTAAGGTACTGTGGTGTTTCTGACCAGCCAAAACACCCAAAGAAAAAGAGAAATGTGTAAACAACGCATTAGAAGAAAAAAAAAGAAGAAGATTGATTTGACATTGTTTTGATGAGGAAAACTGAATATTAACAGAATCCAGTTTTAGGAATAACCAACAGATTGACAGTCACAAAGTATACTGTAAAAGGAATCCGCAGTCCGACCTACAGTTACAAATATTCTCTGTTGAAACTCAAGCCTATAAATTCATTTCATAAATTACATATTTTATATATAAATACTTTTTTTGTCTTTGGGAAGAATTTGTGGCCTGAGTCTCAGCGGCAGTGTTTTAGGGGCCAGCTGGCGGGCCTCATTCTGGAACACATTACATGGGGCAGAAAAGATTTCACTGCCTGCGTGCTTCATTGTTCTGACTTTCTCACACTGTATTACACATCTGGCCTCTGCTGTCCTTGTGCAACAAAGTGGAGACTGTTACCTTAATGCTTCTTTAATACAGCATTTCCTCTACATAGACCCTTCTTCATCTGTGTAAAGCAACATCATGTAACTTTTTTTTACCTGAAAATAGCAGCTTCAAGCAAAATCGCACACAATGTCAATTGCTACATTTAATTCAGTCCAAAATTGCAGTAGGCAGGTCACAAAGATCCTGCCTCCATTGTATAACTATCTTTGTCACCAGCCTATGATAACCACATTTATCTCATCTCATGGAATTTTAACTCCCTAATATCGGTATTGTTCCAGAAAAAGAGTTCAGTCTCTGGATCATATATGAAGGTGTTCTGTTTACAGAAACCTGTGAGCTCTTATACACCTCCTACATTTAGACTTGGTAAACTCTGAGGTTGAATCAGAACCAGTAGCTCAATATCAGTCCAGTGGCAAATTTGTCAGCAACTACTGTGTTAATCAATTAGTTGCGTCAAATATAAAGATTTATAGAAAACCAGTTACTTGGTATTTTGGTCCGATCGTTGACTAAAATGAGTAATTATTTGATTGCATAACGTTGGGCTGCTGAAAAAACAACCCTTGATATACCATAGAAGATAACAACACTGAAAAAGAACTGAAAAGCACAGGACTAAACACAATGTGGTATTTGGTAAAAACGAAAAGAAAAACTATCAAAAAGAAAGACTGAACGTATCTGGATGGGAACTGGACTTAAGTTAGTTAATCACTGAGTCAACACCAACACATCAGTTTATGTTCCAAGCTTGTTCCAGGGGGAAATGTTGTAGGGAAAGAAGGGAGCGAACTCCTGTCCTGTATGTGCATTTTTAAAATGTCTGACAGAGCAAATTCCATCTCACTAGTGCTGCGCCAGCGGTGGTGAGTGTCGTTTGCTCTGCATTACACATGCCAAGAAATGCAAATCAACAGTCTAGACAGTGATGTGTGCACAAATCTAGCTTCAGTTTGGTTTTTGCTTTCTTTTGGGGGCTTTTTTCGCTGCCTTGATTCAGCACATCTGTATGCTGGACGTCTTCCAGACAATTCTGAAACCAGCTGGGTCCTGGCTGTGTCAGGTCACAAAAGAGAGCGTGGAGCTTTGAAGCAAATGGATTCCAACTTGAGATCTGTTTGGTAATGAGTCCATGCTTTCTAAAAGCACTTCATCAGGCAATACAGGCTTCTTCAGGCCTCTTGGTTTAGACATTTTAGACTCAACAGCAAGTTGTGTTTGATTTACTGATACAAACTGGATCACAGAGAAAAAGACTTTCAACAACACTGAACTAAAGAACAGCACACTATTAACAGTTTCTTCTATCCTGGTTCAGATTGTTATTTGGTATGGATCACAACCCATCGAATGCAAACAATTATTAAACCGGTTCAGTTATAGTCTTGAAAAAATATCAAATTCAAAATTCCATTCGTAGGCTTTTATGACATTTCCGACTTAAACGAGTTAACCAAGCACAAAAACACTAAACACCACATCCGCGCTGATGTACAGGAAGTGAAACTGAAAAATGATTGATGTTGAGAAAAAGTTGGTCTCGATCAGTTGGGAGCGTAGTCAGGAGTGTGTGAGACATCAGCCTACGACTTCCCCTTTACACGCCATAACATCCTTACAGTGACATGAGAGGACGGTGGAAGATAACCTCATGTTGGTGGAGCTTTTTTTGACTTCATAATACCAGAAGGATGTTCTTAAGAGGTTTAAACAAGGAGAAACTGGATGAAGAGACATAACTGAGAGGCATGGTGTGATCATGTCTTACCCCAGCCATTGTGAGGATGCGGCGGATGGTCCTAGTGATTATCAGTGTGGTCTTCGCTCGGGTGACCGCCACATACAGCAGGTTCCACTCATCGTCAGGGACCTCAGCTGAGCAGGGAAGAAAAACCACTTTACAGACTGCCTTAACTACTGATCAGTTTATCAGATCCTTGTTCTGGCCCCATTATCAGTCTAGCTTCACTCTCAGCCCTCTGACAATAGAGAGAGAAACCTTGGGAGGTAATTAGTCTGTGGAAACCAGCTGTATACAGTTCATTGTGTATGTCATAAGAGTTTCAAACAATGTTAAATATATGTAGAAAAAACAAGAAAGACAGGTCTGCCCAAAGTGACGTACAGAACGAGAAGTCGTTATTGTGGTCCATTTCATGTCTCGAAGAGGGAACCTTGGCGAAGTCATCAGAGACCATCACAGTGTCGAACTCCAGACCTTTAGCCTTGTGGACGGTTCCCACAATGAAGTCTGGAACGAAACAGCAAACAAAAGTAGAACTGAGTCGAGGGCATTGCCAGAGGAATTACTCAATATGAATTGTTCTATATAACAAAAATCCCAGAGGGAAATTGGGGCATAGTTGAAGGTTTCCAGTAAAGATGTGATTTACATCATCAATAGGAACATTTGGGCTTGAGGTTGGGAAGTCCAAAAATACTCAGACGGACTATTTACATGAGACTGTTAACGGTAACAAAAGGTGTTATTACGATACGATAGGAATTTCTAACTTCAATACAATACCTTGAAAAATAGTGATATTTGATCGCACTTGGAAAAACACTGAGGGCATAATTTTTTCATTTTTTATTCAAAGACAGATATAAGAAGGCTTGTGTGCTGTGCGTTAAGCAAAACCGCGTCTACGTTAAGACCACTACATCGCTGAATACTGAGGTTATGTTGTTGTGCTACTGGCATGCTGGTCCTGATAGTGATTGTTTGTCCTCATCGACGGATTAAAAAATAACAGTGAAACACCTGGATGAGGCTGACCCAGAGCGCATGTGAAATTTAAAGCTACACAGAGAAAAGTCTGTTGTGTTCCCTGAGTCGTATTTATCCCATGCTAAATAACACGTGCTGCTACGGACAAGTTCTGCTCTGCTTATGATCCCTGGTGATGCCCCTGCCACAGGTGGTTAAACATGCTGGTGACTAGTTACTATGTCTTGTTGTTTTTTGTCCCCAGCCACACATATTTTTTGCTATTTTTTGTTGGTGAATAATGCCCTGCAGTGCATACTTTGTAATATTTGTTTGTTGATGATTGAAAATAATTGCATAAAACACTGACATATAAATTACATGTTCTGAAATGTTATTTTAAGTAAATTAGTTGTGATGTTAATCAAGTCATAAAAATAATAATCGAATGATTAATCAAAAAAAAATATGAAATGGATTAATCGATACAAAATAATCAGCATCAGCCATTACACTAATGAAATGTTCCTTTAAAGATGCAGATTCAAGATCATGGACGTCAACTTTATGGCAGGTTTTGGGCTGAGACCGGACAGTGGCTGGAACGAGACATCATACAGTGACTCATAACTTTTGCAGTTCCCTTTTTTAAACTGTGTTTATGTTATTTTGCTTGGACACAAGACCTCTTCACCGACAGTTTTAGACACAGTATATTAGTCATAAACACTTTAGCTAACAGTATACTCACAGAGCAACACTTTTACTTGACTTCTTGACTTCTACTTGCTATCTAACATTTCGATTTTGTTTGTCATTTCTGTGCAGAATGTGAGTGAATATTTTAGTGCTTTGCCAAGCAAGTAATCGATTTAAGATGTTTTGCATACCTGCTTGGTTAAAGTCATGTTCAAAGCAGCTTTCCAGGCGCTTCACCAGTTCGGGGATGCGACTTCCGTATTTTTCAACAATGCTGAGTTTGGCCACGAGCTCCATGTCCTCAGTCTGCTCGGCGTAGCTTTTCAGGGCAAAGAAGGGATTCGTCTTACTTCTATTAGCGAAGGAGCGAATAAGAGGATCCCTGATGTCTGAAGGCAGAGAAAAATCATTATACAGTAATGTCACAATGCAAGTGTTTTTTTTTTTAAAGGAAACAAATTACAGGGTAAATATGAGTGCATGTATATGAATCTCACATTTCGGTTGCTGGCCTTTGGACGCGTCCCCTGACCGCATCAGCTGCCAGACATCCAGGATCCGATTCAGACCGATACCGTTGACACCCTGGAGGAAGACGTAGAGTGAGTGGCTGAGCAATATCAGGTCTTTGTTCAAATCTTTTCAAATATTGATTGTTCCATCCTTATACAAGGGTTGAAATTTAGACAACAAGAGTAGGTATTTCCGAAAGGTAGGATTAAAAATGTTAAATCCAGCAAAAGTAGCACATTTTTGCCCTTTATGACAGAAAGTTAAATGAGGAGATAGATAGATATAGATAGATAGATAGATAGATAGATAGATAGATAGATAGATAGATAGATAGATAGATAGATGGATATATATATCACTGTCATATCTGCAGCTATCAGCTAGCTAGCTTATCTTAACATAAACCTGCACAGAAGGAAACAGCTACTTGGGCCTTGAGTGCGTCTTTGAGTATATTGTATGTTTATACACTCACCCCTACGAAGTGAACTTTGCATTGCGGGTTGATGTCAGTAAGCCGGACGGCTTCGCTGAACACACTGAGATTGCATCTTGACAAGATGGCCATCTTCCCCCGACAATGACTGACACCCGTCCTCATAGCTGCTTCGACATTGTCCGCTGTCTCGTCAGACACGCCACCTACAGAATGGACAATTGTCATAATTTCATCTTACATCAACTTCTAGGGCATTAAAATCATCAAAACATAGTACCTTTTTTAATTCAAGGAAACCATTTGCTGCCTTTACCTTTTTGCTTCCCCCCCACTAGAATCTTCTTCACGTTCTTACACACTTTGAGGACTGTGGCACCCACATAGGCGATCTCAGCACCGAACCGGAAGCTCTGGACAAAGACAACAGTAGCAGGGAGGTTAATTTTTCCGACCAACACTTAGCTTCTGAGAATTTAACTCAGGACCATCTATTTGTGACAACTTCTCTCTCTTCTGTTTAGTCTCTGCCAGCTATGTCATCTTCTTTCTTCATCAGCAGAAGTTTTAAAAAGTCGACAGAAAAACACACCTTGTGTTTAGGACTTTTTAATTTTTGGAATTGATTGAGTTATGGACTTTCATCCTCAGTAGATACTGGTGATAATTCCTGAGTTCATTCCAGAGGCATATCTATCATGTATATATGTTCTAGTTTTGCCGATTCTTTAGACACCATTGACTGAAAAATATTTAAATAACCCAAATGATTGTTGTGTTTTTTTTATTTTTAGAATATACTGTAGCAGTTGTAGCATAAGCAGTGGCATGTATTATTCAAAGAGTTCCAATAAGGTGTTTCAACAGTGTTGCAATAAAGCTGGAAATACAGTCACATGTGGGTTCTCCCTGGAGAGCAGTAATGAAATGTGGAACACTTTTTATATATTTATTTGAGCGAGGCATGCCGCTAACAAAAGGCATCCTGATTACCAATTTGGGGGCTTTGAAAGTTTAGTGGTAAAGTCTATTGAAAGACAAGGACAGGAAGGAAAGACATCAGCCAAATGAAACTATGTCCATTTCCTCTTTAAAAAACAAAACGAAAACAAAGCACTCAAATCTGAATATGGAGGACAATTACTATGGCAATGGTAAAGCAGACCTACAAACTCTGGAGAAGTGAAAAGGGTGACAACATACAAAACTAAAACCCTCTTCATTCACTTCTACTACCCTGGTTGACATAAAAAAGGTGACTGTAGCCAAAAGGTGACCAGTTTGCAGGTGTGTAAAGGCTTCAAAGCATTTGGGTCAGCCCTACATAACCCATTAATTACAGGAAAAGAAAGGATGTCTCCTTCCAAATGTTTACTACCCTTACTACCTTGAACAGCTTCTTTGCAAATGTCCACCTCTTTGATTGTGAAATTTCCAGTACCTGTGTCAGGTAGAAGATGTGTGTGTGGTCCAGTAGGTTCAGGGCATTGACCGCTCCTTTGAAGGTGTAGATCTGCTGATGAGGATCTCCAACCAAGATTTTCCCACAGCGCTGAGACATGAGCACATCCATGATGGCTGCGAGGGAAGGCGGGAAGAGACCATCACCATCACAAGCAAAAAAAAAAAAAAAAAAAAAAAGCATGATCATACCTTTCCGTAATCCTGCATCATTACCTGGAGTGCAGTCCTGGGCCTCATCGATGAAGAGGACATCGTACTTGTCATGCAACTGGGGCTTTGGGGTTTGGAGCTGCCACAGCTTTAAATAACCTGGGAATGAAAAAGTTAATATGCGCAGCATCGCCTCTAATATTAGAACTACTTCTGCGCTATTGATTCACACTCATTCACAGCAGACGTACCATCATGGGTCATGTAATATGCCTCCTGCTGCTTCTCGTTCAGGCTCTTCATCTTTTGCCAGATGTTTTGCGCGTCCTCCACAAAAAGCTAGGAATTCCCAATAAAAGACATACAGTTTAAAAGTCACTTTGTGGTGCCTATACTTATATTTTCATTTATTCACACTACAGGTACATTGTGTATATGTTAAATATATTATGGGTCCTTACAGGCTTTTCACGCTCATTCACCGTCAACTCCCTCTTGCCCTTTCTCGTAACCCGATAACTGGGGACGTGTCTGATCGTTATTGAGTCATCAGCAGAAGACATGAAGGTGTTGAGCGTTGTGGTCACCACTTTGGCTTTGACAAAGCCGCCACGGCCTTCAGGCAGAACAGAGTTGATGGCGAATGGCTTCAGGTTGAAGGTCAGCTTCTTACGTAAATGGTAGCTGCCACATGGAAGACAACAGGAGAAAAACAATTATTTCGAATCTCTATTCTTTGAATCCGGCTTACAGATATGGACTACTTCGATCTAGAGATAACAGCAGTGAAAATTCCCCCTAAAAAACGAGAACTTCAGATAGATCTTCAAGGGATGTGGTTTTAGATCCTAATATACATCTCAACACGACGACGAGTTACTGTGGACCAGGTTAGTCACCAGAGAGAGCACCATGACCTTCTGATGGTAAAACAGACGTCAAGCTACGTGGGCAGAAAACAGTCAGGCAGACAGTGGGTGACGTTCCATCTACGTTTAATGCTTAATTACCATAGACTCACGTTTGCCACTTTTTCCAGAAAACTCAGTTTTTGAATCAATGTATATCTGTGCCAGCATTAGTCCACAAAATTTGCATAGATAACAATCATTTTCAAGAAATGTGAGTTTGTGAGTCTATGAACACAGGGCCAAGGAAAACAACTTTCAGACTTCAGTTCTGGGTTAGGGAGAGGCATGCATCCATAGAATATGTGCGTCAAGATGTGTGAGATGCACAAATGATCATTTAAATTTCTATGACTCATTTCGCATGCATCTATAACAGGAACTCAGTGTGGTATGCCAAACCACCACCAACGCTTGTCAACAGTGACATGTGACAAATCCCATTAGTTATATATAGTCTCTAAAAATAAACTCAGTTTAAGTATTGTTTAAATTGTCTAATTATTACTTTCAAAACTTACATTGAACAAGTCCAGTCTCCAAATAATAGATTAACAAAATGTCCAACTGTTTGTTTACATAATTCATCAAATTATACCTTACAGAACCACTGTTCAACATCTTTTTAGCATGCTACATATCCCAGCATGTAAAAAATCTTTCAGAGAGTCTTCTTTGATTCTAATAATACATGTGTCTGAAAAGTTCACTGCTCTTCTCTCAAATTGAAATTGAAACAATCTAATCTTGTCTTAATTTTCTTGTAATTTTTCCTGTTTACAGTGCATGGACATCGATTACATTTGATGAACACGTACGTTTTTACAGAGTTACATGCTTCCCTCTTTAATGTCTGGGATGCTGTGAATTAGACCCCAACTGGCCCAGAATACGTCTTCACAATTGTAATAACTGAACTGAGAAGCATAACTTCCCGTCAACAGCACTGCTATCTTGGCCCTCAAGATAAGTATATAATAAATAATGAACAACATTTGCAATGTATGACATTAGCGCTTTGATATTCAAGTAGTTACTAGACAAAGAAATGTTGCCATACCTTTTTTTTTTGGCCACAATCGGTATTTATATTTAATATTCGAAAGTCTCTGAGAAAATCTGAGGGGAAATTTCTCACCTCTTCCCAACCTCGTGGAAGGCCAGTGAGTGGACAGTTTTGCAGGCCACATTGCTGGGGAAGCGGCGCTGCGCCTCACTGGCCACTGACTTGTTGAAGGCCACATACAGGAAGCGGAGGTGTGGCCGCTGCTCGGCATACTTCACCAACGTGGTCGTCTTCCCTGTACCTGTAGCACACATTATGGACCATTCAGCTTTGACAATATGATTCCGCAAAGCTACAATCATAAAACTGATCATCCACCTTCAACATAAAACACAATTTTAGAGTAAAATCCAATTGCAAAGATTAAGGAGAGTTTGAAAGAAAAAACCTGACCCGAATTACAGATATGATGAAACCAAACAAAACATGGATTCACATTGTGGTACTAAACTTGTTCTTCATTAACCACAGAGGTGAACTGGAACACACACACATTTGTCATTGCCTGTATGTGAATAATGTCTAAACCCTTTGGGTCCCTGAGAAAGTTTTGATTATCTAGAAAAGGATGCTCCCTGGTGGTGACACAGACACTTCACATTTAAACTAGTTTTACTATTAAACATATCCACTGCATGAGGATGCAATTACAGTCGCGGTCAAAAGTTGACACACTCTTGGCAAGAAAATGGATATCGTGGCAGTCGTCAGTTCCAATGAATTCAGCAACTCTCATATTTCTGTGAGGGGGGAGCAAGTACTTTGTCACAAAAAACAGTCATGAAGTTTGCTTCAAATCTGAATTAATTATGGGTCTTTTTTTCTAAATCTAATTATCTAATATTTATTTCATGTCAATTAGGTGCTTTTGATAGCCATCCACTAGCCTCTTGTAGTCCTCTTGTTGAATTTTTAACCACTCCTCATGACAGAATCAATGAAGTTCAACTAAATGTGTTGGTTTTTCTGGCACATAGTCGACATATTCTTGATGGGTTCATGTCAGAACTTTGGAAGGCCATTCCAAAACCTCAATTCTAGCCTGATTTAACCACGCCTTTACCACTTTTGATGTCTGTTTGAGATCATTGTCCCGTTGGAACACCCAACTGCACCTATGACCTAACCTTGAGGCTCATGAGTTTAGGTTTTTTTCTGAAGAATTTGGAGATAATCCTCCTTTTTCCTTTATTGCATTTACTTTCTTTAGAGAACTAAATCCACTGGCAGCAAAACAGCCCCACATCATAATGCCACCACCACTATGCGCGACAGTAGATATGGTGTTCTTGGAGTTAAAGGCCTCATGTTCTCAAAACAGAGTTTTCGGTTTTTCTTTGTCTACGTGATCAGCAGCAAACTTCAGGCAAGGTGCACTTTGCACTTACAAACAGTTGTTTACACAGTTGATCTTGGGACCTGTAACTGCTTTGGAAGGGCTTCAAGTGACGTTCCTGACTTGTTCAAATCAATAACTGGCTCTTTCAGATCAATGATGAGCGCTTTATACTATGCTTTATACTTTCCCTTTATAGTGCTTGTGGCTGAGTCTAGATGATGTATCAACCAAGCCCTATTAAAATGGCCCCAGAAAAGTAATCAGTCGCTATCAATCAGAATCACTCAGAAGTTATGAGGCCATGCTGCAGAAAATATGATTCATACAAACTTCGTATAACCACCAAAATTGATCGTTCACCTATAATACATTATTCATTGAACCAAACTTCATGAATGTATACATTTCTCTCATTTCATCACAGGAAAATGAGAGCTGTAGAAATCACTGGAAGCAAAGACTGGCATGATATAGAATGGTGCTAATGTACCTGCGAAAGCCACGATCTTGACCACGTGATCTGGCTGGATGTCGTGGCTGAGGATCTGCTGCTGTTCGGATGTGAGGTGAATCTGAGGCTGCCTAGCAGAAACAAACACGCACAGATGCAAAATAATCATTGTCAGCAGGCTAAACCTCCCCACTTCCTGTTGGCTTAAGGACGGAGGGAGTTGTCAAAATACACTTGACCTGCCAGACAAACAAAATGAAGACATTTTTAAGGCTCTGAATCGAGGCAGAAAGAGTCTGAGAACCAATGCACTAGATCAGAAAGTCGCACTTGGTTTATACATGAAGAAATTAAGGGTGAACTACAAATGGGGTTGTTCCAATACTGATACCAGTATCAAAAAGGCCACTGATACCACCTTAAATGATGATTTGGGTACCTGCAAGGACACAAGTCTTTGCACTGATCTGATTCCAGATTATTTATTTATTTATTAGAAGCAGGACCTGCAATTTTCCAACAGTGTCCTGTACACTTGTACTAAACATAACTTTTACTGCACAGTCGACCACTTGTGCTGTTTAGTACAAGTGTACATTGTCACATCAATGGCAAGCAACTTGTGCAACTTCGAAGCACATACATAACATAAAACATAGGATAAATCAGGGCTTTTTCCCAAGGACGTGGAGAAGTCAGCCAGTGGGAAAAAGAAGTCAGCAAGGGGGTCCAGGGGCATGCTGCCCTGTGGAATAATTTTGAACATAAAAAACATAAAAGCCCAAATTTGGGCGTCCGGCACATTCTAATGCTACTATCCCATCATGTATACTGATCCTAATCATTACATATTTCCTTGAGTTTGCCTTCCTGATTGTAAACAGGTAATTAATTATTGTAAAGTAGATTAGGCAGTCTGATTTACAGTCTGTAAATATCTATTAATACTTAAAACAACATATCCTCCGAACTGATCAGAACTTTAGTAATCAAGAATCATTCAGCCTTATATTGCCAGAATATCTCTACAAAACAAAACAGGCTGTACTTATTACTCATGTGCATCAGTCAGGCTAATGTGTTTGTTCCTCACCCGCTCTGACAGGAGCTGACGGTAAAGGGGCCGTTCTCCATCAGGTGGAGTACGTAGTAGATGTTGTAATGCAACCTGGATAGAAAGAAAAGAGAACTGTTGAGAAGCAAAAAGAATATTGGGGGATTCTAAGGTGGTGACACTCGAAGCTCGTACCTGTCACTGATCTTGATGCTGTTCCTCTCTAAGGCAAGCAGCATCATGGCCATGTGATTGAGGTACTCTGTGATGGCAGTTTCTGACATGCAGTCGGTGAGCAGAGACACCAAGGCCTGCACGTCTCCAACACTCTCACTGAGGATCAGTATGGCGGCCATGGCTGCGTACGGGTTGGGACCCTGCGGACCGGAGACAGATAATGTGAAAACTTCCACAGTAGTCATGTGCACACTGTGACCTACACTTTCTTTTTTGTGAATTTAGGTGTGTGAGTCATACCTCCAAGCCAAGGTTAAAGGACTTCTTAATGTCAGGAATACGTAATCTTATGGAGGCCTCAGCCTGAGGAAAAAGGCGATGTTTCTTAACACACTCCAGAATGTCCTCCGGCCTCACCCGCTCTCCCAACTTATGCTGGGCCATTAAACTGAGCAAAACACACACAGACAAGGATAGACATTACCACACAGAGCATTTCAAATATGCCAACATTCCCTTTAAACATTACTTCTCATTTTATATGACAAAATTCATTCATTTAACTGAAGTTCTGAGTGAAGCCGAGATCAGAAAAAAGCTTCACATTTAAATGAAAATTAGAGTTAAAATGTTCTCTACTTTACACTTGACCCAAATACTAAGGAGGTTCTGAATGGCTCAATTTGTATCTTTGTTCTTCTCTACTCAAGCATCTTAAATTTGAATATTTCCCATTTTTTTAAACTCCTCTGACAGTAAGCTGAATATCTTTGGGTTTGGACAAAACAAGACATCTGAGGGAGTCATCTTGTCTAAAACAAATAATAGATTAATCTAGAAAAATGTAAACAGTGGAGTAAAGGGCTTGAGGTAAACATGAATCAGTTTAAGAGTGTGTAAACGTTTCTAATGTATTTTGGAACAAACTGAGAATTTGTGTTATCTGTCCTAGTGCAAACATTGGCGAGCCACTTCTTTGTCTATGTATTGTTACAGAGCTGTACCTTACTGAGGGAATGTAGACTTACACAATGAGGTGTCGTGTGCTGTGCGTTGTTAACGCTGGATTTGTTATGCGACTCTTCTTCAGGACGCCGTGGATCTCCAGCACTGTAGCCTTCTCCATCATCATGTAGCGGTAGTATTGTTTCTTGAATGGGACAAACTGTTAACAGGAAAACAAATACACAACAACAACAACAACGTTACCCTGGTGAGCTTTAGTTGGCCCTTGAAGTTTGAAAATGAGCGGTATAATAGTAACAACAATGTCAAACCACAAAAGAAAGATAAAGTACTCTCAGAGCTCACTCTGTTCACACAACGTTTACCTCTCAAACCCTTCTTTCATGCAAGAACCTGCGGGAATGTATTTCTGCAGCAAGTTCACACTCCCTGCTTTTGTTCCATTACTTATGCTAAGATAATGTTACTTAACTTTAACATTAGCCCCCATCCCGCACTTTAAACATGACTTAATGTTACTGTGGTTTGTGTAACCTTGGGGTCTTGGACAATATTCCTCCAGTGATGGCAGACCAAGCTGACACTGCAGTAGAGGTCCCGGGCAGGGACCTGGCACAGCACTTGTCTCAGCACCTCCTCTGGAAGGTCATCTATGCAGCCCTGGGGCTCCTGCAGGACCTTGTTACAACCCAGGAGCCCATAGTGGGTGTCAGGAAGGGCCTCCACCTCCTCATCCTCTTTATGAAAGTCACTGTCAAATTCGCCATCGCCCCAAAACATCTCTGCTGTCATTCCCTCCAGATGATCAAGCGGTGCCTCCTCCCGCTTTGTATCAGGTTCTGGCTGGATATCGGCAGCTAACAGGCTGACATCGTCAACCTCGTCCTCCTCCGCCTCAGGCTCTGCCGGCATCGCAAATGATAAAAGGCTGACATCATCATCCTCCTCATCCTCCTCTCTCACAACCTCTGGCTCTTCTTTGGGAAAAAGTTCTCCTCTGAGTCCATTTGTGTGTGTGGACGAGCAGGGCTGGGGGGATTTGTGCGGACTGGATCTGACGACTCCTGTTACAGAGAAGAAGCTGTTGATGCTCTTCTGTTGCCCAGAGGGACTCCCTGAGGCAGATGCTGTCGATAACAGGAGTGAGAGAGACATTCATTTTATGTTTCCTACCAAAGGCTGGGCAGAATAATAACTACATTTTGATGCAAAGATGCTGCTATGTCTGTTTCAGTGTTACTTTGAGTACATTCACATTTTTCTAAAAAGTTTCTAGTGGAGCCGCATCTAACAATCAAGTAATTGGTTGGTAATAAACTATCAAAGTAATGACCAATTATTTTGATTATCATTTAATTCGCTTAAGCATTTTTTAAGACAAAAATTAGGTCCAAATCCCCATGTTTTCTGCTTTCTTTACTCCTCTGTGACAGTGAAGTGAATGTCTTTGAGTTGTGTACAAAACAAGACATCTGCGGATGTCCTCTTGAGCTTTGGGAAACGCTGATTAAAATGTTTCTACATTTTCTGACATTTAACAAACCAAACAATTAATTGATGAATCGAGAAAATGCTCAATAGATTAATTGATCATGCAAACACTAGTCGCAGCCCTGGTTTCTAGCAGAATGTTTACAGCAAATTACCACACTTCCGGCGCTTGGTGGGTGTCCTGGGGTAGAGCCCGCGGTTAGGGTTGTGGTTTCCCAGCCCACTGTTGGCGGTTTGGGGATGGGTGAGGGCATCAGTTCCCTCTGCACTTTGTCCAAGCTCATCACACTCCGCTGCGTTCAGGTGTCTCCTTTTGACCTTCCCTGGGAAACAACACAACATTCAGTCGTGTCAGCGCAAGACAAACCAATGTATTTGCATTGTCCTTGCGTAATGTCAGTCATTCTTTAGTTTTACGATCTGTAATGATAATGTCACTCTTAAATCCTTAACATGCTGAGGTTAAACAAACAAACAAACTAGTTTAATACTATACATTATCATTTTTTATTCATCAGCCAGCCTCATCCTTTGATAAGACGTTGTTTCCCCCTCATAACTCAACACAGGTGGGTTTTACCTCAGGCAACATTGTCCTAAGTTCCAAACCAACAGCAGATTTATGCATCGTAAATTGTTAGTATGAGATGATACTGAGAGTCCTATTACAGTCTAAATGAAGTGCAGAAGGCATTTGCACCCAGACAAGTAAAAGGGTTGTTAAGGAAAATACAGGTCCTGTTCCTTTATGGCTATGAAAATGATCGACCGTTACCAGTTTTCCAATTAAATGTAATAGAGCACACTACTTAGCTTAGCTAGCTAGACAGAGTAACGTTAACGTTAGTTGAAGAGAGTGCAGCACTCCTTTATGTTTGCCTTATTTGGTGGCTGAGACAGACCTAGCCATTAGCCTGATAATTAACTTACCTTTAGCAGCCACTTCCATCGTCGTGTCCAGCTCATGCGTCTTGATAACACAACTACGTAACTTAACGTTGAGGACTCAGAATGTGTTTCGCATTGGTTCCGTTGAAACTAAGCTAGCTTTAGCTAACTACTCGCGTTGAACCTTTAGTAAACAACGACTGTTGCTAGCTTATTTACACTACCTAACACACACGTTCCGCTTTTTTTCTGCTGCCACAGACCTGTCCTAAAACTCAAGTAAGCCTCTCAATTAATGTCATTAAACTAACTCAATTTAATTTTGACGCGTTACTGTATTTGCTGCACCGACAGATATCAACTGTTGTTTGCAAGTAACTAGCTTTTTTTTTTTTTTTTTCCAATTGTTATTTCTAGCCACCTCATTGGTCGACTGTTCTTCTTCTTTGAATGTTATTCGCAGTTGGCGGATTAGCCTGTGGGGGCATTACTGAACCAAGAGGACTGGAGTGTGTGGCAGTTTGAAGGCAGGAAACCACAGAAGTGCTTTTATATTAAACTTACATGCATTTCAACTTGATCCCAGCACATTTTAAAAACGTGTATTTCCAATGAAAATTAATGGTATTTATTTAGGAAATATGTCCTGCATTACATTTAACAGATGCCTTTGTCCAAAGCGACTTACAGTAATTCATACATTCATACACTGATGGTGGTGGCTGCCATGCAAGGTGCCAACCAACACATCAGGAGCAGTTTGGGGTTCAGTATCTTGCCCAAGGACGCTTCAACATGCAGACCAGGGGTGTAGAACCAGCAACCTCCTGATAACAAGATGCTGGCTCTACCCCTGAGCCCCACAGCCGCCCTCTGCCCTCCAGCCATATGGAGGACACACTCACTCACAGCTTATGTATGTTGATGTTAAGTACGCTGCATCTGTAAAATATTTTTTTTTATATATAATTTAAAGATTCAATACTAAAAAATTTAATAATAAAAAAATAATACATGTAAGATGACAATGTAAGATAGTGATAAACCTACAGAGAATTATCACTAAAGCTCTTCATGGGAGCTCATGCTATCTATGTGCATGATATCACATACCTGAATAATATTCCAGTAAACTTTCAGTAGTTCGAAGCAGAAACGCAAACTGAGGTAAGAGCAAATGTAGTATCACTTTTATTCATTAATAGACAATCATTTCTAGGGGTTAGGTTAGGTACATTTCCAGCTGATTGCACCATAATGAGACTTGAGGCACAGCATGACTCATTCACCCTCTCAATTATCAACACAGTACCTCTGATGAACATTACAGTTGAGTTACATGGACAAAGATTTCCCCCCTCCCACATTGTTAACACTGTTGTTAATATACTAAGCCAATTACCATCTGTAACTATTACCACAGTGCGTGACTTATTTTGTAACTAATGGCTCCTCTAATGTAAGTTATAAGATGTCTTTAGACGAGATCCAGAGGGCGGATGTGAGCTCGTGGGATTTAATGCCCCCACTGCTCTCTGACATCATGTTAAATGTTAGTGCAAAAAAAAGTCTGACACACTGTCTCCAAAATCTATTATTTCCCTCAGAGGTTATCAAAGAAAAAAAAAAAGTGAATGAAGCAAGAATTAACTACATGGTAGATCACCTATAATGTGTTTTTTTAAAAACAGGAATGGTTAAGAGGCTGATTTTTGTGCCCTTAAATCTGGGAAACAGTATGTTAGCACGTTGAAAGGAATGTTGTACAATCACTACATAAAAATGACAAAAAAAAAAACAACATCTTGTCAGCCTTTCGTAATCTCATAAAAACCTGGAAATGACTATTTTGTCACATAAGGCACACAAGACTAAAGCCACCAGGTGTTTCAGGCCTGGCCTTGCTGAGTACAAAGAGTGGTCCAGGACATGTAGTGTAAACAGGGCTGCTTCAGAGGCGCAGTTCCTCTTTTTCAAGGCTTTGATTTCATTCATTTCATTTTTTTAGCTTGTTTACACATACTGGTAGTCTAACTGATGTGTTGCTCCGTGGATGGTCATTGCACTTCATAGGCAGCAAAATATTAAAAATATGAGGTCACATCAGGTCTAAAACCACAACGCAACTTCTCGTACAATTCCTTCGATTTAATTTAGAACACTTCAATTTTCCTTTCCAATACATTTCAAGATTTTCCAGCCCTGTGCAGGAGCGCTATGTAACAGCAAAAGACTACTTCCTCCTCCTCCTCTGAGCGTTCCTCTTCACTGCTTCAGGATGGGCAGCTCCCTCGGCTTAAAGAAGGCCTGAGCCATCCCCATGGCGAAGATGTACACTTTGGAGTCCACCACGATTTTTTCTTTCTTCAGCAGCTCTGCGGGGGAAAGGACGAACAGAGAGTTAGGTTGGTGCTCTTGGGGGCGGTCTCGATGCTCACGCCCCGACATCGCTCTGCAGAAAACATTAAGCCTCACGGTCTATTTTCGTCTGGAATTCATCGAGGGGCAGAAGGATGACTTCGACGAATTCTGGGAAGAGAGGATAAAGGTTTTGTGTGAGGAGTTGATTTATGAGAGAAAAAGGATTATTTTTTTTTATATAGAATCAAACAGAACTCACCTCCATCACCTGCAGAAGAACAAAGGAGAGCAAGATTAGCCAACAGGTTTTTAGAATCACTCACAAATGTATTCTTAAAATACACTAACATTTTCACAATGTCACAACTTTTTGGGGGGTCGAGGTGGTACATTAATTGATTTTTGTATTTATTTGTACACCTATTCCTAGACTTGCACTGTGTGGGTCATTTGTTTGCCAAAAAAAAACTGTGCCAAATGTTTAATATCTTTATTTGTTGTGTTGCGTTGTGTGCTTTTTTATTCCAATTATGTGGCCTTTATTTGGGATATTTTATATACAGGTGTACAAAGGAGTGGGGGGTCTGCTCACCGAGCTGTTGTGTTGGGTTGATATTCTCCATTTCATCTCCGTTGATGTTGACCATGATGATCTGGGTGGTGCAGTTGGACAGACCGGGGTCCAGACAGGTCACTGCCATCCAAACAGTAACATTAATACCAACATTATGTGTTCATGAGATTAAAATGAGCATGGAACTCCTTTTCACTTTTCACCGCTGACCCTTGAACCTCTTCAATCACTCGGTAGATAGGATACATCCTATAAAGGCAGCTAATGCAATCAAATGTATTGTCAGTCTCTGTGCGACGATACCTGGAGTGACTCCGACTACTTCCCCTTTGTAGCCGGTTTCTTCTTTAAGCTCCCTCAAGGCAGCCGCCTCGGCGCTTTCACCCTCGTCGATCAACCCTGAGCAGACGTCAGAAGTGTCAGAATGCACACATGTGGCATCGAGAGTTTGCAAAAGTCCCCACAGCTCCATTATGTGAGAAGAGGAATGAAATGCAAGATGGTTTTGAGACTAGAAATCAAAACTTTACCGCATAAAAAGTTCAATGAAGAGGGTTTTTTTTGGTGAAACTCTGGACTGACAATGAAAAGTTGTAAGGATGTTTGAGGAATCCATTTTAGAAAAAAAAAAAAAATACTGTTTACCTGCAGGAAACTCCAGAGTGTAGCATCCCATAGGGGGACGAAACTGCTTCACCATCACAACGCAGTCTTTGTGGAGTGTCCGTTTCAGCAGCGCGATGATTCCGACACCTGCCAGGAAAAGTGTGTTACAGCCGGCTTAGCTCACAATCGGACCTTAGTGTCAGTGCAAGGTCCAACTGATGAGCCGACAGGAAAACAAAAAGCGCGTAGACGCTCACCATCTGCCTGCGTGTTGGTTTGTCTCGTCGTCCTTTTCGCAGTCTCCCAGGTCCTGGTGGGTGAAAAATCGGAGCGTCAATATGTGCTCAGATGATTATCGGATGATAATCCATGTCAGCTGAAGACGGAACAGTACCTGGTGTTTCCAGCAGGGTCCACGTACGTCGTCTTCTCCAGCTTCACCCATTTTCCTGCTGCAATGAGCTGCGAGACAGAGAGGAAAAGCACCAGGCTGAGACGATCTGTGGCACCGAACACAACTCAGTGAAGACTTATTACAGTCTGAGCTGCTGCTATACTGATCTAACCAAACTACAACTGTGGAAATTGTCTTACAGAGAAGCATTTATGTGGTTATTTTATGCCTGTGTTTTTGGAAAATTGCATTGAAAGAACTTAGAACCCTCTGCTTTGTTTTTTATCAATTGAAGGGTTAAGATGAAGCGCTGTACTTGGTAAAGGATCATTTGTGTTAATTGATATGTCTACTTGGAGCAAGTATAGTATTTTGAAGAAGCTTGTTGTATCTGTAGTGATAAGTAAGCAGGGATCCCACATTCATTAAAAAAAAAAACAAATTCAATGACTTTGCAATGACTTTCCAGACCCAATTCCCCTCAAATTCAAGGACCCAACATGGCTCCATAATTAAAAACTGGTTGTACATGTTTGTGTTGCATTGTTGCACACTGCCAATGCATCAGTTTATCATGCTATAATTTAATACTGCCATGAAACTATTAGCTTTTAACTGAGTTGTGAGGCAGCCCTGTGCGACCTCCGCTCAAACCAATGCAAAAGCCCTGCATTAAAAACCTGGAATTGTGAATCTTAAACATAAACGTGATTTACTGACGTTCCGTTGTGTTACGTCAGACCACATTTCGCAGGTCATGTTCCCAAGTCTGTCAGCGGACATTACGGCTTCAGGTTAGAGTCAACGCGGAGTGTTTTAAAGCAGCTGTCATGGCAGTTTCTGTCCGGACATCATTTATAAAACCCCAAAAAAACAAACAAACACGAACGTACCTCTTCTTTCACTATGTGTGGAGTAGTGACCGCTTTGGGTTCCCCTGAATTGCTCATTTTCAGTATCCGGACAACTGGAAATGAAGAACAGTCGAGTCAAAAAAAAAAAGCTTGAAATAACAAATTGAACACTGTCCGCCAAGAGCTCGGGCTGAGAATTAAAACAAAATACAGAGAACCACCATTTTAATGCGAACCGGACTGGTCGCCCCCGATCATGAGTTGCTCAATTAACGTTAGCTGCACATTTCAACATTTTGCTTTTTAGCTCGTTTCTTTGTTTAGTTCACGGCAGCTAGCGGGTTTACACTTCACACTGCCACAAGGGTGCGGAGCTCGCAAGTTTGAAACTTTAAACAATAATTTCAAATGGAAGTGATTAAACTTAACTCACGTGAAATCTAAACGATGTGTAGGTACTAGCTGGAAGAGATGGCATAGAATGATTGAGGAGTCACTCTGGCACTACTTCCGGGTATCGCAAACGTCACCGGAGACCAATATTTTGTCGCCGGTAAAATGGAAAAACAAAACAAAGTTATTCATTTTCGGACTCATTATTATCATATTTTTAAAGAAGAAATTCAATAACATAATGACGTGCGCAACTCTTTTGGATTAGTACTAATTTAATTTCAACTAATTGTAATAATTTGAAAAAAGGTAAGGCAATATGGTTAGTGTTTTGTGGGAATGAAAACTAACGCCTGTAGTTTTTTTCAAAGATGTTTATTTTGTTTCCATTTTAAATTATGAATTGATCTTATTACTGTTGCCCTGGTTTCTGCATCTCGACGCTTTGGGAAAATTGTTTCTTGAAACTTTCATGCCAATAAATGAGTGATAGCTCGTTTCGATAAACGATCTATGTCTCAAGTCAGCGGGTGTTGCATCAACCACGCCTACACGTGCACCTCCAAAAGACCTCCGACCTCTAAAAACACCATTTTATTATAGAAATCTAAGAATAAGAATTTAAAAAATGGAATTAAATCCATTAACAACTGTAAAAATTGAGGTGAATATTCCCTCAAAATGACGCCGCGTCAAATGAGAATGCGGCGCCGTGCTTTTCCAAAATATCGTGGCATCGGAAGATATTTACTGATGGACACATTTCCGTTAAAGGATATTGCAGCATGAAGAAGGAGCAAGTTGTCAACTGTCAGTTTTCGGTTTGGTATCCGATATTCAAGAAACATACGATTAAAAGGTAAACAGCTCTAATTTGCACTTGAATAACAGGAAACATTTCAACTGTTGTTGCTGTAAAAAAAAATAATAGTCCATTTAGCTAAGAGCTAGCGCTAGCTACCAGACAGAAGCATATAGCTGCCATCTCTATCTTCTTGCTTATATTTAGCTTTAATTCTTGTGTTTAAATCCTGTGTCAGAGTAGCTTTCTTTAACCTCATTCTACCCTTGACATATGTATATGTGTGGTCTTTTATTTACATGTATTTATATGCTATATCCTTCTTCTTTATTCCAGTCTGATTCTCCCACTGCCTCAGAATGTAATAGATTATTTACTGGACGATGGGACACTGGTAGTCTCTGGGAGGTATGAGGCCACTGACACACACACACACACACACACACACACACACACACACACACACACTCATAAACACACTAATCCTGCCATTTAGTCTTTTGGGAGTGACATACATGAGGTCTCATAAGTGGAGGTGTAAATATCATGTCAAAATTGAGTTCCATCTTCGGGTCTCCTCCTTTGGTGTTGTTTTGGCAGAATGGTTGACAGGACCTGCTGTGTTTGCAAAGCCTTGATGTAAAGAGGTTAAGAGGTGTGCATGTAGCAGGTGGTACAGGTTGACCCTGTTGTCATGGTGATAAACTCATCTGTTGTTTCTCTTCCCTTCAGTGACCATAACACGCAGCAGACTCACACTAACAACAGCAACTCGGATGCAGAAGAAGATGTTCAGGTACAGGAGCAGAGGCTGAAGTTGTGTGTCTACTTGGCATCCAGTTCTATTTTCGCCCATTTCTTTGAAAGAAAAGGAGGCCTTACTTTAAAAAAAAAAATTACAACCCTGAAATAGGTTACATTTCACAGGAAAGTGTCTGCCCTCATCTGTCATTAGAGAAATCACTTTATCACTCTTTTTACATTCACTAGGTATTTGTGAAATTATTTGTGGCCGATTACTAGATTTGTTAACAGACCCATGCTGAGACCAAGATTGTTGTCTGAAGTCAGAGAGTCAGCAGGGAAACTCTGAAACACAGTTCACATTTAAAATGAAGAGTTACTTGATAAAAAAAACTTTGGTGAACACACATTGAAATTACAGTTTTTTCAGAGGAGAAATAGCATCTTTTGACATTGCTTTTAACATAGCTGCTTTGTCTGGTGAACGCACAACCTAACAGCATTAACACAGCAGTTAAGCGGTAATAAGAAATATATTAAACTGCATGTTTTTAACCTCCCATCCTGTTTCTTGTCCTCTGCTTCCCTCTAGTGGTCAGATGATGAGACAACCACCACTGTCACTGTAAGCACTTCAATGTTTCTC
Source organism: Sparus aurata (assembly GCF_900880675.1). Lineage (NCBI taxonomy): Eukaryota > Metazoa > Chordata > Actinopteri > Spariformes > Sparidae > Sparus > Sparus aurata. Next base: position 7,601,397 of record NC_044200.1, read on the forward strand.
ATCCAAATGCACTGTCTGTATTTTTGAGCAAACATGATACATTTGTTTCCCACTTTTTCATCACCTTTGAACCCTTTATGCTGCACACCCACTCTTTGCGATAAACAGAAATGTGTATCACATTACCCCTATGTTTATCATTTGATTACACTATAATTATGACTGCCCGTGTGATGATGTGTCATTCCGTCTGTTAGGCTCCTGAGTTCCCAGAATTCACCTCTAAAGTGCTGGAGGCTATAAACGCCCTGGGTGGGCGTGTCTTTCCCAAACTCAACTGGAGCGCTCCTCGGGTAAAACACCGCACACATGACCAACTTTGTACGACTGTTTTATTTTCAGGTTGCAGATTGGCCTGTCATGATGAATACTACTGTTGGACAGTGCTGTATATTGTCCCAGAAATCATGTTATTGTCATTTTAAGAGCCTTTTATTTCACCAATAGAATGACAATATTGTGGCATAATAATGCAAGCACACCCTTTCGAAGAGCAATGAGTTTTTAATGCTTAACAATATTTAGACATTGAAATTGGAGATTTGAGAAAAATACAAAATATTCTTAATAGATCAAACATAAAACAGTGACTTGAACCACACAATCAAATCAATAAATTAAATTGACTTTCTGGCTGTGTCAAAAAAATGTCAATATTTGGCACAGGGGTGTAGAGATGACATTAGATGAGCTTTTAGGTAAATTGTGATGCCACTTTTGAAAAGAAAAAAAAAATTAATACACTGGCTCGTTCCTATTAATGGGCTCTCCTCTCGCCCCTACCTGCTATATGGTGCCCTCCCACATTTTCGTAGTGCTAAATATAAATCCCGGATCTGTAACAATTGTCAGATGTGATGTACCGTAGGTGCTAACTACAAACTACATTCATTACGGCATATCAATGTTACGTTTTGAAAACTTGCGTCTTGAAGTAAACATGTATGCAACACTGTGATCCGACCCTCCCACTGAAGTTTCATAGTGCAGAAACAGGTGATGGGGGGGGGGGGGGTGGCTGAGACAGAGACACCACTCACCCTGATACAAGACACCGTACCATTGACAAGATTTTGAAGCTTTTATTGTAAGCCAAATGTGACGTAATGGTGCTTAAAATGAGGCCTACAAGGAGCTAACTGGCAAATATCTTTCAATAATATGTAGATAATTTGGCATCCCGTCTGGAGTTACTATGCAGACCACTCTGCTCTGGACCAAGGTAGCAGAGACCAGATTGATATTTAGGTTCCACCAGAGTGCTCTAACTACTCACCAATCCCACAATCCATCAGGTTACACACAGAGGCTCTTGATTAACGACAGGGGTCGCCACACTCGGCATAGTTTTTTTTTCTATTAATTCTGCTTAGGCGCTGTGAAAAAAGAAATCCCTGCTGTTTACGTTGGCGTCGTGTCGGTGACGTTCCTATGTGAACAGAAACGCATGTAAACACAACAGGCAATGTCAAGGTCAGCTAAAACGGTCGAGATCGTGTCCATTCATCATGCAACGAGTGGATAATATAATCATTGTGACAGGGAGTATTACATTCATTAGAAAAGTGTGTCACATGACCTCTTTTTATTTGTAGCATGAGCACATAATTTGTTGGCTCAAAGCCGGCTCCTGTGCAGTGCAGAGACAAATTAGAATTGCCTCTTGGAAGTCTGCCAGCACCAAGAATTGAGGCATAACTTTAAAAAAAAGTGTGTGTATGTGTCTGTCTTTCAGGATGCCAACTGGATCGCTCTGAACAGTTCCCTGCAGTGTCACAGCCTCAGCGACATATTCCTCCTCTTCAAGAGTTCCGACTTCATCACCCACGACCTCACGCAGCCGTAAGCCTCTCCACCCGACAACATCGGCACGCACGCGCGCATATTTTGCATTTAGATGACAAGCGCTATCAGTAAAAATAACCACCTTTGGTGCGCAAGCGGGCCGCTTTCAATCTGCAGTAAAAACACGCGTGGCAGCTGGAGAAGTCGCAGCGATGTAGATTTATGCCTCGCGCTTTTTTCAAACGTTTAGTCTTGCAGCCTGATTTACTGCAGGGTGCTGCCTCGGGAAAACTGTTTTCATGATATATGCTTGTTTGTTAGACTCTTTTAGATCTTCTTAAACTTCCTGGGGGCAGCCAGAGAGAGCTTTTTGCACTGTAAAAAAACATAGAAATTAAAGTGCAAAGCCATGTGATGCTACAGAGCATGAATTGTACGATGTGTCTGCAGTCTGCAGGTCCTTTAAAAAGCCTCCAAATGTTTACAATTTAAGTTGATAATAATTAGGCATTACATGATTAAATATACAGTAGGGTGTGAAAGTCTGAGACCACTTCTCAAAGTTTTTTTTTTTTTCCCCATTACAATTCATAATATCAGCTTAACAGAAAAATGTCCAAACATTTCAGAATATCTCAGTATTTGATATGTCCTCCTTTTGCTTTATTGACAGTTCGCACTCGCGCTTTAATCTGATTATAAATCTTGAAAATGTCTTAAAAAGCATGAGATTTAAGTGTCTGATAGTTGTACACACCCTGATTGTAGTTTTTATTTCAAGGTGGTAACCATCATTCGTTTCTTTGCGCAGATTCCTTGTATGTAGTGACCAGGACTCCCCAGATCCTGTTATAAACTATGAGGTAATTCACTTTCAAAGGACAAACGAAACACACAGCAGCACTACACTGTTTCTAAAGGATGTTCAGTTTGTGATTAGCTTGTGTTCAGTATGAGTTTACATGTCCCGTCATGTGGTTAGGGTTTTTTTGGTCTGAAGAAAATTCTGTTTTCAAGCTACTTCAAATCTAGTCAGATTTGATCCCTCCTTCTTAGACCACACACACACTCACACTCACACCTCGATGGACTTTATCCACCCTGCTGTCTTCTGTCCTCAGCTGGTCCTGAGAAAGTGGAGCGAGCTGATTCCTGGTGGAGAGTTTCGCTGCTTCGTCAAAGAGAACAAGCTGATCGGTAAAAACTCTGCAATAACACTCAGCTCATCGGTCGGTTACTGTGAAAAATGTCAAGATATTACTTGTTGTTGTTAACCAGAGAGACCATCATATTTCCATCACATTTTACACATTTTACATCTCGGCCGACAAGTTGGAGGAAAACATGCTGGATTGATTTGCAGCACAGAGCGGCTAGAGGGCAGTAGATTTAGCAGACTGAGCTGAATATGGCTTATCTGGGGAAAACCAGTATTTAACAATGATGTAATCAGCTTTCCAGCAGGTCCTTGAAATCCTTGAAAGTTTTGAGGGGGGGGGAGCGGTGAAGTCCTTGAAAGTAGCTGAAAATAGACATAAATAGACGTGGGGTCATTGAAAGTGATGGGTCCTTGAATTTCAGGGAACTGGGCGTGGAAAGTCCTTGATGAGTCCTTGAATTTGGAATGCGTAAAAAAAAGGGTGTAGGAACCCTGTGTAATGACGCTCGAGCTGTACTTCCACCCAGCAGGCTAATTTAGAAACAATTATAAAATTCAATTTGAGCTCGGCTGATGGCGTCTTTCTGTGTTCCCAGCTATCTCCCAGAGAGACTACACTCAGTATTACCAGCACATCTTGAAGCAGGAGGAGCAGATCTGTCAGGCCATACAGGGATTCTTCAGCCAGCACATCCAGTACAACTTCCTGGACGAAGACTGTGAGCATCTGTGTCCTTTTTCTTCCCCCCCCCCTCTCTCACTGCTGCACACCTCCTTCAGCTCTCCTCTGCTGCTGGAGGCATTAAATATTTACAGCTGAAAACAGGATATTGCGACGCAAGAAAATGCAGAGAAACGTTGATGAAATGTGACATAGCACACACTTGCACAGTATATAATGTTAATTTTTAATGACTACATATGTGTAGACGGTAAAACAGTTGTTTCCTCTCTGTTACAGTTGTGTTAGATGTCTACAGAGACAGCCAGGTAAGCACTGATGAATTTTAAAACAGTCTGTTTTGAAGAAACGCCATGTAAATGCTAAGTTGCGCCTACATGTGTATTCTGTGTGTGTGTGTGTCGAAGGGGAGGGTGTGGCTGATTGATCTGAACCCGTTCGGAGAGGTGACCGACTCGCTGCTGTTCAGCTGGGAGGAGCTGACGTCTGGAGAAATCACGCAGCAGCAGGTCGGAATTTGTTTCATGGGTTTTTTTTGGGTTTTTTTTTTCTCACATAAGGTTTCTTTGTATGTGAACTGACAAAAGTTTAGAAAAAAAGTTTAACAGCACTCATTTGGTTCCCCTGTGTGTGCAGGAAGGCCCGGCATTTCGCTACACCACCAGCGAGGTGACGGTGCAGCCCAGTCCCTGTCTGAGCTACAGGATCCCGCGTGACTTTGTTGACCTCTCCGCTGGAGAAGACGCCTACAAACTCATCGACTTCTTAAAACTGGTAGGATGTTGTTGCATATCTTTGTCATAGTATTTAGCTAGCTTGTGTTGTTGCCGCACAGCACCACACACTGCTGGGGTCCTAACATAGTTTTTATAGCAGTCAGAACCAGCTCAACAAATTATTTTAAGATGTGCACACCAGAGAGAACTTGAGAGGAAAACCAGTCGGGATTACAGCTGCAACTGACAATTATTTTCATTACTGGTTATTAGGGGCGGGCGATACTGCAAATTTTGGTATTGATCCGATACCAAGTAAATACAGGGCCAGTATTGCCGATATCGATACTGATACTGATACCGATACTGATATCGATATGATCGATATTTGGATCGATCCGCCCACCCCTACTGGTTATTCTGACGATTATTTTCACAGTTAATTGATTAATTGTTTAGGCCGCAACATTTTTTTCGAAAAATACTTAATACAATTTCCCAGAGCCCAAAGTGATGGGCTTCATCTTGTTTCTTTTGTTCAACCAACAGTCCAAAACCCAAAGACTCTTCATTTACTATCATAACGACGATAAAAAGCAGCAAGTCTTCACATTTAAGAAGCTGGAACCAGCAAATGTTTGACGTTTTGGGGGAAAATGACTGAATCAGTTCCATCAGTTAATGGAATTTATTCTGCCATACTGATTCTATGTACTTTCTAGGGGTGGTGAAAAAAATCGATTATTGATGAATCGCGATTATAATATTGAGGATTATGATTAGATTATTAAATTTCCAAAAATCGATTAAAATAAATAAATAATAATAATTTTTTTTTTTTTTTTTTTTTTTTTTTTTTTAAATAGTAATACAAACTGGAGTCCACCTCTTACTGGCTTCCGCTAAACGGTCCACAGTCTGGAGCCAAGATATGTTATTCCATCCCGGAGCTTTTTCACACTTAAATCGATTCCAAATCTTTACAAGGAGACAAACCTTTCCGTGCAAGTGTCCCTCAACTCTGCTCACAGGGTAGCAATAACCTGCGATGCCTGGACATCCAGAGCTACAGTCTCATATGTAACTGTTACAGCTCATTATGTCAGCAGTTAATGGAAGCTAATGTCCTATGTACTTCAGGTGAAAGCTATGGATGATAGTCACACAAGCGCAAATATGTATGAGTTTCTCAAAGCAATGGCAGGCGAGTGGGGAATAGATAAACACGCCCTGGTTCTCGTCACCAACAATGCCTCTAACATGAGTCCGGCTGCTGAGCTTGGCAGCTTTCTTTTAACAGTGAAACACTACATTTAAAACAAATTAAAAAATAATCATTTTGATATTACAGTTACACTATACAATATTGAAGGTGCTGTGAGGTGTTACTCCCAAGATAAGTAAAATAATTCAGCAGCTGACTGATGTTAAATGGAAGATCAATAATCGTTAATAATTGAAAATCGAACCGATTATCGTTGATAATCGAAAATCGATTTGTATTCGAATCGAGACTTCAATAATCGGAATCGAATCGAATCGGGAAATTGGGCCGATTAACCACCCCTAGTACTTACACTGTATTTACCTCTTTATGTAATAATTTGCATTGTTGGTGACGGGCCTCGCCACACTGTTTTCAAATGGCAAGCCCATAAAGACATGATTTGGAACTTGCGGGCATTTTGAGTTTCGTCGGTGCTGAAGTATAGCTGCAGAGATTTACGAAGAACACCGGCCGTTTTGTCTTTTTCTGTCATATTTTCTGGCAGAGCAGCTACTCGAGGCGTATTTCCTGCCCAAAGTGATCAATAAACCAAAGTGTCCTCTCAAATGGAAGTCTGGTGCTTGTGTTATGAAGACATTCTTAGCCCTCCCTGCCAGGTGTCACTAGCCCTAACCCTAAATCACCCTCTGTAGTTGCCATGTGCAGATATTGTAAAGAAAATAAATCTACTGCACTCTAAGCTAGAATCGGAAAATAACCCTGGGAAAACAGAGTGTATCTCGAAGTCTAATCTCCTCTGCTACTCCTTGTCCTCTCTACAGAAGAAAAGTCAACAGGAAGACTCTGAGGAGGAGGAGGAAGAGGGGGAGGAGAACGCTCCGCAGTGACACGGCTCCTCCGAAACCTGAAGAATAGCTGCTAGTGTCAACAACCCTCTGTATAATGTTTCCCGCATGAAGTGACTCTGTAGTCTCTGTCCTGTTTCAAGCTTATTTTTTGTTAATTCAGCCAGTTCCGGTGATCAGTACGGTTCCTAGATAGCACGTAGTGTTTTACGCTGACAGGACGTAGGATTCAATGTTCTTTTGCCTCCGAGGATGCTGAGCGCCGTTTTACAGACGACAACAACGGCCCGGTGAGGGGAGGGAGTCCTCTGCAGTGTTTTTCAGTTTTGGGGGAGAATTTTCCTTTCATTTTATTTTTTATGGGGGAAAAATTGTGTTACTTCAAGGGGACGTATTCACTAATACTGTAACAAATGCCTGCTTTTATACTTTGAAATAGGTGTGTACGATACTTAATGTATCTTTATCGCGGCGCCTCGTGTCTCTGGATGTAAACCTCCACTGGTGCGTGTGTGTTTGTGTGTCATGAGGCTGTGACAGACTTCTTTATTTACCACTAAAGCCGTTCATCACTGAGTCACCTCTAATATTCTGTCCAGCCATCCCCGCTCCTCCATCTCTCCCTGCCAATTTCCTCTGAGCAGTTTTGACACACTCATCGCTCCAAGCCGCTCCGGGCGCTCTTTTTTTGACTCCTGTTTTTTTTCCTTTCCCCCATCATGCATCGCTGTAGACTGTTACTCGAAAAAACACCATTAAACTTCTTGTCGTGTATTGGCTCGGCTGTCAGTCTGGTGGGTGCTGTAAACCAGCACATTAGAAAATTGATTGTGCTTTTACGCAACAGCTCTCATTACGCCCGGGAGCTAAATGAGCTGTGCATGCACGACACGGGGCAGTTCATTTTGTTGTTTTTCTTTTTTTCTTTTTTTTCTTTGCCTTCACTGGATTGATAGAGCAATTACAGGGAGATGGAAAGAGCTGGTGTGATGAGAGTTACAGCTCCCTGGGTGAAGCGCCGTGGACGAGAAACGGTATACGAGGTGCATATTGGAGGGAATTTTGCAAGTTAATCATCATTATGAAAATGAAACCTGGCTGTAAATATAGCAACCAGAGGAGACCTGGCTTGACCCGTGGTGGATATTTGTACACAGGGTTTGTTGTGCTTAATGCAAACCTTGACATCTGACCAATGTTGTTCCACAGCTTAGATAGCTGCTCTTAATTGAGCCTTTATACTTTTCATTTGCACTTAGTTTGCTGCAGGGCCATTTCTGGTCAATACCAAGCTTAGCCACTGATGATCTCCATCCGGTAATCAACATCAGACTAATGTAAACAATATAAGAGAATATTATGTAGCATATTTTGTTTACTTGAAAAGATATGCAAGGGCTTGCTAATTTATTATTTATTTAGAGAGCTGTTGACTGAGCTGAGTATTGACTTACGCTGCCTAATAAGTGGAGAAAACCTTACAAATACCCTAGTTTGATGTGACATTATATATGATTAGCAGGGTTGTTGTATTAAGAGTGCATTAGCTTTAGCAAAGTGTACATGATAAACCGACAACTGAGTGTGTTTTCACGTAATTTAAAGCTGCATCAATGTTTTTTTTGTCACAACAAAAGATCATGCACGGCTAACTGCGCTAACTAGCTAATGGTAGCCATAGTTAGCAGCAGTTGGCGGTTTATCTGGTGATACGCTGCCTCCGATTTGTTTTGAGTATGAATTTGACAGGATGTCAGTCGTTACACATTGCACCTTCAAGTGACTGTACATTGCTTACCCACCACCAACCGACTAGCTAGTGAGCATAGTGGAGCATTTAGCAGCTAAAGAGCCAGTGACGTGCCTCAGGAGAAGGTGGAAAACCAAAAGGGCTAAAAAGGAGATGGAGTACGAGTCATCTGGTCAACGAAAATGAATGCTATTGTTGCTCTCTAGTTCCTGGATTTGTAAATATAATAAACCGACAACTGAGTGTGTTTTCACGTAATTTAAAGCTGCATCAATGTTTTTTTGTAACAACAAAAGATCATGCACGGCTAACTGCGCTAACTAGCTAATGGTAGCCATAGTTAGCAGCAGTTGGCGGTTAATCTGGTGATACGCTGCCTCCGATTTGTTTTGAGTATGAATTTGACAGGATGTCAGTCGTTACACATTGCACCTTCAAGTGACTGTACATTGCTTACCCACCACCAACCGACTAGCTAGTGAGCATAGTGGAGCATTTAGCAGCTAAAGAGCCAGTGACGTGCCTCAGGAGAAGGTGGAAAACCAAAAGGGCTAAAAAGGAGATGGAGTACGAGTCATCTGGTCAACGAAAATGAATGCTATTGTTGCTCTCTAGTTCCTGGATTTGTAAATACGCAACTGTTTGCTAACATATTCACCTTTAAAATGGGATAACTTGTCGTGTCTACAGCTTGTTGCGCTGCCCCAAAGTGGCCAAAAATAGGTTGATGCAGCTTTAAAGTTGAAACTAGCTTTTTCTTTTGAAGATAAATACCATTAGTAGCTTATACGCAAGATACTGTATATGCCAGCTTAAAAAAAAACATTCCTAAGAGGTAAATATGAACTTGTTTGGCTCTGTTCACAGATTTCTACACAATCAAAGAACCACAGTTTGAAGCTAAAAGATGAAGAGCTCTCAAAAGACACCAGCCATTTCTTTGTCCGTCAGCTAAAGACCGTTTCGTCTGCACCTCTCTCTTCAGGTTTAATGCAGAGAATTACACATTAAGTATCACACCAGCAAAACAGCAGATGCTATATTATTATTATTATTATTATTATTATGATGAACCAAACATTTTGACATGTCGCAGACAGCCAAGCACAGGCGCTGGCGATAACACTGACAGTGCCCTGGTGAGGCATGACAGTGAGCCAATCAGCTGTTTTATTATTTACATCTGTGCTTTTTTTTTTTTTTTTTTTTTACTGTGACCTGTCAAAATGTCCTCTGTGGGAAAAAAAGGGGCAAAAACCCATCATGTGGTTCTTCATTGGTTCTCTGACTCCCTTTATAAACCCAGCCAATGAGATCATCCCTGCATGTGTGCAAACAGGTCGACGGGAATTTATGGCAGTGTTTAAGCTGCATACAGAAGGGAGTCTGCGCCTCCATCTCCCTCGACCTTCATGCCTCTTTTTTAACCATCTCTCTGATGCCCTCCTCTCCTTCCTCTTCCTCCTCTCCCTTTGCAGCTGGGTAATCATCTTTCATCAGGGGGGGGGGGAGGTCAGATCTGCTGACTCAGACCAAAGGATGTGGATGAGGGGGAGGAAGGAGGCAGGGATGAGAGGAGAAGAGAGGAGAGGGGAGGGAAGGGGAGAAGAGGGAGAGGAGTTTTCCTCGGCTGCTGCTGAGGAAGAGCTGCAGTAGTTTGCAGCCGGAATACTCATGAGCAGCTGAGGCTGCAACACATTGTCCTCTCCCTCTCCCTCTCCCTCCCTCCTGTGTCTCCCTACAGTATAACACAGACACTAGTAACAAGGCCAAAAGTCCCGACTGGTGTGTGTGTGCGTGTGTGTGCGTGCCCCGGCCTGGGATGACCTCAGCCCCTGCAGCTGTCAGAGTCCATTGGATCAGGGCTCCTCTGCAAACTGAAACTTAGTAATCCAGGTGTTATGCGGCCCGGTTGAACCCAGGTAAGCGTGCAGCTGTACCCCGGGTTCACTGCTGATCCCCGGCCGGCTGTGCTGAGCCATGCCGACGCCTTTGGGGATCCCAAATAGTGGCGGGAGCATGATGGTTGCTGTCAGCAAGTTGGCGCATTGCGAATTTACTGCTGCCACGTCCTGACCAGACACACACACATACACACACCCCTCTCTCTGGTGTCGGACAGGACGCATGAGCAGTATTCCGCCAGCTCCATTTACTGTCACAACAACATGCAGTGCCACAATAAGGCTCGGTTTAAGGGTAATTAGACAGCACAGTCAGGGAGTCAACAAGAGAAAGAGAACATTTTAACGCATAAAGCTGTAAGTGGAGGAGTGGAAACCCAGAAGATGGACCGACAGTGCAGCAATTAACGGCGTGTTAGACAATTGCAGGTGGCAGCAGGTCCGCGGTCAAGTTACACGTACGTAACATGCGTGATACAGGAAACGGAGGGGTTTGCCTTCAAAATAAAGCTACAACAGAAATTAAAATTTGTTTTACAAATAAATTAAGTTAGTGATAGGAGATACCCTATAGACGATACGATACTGTTAGATTAAACAATAGAAATTGAAGTTTTGGTTTGGAGTCAAGAGTCAAGCTTGACTTGGCTGTTCAAATCATATTAAACTGCTAATAAATTAGAGCCATTAGAAACAGCTTACTTAAAGCTTACTCTGTAAGCTATTACAAACTAATAATGCTACAAATCTCGATTCTGTTCTTATTTTATTTTTCATTTGTAATTCACGTTTACATTGTTTAACATTGTTCCTGATTGTTATTTTGCGTGTTATCAAATGATTGTGTATGGTAATAGTGATGATGATGACAATGATGCTGCGTTTATATTACTGGTAATAGCAGTAGTATATACTTACTCGTTAATGCAACACCATGACCAGTAGGACCTTTAATATCTAACGTCCTCCCCATTGCTTCATAATGAGAAGCAACATGCTTTTATTTTGAAAGCCCCGACGAGAAGCGCTCTTATTTCCGCGCGGCGTTGACAGCTGCTGTCCAGACGGCCGGAGGGGAGGAGGGGGAGGCGGGAGCGAGAGAAGAAGAGGAGGAGGGAGGCGGCAGGGACACGGTAACCTGCAGGAGGACTCGCGTGGTCCTGCAGCAGCGGAGCGCACACCAAACCTCTCACTCCCAGCTCAACCTCAATTTTCTTTTTTGTTTTTACAGAAAATACTCCCCTTTTTTATTTTATTTATTTTTTTCTCCCCCCCCACTCCGCATCCTTCCTCCTCCCGCAGCCCAGTGTCGGTCGGACTTGGGCCGGTAAAGCAGCGCCATGGCTCGGGAGAACGGAGACACCGGCAGAGGAGAGACGTGGAAGAAACAAGTCGACGACATCAAGAAGATTTTTGATTTTAAAGAAGTCCTCGGCACGTGAGTACACGGAGCTTCACCTTACTTCACCTGAGATACCTCTGTGATGTTACAATAACACTCCCGGTGGGGTTCAGTGTACATGTGGGGCTTCGGACTGACTTTACGGTCACCTTTGCGCACTTAATTCGCAATATTACAGTCCATGAATTATATTCTCAGAGACTGAAACTCTGAAACACTACTTTGAAGTAACTGTTTGAGCTATGAATCCATTACTTTTAGCTATTTCCTCCGTGTGTTCATTAGTGTTACTCAGCTATTTCATCATTTATCCATTGTAGCTATCAACTGATCAGCGCACTTTCAGCCATATGTCTTAGCTTTGTTTTCACACACTTAAACGCAACACGATGTGTTCAGGTGTTACCGCCAACTCAATATGTGGATATGTATTTTTCACTTTTAATGCGAATGACGATGATGATGATGATTATTGTTATTATTATTATTATTATTATTATTATTATTATTGTTGTTGTTGTTGTTGTTGTTATTATATATTATAGTAATTCATGATACGTACCATGTGGTAACTTGGGCTAAGTCTACCCTCTGCATTATGGTATCATTACATCAGGTGTAGCTGTTTTGTAATGTTTTTGAATTAACTTCCATCAGGGCTTTTAGAGCTCTTTACACAACGCTAATCCATGTTGTGGCTTGAGCCCTCTCATTAAATTATGAACTATGAAATTCCTTTCATATTTGTACAAAATGACATCAGCTTGCCAACACGCTCCATGCACTTGTGTTCATGTTAGGTTCAGTATTCCGTAATGAATTTATATCCGGTTCATATTGACCCTCTGAGCGTTTCTTCTGATCTCCCCTGTCGTGACTAACGCTCCTCCAGTGCCACTGTGGTTTTTAACGTAGTCTCTTCCGCTCCATGTGGTGTTTATACAGGGACTCGGGATGACTGTGGTGAGCCTATATGATTATGAGCTTATAATGATTCAGTGCTTCATCTGTTTTGGCACATTCTTTAATATTCCTCCAGGGGATTTTTCTTGTTGATGACAGCGAGGCTCCGGCAGACCGCAGGAATTTCAGCCTCCCTGCAGCAGTAACGGTGTCACTGTCCGACTCGCAACCTGGCTGGCTTTTACTTTCTCTCTCCAACAGGTCGTAAAGGAGATTTTAATCTCCAGATCCATGTTAGGAAATGCCTTCTCCTCCTCTTCTTCTTCTTCTTCTTCTTCCTTGTTACATCTTCCCTCTCCTCATTCAAACTGCAGCAGAATACAAGTCGACGCCCCCCCCCCCTTGAACCTCTCACAGCCAGTCCCTGTCTGCCCCCTCTGGTTTCCCTGCTGTGAGTAATGAGCCGTGTGTATTTGGACGGCAGCCTGGAGGGGGACACACACGGGGCGGATGCAGATTGGGATTAACTGAGTGGGGATAAGGAAAACTTCCCTCTGAGTAGGAGGTTCGGTCATGTTGCATAACGACTGAATGAGGATGGACATCGAAACTGTAGTAGCTAGGGGTTTGTTCCTCCAGACACAACTCAAATTTGGACCGGATGTGACACACACACACACACACACACACACACACATTCACACTTGGGATGCAGTAGGGTACAGGACTCAATGATCCGAGTCGGCCATGTTGTAAGCACACATTAACCAGAGCTGCAGACGGATCTTTGAACCTCACGCATCAGCAGAAAAATAGGAAGAGGTGAGCATGTGGGAGACGGGGGGGGAAAGTGATTTGCGGGATGAAGGAGAGGAGGAAGAAGAGAAAGAGGAGAGATGTAGCAGTGACTCAGTCAGAAACAGATTAATGTTTTTTTGGTTTTTTTTGTGAACAGAACAGGGATGAAAGCAGCAGCCTGGAACCCAACAAAAATGTGTTGTTGCCAGCAGGGCCGAGAAGTCAGTTTCGCCAGCAGTGGTGTTGCTTTCAGGTGCAGGGGCGCACGTGGGAACGCCAAAAGCTTGAGATTGATGCGAGTGTTGCTGCAGTGTTGAATGTTTCTGCGTCAGCGTTCCTGAGCTGCATCTGCACTGACAGGAAGTGATGTCCCAGATGTGACACTGACCCACCATATTTTGTCTCTTCGTACTGGGTCACCCTGACACACACTGGCTGTAACATGTCTGTTATTGTGCTTGTGTGTGACACAGCTTTTCCGTTGTGGCTCCCTCTTAGTGTGTGATATACTATTTTTTGCCCCCTAATGCCGGATTAATGTTGCCATTATTAGTTTATGCTGGCAGGTGTGTGTGTGTCTGTGTGTGTGTGTGTGTGTGTGTGTGTGTGTGAATGCAGGCATGTACATGAGGCTCTCGTCGGTGTCTTATTACCCTCCCCTGGTGTGTATTCTGTGTGTGTCCCTGTTGCTCCCCGTTCAATAATTCAATACTAACAGGAGTGTGTGTTCTTTGTGTGTGTGCATGTGCGTGCGTGTCAGGTAGGACGCATTTCCCAGCGGGAGGGATCACAGCGAGAACAAGTGCAAAAGACAGACAAAAGAGACGAAGAGGAGGAAGACAGCAGAAGCAGTATGGGTGCAAACCTGGGCCGCAGCTAACAAATGTTTGACGACATTTCTATAAAATGTCAGAAAAGGTGGTAGAACGCTCATCGCAATCCCCCAGAGCCCAAAGTGACACCTCTGAAATGTTTCTTTGTCCAACCAACTGCCCAAAAACCCAAAGTCTCGTTGGTTATAATCATAAATGACAAAGAAATTCATCAGACTTTTTTTTTTTACATTTGAGAAGTTGCAACCAGCAAATGTTGAAATGACTAAATAAGATTTAGTCCAAATAGACTGCAGTGAATTTATCTTTCGGTCAGCTAATCGATCAGCCACTTCAGTCGTTCCAGCTCCAGTGTTTACTTCTGTCACTGAGAGCACATTGCAGCTCAGTGCCACTCTGCGCAGCGTTTGCCAAAGTTTGGATTAGCCTAATGTTTTTAGACTGCGGGTTGAGGCCAGAGGTCAGGGACTAAACGGACACACTGGAGCGTCTTTCCAAGTGGCTCTGCAGCAAGATCCAAGTGTGTGTGTGTGTGTGTGTGTGTGAGAGAGAGAGTGAGAGAGAGACACAAAGTGGTGGCCGTGATGGCGATGCATTGTGGGAATGTCACTGTGCCATCTAGGGCACTCTGCCCTTAATTGATGCTCTACTTCCCTGCTGCTGGCACTGTTCTCTCCACTGTTTCTGGGACTGCAGAGCCCCCCCCCCCCCCCCCCTCTCTTTATGTCTCTCTATATCATCTTCTTTATGTCTGCAGCTCTGTCGTACGTCTCACTGTATGCGTCTGTGTTCATCTCCAGCAAGCTCTCCTTTCTCGCCCAGCATAGACGAGGCCACGATGCAGAGTTTGAAGTTTCTATTCTTTTATTGCCGTTATAAATAACGTCTTATAAATAGAACAAAAGATGATCGTTTTCTGCGTGACGACTTCATCAGCGGACTGCTGGCCCCTCGATTCTAACAGCGTGTGTGCCTAGATGCCTAGTGCTGTTAGATGCACGCGCACGTGTGTGTGTGTGTGTGTTTCTAAATTTGTACAGGCACACAGATTTGACCACGCTGGATTGAAATGTGAATACTCACAGTATGTCGGCAGGCTTATCCTCTGTTCATCTGTCCATCTGTTCCTTCCTCTTCTCTTTCTCTGCCAGTCTTCTGTCGAGTCCTCCTCTCAGCCTGCCGAAATTGTGTTGTGGTTTGTTGTTGCTGTAATGAACCAGTTATTGTCGTTGATGGCTTCGGTAATGTCATCAGCAATTACGCTGATGCACGTGAAATTATCTGCGTTGTTTGTTCCCGCCATGTTTTTGCTGATGATGTTGGCATACTGCTGACGTGACGGTTCATGTTGGCTGACATTGACCTTGTTGCTCTTCTTTGTTAGGATGCTGCTGTTGACGTCGTTATGGCAGCTGTAGATTAGGTGTATTGATAACGGTACTCGTGTTTTTGTCGTTTGAAAATGATGATTTGATACAATGGACCCTTTTGACAAAATGATCTTTACTCAGAGTCAACTTGCTCAGTTGTTTTGGATCGGCAAACTCATGCGCACAATACCTCCTTTGATTCCATGACAAAAAGATAAAAAGCAAAAAGGGAACACAAAATAGTACATAGACAGTGTACAAAGAAGCAAGATGTCTCAACTGGAAATGCACTGTAATTTTGGAGTAAAAGTAGTATAATAATGTTAATTTGTCTGCAGCCTCGGGCTAAAATTCCGATTATAAATCCGTATTTTTACAGTATCTACCCTCTCAATACTATTGAATGTGAACACCGTATATCATACCTTAGACAACATTCAGCTGGGTGCTATCAAGCTATGCATCGTGATGAACTCACCAAACTGTGACGTACACGGCAAAATCGTTACAACAAAGTCTGACGTGGAGATGTCAGATGATCAGATAAGCGACGGTTTTAGCTTTGTTGATTTGAACCAGTTTACATAGAGGTAAAACCGAAAGTGAACACGCCCAAAATTGTTTTATTTAACAATTGGTTTTCCCTTTTTTTTACATACTGTCCAGAATACCAATATGAACTATGACCCAAAAAAAAAAAAGCCTGAATAATCCTTTAATGGTTTTGTTGTCGTGATTGATGACCCTGTTAGTGATGCTGGTGGTGTTGACATCAGTGCTGACCTTGGTACTTTTGTCCATCTTCTAGTTTTAGATGGGCGGAGGGTTTCAACACAGATTGACACTGAATATGCTCGTCTCTGTTTGGCATCCCAGCGCTACTAAAATTTGAGCTACAGTCATGTCACACAAACCGCCCACACACACCACATGCGCACACACACACACACACACACACACACACACACTGAGAAGGACATTTAAAAGCAGCAGAGGGGGAAAGTCTCGCCTTTGTACATGCGGCAAATAAAACGCTTGCATTTGCCAGCTGTCAGGACTCTCCTCATCACTAAATGCATTTCATGTGAAATTTTGTGAGCGTGTGTGTGTGTACGTGGAGGTTGCGCACCATCCATCTCTCTACACGGATTGACACGTGTCCAGACCTGAGTATTAATGATCATAAACTTTAGTCCATTATCGGATCAGCGCTCTATTTTAAGCCACCCTGCGACCACATCCAGCTTATAATGGCGCCGTGCTGACAGCCCGTTGTCTGTGCGCTGTTGTGACACACACATGGCTCAGTCAGCTGCACGCATGCCTGAGCGTTGCCGTTCATGGATGTAAACACAGCCACGTGTTCCACGGTCATTCAGACATTAAATGTAAATGACGGAGTGAGGCATCACTATCTGTGCCAGAAGAAAATCATTCTCTGAGCGCCAGACATTTCTGAAGACCTGCACCGCCAGGACGTTGACATTTAAACCACTTTTTTTTGTTGTCTTGTAGCCTTTCACTTTCTCACTGTATCACAGTAGCGTTTACTTCATGCTGCACCATTTGCTTTACATAAGAAAGTCCGATTTCTTTCTGAAGCTTGGCATTACGCATCGAAAACACTCCACACTTGCCATTTTTGTCAGGGGCAGTGTGCCCTGATATCCCGCTGTGACTCAGTTTTTGTCAGTCATGGAAGCAAGTCTCACTGCTGTTTCCTTGTGATCTATTTAAATGACATTTCTAGATGAACAGATGAACATGGGGATGTTAAAGCAAGTACACACACACACCTACAAAAGAAATGACGTCTCTGTGTGATGTGCAAACATAAACGTTGTGCATTAACGTATCAGGGACACAATATGAATGCAGGTGCTGTGGGGCAGCCGAGGAAACAGAACACTTGATGGTAATGCTCTTGAGTGGAGGATTTGGTTGCAGGCCTGTTGTGCAATCCTAAAGGGTCTCAACAACAACATCTGCTGTTTGAGGGGGAAATCAGGGCCACAGCCTGCTGGGAGACAAATGTTGCTTGTTATGATGAAGTTAGCGTTTCGGGAGGCGGACCGTATTCTGGTGATCAAGGACAACAGGGTGCTGGGGGTCAGCAGAGTTGTGTGATCAGTGTTGTTTTCCGTTTCCCTGCAGGATATTGGCCTCTGAAAACATCATTAGAAGTCAACAGAAGACATCATGTGGTCATTTGGGCTTAAATACATTTGTTAAAGCTCTCTGCTCTCAGCTCTATGAGCAGAGAGAAAGCGTAGTGTGTATGAGTAAGTGATTTGGTCATCCAACACGTTTGAATCGGAAAATGAGCAAGATGTACGTGTTTTTATTTGGAATTATTGCTAAATGCTGGTGGAGTAAAAGCTTAAAGCTGCACTTGTCAATATTTTTTATATTCATTATCAAAAAATCACCTGTAGTGAAAAACCCCCAGCTCCTATTTGTTCTACAAAGGAGTTTCAGTCTCTTTCAGCAATATGTTCTTTTTTATTGTATTTTTTATAAAATACCATTTCCATTTTGGGACAAAAAAAATCGTTCTTTGTCTGAAAAGGCTTTTGAATGTTTTGATTACATTCTGTCGCTCTCATCAACATGGTTTCCAGTAGCAACATGTTGCCATTTTGAGTAAGAAGGCTCTTATAATCCCCTGCGAGCTCCCTGGCCAGGACAGAGTAAGCAACTAGCTAGTGAACGCTGGACAGGAAACCAGAAACAGGACGAATGCTAATGTTGCGCCATGTCTACTGGATATGTAAACAGTTTTGCGAATAATTGAATCATAACAACTTTATACGTTGATAATATGTCAGTGCTATGTTTACAACTTGGTCACTGCTCCAAAGAAGCCCAAAAAATCAATTAGGCCCCAGAATGCTTTGATTCAAATCTTAAGTGTTTCTTTCTGACCTTGGATTTTCATGGCTAACTAAAGTAACGATGAAGATTAAGGCTCAGTGAGAAACATCCTGGGGGAAATCATTTACAGTAAGTGTAATGCAACCGTCATCGGAGTCTGATTCAGATGTTGTCAAAATCTTGATTGGCGCAAGACAAAACAACACGACCGGAATCTTTGACGTGAACAGCAATCAGTTTCAACCTTGACAGGCGATTGTGTTGTGCGTTCATGCAGCAGCCAGTTACTCGTACTGAGAATCTGAAGCAGAAATGATGTTTTCAGGACCTTTAATATGTTGTGAGTCCTTCTTTGAAAACGTGTTAGGTCTTTTATTAGTTGCTTTTGAGAAATACAATTGCCAGGATGTCTGCAAATTCCCCCTGAGGTCGTGCCCTCTTTATTGTTTCTGGGAAGTGAAGATATTTGGTACCTTCCTGGCAGTATGGACAAGGCTTGGAAACTGTATTTAGACCATCAGGTATTATAACCTTACTATAATGATAAGAAACAGCTGAATGAATACATAAGAATGGATGTTTTATAATATTTTTTGTTGGCTTATGATGTGTTTATTGAGTTGTGCTGTGCTGTGGGAAATTCCTCAGTATTTCCTAAATCCCAGCTATAGTCCTGATAACCACACAGTCTTTGACAATAGATTTGTATATTTGGGCAATATATATATATATATCTATGAAAATAGTGAGACACAAGCCTGTTGAACCAGCTGTGAAAACCAGGAGGTTTAAGCGAAGGTCTCCTCTCCTCTGAGCATTAACGCCTGTGGTCAGATGTGAAATGTGACCATGAAGCAGAATGCCGGTGAAACAGAGCAGACCCTGTTTCCCGAATAAATCAAGATTAAATCTGCCAGCGTGTGTTGTGGTTACCCTCGGGGAAATGCTTTCAGACTGCATCGTGCGTAGTTTTACTTCAAGCTTCCCTACGTTACCTGTATATCCTGTCAGAACCAATAAATACAGCGGCACTCAGTCGGCAAGCCATAACAGCGATTAGCTTAAGTGTGAAGCAATGTAGCACGTCTGGGTTTCGGCTCGATGCTTAATACATTCTCAGATTTCCTGTTATTCATTCCATTCATCAGTTAAACACACCGACACACAGTCACTTCTTAATCCTGTTCACCGTACAAAAAAGGTACCCAAAGACACACATAGACAAAGCTAAGTTAAACAAGGTGCGCATAAAGGGGAAGACATTTATTTATATGACAGTGTTTCGCGCTGTAATTTTAATATTTATTTGAAAGAAAGCCTAACAGTTGGCAGTTGTCAGTTTTTTCTTTCTTTCTTGCACAGCACAGCTTCTACCTGAACACAGAGGCAAGTCAGACAGCAGCTTAGCATATTTCCCTTGAGGCTCCTGCTGCTTCTGCCAGTGGAAGTGCAAAATATAACAAAATGCCAGAGCAGGGGAAAAAGAGGAGGAAGAGGAGATAACACGGTGGAAAAGAGGAATTTTAATGAAAAGCAATGAGGGTGGGGGAGTAGAAGCATATATAAGCCTAAGGGGACGGCCTCGGGGCGTGCCAGGGGTGTCCTGTTCCACCGCTAAAGGATGAATGTGTTGGATTTGATTTTTCAATCAGCCTTCCCTTCCTTCCACCATCTGCCGTCACCAAAAAACTCAGCGAGCTTCTGCTCCAAAAAAGAACAGCACTCTCTTCCTGATATAAGCTTCGATTTGATTTCACAATCTTTTTATTAAGATTTTACATATAAACAAAGAAGAAGAAACAAACATCCTCAGATTTGGGTCGGACTCATTGCCTTGCAGAATAGATTGAGTGTGTAATAATGCATTTAATTGATATAGCGCCTTTCAGGGTGCCCAAGGACAAACATGAGCGAGACGTCAAATGTTAGCAGTGGCAGTGACAAATGTAATACACAAAACATCACTCTCCTGCCCATCCCCACCATCCTGTCTGCCCCATTCTAGGAGGCTTAAAATTGGTGTGCACATCATAACGAATGCAAATGTAAGAGTAATGAACGGTACATGTCGACAGGATCGACATTCATATTTAGTCAGGAGTCGGTCTTCATGTCAAGGGATGAAACAGTGTGTACCATATTATCTTGTTATGAAAGTATGTCAGAGAGGGTTGCCAGGTTTTTATAGAAACCCATCCGTGACCCCTTGGTTGAGAAAGGCAGCATTTCTCCTGGTATGTGCTTGAAGAGTTGGCACAGTAATAGTGATTTAATGCTGGCAGCGTTCGGCTCACCTGAGTAACGGCTGCCCAGTTCAGACGTTTCTGAATCTGGGATGAATCATCAACCAGACCCGTCTCAGTCTGGGTCTGTCTCCATCTCTCTCTCGCTCTCTGTTAAGGCTTTGTCCGTCGCAGGAACATTAAGATCTGAGCTTTCCTCTCTTTCTTTTTCTTTCTGCTCGTCTCCTGTTGAGATGGCAGCAAGCGAGGGAACAGGCTGCACGGCTGAGATTGATTTTCAGAGCGAGACGAGGAAACTTTGCAAAAAGAGATAAATTCAACGCAGTCCGGTGATGTAGCGGTGAATGAAAGTGTGGGATATCACCAGAATGCCATCTTTCAGCAGAACTCAGTGATGTTTCCAGGGAACATTATATCAGTTTGATTTTCCCTGGTCGATTTGATTCAGATTTGCGACTGTGTTTTCTGAGATCTCTTGGTGGTCTGTAGATATTCACTATGTAGCTGTAGCTGTAGTTAATATGTATACGATATTTGCTCATGAACCACTTTGCCTCTCCTAGAACAAACAAAGTCAGTGCCAAACTTGATACAAAATGATCAGTTTTATTCCACAGTATTACTAGAAGTCCAGCCATTCCGCGATATTTTCTCTCTTGTCTGTGTGGAAAGCATCCTGTCGTGCAAATTGAGATGGAAATAGCTCATTTCAGGCCATCTGTGTTTTGTTGTTGTGATGAAATATCAGAATTAAAGGGATATTCCGGTGTAAGTTTAATCCATGGTCTAACACACCGTGAAACTGTGTTAGACTCCCTCTCGAAGAGATCAAGTTAGCAGACCGCCAATTTACGGAGTTTTATCAACCTCAGAAACGACCGCACGACAACAATACACTGCAGTAAATGGATCCAAATATAAACCGCCACCAAAAAGCCACAAATAATGCTCAGAACAGCACCAAACTTCAGCAATAGTACAAATAGGGTCTCAGCACATAGTCTGGGGTAGGGCTGCACAAAAAATCGTTAAAAAATCGCGATCTCGATTCACACATGCACGTGATCTTATTTCTACACATAGCGATTCTGGAGCATTTTATATCTCGAGCTGAATTACAAACAAATGCTCCTATTTTCCTCCCGGATTTTTCGAAGCGCCCCCAAACGCAGCACTGCCGCTGCCTCCTCCCTCAACCTGTGGTAAAGCATCTTTACAACACGGGATTCAGCGGAGGAAGCCCGCCTGCAGTTGAGTGTTTGGAAGGAGTGAGTGAGAGGCCGTTTTTAGACGGGGCAGCAAGCCGCCAATCTGCCCGTCTTTTGGGCAGCTGGGTCCACGGCTTTAGACAGAAGGCGGCGAATTGAGAGTCTGTTTAGGTCCGCCGATTTGCCGCCTCAGAGGGTACACTTATTTCCACCTCGCCTGCTAGATGAGCAACTGGACAGCCGCTGAGATCCGGGAGATGCTAGCTTCTCCTGGATCCCTAGCGGTTTCGTTGTGTTAGCTTGTTGTTGTAGCGCAAGCTAGAAACGGTCGCTACTTTCAAAGTAAAAGCCACCCGCTAAGAACCAAGTTCTAAACTACAATGGGGTGCAATGTAAAGCTCTTATTTTGAAGACAAATTTGTTGTCAACTGTTCCCAGCCCAACTTCGGGCCTCATGTCACGTCACATGTTTACTCGATGAATATTACGCCTCCGTTTTAGAAAGCCGATCAAAGCAGCTATCACATATCACCTAGCCAAAGATACGGCCCCAATAAACACTGTACAACATGAGGGATTAAAGGATTCCCTCTCATCTTGGAGACAAATTATAAATTTTTTTTCTTTTGTAAAAATCATTTCTCATCCAATGATATAACTTGAACAAAACAAAAAAAACATTGCTTTATGCCTCTGCCATACTACAGTGTTTTTTTACTCATCAGTGCAATAAACATTTTGTGAAAAAATCGTGCCAGAGTATCGTGATCTCAATTCTAAGCAAAAAAATCGTGATTCACATTTTTTCCAGAATCGTGCAGCCCTAGTCTGGGGCATCTAACCTCCGCTAGCTTAGCTCGATTACCGAGTGCAATAGAGTTCCGCGGCTCATGGATGAAAATGTATGATTACGACTCCATGGAAAAGCAATCAAAGTTCATATGTGTCTTACCTGCCAGTTCATAACAGTTATTATCGAGAGCGGACAGGGAAAAGAACGGAATTGAGCATTTCTAACCGCACTCAGTAATCGTCGCATCGGGACTTCCCCGAGCCGGAAGCTGATGGAGGAGAGTTGAAATCTATTTTTAGCCTCCCAATAGAAATCCAGCTAAGCTAGCGGAGGTTAGATGCCCCAGACTGTGCTGAGACCCTATTTGTACTGTTGCTGAAGTTTGGTGCTGTTCTGAGCATTATTTGTGGCTTTTTGGTGGCGGTTTATATTTGGATCCGTTTACTGCAGTGTATTGTTATTGTGCGGATTGTTTCTGAGGTTGATAAAACTCTGTAAATTAGCGGTCTGCTAACTTGATTTCTCGAGAGGGAGTCTAACACAGTTTCACGTTGATTTAGACCATGGATTAAACTTACACCGGAATATCCCTTTAACTTGTTTGGTGAGCCTATTTCCCCTCAACCTGCTCTGTGTGCTTCAGTTAAGTGACATCAAACCTTCCCCCAAAATGTAAAAGTAGTTAGAGAAATGGTTGAATCCAACAGGATTAACATGTATTTAGCATCCATTAAGAAAGCCAACACTCCATGTGTTGTGCCTTGACATTAATGCTAGTCTGATCTGAATACAATGCAACATTGTCGTGGATGGCTCTTGCTGTGACCTGAAACATCTCAGTCACCAAAGACATTATAAAGTATGTTATATAAATCTTTTTATAGATTTTTTTTTATTAAAAAAAGGATTTCCATTCAGTCAGTGTAACTCATGTCCAGTCAAAGATTGCACAGATTCTCTTCCTTCCTTCTGCATCATGCTTAGTGTTGTAAAATACTGATAATGGTATTTGTCTGCAATTGATGGATTTTGATTGATCATGGGCAGTTATCAACCCCTGATGAGGCAGCATATGAAATTGGCCCCTTACAATGTGAATATCCGAGCGCCATTGTCTTTTTTCAGTTGTTTCTGATGAGTTAAAATTGTCTCTCAATGCACAAGCAATTCAACCCCAGCGCTCCTACGTGCAAAGGCAGCGCCTTTCTGGCTACAAAAAAACGCTATGTGTACACAAGGCTTTATACAGTTAGCGTCAACTGAAGGCGGTTGGTGCTCAGTTGGCAGCTTGTTGGCATTCATGGCGAAAGCAAAACAAGTTTAAATTGTCCCACCCTGATGTGAGATCTGTGTAACGTAGTTGCTGATTGTGAGCAGTGGATGAGACAGCTTTATTTCAGGAGTTATTTTTTTATCAAATTGTTTCTACTTTATGTTTCATTTGCCAATAACATTTGCCAAATAAACCTGCTTCTTGTCTTCATTTAACATTGTGTTCACCGCATTAACCTCGCTGGGGCTTTGTCCTACAGCAGTCAAATTGCAGATATAGTTATAGTGTGACAACATGCACCCAAATATTATTTGGCAGGCACGCAGCAGGTTGCCGTGGTAACAGCTAGCTGTTGCCCATCAGATTGTGAATGATCGCTGCCGTTAATGGAAGCAGCGCCACAGCAGCTCCACTGCTGGCCAGCACACACTCTGTCTTCTGGACAGGTAATTTAGGGCAGACTGCACACACGCAAATGCACGCACACACACACACACACACACACACACACGCCCACATACACACATGTATAAACACTCACAGAAAGAGAGAGAGGCAGACACATACATAAACACACGCACATGAGCCAAGTCGCAAAAACTTCACCCAATGACACAAACTATCTGATGTGTCAAAGAATTACACACACACACGCACGCACACACACACACGCACACACACAGTCGGAGGAGCATAGCATATTCGTGCTAACACATTTTTTGCTTAAAACATACCAGAATTAACTCAAAAAACAATAGTGTAAAATGACACACACTGTCTGCTCTGTGCAAGGCATTACACTTCACAAGAGTGACACACACACAAGCACACGCACACACTCTTCTGCACCTTGGAGGCTTTTGCTGTATTATAGCAGACCTACTTTCACTGAGTCCCACTACTGTACTTAGATCAGTGCGTGTATGTGTGTGTGGCTGTTTATCTGGTGCAGCTTGGCCCAGTTACACTCAAGTCGTCCTTGAGCTGAATACAATGCTACACACACACACACACACCCCCACCCCAAACACGAACACAAGTGTTGAAGTCCCAAAGTTTTAAAATGTCCCCGGCTAAACTGTAACGAGCTTTAGGAAGAGAGAGAGAAAGAGAGAGAGAGAGAGAGAGAGAGAGAGAGAGAGAGAGGTTGCGTTACAGTTAGTGAAATCATTTGTATGCAAAAACTGTATTACCATTTGGTCACACCCAGCTGTGTGCGTTGATGTGCATGCGAGAGAAAACGTTGCATGCGTCATCCATCGACTCAGAGCAGCCCTGTTATGTAGCAGTACCGTCTAGCTTTCTCTCATTTGTCTGAAAGCCACCTGAGCTCCACACACACACGTAGCAGATGTGCATTTCATCATTTAATTTGTACGCTGATGCCGTGACATCATTGTGACATAACAGTGAGTCATTGGCATTTTGTCTGGAAAACCATCTGTACCTCACATGCAGTGTTTTCGGATGATGCTTTCTGGATTTCCCCCAAAAAACAGTATTACCCTGTCGGGTCAGAAGAGGTTACATCGTGCCACACAGTCGGGAGTAAAATAACGCATCAGGGCTCATCGTCCAGATCAGATCTCTGTCACTATTCCAGGGGGAAAACCTTCCCCTCTCTGTCCCATGTTTCCTGTCTGTCTCTCAACTGTCCTTATCAGCAAAGGCAACACAACAGAAATTGTGGTCGTGTGTAAAAAGGACGTATTGCATCTTTATGTGTCGGACTGTTTCTAGGCCGGATGCAGTGACTTCCTGGAGTCTCATCTGCAGGGTTCGTACGGGGGCTTGAAATCCTTGAAAGTGCTTGAATTTCAATGTTGTGTTTTCAAGGTCTGAAAAGTGCTTGGATTTTTTGTGTTGCGGTGCACCGTCTGTCCGGGGGTAAGGGGGTGCGAACGCTCGTCAGCGTCAGTCGGTGGGGGGGGGGGGGGGACGGACGGACGGACGGATGGACGCTCATCGCCGTCAGCCGGGAGCTCCTAGCTGTCAACCGGGGGACGGACGGACGGACGCTCGTCACCGTCAGGCGCGGAGCATAGCAGTATAGCGGCGTAGTGCCGCTGTTCCACCATCTGGGGAGAAACGTGCTTAGGCGGGAGGCAAAAATGCTTGGGCGCCGCGCCTAAGCTGTATAATGGCAGGGTAAACCCTGCATTATAACTCTGTGTCTTTCACAAAATTGGGATCACACTGGATAATTAATTTCTGAAGTTTTTGCTGTTATGAAATATAATTTTAGATGTTTAAAGCATAATATATTGTACTTAATTGTAATAAAAAGTGAAGAAAAAAATCATAAGTATATATATTCCTTTAGATATGTATTTTACGCTAGCAATAAGGTGCTGGAAAATCTTAAAAATGACCCTTAAAAGTGCTTGAAAAGTGCTTGAATTTGACCTTGAAAAATGTGTATGAACCCTGCATCTGGTTGTCTGGCAAAATCTTGGCGACCACAAGACCCCAAAAACCAGTTTAGGCATACAACCTTTAAGTAATTAAAAACAAACCTTGTTGTTTTTTTTTTTCACAAATACCCTCTAACTGACTGAAAACCCTAACTTATCTTCTTGACTGCATGTAAATGTCCTGAATATGTGCTGTGTAGATTTTTGATGAAACTCTCCACACTGCATTTTTTTTTATTCACCCACTAATCAACTGGGAGAAACTGGCTCAACTGACTGATGGCATCTGCATCGTTCATTTTTTTGGTCACGCGGCGCAGCTTCACGTCGACGCTAATATTCACACGTAGGTCACGTAGCTGACACTCTCACCCACAGGTGTTCGTAATAAGCAGGCTCGCTCGGCTGTTTATGGGTACCTTTCATTCCGCGCGGTCTCAAGGCCAGCCGCGCCCTGAGCAACCCTCCGCTGCTGTTTACACACCTCATTCGTTATGTTTGTGTATCTTTAACTGCGCTCCTGTGACGTTAGCAGTGATTACATGAATTTGTAATCTATTGAGCGGAGCCAAGATAAAGCTGGCTGAATAACTGTTATGCCGAGCCGTAGTCGTGTTAACACCTGTTCTCCCGTGTGTCACCTCTGTCTGGGCGTGACTGCGGTATATGTGGTTAGGGTTTATATGTGTGAAAGACAGCTGCAGTGGAAGTGACTGCATAGTTTCATTAGAGGGAAAAACAAGTTTGAGCACGTATGTGTATCTGTGTGTTAGTCATAGAGATTGTAGCAAGGTGACAATGCCCGGATACAAAAACAGAAAAAAAAACCTTCATTCACTGCACAACTCGATCATCTTTGAAATATTATCATCAGACCTGATACACTGTCATACGTCTGTAAATCATATATGTAGGTCTCCAGCATGGAGCGAGATTTGCTTATTAATGACTGATTTCCATGCCTAACAAGCAGACTGGAGACAAAGAGCTACATCTAACAGCTTGTTGTGATGAAGCTGGAGAGCCCTTCAGTAACACTCTGGGTCATGTTCCCACTGAACAGTCTGTGAAGGTCTTGTAAGGTGATCTCACTCCACTCAGCCACGGATCCCACTCAAGGACTAACAACCGTACTGAATAATATTGATCATCTCGTCACAGCTAGAGCCCGTCCGACGTATGAAGTCAGTTTACCGTTTCACCGCAGGTTCGCTTGCATTTAATATGTATGCATCCTCCACAAGTCTCTGAGAAGCCTATTTAAGGGGATCTTCGCTTTGTCTCTCTCTCTACATTAGCCAACAGAGGAGCCAGAGGCAGTTGATATGTTGGCCTGCCGCCTCTGAACCAGACTCCTCTCTCCTAAAGTAATGAAAATATAATGAAAGGTCTCCATCTTAGGCAAATACAGTGATGTTTACACGCAGCAAGTGATACATGGAGACAAAATCCCCAGCAGCCCAACAGGAAACATGGAGTGGCAGTGCATCTGTGGCATCTCAGGTACAATACAGGCCCAGTAAATATGAAGTGTTGACTCATAAATAAATATGGCCATGCACGCCAACATCACCAAATATAGGAGTATCAGATTAGTAACTGTAATGTATATGCTGAATTTTATTAATAAAACCCTAAATCAATGGTGAACTGTAATTAATTTGCAGTAGTTCCGTACGTGTGACCTCTCTTCTCTGGCTGGATGTCATGAAAGATCGCCTTCTGCCGACAAATCTATTTAACTGTTCTCCTCACTCCCTCTGCGCCAGATATAAGAGCGAAGGAACCTCCAACATGGCCTTCGACGTGTTCGGTAGTGACTTTTTATCTCCAGCCTTCGAAAAAGGAAACAAGAGTGAGGAAATGATATTTCACTCCGTCTGTCCTTCTCCCACATCTACCATTTCCTGCCACCCCCCACTTCTCTCTCTGTGTCCCTCTGTATGCCTCTCTCAGCATGGTTCTTGTTAGCTGACTGGGTGCTTGTGTTGCTGTCACTGCAGTCAGCCTTGTACCTTTTAGCCCTAGTTGATGCTATTGTGCGACATCCATCGTGTGTGTGTGTGTGTGTGTGTGTGTGCGTGAGCGTTGAGGGGAATCTCCAAGGTCACAGGAGACAAAATTCCAGAGTCAGTTTCTGCTCCGTCAACAAAACAGCTTCTTAGCCGTAGTGGTTTATTAAAGTAACGCTGTGCTGTTGTTGTTGTAGATTTGAGGCCATTGTTAATCATCGGACTTGCATAAAGAAACGATAACGTGTATGAATGCACCAAATATCAGCCAAGGAAAGAGCCATAGTCACGTTCTGTGTACAATCTTCTCGCAAAACCAAACAATAATCGATCCTACCCTTCACACAGTGACGCCTCCCACCTATACTCTTTCTGCCAGCATAACAACTATGGCTGTGCTGGAGGAAAATGTTTCTGTTGGTCTACAAAAATGTGGAAAAAAATAACATTGCACATTTGTGACATTACATTTTTCTGTGTGGTTCAGTTCAGAGTGAGTCAGGACATTGAGCATCCCCTTATGAGCTTCGGTTCTGGCTTATTCCCCCAGCTTCAGTCCACTTTTAATTGTTAGGGACAACAACCAGAGCACCAGTGATAGTGAACTGTTATGTATTTGTGGTTAAGTTAATTTCCAAACCTAACCTGACGAGCCACATGGTTTCGTTTGAAAAAGGGCAGACACTTTTAAAGGACACTTGGCACATTATTGGAGGAACCATCTGTCCACCACTGTCCATCATGGGCTGACTTTAGCCAATAAGGGCAACAGCAGTAGAGCACTATAAGCAGAACCTGTAGGCGAATCAAACTACGCTAACCTGTCTTCACTTAGTAATGTGCGCTCGCAAATTTGGACTTTCAGATTGAACATACGCGGCCATACAGACGTGTATTCAAAAGCATGCATGACTATGAGCATGAACACACACATGCATGTCACTGGCTCTCACACACAACATTGGATTGCCCAGAGTCCTCGCACGTCCTTGCAAATAGGCTGAAGCTGTTTCCATGGGGATTAATGTAAACAGAAGGGACATCCCAGTAGTGGTCAGGGCTGTTGCCATGGCGAATCCATACCTCTTAGGCTGCGTTTAGTGTGTGACTGTACGTGCATGTGTCCGTGTCCGTTTCATGCGAACACACAAAGGGGACAAGAAGCATCATCTTTCTTTCCTTTGTAGTCACTCCCTTTTTCCACTGAATTACACTCACACACAAACACACACACACACACACACACACACACACACACACACACACCTCAATCAAATACTGTTTCTCTCGTTTCAGGGAAATTCATTCCACAAGGCTTTGCGGAATGAATGTTAGACAAACAACTTTGTGAAGGTAGCTGAGATTAATTAGGATAAGCAAGTAAATTAACCAAATCCGTCACGTCAAAAACATTTTCCAAATAACAATGTTGAGCAGCAACAGAACACTTAACTGTGAAAAGAATATATACAGTGCCTAACCCTGGTGCCTGCTGCCTAAAAGATATGATATGTAACATTCCTGCATTAAAATAAAAAAACAAAAACAACTGGATGTTTGTTATACAGTATATTCTGTCGACTTGTGTACTTCTGTCCCAGAGAAATCCTTTATTTTATTACAGGTGGCATTGCATGTCATTTCGTTGCGTGTTGCTTAACTTTCAGTCAGAGAGTGAGGAAGTATCTCGGTGAACGTGACCAAATGAAACATAAATAAAACCACAAACGAGTCATCTAGGTTTCACCGGCAGTGGTGGATCCCACACAACTTGCATCTCATCTCATGTCATGTTTTGATTGAGAGACCACTAGCCGGAGTAATTACATACTGTGTGTTTAAACGTGGATTAAACTCTCCAACGGAGGCATACACAGGCAGCTGCAGACAGCATCGATTCATAGTAGTTCTGTTTATACTACTTAAAGGGGTGCTATGCAGTTTTGAATAAAGTTTAGTTACAATTAGTTTTGTAATGTTTACAATATTAATGAGGTAATAATGCAAACTCAGAAACTTTATTTTTCCATGACTGAATAAACAAGATGTTCTCAGAGGATTTTGAGGTCACCAGAACACTGTTTAAAGCTAGGAAGGTGGCAGGGTCCGCCTCATATAAACAAAGTAAAACAGTATGAAATTGTGAGACGTATCCTGTAGTTGGATCTAGTGTAGTAACGCGTGATGTGTAGTGGCCGTGCAGACAAGTAACACACACACAGCAAATAGACAAACAACAAATAGAAGTTAAGGCAGATTGATAAATTTACGTCGCGCGGAGGTATAATGTCAGTGTAATACATCATTAAAGACCATTCCCATCAGCCTCAGTTTTACTTGAATTTTAAGCAACATGCAAAAGTAATGGTAAACAGGGCCGACATAATAACTGCTAGTCATTGTAAGCATTTTGCTTTGCTGTCATTAGAGCAGAGCCCAAAGCACTTCACTGACTAAATAGAGCCTCATGGAGTCACCAGCATGGCTCTGCTTTGGAAGTGTTTTTGTGCCTAACCCAGCGTCGGCATCTTTTCTGTGGAAAAGTGGAACCCCTCTATCTGATAAGTCTCAGATCGCAGTGGTTACAGTTTATTTTGTCTGCAGTTCGGAGACATCAAGAGTCCAGACAAACATTAGGTTTTGTAGTTGAATCTCTATCTGATTTCCACCAAATTACAGTTTGGAATCACGGTCTGTATCTCACTTCCTGGGTAAGAGGTCTTTGTCGACATGAATCTAGTGCTTTGATACATCTCTTTTGAATTCTTTTTGCCAGTGGTATCAGATAGTGTCCTCACGTGATCTCGCCCAGCATGCATTGGTTCATGTTTCTCTGTTAATGTTTAATTTTGTCCAAAAGAGCTCTGCATGCGTGTGCCGTCTGTTGTGGAACTGCTGGTGGAGAGGAGCCCATTATTCGCACCCATATGCACAATGGGTTGGATTACAATGTCTTGAGCTTTTAGTCCAAATTCTGGTTGACGTGGCTGTTTTGTCTTAATTGCATTGAAGACTGTTCAGGCATTTTACTGTCAGTGCTCTCTCTCTCTCTCTCTCTCCCTCGTTCTCTCTCGCTCATCTTCATCTTCTGCTGTCGGAGCCACAGTGAGAATATAGACTATAATTGGCACTTAATTGCTGCCGTGGCAACAGTGCTATTTAAGCCTACGCACCCTGCAACAAAGGCATATAGTGCACGCGCACGCACACACTCGCAATAAAAAGAGATAGGAAGACATGCGAGGAAGGGCGCTCTGAGCGTTCGCTCCCTGATGTCACCTCAAGTGTGTTGTTTTGTTTTTTGTTTGTTTGTTTTTTTAAATATGGACTTAGGATCATGAGGTTTTGCTGAAAACTGTTTGTGCTCGCTCCGCTGTGGGTGACAACAGTCCTGTTTTTCCGCCCCATTGCGTTTGCACAGCGGCAGTAATAAAATCCTTACCCATCACGCCTTGCCTCCCGTTGCCATAGTGATTCAAATCAGCAGTTCTCCACCTGTGGGTCAGAAAGCTACAACAGGTCCTGAGATCATTTTTGAGAGGCCATGAGAAGATGAAACGGAAACACTGACCGGTAAAGTTACATTGTGCGACTGTACGTTATTGTAACGATCTCAAACGACCTCTTCAACACTTTTTTACAACTTGGGTTTTAGTTTCTGCACCGCTGGCCATGCAAAAAATCTGATAATATTGTGTTTACCAAAATAATGGCAGGCTAATTGCTTGGAACGCGACGAGCTTACTAGGAATCCAGCATGAGAACAAACATGAGCGGTAAGACAACCATGGAAGCAGCTTTGACAGATAGGGTACCACTTTGAAACTGTAAGTGAGCACAGCTGTGATGTTGATATCTCAGAGAGCTTGTTTAAAACATGTATGATCATGGCACTGCTATTGTAGTCCATTTCTACGTTTCCAGGGTGTTTTTGCCTGTTCGACTTCAGTTTTTATTGTTAAAAAAAATGTTAGTAAAAGTTATTAGTTGCAGTATCAGTATTGTTTTTTTCATCTTAAACATTTCCTGTATATAATGTCGCTCTGTTAGCTTCATTTTTATTTCAGTGAAATAAAGTTATATTTCATTATAAATACTTTGGTTACATGGTCGCGTTTGTTGCGTTTTTTTTTTAAATTCAGTGCTCAGTATTGTCAGAGACATGGTATGGTCTGTCTCTTAAATCCGTCTTTGACACACTGAATCAGTTTTTACACACCTTGAATGTTCTGCACCATCTTCATCTAGTGATTAATTGAAGCTAACATGATTATGATGATTGAAATATTCAAACCCAAGATGAATAAGGGATGAAAATATTCAGTATCTTGTTAGTCACTTCACTCACATTTATATTTCCACCTTGTGATATTGTGGGCTATGTTATCCTTTGTTTATGTTTTTATGGCAATTTGGCTCCAGTGAATCCCCACCTTCCTGTGGATGCACCTTCCCGCCTCTGTACGAAAGAGGCTTCTCCACACTTTCGCATTCTTAGTGTGCAACAACAGGCTTAGGTTCCCAGCTAGCAACTCTGCACATGCCATCAAAAACCAACACTGATATTACTGAATATGTGAGTTTTATGAAAATGTAAGTTTCTTGAAATACCAAAAAAGTTCAGCTGAAAGGGTGTTCCAAAAAGTCATTGTTGTTAAAAAAAGCGATGTTACTCATGTGACCAGAAAACCCTGTTTGCCTTGAAAAGTCAACTTTCAGTGTCAAATGAACAGTTGGGTCCTGGTTCAGTGGGCTGAATGTGGCTCCAACACTCAGCCTGCTGGGTAATGGAAGATGCTTCAGATGAAATGTTTCTGTCTGAGAGCCAAATGGCTTGTGCCCAAAACTGAAGCAAGAGGTCTTTTTTCTACCAAACGACACCGCCTACCTGACATCTACATTTCATCTCTCCGTCTCTCTCTTTCTTTGTCTCTGTCAGTGTTGCGCTCTCCTTTTAATCTGCCGCACACAAACCTATTCTTTCTTGCTATTCTTTCTTTCTGTCTCTCCATTTTTTCCCTTGTATCTTTTTCTCATTTACATCCCATCAGCTATCGCCCTGCGCGGGGGGGGGAGGCCTATCTGGCCTATCTTTTCATTGGCATCGAGACAGTGACACGCAATCCAGGCAGATTACTTTGTATTCAAAGCACATGAAAATAACGGTGTGTGTGTTAATGTGTGTGCATGGTCTGCTCTGTGATGACGATAGTTTGGTGGTGGATAATTGTCCTTGTCCATGCTCTGTCATTATCAGGCCTTCTGCTGTGTGTGTGCGTGTGTGTGTGTGTGTGTGAGAATCCATTCAGAGTCAACCACTTCTGCTTTGATTAAACCTCTAATTATTGATCCGGCAGGAACAGACCTACCGAGCTGACAATATCCTTTTCTCTGTGTGTGTGTGTGTGTGTGTGTGTGTGTGTGTGTGTGTGTGTGTGTGTGTGTGCGTGCGTCTGTGTGTGTGTGTGTGTGTGTGTGTGTGTGTGTGTGTGTGTGTGTGTGTGTGTGTGTGACAATGAAAAGAACAGGGATGGGAACGCTTTGGAATGACGGGAGGGTGTTTTTGGTGAAGCATTATCTTGTGAGAGGCGTGTTAACATTTTGCACTTAATGAATTAATACAATTACTGTGCGCCATTAATGCCGTTTCACAGCTTCAATGAAAGTCAACTGCTCTGCACCAGAGCACTTTGTGAGCCAACAGGAGAGCATTAATGGACCGGTGTTGTCGGGGATACGTGTGTCCATCATCTCCTCTTATTTAAGGGCCCTGTGTATGTCGGTTGGTTAATACAGGTGTGAAAGCATAC
Source organism: Sparus aurata (assembly GCF_900880675.1). Taxonomy (NCBI): domain Eukaryota; kingdom Metazoa; phylum Chordata; class Actinopteri; order Spariformes; family Sparidae; genus Sparus; species Sparus aurata. The sequence goes on from NC_044200.1 coordinate 7,635,399, forward strand.
TAATTCGAGAAAACTTAAGTCATTTTCTCTCCATTATTAGGCTACCTTTATATATCAGATGGAAATGTACACTTTTGTCAGTAAATCAGCCTGAGCCACATGTTCTCAGAGATTACAGGCTTGGGCAAAATCCCAAATTTTATGACGTGATATCGTCCTGCCCAGATGCTGCAATAGATGATATCATGGTTGCCCGTTTCCACAGCTGTGCTGGGTGATGGACTCGGTTAATTTGTGGTGGTGGCCTGTTTTAGTTAACAGATTCTCACTGTTTCTTCAAGCCTCATTCCAATCCCTCGGCCCTGCATTTTATCCCGCTTTTAACCCAAATTATTGCCAAATTGGGAAGCTGGCGTTCTTCTTAGAAAGTAAGTCCTCCATGTCTGTATGTTAAAGTGCTGCTTGCATGCCGCTACATCAGGCCAGTTAACCCAAAGTAACCTCCAAAGATCGATCCGTGCTGTCACGACAGCTCTGGGTGCATTTTCCTTTCAAAGCCAGGAAATGCCATAACAGCTGTTGGATATTTGATATTGTGAAAAATATCGCATATGATGTCAAATGTTGCGATATACAGTAGTATCTATATCTGCCCAAACCTAGTAGCAGGTGGAATACTATCCAGTTTAAGTAAAAGGTTTAACTGAAGGTCTTTCAGATGGTAAAAACTTCACATTGCTCGCAGATGAGCAAATAGACATTGTGATTTGATTGGCCATCAGCTAAAAAATCCTGGTTAGTTAATTAGCAGTGGAAAATGAAATCGAGAACAATACCTGCTACAGAAACTAAAACAAAGCTTTATTCTTGTTTGAGCATATCTGCTTTTGGTCTAATTGTAGCTAGTAACTAATGAGCTGGTAAGTTCATTAGTCCAACAAGTATACTTTGGGGGTGGGGACATGTTTTTATGTTAGTCTTCTTTCCAATCACATCCCAACTTGTGTTTTCCTGCCGTGCCCTCTTAGCCTTTTTCTGTAATGGATTTCTCTGTGTATGACTGTTTCATGGTGGCCCTCTAAAAGAAGCTCTTGCCCTTTGACTGAGACGGGTTGACACCAAAACCCTCATGGCACCACTGCTGTGTAAGATCGCTGAAACATTTTAGATGTTTTCCACCGCCGCACTCCCAACAGTGCCGGGTCATTTAAAAGAAACACACGCCAAATGAAATCTGCCGTCTCTTTTTATAAGTATCACCTTGGTTCCAGGTGGATTTTCAGTAAAACACAAAAGAATGTGATGACTTAACAACTCTCCAAGACTGAATGTATTTTCAGCTTGACATTGAGAGCCACTGATGGTTGCTGTCAGGCTCCACGTTAAATGTGTCACTGTCACCTTGTCGGCCTATTCTAGTCGCTCCGTTTCTATCTCCGTCTTCCACCGCGTATGTGTGCGCGTTTGTGCGTGTGCGCGAGGAAGTGTGTGTGTGTGTTTCGCTGTTTGGTATGTGCGACGGAGAAACGGACACATGCACACGCTGTTCCTGCCAATACATCTCCTCCTTTTTCGACAGACTGACAGAGGCAGTGGAGCTCGACTGACACAATTACACAGGTTCATACAGGAGGAAATGCAATCATTGTTGCCGCGGGTAACGGCAAGCGGGGACTGCCAGCTAGTCAACCCCCGACACACACACACACACAAAGCCCGTTTTGTGAACTCAGCTGCCAGATGTTATACAAGCCCTTTCCTCTAATCAAATGAACCCCACAGGTCCTTAAGTGTGTGTGTGTGTTTCCGTGTGTGTGTGATGTGTGTGTGTGTGTGTGTGGCAAGCAAATACATTTAGGGTTGAGAAAATGTGAAGTGGACCATGCTGGGTTTACTGCTGTTTTGGCAGTGGTGGTGGTGGTGTGTGTATGCTTCTGAGCCTGCAAGTAGCTTATTTATTAGGTCCATTTTGCCTCAATTCACAATGCTCACACACACACACACACACACACACACACACACACACACACACACACTCTCCTCCCCGCTCCATCTCCTGACCTTTTCCCTTATTTCAGCACAATTCATTTTTTGTTCACTTCTTGCTACTATTCAGACATGATATTCAGCATGAATGAACAGAGTGTGTGTATGGGTGTGGGTGTGTACTGCATATATAAATATCTATATAAAGGATGCCTTTCTCTCCTGTTGGATTAAATACTTCTTGTTGCTCTTAGTTGCAGTATCGTTCTTGCTACTTAGTGATCCAACATCCACATCTTGTTGACAGTCACATCAGTGTTGGTTGTTGGTACATCGACATTGTTTTTCCTATAACTTGTTCTGATAATGACTCTGAAAGCAGAATTGTATCCAGGACTTTCATGCAACTAAAGCTTTTGAATTGAAAAATTCAATTTCTTCTGGAGGGATGAACACCATCTATTCTCTCTTTTGATGTTTTGATGAGGGTGGTGGTGAGCACTGTGTTAACATGTCATTGTCACGATGGGAGCCAAAGCAGGGTTAACTTGTACATCATAAAATAAACTGAGGATTGTAGGACTGTCTTGAATTTCATTTTTGTTTTCTGTTTTAACTTGTGCCAGATAAAGGGACAAGATAAGGAGTTTTTAACATAATTGTTCATTTACCAGGGAATGATGCGTGGATCTTCAGTCAGGCGTATTTATGTGGTTGGTGTTTATGAGTGCCTCTAAAAGGGGACAGTTGGGCCTTCGCAGAGGTATGCGCGCTCCTGGGTGCTCTTGTAGTTGAAATCATGAGTCAAATTGGAGACAAAGACAGGAGGGGAGCCATCAGCCACCTTCTGGACCAGTGAGCATTGAGCAGCTGCCAGTGAGCGGGCGGGGGTCAAGCTTGCTTGTCACAACCCTGTGCTTGTGAGAAAAACAATTGTGCATGCGGAGCAAAACTGCTCCCTCGCAAGTTCTGTTCCGTTCCCTCGTATAAAGAGCACATGCCTGAATTTTATGTGTGCTGGTTTTGGGACTAATAAAACGCGATGGAGGAGCTGTACCGTATCAGTCTTTTGTCCTCTTTTGGTGCAGCCAGAGCATTCAAATACTGATTTCGACACCAATTACCATGGCAGTGGTAGGCTCTTCGAAGGGTTAGGGTTAGCATGAAACACTGGGATCCGTTTGATTATAGGAACATGTTTCCTCATAGTGAATGAAACAACTAGTTTTGTTTTTTAATTTCTGATGTTAATTTAGATTTTGTGGTAATGTTTAGCACAGCAATCATCCTTCCAAGAAGTGCGTCTTTGAGGTAGTTAAAACAATACCTACCATAGTGACCTCATTGTACTTTTTTCTGTATATACCCTTATCAGTGTTACATCTGAGTGGTTGTATGTGAACAGCTGAGATTATTGCTGCTGCGGTGGAAGAAAAGGGTATATCAGTCATATGCCATCCAACCAAATATCAAACCAAATGTTGTGTCCCATAATGCAAAACATGGAGCCAAAATACGCTTAAATGCCCGTTGGAGCTGAAGGACAGTGCAGTTTGGTAACAATTCTCTGTTGCTTCGCCAACACAAGCCTCCTCTTTAACATCACCTATTGTCATTTCCAGTGTGACGATAAAAGATATAAACTATGCCGGTTGTTCCTCTGTTTCATAAGGTGTCGCCGCTGAATTATTTGACACCTCCAAATAAAAATCCTGGATTTAAAAATGCACAATGGCAAGTGCAGCTGCAGTCTGCCCACCTGTGAAGATTAATAAGAACTGCAGCTGTGAAAATCTAAGAACCACTGTGTGTCGTAATTGCCAATACCAGTGGTGTGAGCTGGAGTTCAAGCTAACCAGTTGTCTCTGATGTAGTGGGAATGTTTGTTGTTGATTGTTCGCAATAATTACGCCAGTGTAGGAGTGTAATCATGTAATAGTGACAGAGGAGGCAGACATTTTGAATGATCGTCAAAGTGAACTCAGTCGATATGCTTCTGTTTTATTTTATCAGACATAATGTGTTTGTTGCATTAGGATTATTGGGATTAGGGGGAACTGGGGGTTTTAGTGCAGATTAGGGCGGAGATCAAGTACAGTCGGTTGTGTAGAAGACATCCCCATACACACATTTTCTCAGACACACACACACAGAGGCACAGGGTGTGACAGAGAGATTGAGAGCTTATGCTATACTATGTATCTCCTGTTTTTTTTTTTTTTTTTTTTTAGTAGATGCTCATTCATGCATGTACTAGTCTCTCTGAGAGTGATGAATGAAAAGAACAGATAGTGTGTGTGTATTTGTCTGCGTGCGTGTGTGTGTGTGCAGCTGATGCAACAATACGATCATTATGGCCCACTTGTACTGTCTGGGTTTTCATAAAAAAAAACAACAGCCATTATCAGTGCGAGCAGGTATCCACTCTGTGTGCCCGCGTGGCCATGTGCGGCGATTGAAGCGATCTGATCGGTCACCGGACAGTCCACCTTAATCACCGGGGGCAAGTGTCTGGCACTATGATCACATGTCACTGTTAAAGATGTGTGGAGCGCGAGGTGAGAGACAGGAACGGCAGAGGGAAGGGCGAGGAGGAGGGAGTGAAGGTGAGAGGGAGAACGAGAGTCCTGCGGAGAGGCGTGAGAAAAACACAGAGAGCAGGCGCTGCAGGAGAGACAGCAGCGATCCGTTTTACCATGCGTGTTTTCTGGGATGGCAAGCTTGTGTTCGGCCTTGTGGCAGATGGGTGGCTTGTCAAATGTGCTCGGCTCTAAAGGGCTCGAAGGCTTTCCGCGTGGCAACACTCACATATTGATGTCTCGTACTCAACAGCCATGAATAAAAACCTCAGCAAGGTGAAGGAGGTTTTTAATAAGGTGTAATTTGGTAGTCCACTGTATAGAAGATAACCTGATGTGAAATTAATTTTCCAAGCAGGCAGATGAGATGGATGTTAATTCATGAATTGTGCCTTTTCTGTTTTAGATATAAAGCCTTGACAGATATTAGAATGAAATGTTTAATCAGCAGAACAAGGTTAGTGCAGCAATCTTAGATAGTGGTGCAACACAAGTTTTTGTAGTGCTAAGCTAGTTAAAGTGTCAGTAGAGCATCCAAGCATGTTAGGTAACGCTAAGTCACAGTGTTGTAAGGTTAGCTGGCTGCTATTACCCTGCCACAAAGAACACTACAGAACATCTTGTCGAACCACATACAGTATTTCTAGTCAATATACCAAACCAGCCCCATATAAGACGAATGATTGTGATTGGCCCAGGCCTGTCTTTGTCATTTAGTGGACCTAGTAATAAAAGTAATATGGTAATGTTTGTAAAGAGGAATAAAGGTGCTAATACATGTTTTTCTTGTACGGTCCATGATAGCACATGCAACAAGAAATGGCAATAACCGCAATTGTTTGAAAAAACTGAAACTAAATTTCAGGCCCACTGGTGCATCCGATGACAATGTTAAGTTGTACGTGACAGATTTTTCTGTTAATGCGCAATATAGTCACACCATGGAGCCCAAAACAAGCTTCACATGAGGCAACAGATTAACAAGTCAAGTCTACAGCAAGTAAGCAGCACTGCGAGGCTGCACTTCAGTGGTCTTTAAGCTAAACACTAAATTCTCAGCGTGCTAACATGCACACTCATGTGGAGTTGTTTTGTCCCTTTCTGCAAGGATGATAATCATGAATCAGTGTTCAGCACTGGTTGCTTCAGTGTTAACCTCTACACAATGCAGAAGTGCACTGCTGCTAAATACATATAAGCAAAACCACTGGAATTATTACTAGACACCATAGTTCCCCTCATCTCCATTGAGCATCTTAGCTTCTTTCAGCTAATTTTGGCTAAATGGCCCACAACAGCAGACGGTAAAATTAGCAGCCAACTGGTGAACACGGTGGAGTGTTAAGTGACTAATGAAGCATACGTTACCCCCAGGAGTTGGTGGAGACCAAAGGTGGAGCTAAAAGGAGATTGAATATTGGACTCACATTCAACTGGTGGCCAGAAACACAACTTCTATTGTTGCTCTGTGTCTGCAGACAGAATTGTCTCTTATGAAGAGATTTACTGCTAAGATGATACTGACTCAGGCAGCCCTATTTCTACAGGCAGGTAGTTTTACAACCTTATTGCACCATTTTCTCTCCCCCTTCAGTTATAAGGGGGATTTCAAGCCTTGTTCAAGCTCATTTGAAACTAAAGGTCAGAAGTTCAACAGCAACAACATCAGCCAGGCCATGATGCGCCGTAAAAGAATCGTCTTGCGGGCTGAAATGTAATATCATTCTGCATTTAGCAGGACTCAGAATGTTATAAATTTCGATTTGTGTCAGCTGCAGGTAGCCTGAATGTTGTAGAGGACAAGATGACAGAAGGGAAGAAAAAAGAGGGGAGGGAAACAGTGAGAGAGAAGAGATAAGGAGAGAGAGAGAGATGTTTGCTCTAATGTGATATTAGTGAAGCTGAAGGCAGATCGACACAGGAGTCAACATGCGGTTCAGCCAGATTAACTCACAATGGGCTCATCTTCATTCATCACCCTGCTTGTCTTCCTGACGCACACACAAACACACACATACACACACAAACACACATGCAAGACCCCAAAGACATGGCTGAATTTCCTTTTTCCGAATGTTTTGCCTAATATTGGTGCTGTGATTATTATTGAAGATTATCAATTTTTTTGATGCAAGAAAACAAAAACTTTAAATTATTCTCAAGCATAGCGGTCTCTCTGAGTGAATAGATAAAAGAAACGGCTAATGTTCTAATGTTACACTCGGCAGATCCAATCACATTACCGTCTCAGTGTAATTTTCTGCATATTAACATTTTATTTGATACCTGTGCCGGTTGTAAATGGGATCTCAAGGGCAAAATAACTGAATTCACACAGTGAATCTAGAGATACACTGACTGTATTTTTCACCTAGAGTAAAAGCAGTTTTCATTTTTTGCGATGTTTAATCTGAAGCAATGGCACTGAAATGTGAGTCTCAGTCCTATAAAAATGGTTTGAAGGAGCACTTTTAATACCCTTTGTGACTCAGGAGAGAGCTGAAAAATCAGGGTCGTCTTGCTTGAGACAAATTTATAACGGAAGTCATGTTAAAACTAACATTGTGGATTTTGAAGGACTTGCTCATTTACCATGCAGGCAGGGTTTACTGATGGGTTCTGTTCTGGTTCAAAATAAGAATCCTGATACGATTATTTTATTTTTTTTCCCCCTAGCTAACTGAGCTAACAAGCTCACGGAAGCTACAGTCATACAGAATACTGTGAGCAGCAGGTAGCTATTGCCCCTATTTGTTGGGAGTGTGAGTTCAACAGGTGGCCAATTCTTACATATTCAACATTTAAAAATGATGAAAAATGATATTTAATACTCACTTTACCTCTAGCCAGATGTGGACCGTGCACCAAAACACACAGGCCATGTCCATACCTGAAACAAGACTGCTTTCCCAGTGCTTGTCAGCTGTTATTTATCAGTTGATCCTGCAGCCTGTTATCTATTTCAATTACGGGAAATGCTTGTCCCATACTGGGAATTAAAAGTTAGGTTATCTATCTATCTAAAAGGTTATCTTGGCCTTTGATAACTTTTCTTTTTATCTTTGCTCCGACTTTATGCAAGTAAAACACTAAATCACTCGAGTTCTACTCCAAGAATGCAACAATGAAATTGCTAACGTCTGCTGAAGTTTGTGGGGATCTAATTGAAGATTGATGCTTGCAGGTTTTCTTCCCTGCCAAAAATGCAGATTTAATGTATGCTGTGGAAATGATACAAATTAAGACAAGAAAGGACTGCTAACAAGACATATTTTTGAAAGCAGACAGGCAACTGGTGCTTGTCCTCGAATTGCCTATATGCTGCTGCTGATTGAGCTGAATATCTTTCATATACACACTCAGTGTGCATCTAGCTTTTATCCTGCTGGTGTATGTGAGGGTGTAGATTGAAGAAGCAGGATCTATATTTCAGATGAGATTAAACCCTGCGGGGCGTACAGACTCCCCCCCACAGCTGACAGAATGTCATGAAAACTTCAAAGTGAAAACCAGTCAGTCACCAGAGAACAGAAGGTTATATTGTCCAGTAAATGATCTGCGTGTGACTCACATGATATTTTTGTTTATGTGTTGACAGAGGAGCATTTTCCGAGGTGGTCCTGGCTCAGGAGAAGCTGACCGGCCGGATGTTCGCCGTGAAGTGCATCCCTAAGAAGGCTCTGAAGGGGAAGGAGAGCAGCATCGAGAACGAGATCGCCGTGCTCAGGAAGTGAGTGTGCTGCTAGACAAACACAGACATACACACACGCGCACATAATCCTCCTCATTCCTGGTTACCGGGGCAACTGTGCATCTCCTCTCTCTTCCACGCACCCCTCGCCTCCCCCCCAACCCCCCCGCCCCCAGGTCACGATCCACAGCCCACCTACCACACACACATACACACACACACACACACACACACATCACGACTGAGACTTCTGTCTGTGTGAGCACGAAACAGCTGCACACTGTTAACCACAGGAGTCCTGCTGTGGATTCTGTTTGGATACTGGCCTCTTTGTTGGAGTTTAAATGTGCAATATGTAAGAATCGGCCACCTGCTGAATTCATACTCAGGAAAAATCAGGAGCAGCATGAGACGGGAGTGTCCACCTCTCCAAAAAAACGGTCTGTAGCCAATGTCAGCATTTACAGCTGTTTATAACAACAGCTTACCAGTCTAGAAGAAAATCCTTTGACTCATCTAGAGCTGTCCCCAGCGTTCGGAAGCAACACCAGTGTCAATGCATATTTTGCTTCTATTTCTATCACTTCTTTATCTGCCACCGAATGTGGTTTCTTTGTGGAAGTAGGTGGTGGAGCTGAAAGTGGTAGCTAGCAAAGAGCCTTTGCCATTTTTGCGTTTTCTGTGTCATTTATTGAATACCTGTTCTTCAATGGACTAACCACGGGCAGTGCTTTCAACATGACTGACGAGAGGTTTGAATTACGCCCTCAGGGCAGCGCTACTTCTTCATCTTCTCATTTTGAACTGTGAGCAACTGGATGCTACAGTGATTCACCATCTCCTTTTGAAGTGGTATTCTGAAATGGGAAGGCTAGGCTTTGGTTTGCTGGTTAGCAGGCTATCTCTGCAACAAAATACATGTTGGACATAACATTGTCACTGATATGTTGTAGGGTTAATTGTTTAAACAAAAATGCATGCCATATCTCTCTTACTGCCCCTTTAAACCAAAGACAAAAAGCTTACCACAGCAGCCGTGACCCGGATTTAAACCAGGGTTGCTGTGGCCCCAACAATGAGTAACAGTCACTGTGCAATCACTGTACAATCACAGCCACATGATCAACTGAAAAAAACAAAACATTCTTACATATATTTCCTTTTAGATACATGTGAGTGGTTGGGCCATGGAAAGGAAAAAAGGAATTTAACATTCCAGTGGTTGAATACATAAGTGAAGCAGTTAGGGAGGTTGTCTGATTTAGTTGATTTTGAAAAGATTGAAACCCTCTCACTGGAAAAAAGCAAGATGAGAATACAAAATTTTTAGCCTATCACTTGAAGTGCACTCAGAGTACAAGGAATGGTCCACACAAGCCTCTGGAAAAAGCACTTTTTGCCTCCTGCAGATAAAAACAAGAAGGAATCACACGAGCATGCTACAACGCAATTACACAGAAATGTCAAACTGCTGGGCTTCTCTATGCTGTGGCAATACAATACACATGTTTTGTGCAATTAGATAGTGTACAATATATTTGTTGATTTGGCTCCACTGTGTAACATAAGAGGAAGTTAGAATTGCCACCAGTAATGAAGGAGGGATGTAGACATTCATTTAGACAAATGGGTGTCATTAGTGTAAACAAATGAGAGCGTAAGTGAGCAGACTGGCACTCTCTAGCAGCCTGTTCACTACGATACACCAGGTCAGCTTTGGAAGGAAATCAGGTGGATTACTTTACGGCACAAATCAGAAAGACTGTGATGTCCTTCCACTGCAAAAACGGATAAATTGGTGGACAGAACATCGAAGATGACAAATTTGGTCTTAATGTGGAGGAACTCAAACACTGACAGTGACAATGTACAACAGTGATTACTGGCCAACGCCATCATGATAGTTAGCATGTATTTTTATTCATTCCCATGGTACCAAATTTTCAGGGACTGTCCCAGCCTAAAAATAGCTTGTGTGCAAACAGTTTCTCATTATCTGTAACTAAACCAAGATAGATAGATAGATAGATAGATAGATAGATAGAATTACTTTAATGGTCCCAGTCAGGGAAATTATTTTGTCACAGCAGTAGTGGGTCACTTAAGATGTCACTTAAACAATAAAAATAAAGATTGCTGTCCTCTCCGATACTGCTGTGATGGTCACTCAAATATAAAAAAAAGTTATCGCTTTAATAAAATAGTAAAAAATAAATTGCTGTTGCCAAGCAAAGTCTTTTTGTATCCTCATGTTGTCATGAGTTGATTTTCAGCATTTATTTTAACATGTTTCATAGGAGAATGTGTAAGGATTTTAGTCAAATTATCAACAGAATGTGAATAAAGAGCTGTACTGACATTATTATGTCTATGTATTGTGTTGCAGAGATATCCACTGAAGTTAGCATGCTAACCTGGTCCAGATCTCTCATTATAGCAGTGTAAACAACAGTCTGAACCACTAGCTACAAAGCTAACTGAGCTAACTATCTTAGGGCAGCTACAGTTGACAGCAGTTAGCAGTTACTCTGGTGATATGCTGTTTTGTCTGTAAATTTGACAGGTAGCCAATTCTTGCATATTACACCTTCAAGACCATCCAACTCCTATACTCCATACTTTTTGTCTACAAATATAATTATTTTTGCCTTTTGCTGATTTACTAACACTAGCTAATGTTATGTTAGCTGCTAACGCTAGCTAGTTAGCTAACGGTAACATTGCTAATGCTAGCTAACATTATTGTTGCCAACAATAGCTAGTTAACGTGCTGTATGCTGGTCAGGTACTAAAGAACTCAGCAAATTATGTGGGGGGGTTTTTCCCACAAACTGGCAACTGCCAAGACTGTTCATGCTGACGAAACACACACCACATGATACCAATTACTTAATAATTGACCAATTATGTAAATTGTTGTAGAATCATCTTCTGTTCATCACCAATGTCATTTCAGCAGAAGTCAGAGCTTATGATGAATGAAAATAATTAAAAAGATAAATAAATAAATATGAAATGGTTAAGAATGGCAAACATTAAAACTTCGAGTGTACAGCTGCTCCAGACGTGTGGAGCAGTAACACAGGACACATGCAGGAGAAATCCATGAATGAGAACAACTAACTGTAGCATAAAGCCTATAATCCATGAGAGGGTTTCTCTGAATGCTCTCCTCTGCCATTACACTCAGACTGTTTGCTGCCAGCTCTTCATTATCCCAGGCAGGGCTTGAATACACACACATTATCCCTTTTCAACCTGCACGCCTGCGTCTGGTGTGTGTCTGTGTCTGTGTGTGTGTGTGTGTGTGTGTGAGTCACGTCTAAGCTCCGCTATCGCAGAGGTCACGCGCTCCATAATAAGTGTTAGATGCTCACCTGTGTGCCTCCTGTGGATTCCCGTATGTGTGTGTATGTGTGTTTGAAGGAGATAGACCAAGGGGAATTACCACTGTTCACAATGCAAAAGATGATTAACCCAAACACTCACAAAATCAATCGTGTTTCTACAAGGTATGAGGTGTTAGGATAACGAATGTACACCTACACATGCGCACACACACACACACACACACACACACACACACACACAAACATCCTCATCACAGTGCCGTAACCATGGAGAAATCAGGAGAGAACCGACAGAAATTAGCAGAAAGGTGAGGGGAAGATGAAAATGGGTTTGAATCCCTGACAAATATGTACTTAGACGAAACGAAATGTAAGACTAATAAAAAGTAAGAATAATCTCACTTATTATTTACTTTCTATGTAAGTAGAGCATTTGAACATTCTGCACAGTCTTCTTCAGATGTCAACAAGCCTCCATCTGCTTGAGAAATGAAGTTTAGCGTCAAAGTTTAGCAGTTGATGTAACGATCTCACCTCAATGTTCATTCAGAAGCTCTTCTAGACCTTTATCATATCACAAGATCTACATCGGCAGATGGCGTTTGCTGGCAACTGGGCAAAAAAATGAATAAATGGAAATTAGTGGGCAGAAGATCACGTGTAGCTGTCCACTTGAAAGACAGTAGCTGTTCCCCGTAAAAGCGGAAGTATATTTGGACATGTAATGTGGACCTTAGGTAAGACAGATCAGTCAATTGAGGAACTAAGGTTAAAAGATCAGGATACTGGAGTCCAGATTATGGGACTATCCAAGGTAAACACTGTCAGTGTATTACTCTGGATTATGAGTTATGTGTGTTGATGTGGCAGAGTTTTAATGGCGAAGTATTTTTAAAGTCCAACAGCAATCATTAGGATTAAAAAGTCATTTAGTTCTCTTAATGTGTCATTGTGTGATGTAGGACATGTGGCAGCTTTGAAATAAAAAGCTTTACTAATGGTCTGTTGTTGCTTTGCAGGATCAAGCATGAGAACATTGTGGCGCTGGAGGACATCTACGAGAGTCCCGACCACCTCTACCTGATCATGCAGCTGTGAGTCCAGTTTTCATGTTCCTTTCTCTTTCTCTTAACTTGGGATTTTGGAAGATTTGGGGGAAAACATGCAAGTTAGACCCTCATCCTTAAGTTGTAGTTCACAGTTAGCACCTTAAAGGTCCTATAATGTAGAGGGTGGGATTTCAATGTATTTTTAATAATAAAGCGCGAGCACTTGTTGCAGTATAAATACTGTAAAGTATCAAAATGCTGAGCCAACGGAGAAATGTACACAGCCCATATTCAGAAACTGTGCCTTGAAGTTGTACCGTCAGGACACCCATAAGGTTGTGATGTCACACTTTTCATCAGCCCCCAGCACAGTTGTGGTTTGCGAAAAACATCGGCAGCCCTGAGGCGGAAACACCATTAACTTGGCCTGCTCGGACCTTTGACAGCTGACCAATCAGATCAGAGCAATCAGGCTTTTCTGCAGGGCAGCTTTAAAAAGACAGACACTAAAACGGAGCGTTCAGACAGAGGGTGAATGGAGGTGCTGCAGCAATGAAGTGTTTTTTGGACATTCAAGTATGTAAACAATTTCTATTAGACACCCAGGATTAAAATATGAACCTCAAAATGATCAGTGCGGCTACCTTTTAACCTCTAGGCTACCCGGATACCCAACATCAGTGGACATTTATGAGGTAGGCCTGATCTAATGCAGGGGTCTATTAACTACCCTAAGCGACATTTTCAGGGCGCTCTACATGTTCAGAATTTAATATTAATTCAAGTGAAATGCTTTTGTACCATTTTTATTTTTTCCCATTTTCTTTTTGAGTAATAATTTAATTATATAGCAAGACTCTAAAATTGAAGCCTGGAAATTTGACTCTTTTCTTTAAATTTTCTCCTGTCTGTGCATCCTGTTTACGTGTACACTTAAGGTATGACCACCAGAACTTTCAAATACTGCGGTCTACCTGACACAGTAGGTCTCATTGGGAACATAAAAAGCAGGTTCACCAGGAGGTGAAGGTTTTTGTGGAGGTAAATGAGACTCCCTTCCTGTCTTATTTATAAGGACCAAGATGTGCTCCTCCAGCCATTTTCCTACTAAACATGCAGAGCAGTGTGGCTCAGTATATTTAGATTTAGTGTGTGTTGAGATTTAGTTGTTCCTCCGTAGCAGAGGACAATCAGAGCTGTGGCAGTGTTTTCTGAGCTCAGCTGATGAAGAAGAGTACAATTTTCTATTTAGAATCTGATTTAATTAGTTGGTGGTTTATGGAGAGATTTGTTAAAATTAAAATTGTATTCATAATTATTCATAAAACGCTGTGTACGATCCAAACATTCATCATAACCCATCTCTGTCTTCTTTCACACTTATTAAAATCTTATTTTTCTGCCCACCCACCCATCATTATACACACACACAAACACACGCGCACTTTTCATTTCAGTGACAGCTCTACTGAGATGACAACATCACACACACACACACACACACACACACACACACACACACACACACAAGCCCACCCGTCCTCCCACTCAGACACAAACACATCACACACAACTACAAGGTCTCTGTTACATCAGTAGCATCTCTGCTTTGATGGTCAGCTGTAGAGGGAAGCAGGACAGCCCGTGGCTCACCCATGGGTGCCCTACTAACCTCCACGGCAAGGTTACACACTGATTACATAAGATGAGAAGTTTGTCTGGAAGTTTGGCACTCATACTGGAAACATTTCAGTCGGGTTCAGGTGGAAGTCATTGCTGAGGATTACACAACAGTAGCTATGTTTACAACCTGATGTCAGCGGATTATCTGTATCCGACCACGCTTCTTTGGGTCCTTCGATTTCCAACTACAAAACTACTAAGTTTTCCCTTGTGAAACTGTAAAACTGTAAACCCACAACCATTTTAGTTGGGATTCAGGGAATAAACCCTCCAGTGTATGTTTGAAGGACAATAACAGCTAAGCCATAAGATTTTGTGGTTGCACCCGGTCCTAATACTTAAATAGGGAGGACACTGAGATTACAGCTTTGTGTATTTCATTTGTACTCATGCATTATTCCCCAACAAACTGCTGTGTTGCTTTTGGAAATGGAAAAAATATCTCAACAGCAAGCACTGTATCCATGTAAATAGACTAATCATAAAGCCCTGTGACCCAGCTATTGACTAAATCACAGTTCAATGATAAAAGTCAGTGATAGAGAGCAAACATTCATACCACATCTTTGCAATAATTACTGAAATGATCTATCTAAAATATCTGTAGATAATAATCCATTTAGTTGCTTAATTTAAAGCTTCAAATTATATAATTGCCATTAAATATTAAGATTAAGAAAAACCTGTTTGACTTCTGCAGTTACAGCTAATGTTATTGAACTGATGAATCACATTTTCTGTGATCCAGTTCTAAAGGTCAGTGGCGGACTCAGGATGTTTGAGGGGCAGGGGTGAAAATATAAAAGGCACCAGCATGCAGAAAGTTGATTTAACATTTATTGTGAAATATTTACAAATCCTGGTTAAGATTTTTAAAAATTCTACTACTGCACCTGTTTATAAAAAACTAAACTATGAACTTTCCACTGATGTTCATCCAACAGGACACTTTTGATTTGTGTTTTTTGTCTGTTTGACTGTAACTTGGATGATTGTTAAAAGTTGCAGATTTTAGCATGAGTTAGGATTTACATTTGTACTGAGTTTCTTAACTATTTTAACTAACTGGACCAGTAAACTTAAGGCTTTACAGCAAACACTGCGGAATGTGTTTTAAGGACAAACAACAGGGACTTCAGAGCAATAGCTGAGCAGACAATTAACAGTCACAGTCTGTAGAGGCTTACAGCGTGTCGCAAATTGAATAGTAACAACCGTGGAGGAAAACTGGCAAACGTGTCAGTGTTAGTGGCAAAGTGCTAAAAACAGAGATCTACTGTAGCTTACAGTAAATAGGTTGTTGTGGAGCTGTGGTACAGTAGTGACATTCTTGGTAATAGGTTTTGGCCCCTAAATAGGTCACTGTGACATAGTTAAGTCAGACCTCATCTGATAATGGTCGTTGCAGCTGACAACACTGATATTTAATGGTACTTCAGCAGCAGGCAGATTGGTGCATTGTGACATTTTCAGTCAAGGCCAAACACACTCATCTAAAAAAAGAAAAAACAACTGCCTTGTGTCTGCTGTAGATGCACTGTAAGGCTTAAGGCCTTAGGTACACTATGTCCCTGTTGATATATGCTTTAGGGGTGATAGTATTACCTCACATGAAAACATAATTATTTGTAGCAGAGCTGTGGTCAACCAAAAGCAAAACAAAAAAGGTTAAATCCATTCTTCTTTAAAGCAACTTTTACTTAACACCAGTCACTGTGGGAGCAAGTGGTAATTTAGAGATAATGCTAAATGCTAAAATGTACTGAAACAGCAAAACAAATAGAGGTCAGGGTTACAGTCCACATTTAAGCCTGGAATTTGGTACCAGTATTCAGAGGTACCTTTTTCTGTACTTCACTTTCTCTGTAATAACAAAAATGTAATTTCCGTTATAAAAATGAGTCAAAACTAGAACATAAAACCCCTCCCTACCTGCCTTCCCCTCTCATGTCTGTTTCCTCAACCTCCAGCCTGTCACAGTCTGTCAACTGGGCATAAAGACAGTGGAAAAAAATATCAGTTATCTACAAGGACAACTTTTCCAACTAGCTAATTAAACACCTGACCATGTTGATGAAGTTCTTAAAGCCTTACTTACATTGTTATTGTCAATGGAGGGTTAAATGTCTTTAGCGCTATAGTCCCCAGCTAGCTAAATAGCTGACATAATAATGAAAGATGGTCACTTTCCACTCACATTGAGCACATACATTGATCACGTCTGTCCACTTCCTTTCACTTGAATGATAAGTCAAGAAACCACTTTCAGCCTTTCGCAGAGCTGGAGTTCCTCCAACATGTCTGCTGAGAAATGTTACATCATCTGAAATCCCTCCACTGGCCAGACTTCAGTCAGAGGTCTTACGCAGATTAAGCTATTTGACTACAATGTCAACCTTTTGATCTGAGTTTCCTGTTGTAGTGAATAAACCAGTTAACTGAGCATGTGTATGTTTCCTGGCAAGCTGCAACCGTCTGTTGGTTACATTTACTATTGTTGGTTTCATGAGAAGGAAGTGATAATCCCTGTTCAGTCTTTACCTCACCCTTAAATCATTGTATGTTTAAGACAGCTATTCTTTTTTCGTATAAATAATTATTCTATGGGCATTAAGGCTACTAATTGCACTCTATGAGAGAAAAATAACCCCATTGACATTTGAATGATAATGGGATTACTGCCAAAAATACACATTACACATTTTTTTAAATGGATCTCATCGCTTTGACTGGAGGCTTTACTGAAATATTACTTGCTGGTATTGATTTAAAATGTAACAGCCTTACTCGGTTTATGGGCAGCAATTGAGCTCCCTATTGCTGTTTCTGCTATACTTTATATCACACAGTCAATAATTCATCATCCCGAGAGGTTTTTACAGCCAAACCTGCAGTTCCGGTTTACTGCTGTCACAGTGCTTTTGATGCCAGTAATTCTGATAGATTAATTAAATTGATTTTAGCAACGCAAAATGCTTTAATGCTTAAAAAAGGATCGACACAGACTATATCAAAAAAGACCCTACCTCCGCTTCTTCGACCTCCTGTACACCTCACTCTACCCTCGCATCTGTTTCCTCTCCTGTCTAACACCATCTGCTCTCCTCTTCTTTCATTTCATACCTCCTCTCCTCTCTTCTGACACCTTATTTCCACCACCCTCACCTCTTGCCTTTTGCCTGCTCACTTACGTTTTTCCTTACTTCCGATCTCCCCCCCCCCCCCCCCCGCTACCATCTGTTCATGAAATACGGGTCTGTTGCCATAGTTACAGGGTTAAAGTACCACCAGGGTTATAACATTTTAAAGATGACCTTGGCCAGCAGGTTGCATTATCGGGTCAAGAGCTTTATTGTGAATTTTGTGTGAAATGTCGCAAAACATAAAAAGACAGAATAGATGGATTTTTATCAGTATGGATTTAACCCTTTCTATTTCACAATTTGAGGATAAAACTGTTTCAAGAAATGCACCAGAGTGGAGGCTCTATTAGGCCTAAACAGAAACAATATATCAACTGATTGCTAACACGTTCACCGTACATAAGGGGTGTGCCAAAATATCGATACTACGATATATCGCGATATTTCGTCTTGAGGTACGTTATCGATACACTGGTGCCAAATATCGATATTTAAAAATGTAAAAAAATAAAATACTTTTTTTTTTTTTTTTTTTTTGGCCCACCACCACCACCCCTCTTCGGAGGACAGCTTATCTTTATTCAAACATAGGTATACAACCAAATAAAATAAAAATTGATTCAGTGCAGTCAATAAATTCTGGATTTCTTCAGTGACACAGATATCGTGATGTATCGTGGATGAAATTCCTTGCAATATATCGATTATCGCAGAATCGCTGTATCGTGATGTTATCGTTATCGTGGGCAAAATATCGTGATAGTATCGTATCGCGAGGTACCTGGTGATACCCAGCCCTACCGTACATCACTGTTCTGGTCATAGCATGTTGTTCCGACACAAAGTGGCAAAAAAAATCAAGTAATGCAGGTTTAAACCCGCACTCATAAGTTCAGTTCTAAGGAGCTTTTCAGCCTTGTGTAGGTGAATAGAGAATGAATATCAGACTTACATATAAATACTGCTCCAGGGTAATTCTAATGTTGCTCTGCGTCTCTCATTAACAACCTTATAAAGTTATAAAATTGTCAAAAAAAAAAAAAACGATTAACGCAGCTTTAATCAAGCAGTAATTTATTTTTTATACATATCTTGAGCTTATTGATCATCTAAAGCATTATACAGAGCCCTCTACCTTTGTGATTTAAATTATTTCGTATTTTGCATTTTTTAAGATTCTGTGTGTGTTATGTTCAGACTGAGAATGAGAGAAAATGCTCCAGTGTGAGAAACATGTTAAAATATAGAAGACTTAGTTCAAAAGCGTCAGAAGAGAGCGTGGTAAAGACTCCCTTTTCATCTGTCCTTGGTGCTGCACAGTAGCTTCATCACTATACAAGTGATCTGCTGAAACATAAAGCAGTTGTGTCCATCATTTGCTGTAAGTGGTGACAGCAGATTGTTCCATCTAATCACAAATTTCAGCAGTGATTCAGCAAACATTAAAGTGGGGCTTTCTGCCACATGAAATTGTGCCAATCACTACTGTAATAATAACCTCATTTGTTATAATTATGTCATTTATTGAGATGTCAGGGTTTTTGGGGTTTTTTTCATCAATCTCATTGAGGAACAAGGAGTTATGAATATTTTCTGTGTAATTGCAGTGTGGCAGATCGATGCAGTCTGACAGTTTCCTTCGTTCCCATTCACCACAGCTTGTCTTACGTAACCTCGACCGCAGGGAGGCAATCAGTCCGGGCTGCTATGAAAATCGATGCAACAGAGTGCAATGTGGGCCTTATATTGACGTTTGTCTTGTGAATTGTGTATTAGAAAATATAAAAATGCTTGTAATATAGAGAGAAAAGTGAAAGTGCACAGCGTCTGACTGTGAAGTGGCCGTCAGTAAACCTCAGACAGGATATGTTGCCAATGAGCAGACAAGCGGTATCATTTTAAGTAACTGTGATCTTTGTTTGCATCTTCATTCAAAGAAAAGGTTTGATCATAGCCAGCAATTCATCTGAATCTTGCAGTGTTTTACTTATAAGACTCAGTAAATGTATGCAGGCTGAGTGTATATGTGTACTTGGTGCAATCGTGTCATGATAATATAATCATAATGTTTCATCATTTAACAAGAGTTTCTGGCAAATTTGTATGGAGTTGTGTCTGACACAACTCATTACATGAGAATACTTCCCATTCCTTTGAAAATCAGTGCAATGAACTGATAATTTCCGATAATATTAATATTTTATTTTATTTTATTTGGTCGAGTTCTGTCTCAGAGAATGTGTTTACCATTAGCTTAGCTCCAACGCTAATTACATCGCCCAGTGAATTATTATTCAATTTGATCTGCTGTATATGCTTTTAGTCTTTTTAGTCTTTTTTTATTTTATTGTTTTTTAGGCCTTGTCCACACTAGTATGGATATTTTTCTAAACAGGTATTTTCCCCTCTGTTTAAAAAAAAAAATCCTGTCCACACAACCTACAAAGAGAAACTTGCATGCCCGGCTAGTAGGTGGCAACAAAGTAGACATCACTGATACATAAAATAACAGAGAAGAACATTCTGAGCTTGCATAATGAACTTTCACCTCGTTGGTGGTTGTGACTTAAAAACATAAGCAGTGTTTGCAAACCTTTAATTTCCGTTGAGTTATATACAGGAATTTATTTCCTTACCTTTGATTTAAGACCTTTCTGGCACTCTGCTCGAGGTGCGATGGACTAACAGAAAGGGAGATTAATTAGTGTGGACAGACTGCCAGTGAACCAGAACAACCCGGGAATGAATGCAAGAACGGCCTAGATAAGAGTTTAATTGATCTGTTGCTTAATAAGTGTCTGTATTAGTCAATTTATGTTTACACAAATTAGGAGTTTAATGTAATTATTGTGATTATAGAGTTTACTTCAGAGTTTCCACAGTGTTGCCTTAAGCTGATTCAAGTGTTTGTGTAAACAAAGATCGACTGGACCGGAGAAGCTAACCGGAGGTGTCAGTGCAGCCTTTGGTTAGACTTCCGACTCTCCACTGTGATTAGTTTGTCAGGTCCTGAGACTGTAATGGCTGTTCGCCCTGCTGTGTGAACAGCATGTATCACACATACACACATGCTCGGAAATAAGACCTCCTGTCAGCAATAATGCGCCGCCATCGCCTCGAGAGAATGATACGACAGCCTGGGTCAGTGGAGAGATGGATGAAGGGATGATGAAAGGGAAGAAGGAAGAGGAGTGTCGCAACAGATGAAATGGAAAAACTTCCAGAACTGCATATCATCTATCAGTAGTTGGAGAACAGTTGACTCTACTTCAGAAACATTTTTGTGCTTTAAGAAACCTTCAATCGATGAGAATTATTTGATGATGAGCGATGATGAGATCTTTGTTATCATTATAATTCTTTTTTATTAATTTTAGATTGCAGGTCTGCTTTTGTCAACTTAGCTCTTCCTCTTACGTCACGTAACATTTCCTTTTGTCATAACATACAGTACACGATCATGTAATCGTGCGTGTGTCTGTTTTAGAAAAAAGTTAGATTACTGATTGCCGAATCTCATTTATCTGCCTCAGCTCCGAGGTCTTGTTATTGTGCATGCTGGCTCACTGTCGTGATTTACTTGGACACTTGAGTAGAACAAAGCCATCATTAATGATTTTCATTTATTCAGTAGCGTGGGATAATGAGGGTTGTTGTCTTCAGTGTTAAACAAACACCATTGCTGACGAAAATGTTCACAGACGACGTAATGTATTGAAGTTTTATTCACATTGTCTTATATCACGTCAACTCACTTTCCCACTCTCTGTCTCCAAGATGTTCTAGTGACAGGCAACCAAATGAAACTCAACATAACTTCAATAAACCAAAGGTCTCCTCTTTTTTAAACATTAAAATGCAGGAATGTCACATAATATATGTTTAATAAACCTTTGTTGTACAATAGCATTATCTGAAATGTGCAATATGTAACTATTGGCCAGTTGACTCCAATTCATACTCCAAACAAATAGGGTGCAGCATGTCACTAGAGAAAGTGTTAACTGTTGCTAACTGTAGCTACCGTTAGCTAGTTAGGTCAGTTAGCCGTGCAGCTAACGATCCAAACTGCAAGCTGGGAGTGGTATTATGAAAAGGGACGGGCCACAGCTAGCCGGTTAGCATGCTAGTTTTTAGAATATATCTCTGCAACACAACACATGGTTGCCTTTGATATAATGTCAAAACTCTTATTTCTTCACACTCTATTCATAAATGTAGTTATTTTTTACATGTTTTTAACTGAAATCCTTACATATTGCCCCCCTCAAACAGCATACAATCAAATCAAACTAAAAAACAACAGACAAACATAAAAAATAATAGACTGAGGTCGCGTAAACAATTAAAACAAGTAGTTTTCGATAGGACCTGTGCAATATGACAAGTCAAAGTGTCTGCTGTGAAAAAGGACTATTACATAAGGTCAGCAAACTTCATGTACCAGTAAGAATAACAGTGTTAGCGTGGCAGGGAACGGAGGTGGAATGAGTGGGGAGGCAGCTGGCTGAAGCGGTGAGGTATGGCCGGAGAGACTGGAGCAGGATGGATGAGTGAGAGGGGATGGCGTGGTTAGCTTGGAGACCGCTGGTAGATGACGGGTTTGAGAGCAGGCATGCAGGCTGGTGAGTGTAGTCCGGGAGCACAGTAGAGATGAGATAAAAGCAGGAATAGGTCACGAAATATAAATCACTGAATCACTAGAACACAGGTACACAAGGGAGAGGTGAAGCATTAACCACCACAGGAGCTGAGATGAGGAGCCGGGGTGGATACTCTGAGGCGCGATGAGCTTGATTGAAGGACGGTGGGCACAATCAGCAGGGAGCCAGCAGCCGGGGGGAGAGAGGGAAGGAGCACAACACCCACATCACATGTAACACAGGGAAAACACAAGAGACTCTGAGGAAGGGGAACACAGGGAAACATGAGGGAAAGCTAGAGTCACAGCTGTAGCCGTGACATATGAGGCTGCAGGTACGATGTTGATCTCTACCAGCTGATGAGCGGCAGATGTGGCAGACTTTTATTTCACCTTCACAGAGATTTAAAGTGCTGGTGGAGACAGCACCTTCTCCATTTCAGTTTAGCCAAGTCAAGTGAAATATGTTTATTTAGACCAAATTTTAATGATTTTGGTGGGTACACGTTCAAAAAATCGTGATGTGATTATTTTGACACATACTGCCAATGTGTTATGATTCACAAGTAGTGAGTTAATACCATTCTTTTCATCACGATTTACATTTTCACTGACAAACCTAAAAAAAAGTATGATGATGTGTTATCTGATGTGGTCTTCTTACATCTGTGGAACACGACCTGCAGGCCAGAGCGTCTCTGCAGCACTGCAGTTCTTCATTATAATGCTGTTTTGTCACACATTTTTACCTTTATCAAAACATTGCAGCTTCTGCCATTTGTCTACTGCGCTCGGCCATAATGCAATTTTGTTGACTTGAGCAGCCCTGCATTGCATTTTGTTGATGTGCTGCGCAGTACTGTCAGCTCAGGTCGGCATCAGCTGCAGGTGCCAAATTGAAACCCGACCGGTACAGACCATCGCTGTGTTGGTCAGCCCTGCAGCCTAGCTACTGAAAGCACAGTGCGCACCCACACAGTGCTCAGAAGAGGTTTAATCTGCTAAAAAAGTTGAAATACCTGTGAAAGATACTATGATCACCATGAACATTTGTGTCTCCTGACTGCATGTGCATTCCAGATTGTACGTAGATTGGAGCTGTGTCTGAAATAGTACCCTGGTTCACTCAGTCACCACCTGTAGTTTGCTCTATAGTGACCTGTTAATTAGGTTATCAGACACTTTGTTATCATTGTTGTCACTGAGGTCATTGTCTTATCTGCATCTGAATTTTGGGATTGTTAGCAGAAAATCATGCCACGTACAAAGGTGATTCTTAAAACAAATCTTAAATATTGTCCACACAAGCACTGTTTAAGGAAAATAAATGCCATCCATATGAAAATACACAAAAAATCAATTGGGTGATATAAACCCAAAAGCCACGTTGGCCAGTTAGAAGCCTGTAAAAAAAGCTATTAACAGTAGGGCGCATGAGGAAGAGGGGAATCATATGTGTGGAGGGATGGCATGGTTGAGTTATCCCTCAATATCACACTGGATTGTAAAGTTAGCACGGCTCAAGAAAATGTGGATGTGGAGTCCTTCAGTCCAAGTTGATGACATCCTAGCTCTTCTCCTAGAGCCATACCCCTCTGAGACGAGATGAGTTTCCTCATCCAGGGAGGATTTAACCATCGTCACTTGAATAAAGAAGATAACGACACATCAAAACTCTGTTTTGCCTGTCTAAACGTTAACACTTAAAAACTTTGGTTAGTTTTCAGTGACCTAAAATGTCAGTTTGTGTGTGTGGATAAAAACGCATTCGTAAAGCTATGCACTAGGCCTCAGAGTGTACGTACGTACCATAAACACTACTTTGGCTCTATTGTGAATTTTTTAATGGCACAATATACAGCTTACGTTTTACACTCAAATGACATGGTGGACAGTAAACGGAGTGCTCCATAGTAAAGAGGGAGTGATTTTTGACACAGCCTGGGACATTAATAAATTGTCAAGGTGACCTTCGACCTCCTAACTGTGGGATGTTTTGAGGTCTTTTAAGTATCAGATGAGAAAAGCAAAACAGTCATAATTTGACGATTCTTCAGGCTGTGTGTGTGTGGGACATTGTGTTAATTGCGTGTGTACTGTGTTTTTACCTTTGATGTGTGTGACCTTGCCTGTATCTATGTTTGTTGTGCTTGTTTTTGTGCGTTCGCGTTTTCTTTAAAAACGCTTTTGTCCCTGTGTGTGTGTGTGTGTGTGTGTGTGTGTGTATGTGGTCCCGCCTTCGCATCTGTGTATCTGTGCTTGCGTGCGTGTGTTTGTGTGTCCCCCGTGTGTTCTTGTGTGGGTGCTCCTGTCTGATTGCCATGGTCTCCTTACGCAAACGTTTACGCAACTGTGCAGCCTGGTGGCTGATCTCATGCATATGTGTGCGTGTGTGCATGTGCGTTTAGCCTTTTTCTTGTCATTACCAGACATGACTGCCTCTGAAAACCCGGCGAGTCGCTGCCCTCTTTGAAGAGAGAGAGAGGATTAGCAATTAATTCGGATCTCTTTTTTCCCGAAACTTCATTAGAGTTTAACTTCAGCAGGCTCTAATCTGCTCTGTCGCCGTGACGACGCCCCACGGATACGCCGCGCGGCCGTGTGTGTGCGTGTGCTTGCACGTGCTTGCCTTTGTGCATGCCTGTGTGTGTCTGTGCATGTAAGCGCTTGCGTGCAGATGCCTGTGTGTGTCTTTCATTATACTTTAAAGCACAAAGTTTGAACGCGCAGTTTATAGGGAAAACTACAAGGTTGGTTGGTTATTACTACCACTACACTTACTGCTGCTGTGCTGCTGCAGTTACTGCTAACATGCTGCTTACTTATGGTGACACTTTTTGCTCCAATTTGCATTTCAAACAGCACACGCTAACATGTAAATGGGATGATGTTGCGAGGTAAAGGCAGAAGTGAAACTCCAGCAGAGGGAGCTGTGTGTCTGCACAACAGATGATGAACCAGTTCCCACATGAACTGTACTTACTGTATCTACCTGAACAAGTCATTTCATGTGGTGTTGAGTCATAAAGCATTAAACTTGATATTAAAAGAATCTTGCCAGAGGGGGAGAAATTGCAGATGAACGTCTTGAAGTGTTTTTCTCGGGTCGAATGTGACTTTCTTCTTTTTTTTGCAACTTGGATGTGTTTCATTCTGTCTGCTTAGTTGGAGCTACACTGAAAATGTGTCAACATATTTTGACAGGAGCTTTTGAAGAACAGATTTTACATTTCAAATGGACCATAAATTCAGGTGGGGTTTTTTTTCCCAGCACCAAATCTCTCAAAGAAGCTGCAAAAAAGGCCCAGTTTCTCAAAATTGCCCTGCTGAGATGAAAATAGAATTTCTTTCATTTCCAATACCAAATCCAATCAACACGTTTAAAGATGAGGACATGAAGAGACAGACATGAACTTAAATCTGTCGAGATTTTTAATCATCTGCACTGAAAACCTGTGAAGTATTCTCATTTTTGTAACATACAGAGACACAAGCTCTCCCAGCACTCCACTTTGGTTCTTTAGTTAAACTGTTACTGCGGTTATTGTAATCCCAATACATTTTGGGAGGTGCACATGAAACTGAGAGAAATCAGGAAATCTTTAAAATCCACTAAGAATCAGTTTGAATGATGAAAGGAGAAGGAAACACTTTCTAGGAATACATGAGGATGTATTTTGCGAGCTTTATCACACTTTCAAAAATAAAGCGAACATGTTACAAGGTATGGTAAAGGCTGCAGGGTATATGAGTGTTCTGTGTGTATAAGTGTGTGTGCGAGTTCGCACATGGCTCACAGCTTCCAGACTCTCTTGGCTGGAAACATCTACAGCCCATAAATTACCAGAAATCTCAACCCAGCACCCCTCAGCCTGTTACGGGTTACTGCCATGTGTGTGCGACACACTGTGTGTATGCATGTTAATGCTTTTAACAAACGTACTGACACGCACAATCTTTCACATCCTGCAGGGTGTCCGGCGGCGAGCTGTTTGACCGCATCGTGGAGAAAGGGTTTTACACGGAGAAGGACGCGAGCACGCTAATCCGACAAGTCCTGGACGCTGTGAACTACCTGCACAAGATGGGCATCGTCCACCGAGACCTGAAGGTACCGCAGCGCACACGCTCACACACTCACACACTCACACACTCTCTCCCCTCCCACATTTTCAATCCACGCGACTGCCTCTCTCTCACTTGACAGCCAATGATTTACTGCAGCAATAAGGGCAGTGCCTTGACACATGCAGTGCATTGTGGGTCAACGCGGCACGTGCCGGCTGTTGGAAGAAACGGGATTGGTCAGAGCGACCTCCATAAGCCAGAACGTTGTAAAATGAGGCTATGTGTGTCAGTTTGAAAGCTGCATTAATATAAGCTGCTCAGATTTTTCTCTTCCGCAAGACTGGAAGAATGTTTGAAGGAGAATATTTGACCAAAAATTAAAAAGCCCTGTAAACAAAAATGTAATAAAAGTACTTTATTCTCGCTCTGTCTATCTCTTCCTGTCTCGCCCCTCCAGCCGGAGAACTTGCTGTATTTTAATCCCCAAGACGAGTCAAAGATCATGATCAGCGACTTTGGTCTTTCCAAGATGGAGAGCAGTGGCGACGTCATGTCCACTGCCTGCGGCACGCCAGGATATGTGGGTGAGTTAGTCAGTCTTTCTTGGCCTCCATCAGTCTGCAATTGTTCTGCGATTGCAGTTGAACAAACTGTTCAGTTGAGTCCTCAGGCTTTTGCTTTTTACATTTTTGGCTCCATTCACACCACTTCACATGAGGAGAAACTCTCGCTGTGCCTTGTTGCTATGCTGTGATTGGACAATGTTGTGGGGAAGGGTTTACCCAACGGGGAAATCGATTTATGGTCATATCAATCTCAAGGTTTTAGCGATGGAGGCCATAGCTCATGTTTTGCTCATTATGTTACAACATGTAATCCAATTTGTTGGATTTCCGCAGGCGTCAATCCAGCAGCACACATGAAAAATTTACAGAGCACATGTTGTTTCCATCTGAAACCATTTGTGCTTCCCGCATCATCTTCCTTCATTTGCTGTGAGCTGGAAAGCGCTCAGTATGTGGCTGTGCTCATATGTATATTTTTCTGTATGTGTGTGTGTGTGTGTGTGTGTGTGTGTGTGTGTGTGTGTGTGTGTGTGTGTTGTTCAAATAGGCAATCTGTGCATTACACTCGCACAGTTGCCAGTCATGCTTATCACTCCCAGGCACACCACCCCCAACTACAAAATCAACATGGAGCCAAACAGCGCTGGTGTATGTATGTATGTATGGGTGTGCGTGTATATATATATGTGTGTGTGTGAGTGTATACATATATATTCATTCATATATTTTCATTAGTTTGCGTGTGCATTTGTGTTTGCAGCCGGGTGCGACTGCCCGCGTGTATACGTGCATTTCTGCGTTTGTGCGTCTGTGTGCGCGTGTTGTTATAAGAGACAGATGTTCGGTGTTGACAGCACACACACTTCCATGTTGGAGCACAAACAGAGCGGTTGTTCTGACAAACATGTAAACTCTCAGATAAACAAATCTGTCACGGAAATGCTGTCAGACAGAAACATAAATAACAGTTTATTGAACTTCTTAGGTTTGATTTGCAGCGCCTCCATCAGGCCAACTTTAGTAGGCACAGCGGGAGGTCATTTTGTGTAAGCGTGTTCTTCGAAGTTATAGAAGTTATGTCAGCTGCTAATAAAGTCTTTATTTTTTAGGCTCCCACGCGTTGTCCACTCCACTTGCAATTAAGTTTCTTGAAAACAATGTTTGGGTACTCGGGTTATCTAGGATGAAGGTTTAAGTACCGAAACGTTGTCAATAGACTTAATTGCAAGTGAAGTGGACAGTGTGCGGGAGTCTTTTTCCTGATTTTGTCGGCCTTCTGTCTTCTCCTACGCACCTGCCGCTCCTAAAGTGTGCGAAAGCTGCACTCTGCTTTTGTTAAACCTATGAAATTTCACTTTAACAAAACAACAAGTAGTAATACTTGAGTTATGCACATGTGGAGGCACACACGCAAAAAATCTACCCAAAAAACAAACAAGCCAAGGTTTGACTTTAAATGGTCAAACCTTTATTCTCTCTCTCTCTCTCTCTCTCTCTCTCTCTTTCATCATATGCCTCCCTCATCCATTCTTTCCCACCCAGCTCATTCTGGGCTTCACCCCCGAACCTGAGCCTCTTCGCCCTCCTGCAAAGATTTTCTTTGCCACAAGGCATTTCCACTCCAGACAATGTGTGTCTAAATATAACTCAGAATGCACTAAATGAAAACCAGACCACAATGATGAGCATCAGCAAATGCATGCAGTATTTTCCTCTACTCATGAAAAACTTCCATTGACAAAGTTACCTCTTGGGGTCCACAGAGTTCTCCAACAGAAATCAAATGTGGGGCAGCTTGACAAAGAACTATTGTTTCATTGTCAGTGTGATTCATGTTTTATGGGAGCATAACTTGTGGTTCATTCAAGTTCAGTATGATGCATGAACTTAATTGAAGTTATCATAGGAGCACAGAAATCATTGGCAAGTCGGTCCAGACAGTGCAGACTGACACGGAAACTTGCTCGAAAAATATAAATTCCTGGAAAATGGCACATATCCAGTGATGACCTTATGCTGAATTAGTGGATGCTACTAAAAATATCCCATGTTTTTGAACAGCCCTGTCTGTTCTATCAGCCCGATGTTTGTGTGGGTGTGTTAAAGTTACCTATTGTAAAATACAGGTTGAGGACAAACACGTTCACCATTGCCATGAGTTTGCGTTGATGTCCATTTTGGAAAACATGATTGCTGTATGTGTGAAATAATCGTATAAAAAAAGGGCCCCCACTGTGTGAAGGCTTTAAGATTGCTCCCTCACTGTCTCATATCCCCACCAATCTGTTTTGTTTGTTTTGTTTTTTACGGAAATGACATTAAATTAAGGATGTCATGATACCGTTTAATGGCAAAAATACCTGCTGAGGCAGTGCTGAAGACTAGAATTAGATCAAAATATTACACCTGACACTGCTTGACTACAGCTGCTATCCATTGAAACTTTCTTCATTTGATTTATATATTTATTTTTTTTCATTATAAGGTTATTTGTCAGAAACAGTGTTCATTGATCAACAGAACAAAAAGAACTGTAAATGAGCCGGAGTAAGCCTAGAATGAAAATGTTCTGTCCTTTGTTATTGTATGTAATAACATATTCAATATTCAACTAAATATATATTCACCAGGGATTTCTCCCAGATACCTAGTGGACTGATGGCTTTTACTGTGAAAGAGTTTCAGGCATTGAACTGATTTTCTTTTCTTCCAAAAAAAAAAAAAAGTGAGCAGAACCATCTGAAAGCACTTTTAATAAGAAACGAATCCTGGCTCAGCAAGATCAACAACAAAAGCAGTTTGTTTGGGAAAAAATAACAGAGGATCAACTGAAAAGAACCAAAATGGAGAGTCAAACTCATGAACAGGAAGTCCAGAGATGCTGTGGGCCCAGACAGTGTTTGACAGGTGATTTGTACAAAAACATCAAAGCAATGAGAATTAAGCGAACCAGAATTGAAGCTAAATGGAGATTTCAGATTACCAACACAGTTTATACATTTATTCTATCAGCACATTTGACTCTATACTTGCTTATTGAAGTAGTAAGCACCAGACACAATGACCTCATTGTTTGAAAATGTCCTAATTCTAAATCCAGCACAAAAAAACAACACACTCACATACACAAACACCTCCACAATGAGTCAGAGTAGAGCCATAAACAAAGCTAAGTCCTCTGATTCAGCACATGTGTGCAACGTTTATATTTTGCCCCAGATATGAGTGGTATTTCTTCATATCTTGCTATGTGTGTGTTTGTGTGCCAAATCTATTTCCATCCATCCTTGTGTGTGTGTGTGTGTGTGTGTGTGTGTGTGTGTGTGTGTGTGTGTGTGTGTGTGTGTGTGTGTGTGTGTGTTAGTTTGTGTGTGAGGTGATGTTATGGTTAGCTCCTCACTGTCTGCAGTAATTTGCTCTGTCCGAGGCTCGATAATGAGCTGCAGAGGAAGGTCAGGCCAGGCCATCTGCCTTACAAACACCAGTGATCTATGAGGATAACAGCAGAGGAGAGGAAACTACAGAAGTACATCTGATTTTACAAAGCAGCCCATAGCTTTAGGTTGTAGTACAAGAACAAGAGTCTTCCAAGTAATAATAGAACTGAAGTCATGACACAATTGCTTTGTTTGGGTTTTTATTATCAGTGTTTTCCAGTCGTGAGAACCTGTACCTCCAGCAGACAATTTCCCACCATTAACCAAAACCGCCATGTGATTTTCATTTGTACAGCCGTGGAGAGTCTGCATATTTTCTCTGTTTTCAGGCTCATAAAACAGCTACATTTCCACGTTAAAATAGCACAGCGCTTTTAACTGGAGCTGACAAATAGTAAAATGCTACTAACAAACACAATCCAGATTGAAGCCAAGTTTTAAACACCAGACTACTGCAAAATGGAGTCGCATTAGGACATTAATAGCACAAATTCAGCATGGCAAAAAGTGTAGCCGTGGCTAACTAATGTTTTCTTTTACGTTCAGCTCCAGAGGTTCTCGCCCAGAAGCCGTACAGCAAGGCGGTGGACTGCTGGTCCATTGGAGTGATTGCCTACATCCTGTAAGTACTGACTGGCATCTTTCTGTATTCCATCAGGGACCGTGTCCACATAGCTTTTTTTCTGAGCACCAGCGTCTTTTTTCGAATGTTCCCAATAAGGAGGCAGCCGCCCAGAGAAAAGGCACAGTGACACACATCTCTCAACTTTTCAGAAAGGTGTTGGTGACCTCACCAATGTCTAATAACAAAACGAACAGCTAGTATAACACAAAAGGGCAGTCACGATCGTACAGCGATTGCACATGCAGCGTTTTTTTCTCTCAGCTAAATGCTCCTGAGCACACGGCCAGTGCTATGTGGATACGGGCCATGACACTTCAGATATGCTGCAAAACTTTGGAGCTTTGACTCTGTCATGGTGATTGAAGACCAAATCACTATTCGAAGGAAGGACATGCTGATGATGAGTTAAAAGTCCCATCCACCTCGCTTGAAAGTGCTCCACACTCGCTCGTGAAGTTAACTTTTGAGACTACGGATGTGGGGACAGTGGGTGATGTCTCCTCTCATGTCACTGATTAGACTCATTTACAATAATGGCAAAAGTAGTAACCACAAATTTGATAGCGTCAAAGCTTAGAATATTTGTGAGTAACTGTCACTGTAGTTTTAAGCCCCAGAAATGGCATACAATGGGCAGCCAGACTGACCTCACCAAACCTTCGAATTCCCATAAACTTTTCACCTGAAACCACATTATTAAACAGCTCATTTGAGATCAGAAAGTTGGCTGAGCACATCACAGAGTTCCTCTCAGAGCACTTTATCAACACAACCTCATTTGAAGGTGTCACAGGCTAGAGACTCTCAGAGTTACGTGCAAAAACCTTTATTTTGTCAAGTTGGACCTTTTTTTGCTGTGAGACTCAACTCTTTCAACTGTGGTAAGTGATGTCTGCTGTGAGTCTAATTACCCGGAACAAATGGAAACACCTGTGCGGTTGCGCAGCCTTTAACGACTACAATTGAGTGGTGAAAGCGAACTCCCAAGGCTTGAAACCAAAACATGTGATCGGTTTTGACTCATGTCTTCAGTACTTGGAGAGGAAATGCACACACTAATAAAATCAATGACAGTCCTGATGGAAATATTGCTGCAGTGGATTGTTGTAACTATTTTGCAGTTGCAGACTTGAGACTTACACTTCTTGAACTTCCATAAAATAAAGTGAAAACAGCTCTGCTTAGACATCTTTCATGTAGCAATCTGTAACAGTGCCACATCTGTTAAAAATAATTGTCAGACACACAATGGCTCACCTCCCACGCAAAAGCACTAACTGAGTAGTGATTTATTATAAAGTCATGTAACCCAATGACACTTCAGACCAGCTTTGCAACCTTTTCTCTAAATAGGATCTTTGCTAGTTTTTAACCAGCTCTGTATCACAACAGGGTTGGTAGACTTCAGAGATTAACAATGGTAAAACTATCTACCTATTGCCCACTCTTTTGCCCGCAGACATCCCCCAAATGACAGAAAATTTCTCATCAGACGTAATGCATCCTGGTTGTTGTAGGTTTTCTCTTTTGGAATACCACAGTGCCGTTTCAAAAATGTTTATCTTTCTACGGCAAAGACAGACTAGTCTTATTCAAGGGCCATCTTTCCAGCAGTGCAATACTTCTTCGAGCTAGTTGGCATATGTTTGTCTTGCACCAGCAGCTGCAATAACGGTTAGCAATGCTAGTAAATGCTAACGCGTCCACGGAGGCTAATGCCCTCAGAGGTCAAGCACAACTCTGCTCTGTGGCTGAACATGAAACACTTGCATTGGTCCCACATGTGTGTGTATTTGTTGATTTTTCCCTGCCTGTGTGTGTGTGTGTATGTGTGCGTGTGTGTGCGTGTGTGTGTGCGTGTGTGTGTGTGTGTGTGTGTGTGTGTGTGTGTGTGCGTTGATGATGATGATGTTGCTGCTTGCGTGCCGTCATCAGAGC
This sequence comes from Sparus aurata, assembly GCF_900880675.1. NCBI lineage: Eukaryota > Metazoa > Chordata > Actinopteri > Spariformes > Sparidae > Sparus > Sparus aurata. The sequence goes on from NC_044200.1 coordinate 7,668,096, forward strand.
CAGATGGAGCTCTGCTGAATGGCCTTGTATGGATATGGGGCTGCAGGCTAAGGCTTCTTTTTCTCTGCTTTTTGTTTTTCTTCTGCTGCGTCATCCCCAACTCTTACCAACACACACACTCTCACACACACACACGCACTTTCACTTGCCTGTAAGGGTGCGTGTGTGTCTGTGTCTGTGTGTCTTTAGAGCATGACCGCTAATGTGTATACAAGGCTGTTGCTGCCTAAAGCCACTGCTTTAATTGTTTTAAGGTGTGCTTCTCCATCTGTATCCTAATTTATGTGCGTGTTTGTGTTTGTGTGCGTGTGTGTGGTTCACCTGACAGAGAAATTATTATCCTGAGCAGAAGGTCAGATCAGGGGTCAGAGGTCAGCAGCAGGTTAATGGGATGCAGAGCGTGTGTGGTGGTAGAAGAAGGCACAAACTTGCGTGTGTCTCTGATATGACTGTAAAAGTGTCTCCCTCTGTGTTTGTGTGTGTGTGTGTGTCTTCAAATGTCTGTAAACCACATGTTAAATCAAGCGTTTTCTATAAAGATGAGTAAAATGAGGTTTTGGTGCAATTGCCATCTTAGTGGAGAAAGTGTGTGTGTGTGTGTGTGTGTGTGTGTGTGAGGGAGAGAGAGAAAGAGAGAGAGCGGCTCCCTGTTGGCAATTAGCACAATTAGCGTTGGGATTCAGACCTTGTTAGCTTTTAGCTGCTGCTCAGGTGGAAAGATCACATCAGGTAATCAGCCATGATAATCACTTGGGATCCCGAGTGTGTGCATGTGTGTGGTGTGTGTTCAGCGGGATGGGTGGTGAGCGACGGCTGAGTCTCCAACCAAACGTGAAAGCAGAAAAACAAAAGGAAAACATCTCTTCACACCACCAGGCAGAACCTGAGTTTCTCACTGGTGTGTGTGTGTGTGTGTGTGTGTGATCGATGGAGTGGAGGCGTAGCTGAGTGACAGGTGCATCTTTAACCAAATGAGGAACCAGAAAAATAGAAGGCAAGCCTTTCTTTCTGTCCTCTCGGCAGGTAGATGCTTCCCTCCTTTCTTCCTCATGAGTTTCTCTTTTTTTTTTTTTTTACCTTTGCATGTGTGTGCATGCGTGTGGGTGTGTATCGATGGAGAACGGCATTTTAATGAGTTTTTACGAAAATCTCTTGGTGCATCCAGAACTTTCCTAATGAGGTTCAGATGATGTTTTTGGTCGAGCAGCAGCTCTGCTGTTGGTTCACTCGGCTCATTATGGAGAATCAGACTGAAGCTGTGGTTCATTTGTATTCACCAGCACTGTGAACCAGTAATCTCATATTAACCTGATTTAGGTGATACAGCCAACTACTGCCAACATTACGAGTTAGGGGGCTGTCGCATTAACCACTGCTGTGACCTAAATTACTCTGTCCTCTGCCACAAATACAAGGGGGACATAATGAACAAAATCACACTTTACATCCAGAGCATAGCTGGGCATCGGGATTGGAATAAATATCACAATATTCGCCTGTTATTGATATAAATCACATTATGGCAGATACATGCTCAATTGCATGTAAAATAATACAATAGATGTTTAGTGCAGTGGGCTTTTTGTCCATTTATAGTTGGTGCCAGGTATCAAACTTTCATACCTTCATGGCACAGACCGAACTGTCTTGATACTATCGAGTATCAGAAAATGTCTTGTCATGTGATACCAAGTTTCAATAACTAACAAGGGAATCAGTACGGGGAGCCAATAAGCATGCAGCGTGCTTATTGTGCCAAGATGTAATAGTGCTGGTGGAGAACATGAGGTTATGCCCAGAGATAGAGCTTAAACCGTGTCTGTGTAATGTAATCTTTTCTTACAATGGATTGCATAAAATGTATGCGAAAAAAGTGAAGTCAAGGTAGAGGTATTGCCCAGACCTTACCTAGGGCGGCTGGTGTTCATAGTATTTTGTAGCAACTTGTATCAACAAGCTCACCAAAATACAAAAAACAAGTATACCATTTTTTCATTACCGAGTATGTGTTTATTCATGTTACCATTAATTGTTTGTTTTTTCTCAAAAACTGAAAATCTAAATCTATCTAAAACAGTAAAAATGAGTTAATGTCTTCAGAAAACTATCAGTCCAAGACTCAACAATGTTCAATTAATAAATGAGTTACAGTGTTTTTCAATCCAGGTCCTGGGGGGTTTAGTTTTAGATGCTTCCCTGCTCAAACACACCTGATTCAAATGAATGAGTCATAACCAGGCTTCAGCACAGCTTGATGACGACCTGATCATTTGAATCAGGTGTGTTGGAGCTGGAAAACATGTAAAACATGCAGGGCAGAAAGAGCCCAGGACCAGGATCAGAATGGAAAAACTCTGATTTAATATGACAGCGAGTGAATAACGAACAGACTAAATATATGAATTAAACATTGAATCACAGAAGGAATATTTGACTTAGTAAACCTCTGTCTGCAGGCTGTGTGGATACCCTCCATTCTACGACGAAAACGACTCCAAGCTGTTTGAGCAGATCCTGAAAGCCGACTATGAGTTTGACGCTCCGTACTGGGACGACATATCAGACTCAGGTGAGAGTTTGTATTCATCCTCTTCTTCCTTCTTCTTCTGCCTCCTTGGCCATTTTCTTCGGTCCACCATGTGGCACATATGGACCACACACCACATTCCCATCAATGCCTCTGACGTCATTTGCCTGGAATGAATGTATTTGGGAATGTGTGCCTGTGTCTGTGTATGTGGGGGCTCGGGTTCAGTCAGCACCACAGCTATGTACAAAGCCTGGCAGTAAAATCAGCTTGTGTTTGCTGGAAACATGTTCGAGACTCCAGTGCAGTTTTTGTGAGTGTGGATGGAGATAAAGTAGCATTTATGTGCTGTCAGGTGAGGCCTTGTGTTTCCAAAATAAATCAAACAGACGGTGCTCAGAACAAATGGGATTGGTCTTGCCAGACAGCTGCATTTTGCTGATTTCTGCTTTTTTTTGTACCAAGGAACCTCATAAATCCAGTTTTGGGATAAGCTAATTCTTCACCTTAGTTGAAGATTCAGTGAAGTGGTGAAGCTGTTGTAAGTAAGATATCTCTGTCAAACTAATATCGATCTAATCTTTTCTAAAATCTATGGTGTTGACAATATCAAGAGGCTGGTCGAACACGTTGGTCCAGACTGAAATATCTCAACAACTACTGGGTGGATTGCCATGAAATTTAATACATTCATGGTTCCCAGAGGATGAATCCTAGTGACTATCTAACATTTCCTCTTGCACCACAAGGAGGTTGACTCATGCAGGTATGAGAAAGGTGTCTAGGCATCTATTGGATGGGTCACAGAGGATGAATCTTAATGATTTGGGGGATCCCCTGACGTATCCTCATGCACCACGAGGGGATTGGCATGTGTGTTTGTGAGTGAAGGGTTTCCGTAACCACTGGCTGGATGGGCATGGAATTTTCTTATCGACATTCATGTTCCCCTGACGATGAACAGTAATAGCTTTGATGATCCCTTACATTTTGACCAAGGGTCACCGTCAGGTTTAATTACCATGAAAAATACCTGTAAAATGGCATCCCATCAGGCTCAGCTGTACTTTAGTGCTAATTAGCAAATGTCAGCATGCTAACATGTTAGGCTAAGGTGGTGAGGATCGTAAACATTATACCTGCTCATTATACCATTATATCAGCATTGTCTTTTGATAATGTTAGCATGCTGACCCTTGCAATAATTGCAGCCTCACAGATGCAGGCTTTTTCACAAGCAAATCACATTCATTGCCGTATCAGGTGGACATGGTGTTTGTGTGTCTAAAGCTATTGACCTTTTATGGCCCTTTTGATGCCCTTTTTTTTCCCTCCCAGCCAAGGATTTCATTGGCAGTCTGATGGAAAAAGATCCAGCCAAGCGTTTCACCTGTGACCAGGCACTCAGACACCCCTGGTGAGAGACACACACACACACACACACACACAGGATGTCATACACAAGCTAACAAAATGGCACAAGATCAATACAGATACTGATGTACAGAGGATTTGTGCATGTGTGTGTTTATACCAGGATCGCCGGCGATACAGCACTGTGCAAGAACATCCATGAGTCAGTCAGCAGACAGATCCGAAAGAACTTTGCCAAGAGCAAATGGAGGGTAAATGTTGTTTACTTCAGTTTGTGGTTTTGGCTCTATTGTAGCAGATTTTGTTTTACTCCAGCACTACTCCTTAAATGATTGTCTATGTTTTGAGAGGATGAATCACTCCCGTCTTAAAAACCTGACTCACCATATTGTCAGGGTGTACCGTCATTGTCCACTTTTCTGAGAGGAAGACAGAGTAATCTGCAGACTTAAAAACAAATTATTCTTTAAGAACTGCAATTCACACAATATGTGAATGTCAGCTCTGGGTGTTAATAAGTCCCCCAGCTTGTGTAATATTTGAACCTCAGATGTTTCTTAATGGAAGATAAACTGCAACAGAAGACCGTATCATGGTATTTTCGCACTTGTGCCAATTCATAGAAAGTGAAACATCACATTTTTGTATTTTTTGAATCTTATCATTTTTAAAAAATCCCTGTATATCCCTATAACCCATCTTCTACTCAGAAAACAGTACACTGAGTGCGGCAACGTCATGCCATTAGAAGTGAAACGTTGATGGTAAACCCATGGCACATTTTTGAACAGTTCTGTTCCTTCTCACCTCTTTCTAACTGACATTCATTTAGTTTACACCCTTCACTGCTGTGTCACATCAAAACATCCTTTCTGAACAAGAGACACAGAGTGAACATGATGCTGTTCAAATGCTGTGTTTGATACTAAGAAATTGGGGCAAAGTGAAAGCTCTGTGTTTCTTTGTCTTCGTTCCTCTCTAGCAAGCGTTCAATGCCACCGCCGTGGTTCGGCACATGAGGCGGCTGCAGCTTGGCAGCAGCATGGGGAGCAGCATGGACACCTCCAACCAGCCGAACAGGCCTAGCCAGACACAGAAGCCGGTCCAGGCGGGCCAGAACCAGCCAGCTCAGAGCCAAAACACCGGCCAGGGGGCGCAGGGCCAGAGCTCCAACACGGCCGCCAGTAAAACCTCTTCCACAGACAACAACATAGCAGCTCCTCGCAAGGACTGTGAGTATGAATCAGTGGTATCGGTAGCAGCAGAGAATCAAGAGAACATATGTGCACAACAAAAAGTGGATATGCGATCATTTGGTCCACAACATTAATCGTAACGAGGCTCAGCAGTTCTTTCATTCTGATGTTCTGTAAGTCTGTAACTGTATGTACATAAAGAACACAAGAGCAAAAGAGGAGGGAATAAATAAGACTAACTAAGAATTGGATTGTATATTTTTCCTTGGTATTCTTATAATATTAGAACTTGGTCTGGGTCTACACTACAATACAAGAGAAGTACTGAGTCCATGTTTCAGACACTTATTCATGACTTTTTGGCTGGAAGCTTTAGCCTTCATCTTAGCATGATATCCTGTACATAGCCATCAAATGCATAGCTTGAGACCCTATTAAAAGACTTATTTTAAAATGCCTAGTCACAGTATCTATATATCACAGCAAACAGTCAGTTACAACTTAATTGGAAAATAAAATATGCTGCTGATCGTCCTGACTCTTCCCTCTCAGGTGTAACTGCTCCAGTCACACCCTGCAGCCTGGCATCAGCAGCCTCTTCTCCCGCCACAGGGGCCGAGCTGAACCGGCCACACCCCTCAGCGGTTCCCGCCCCGGTGCTCACAGAGACCAAGTGACGCCAGGTCCCGCGGGGAACCAGCTGGGAGGCCACAGCGCTGTGAGGCAGAGAGACGGAAAGAGACGGAAGGACGACAGGAGAGGAAGAGGACGCCCCCTCTTCTTCTTCCCTCCCTCTCCTCACTGCTTTTCCACTTGGATGCGCCCCCCCCCCAGCCAGTTCCCCGCCCTGCTCCCGGGAGAGCAGAGGACTGTACCTCCACTCCACCGATTCGGGCCACAGAGCGCCATACTGTATACGCCCAACACCCAACCACCAGGACGAGGCGTTGGATTCCTCCTGCCACAGCACGAGCACGGCCACCGACTGTCATTGAGGATGTTCGCGCGGCCGGCTGTGATTGGTTGCCGTTCAATGATGACTGGGTGTCGACTGCTGCGAGCTTGAGCAGCAATCGGTGGTTCACGGTGGGGCCGGTGGTATCATATTATTCACTGTCAGTCAACATCAACTTCCCTCTTGAATCTGGTCTTTTACTGCGTCACTTTATTTAGCTTTTTTTCCAAATTAGGTTTGTTGGCAAATGGATTGTTCTATTGTTTAATATTACTGTTAATTTTAAAGGTGGTATGTGTACATTTTAAAAAAGCAAACATCATTGTCAGACTGATAGCGCTACTTTGGTATAATTACTTTAAATAAATAAGACCATGGCCGAGACGATTGGTCACCTCTACCTCATGCTATTGCAGCTATTAATTACGCGTTTATAAGACCCCATTTCCCATAACCCCCCCCCTTGTTTCTTCTTGTTTCCACCTCTTCCAAAATCTCTGAATGCTTTGGCTCAGTTTGCTCTAGAAGAACAGCACCCTCTTCCTGTTACGTGCCATAAAGCACTCCCGGCAGATTTTCCCTCCAAATCTGCGCTGGTGACCGCGTAAACACAGAATAGAGGCTGATTGGTCTTCTTGGTGATGACCTCATTTGTTTACACCAATTTTACGAATGTAGATAACTAATGTGACGATGATTTGTTCCTGTTAAAATCGACACATATCACCTTTAAGACATTTTTCTATGTCTTTCTGGGCTTGTTTGTTTGTGCTTTAAGAAGTGCTTTAAAAGTACCATACGACTGTTGAGATATGAAATCATGAGTAAGCGCTTTACGTATTTTGCACAGAGAGGGTCAGATATTTCTCAGACACAGATTAGCCACCATCCACTTCTGTTTATCAGAGAGTAGAGATTGTAAACCTTAATGGAAAAAAAAACAATAGCCCAGAGTGGATGTCTGAGCGTTGTACAACTTGCTTACTGTCTGAAAGATTCTGATGTGTTTATTATTTTCTTACTTTATAAGATTTTTTATAAGAATCACCCTTTAAGGGACACACATACAGGTTACTATGAAACATGCAGCAGGTGTAGGATAGTGTAGGTTAGATAGATGTATTACAGGAAAACTGCCTCCAGATGAGAATGCTAGCGATGGGAGCTCGCCCTTTGATTTCCCGAAACCAAGCAGCCACATGCAGCGCAGCGCCGTTTCAAGGTTACACACCATCTCTGAGATATTTAACCGCCTCCCACGCGGGTCCTCGGAGTATTTTGGCCTGCGTGGAGGCAAAGATGGAGAAGCTGCTGCATGCCGCTGTTCCTTCCCCCCTCTAAAGAAGCCATGATCTCACCTTCTCGCAACGTCAAAGCACCCAGTTCTAGAAGTGCTCAGGGAAAACTGCGGCTGCACTGTGAGCTGGCGAATGCCGACTTCCTGGTTTAGGTTGTTCTGTCAGTGTTAGTGGGTCAGGCATCGCAGTTAAAGATCCAGGGCTGAAGACATTAGCTTCGTCCTTCTTGCAGTCACGGACTCGTGACTTGAGTATTGACGACAGACTTTGGGATCAGACTATTCCAACAATGACTCCAAGGTGTCTTGGACATGGACTGGCGGCGTGCACAACTTGTTCTGTTTTCTGTTTTGTTAATGCAATCCCCGAGCCTGGAACAGCTGTTGTGGACGAAACCTCCTAAACAACATGTAGGATAGTTTATTCCTTGATGTTTTTGAAATAGGTGGATTTATGACCAAAATCCGCAGCCTGGTTTGCAGAACTTGGTCCTCACAGTTAGTGTAAAGGTGTAACAACTGCCTTTCGCAATGGTTCAGTTTAAACACACAGCTCTGAAAAATCTGATGTGTCTGTTGTACAATTGGCAGCAAACCAACACCCAAAGCAAGCATTAGTCTGTTAATGATTGACTTCAGGTTAATCTGACTATTTGTGAAGTTGTTGATGCGGTTGTCACTTTTTCCCCCAAATGACTCGTAACACCTCTAACCCCACCTCTAGAAAATGAATCTTCCAGCACAAAACATCAGTGGACTTGTTTTAGGTCAAATTGGAGGATTTAACGTCGATTTCAAAATAGATGAAATGACTGAAGTCCACAGCTTGGAGTCACATTAAAATTGATGATCTAACATCAATACGAATATATTCAAATGTCACCTTCTGTGGCCCCTTCTGTGTTGAGATTGTCATTGGTTATAATGGCCTTTCAGACATAACTCAGAGCAGAACTGTACAGTGTTGTCTGCTCGCTCACATATCAGATTGTCATGTCTATCAGATGCAATTCTACTGATCCCTTTATTGTGAGTTGTCGCCAAAGACCTAGTGCTAGGTACGAAGACAATTTGGTTCATTCTAGATGATGAATTGATTAGAACTAGTCAGATACGAAGCTGTTTAAGACACATGAGAACTAATACTAAGGGCTGATCACCAAGAAATCTATTGATCCCTCCTTGATCCATTGCCATTGCCATTTTTTAGTATCTACACAGCATGGTGCTGAAGAGTATCTGCAAATGTCTTCATCGTACTTGTTTTAATCTGTCTGGCATGTCAGAAGAGTGTGAGACAACAGCTGGATGAAGGTCAAAGTCAGGTAAAAATGACAGTAAATCAGCTCTCACCCAAGCTTTTCTGGAATTCACTTCTGGCCCGCTGCGTCGTCGTGTGTATTAAGCTCCACACATTTGGCACTGACGTTGGCTAGGACAAAATAAAACATAGACTAGACATTTGTGAATGTTACCCGATCTGAATCTGTGCATTCAAGTTGTTCTGTAACAGCAGCACCTCCTTCCTGCAGTCACTGCTGCAAGGACAATTCCAGCGTGCTCTTCCAACAATACTTTACAACCCTGAGCTTCAACTGAGGACATAAATGTTTAAATATGAGCGCAAATATGTAGTTTGAATTTTTTGAAGGGCTCAGTAGTTTACAAAAACAGCTGGGCACTGTAGTTTTCTGCAAATGTTACTTCAACAGGAATGAAAAAAAAGCATTTGCTGGGGCCTATTTTCAGCAGTGGATGAATACACATTTGTTGCATTACTAGTGTTTGCAGCAGCAGAACAGTGTATGTGATGTCCTCAAAAAAAACAGTGCCCATGTTCATAATAATGAAGTTACAAGCGACCAACAAAGGACAGAGATATTTCCTTTTTTTAACAAGCAGAAGCCAAACTTACTGGTCATTGGACATCTTATAGGATCCCGTCGAATAACTTCCATCTAAACAGTTAAAGGGGGACAAGGTCATTTTTTTTTTTTTAAGACATATATTCTTGAAATGTAGGACCTCTAGACGGGCATTTGGCTCTACCCCAGCAAAACTCAAAATACACGCCTGTTTTTCTCTGATGTTTAAACATACATTTAAACACTTACTTTTAGTAACTCCTGTTCAAGAGGTTTAGGCTTGATCTGTAAAGCCCTTCCTTGTATCAAGAGCACTGTCTCTCTTCGTTTATAGGCCTGTAAAGAAAAGTTGCATAATGCAACTTTAAGTCAGAATCTCTGAATCTGATCGGACTGAAGCGATATTGTCTCTGTAAGCAGAGCTAGTGATGGATTGCACCGACCATGACAGATGGCTCGCGGTGTTAACGACGCTGTTGTTAGAACAAGCGAGCCGGAGAGGAGTTGGTAAAAACTTGATTTATGATTCAGAAACCTATGATCACGCCGGAATTGTCCTTCTGCAGAACATCTCGTTCCACTCGACTCGTTTATGTGTGCAGGCTCAGAACACACACACAGATTCTGCCGCGCTGCCGTTTTAAGTACTCGAGCTTAAATTGTGACACTTGAATATGTGCTAACGGCGCTGACACGGTTGTCGACTTGACTGAAAACTCTGCAGCTACTTTATGCATGTTTGCCTAGCAACTAATCTAGTCATAGTAGACTTTTAAGTCCAATAATTTTGGTAGAGTTGCTGTAGGTGTGTAGGAAAACGGCCATTTAGCCTGATTTATGTCGTTATACTAAACACGCGGCCGTAGACTAAGCTAACGCTCCAGTGTTTCTGACTGAATTACAGCACCCATGTGTCTCCTGCTGCACGGCTACACAGTTCACCTTTCAGAAATATATATTCAGTGTGACTTTTTTACAGCAGGGTTAGTGTTACATTTTTCTCTCTTAACCAAACTCTCAAGTCGATCCATGTGATTACCCGTGTGTTTCTTAGGGGAACTTTTGACCATGTAAGGGCTTTTATTCCAATGATCACCTGAATCTAATTATTCACTGTAACCATGTATACGTACCCATCGATTGCTATGCATTTTTAAAAACATTTTTAAGTGCGTCGTCACTGCTTTTTTTTTCTTGGAAGTTGGGTCGGGAAACAAAAGAAACATCAGCACCTGTAGTTGAATTAAAGAGTCAGAAACTGACAATTATTATTACTGAACGAGCTGCATTGTGAAAAGTGCTGAACTGGGTTTTTCCTCCGGCACAGGAGATGTAAATGAATCGTCAGCCAACACTGTAAGGATATGTTTCATTAAATGTGATGTCTACGGTCTGGACATTTGGGGTTTTTTGAATGTATTGTGAGGCAGGCGGAGGGTTCAGGTTCATGCTGCTCGGTGGTTTTATGTCTGCTGTTAAAAAAAAAAAAAAAAAAAAAGTTAAAAAAAGATGTTTTCTGAATGAATCTTTCCATGTTTAAAGTTGCTACTGTAAATAGATTGTGAATATGAATGATCATTTTCAAGACAACATTTACAAATGTTTGCTGTTCAGGCATGTGAGAGTGACTGAGTTGAGCAAGCGTGTGTCGAGGGAAGTTGATTGTACTCTCTATGGAATGTTTAATGTAAAAAAAAAAAACACAAGCTAAAACCCCCTTTACTCCTTCCTGCAGTCTGCTTCTTTCATATGCTGTCCAGCGCTGTCTGACTGACACCTGACACAGTTCAACGGCATCAGTGTTCCACCAACCACTTCAGTGTCCGTCTAACTAAAAAGTGAAAGCATCGTTTACTGAACTCAGGCTTAAGTTTTTTGCCATTCTAACGGAAGAAATCCAAAGCTGTGACCGACTCAAAACACACTGTTATTAAGGACGAGGGGCAACTCTCTCACCCCCCCCACCAAAACTCCCCTTTGAGATCACGCACTCTTTGGACCTTTTTTTTTAACGAAGACGCCGCTGAAGTGCATCGTCGCAAAAAGATGAAACACAAGCATGTGGAAAAAAAGTGCTTCAAGATTTCAACGTCACCATGAGTGTTTGCATAATCCTATATGCCCTTGTATGATGTTAGTATCTCTGTATTATGTAAAGACGTACCCAGGTTGAGATGTTTGAGCCACGAGAAGCTGATTAGAGTTTCAGTTCTACCAACAGTTTCAAGAGGCAGAAATAGTCTTTTTGGTTGTAACCTAGCTAGGTGGCATTTAGTACGAGAACCTGATGCCATACTCCAAGATGCTGCCCTGTTTATTCCAATGAGCATGGCTCTAAAGCTACTTAATAGAGGGAGTTACTGCTAATTCGCCGTATACATAAATGCCATGCCGTTAATGTTACTTATTGATGATATAAAAGGTCATTTATGAATTGTTGTGGCAATCATTCAGAATGCAGCATTCTGATATAGCTAGAACTTAGCCACTTATACCCATTATAGCTTCATAGCTAGCGCCGTTTCTGGAGCCTTGTTGCAAAAACCCTGATAAAAATGTAATCAAAGGTGTAAAGACCAAGGACTTTTGCGATTTCATTGTTCATCACTTAAAATTTGTTACATTAGCTTATGTAGTTAGCGTTAGCCTTGTGTAGCGGTTTGGAATTCAAGCTAGGCAAAGTAGCTAACATCGATAGCTTTGTACAGCTAAATTCTAGAACATTTTTTGACTTTTTTTTTTTTTTTACCCGAAATTTTAAAAAATGGTGTTCAAGGACCTGCAGCTAATGGCTATATACTTTAATTTAGACTATTTAGTTATCGGTGGTTATCATGCTTAATTTTTACACAAGAATCTATTTGCTTTATCTGATTCCCTAAGATCACAACACTAATTCAAACTAGTCAAGGAAGTGTGTTTACCTCAGTAAGAATTGTTGCCAAATGCTTTAGCAGCCACATTATAAGCAGCATGTATATTAGCATGCTAGCAGCAGTTCTTCAGTCTAGCCTAAATTAAACCTCTTTACCTCTGCCCTTCAGACGTGACTCAGCTAATGAGAGCGGCTCTGCCTCTGGGAGTTGTTTGTGGAGCTCAAACTTTATACAAGCTGCTTTTTTGGGACCCGGTGTCTCTCTGTGGGTGTCCTTGTCCAGAGCCTGCTGACTTAGCTGGCTGTATTGTATTTACTCTTTGCATGTGACCACGACAAACTCCCATTCTGTGCACTGTCATCACGACACACTCATGTCTCAGAGCGGGCACCACCCGCCGCACTTTCTGTGCTGTGATGATGATGATGATGATGATGACTTTCTGTTAATGGGGCTTGTATATCAGATGCCTTCGACAATCATGTGCACATATCAGAGTTACCATGACGACACAGGCCAGAGCGACTGATTGTGTTTTGTTTGTCTTTCTCCTGGAATAAATCCCGAATGATCGTAATTTCAGTCTTTACTCGTGTCCTTTTGGGGTTTTTTTGTCTCTGTGTGTTTGAATGCATGTCTCAAACAGAAGAGGGGTCGTCTGATCAGTGCTACTCATTCGCAGAATGAGGACTACACTTCCTACAAATGTAAACCCATGTGTGTGTCTCCGTATGTTTGTACTCAGTATTTCAACACACACAAACTCCAGGACCAATGTATGCGGATATAAAGCAGACGCCAGACACTCTTTACCACTTTGACCGACATTAAGCCTATACACATGCTGTACGGCAGATGTTTAGCAGACAGAAGACAGATGTTGCAAACACACATGTTGGGATACTTTACTGAAGCTGAAGTATTGGAAACACATTGTCCGCAGATGTTACTTCACCATAGAAAGTATGTTCAGCCTGAAGGGGTCCTCCTCGGGTTTAGACGCCAGTGTCCACACTTATAGATTGTGCAGTTGCAACAAAGGGTTGAGTCAGAGGTCAGATAGAAACTCATGTTTACAGCCATGAAGAAAAACCCCTGAAAGAGACCCCTCAGCATTTTTTTTTGCAGTATCTGCTTTTCTGTGACAGGAGTTTCAAAATATCTTTGAGTCTTCACAGCTGCCCAGCATCACTGAGGGTGAATCTTAATGGTGGGGTATGGACTGAAATAAGCAGATCCATGGTGGTTGATGGTCATTTTTAAATTTCCAAATCAACATATTTCAGTTATCTCTCTCCCTCTCCCGGGAGAAATAATGGCTCTTTCATGTGCTGTAACACATGAATAACACTGTTGTGAAATGATTCATGAATATTCACCGTCAGTATGGTAAACAGCTGAATGATGCCGGTGACAGTTGCCACTGATGGATGGCTAGTGTGAGTGGGAGGCTGCTGGAGTAAAAGCAAACAGCGTAGTAGCATCAGTGAAATAGTGCTGACGCAGGTTTGCTGTTGGGTGGTTATTTACGGATGACACTATTTGTGCCCGCTGATTCAAATAAGTACAAAAATTGTCTTGTTTTATGTCCGGCCACTTTGTTGGATCCAGGAAGTAGACAGTGACAAGAAGACAAAAGAGTGCGTAACCGACCTGGACACCCGGGCACCGCTCAGCCTTGCTTCCAGTTTCTTTGCGCGGTGGCAGCAAAATATTCTAATTCAAGTTTACTGAAACAAAATACAATCCCCAGTCGGTGTTAGCCAGAGCTACTTTGTGTCTTGCGCAAGTTGGTAAATGTTGGCATGCTTTAGACGCTTAACTAAGATGGTGAACATGGTAGACATTGTTCAAGGCTGCCGCAGGGTGCTGCGTTAGCCACGTTAGCACTGTCACGGGGAGAACGCTAGCGTCCTCATGTTAGCATGACAGCCTCGAAGCACTGCTAACTTTGCTATAGCCTCTCAGTGCTGTTCTCTGTGTATTACCAGAATATAACACCAAACCATTAATATCCCCTTCTTACCATTTTTTTTTTTTTTCAGTTCTGATCTGTTTGCCTGACGGGATTCTCAATGACGCTAACTAGCTTTCCGCTCAACTTCCCGTACACGTGCACCCCGTGTACGGGAAGTTGACTTTTTTTGCTTGGCGGTAAATGTGAGCCTGTTTGCTCGCTCCGCTGGATTTTTCTGAGCATCTGTGCCAGAATGTCACTCCTGCGCCGACTCCTGAACGCAACTTAAAAGAGAGACGAAAACCATTAGTGGGAGGTGACGCATCGACGCCAGGTGGGAAAAAAAAGCTGCTGGCTACTTCCAGCCCTGGCATGCTCCTGTTGATACTGCAAGTTATTGAGCTTGCGTACAAATCCAATCTCGCTTTGAAAGTTTTAAATTATCGCCGAGTGCTGCTCGAAATGATGTTGAGTGAGTTTCCCCCGGGGGGGGGGGGGTTTGTACTCTGCTCATCACAGATTAGTTGTGTTAATATCGGTCTGTTATTAGCGGAGTTTGGCCCGGCGGAGCTTCCTGTGGATCGAGTCATCACACTTCCTCTTGCTTTTTCCCTCCGTCTCAGTTGGAGACTTTTCCTCCTGACTGTCTGTCTCAGCTCAGCACAGAGGAGCACACACACACACACACACACACACACAGACCAGAGCACTGAAATGAAAATTGTGAAATCAAAGTATTTTACGTCCCTTTTGACATTTATGGGGAAACAACATGCACACACACACACACACACACACATACATACAAACACAGCTTGTTGACTTTGGCTGTCACACTATAAGTGTGCGTTGTGCTCAGAGTCACTGATCTCTCTGCTTCCTAAACTGATTTCTCCTCATCTTTAATTCAGGGCTTGACTCTCCCCTCCCCTCCTCTCCATCGCCTCCATCGCTGCAGGGCTTCTTCTCCTCCTCTCTCCTCTCTCTCCCCTGCAGAGACTTGTTTTTTTTGTTCTTTCTTTACCAAGCGGCGCATATGTATTCCATAAAACTAATTATGAGCTGATCATCTGAACCAGAGAGATAACGTGCGGGTCTCACGGGAAGAGGTGGGCTCACAGAGGGGCTGGGGAATTTTTAAAGCGTCCAAAGACGATCCGTGTCATTCGGGCAGACAGTTCCGAACGCAAACAGCAGGGGGGGGGGGTCGACGTGATGCTTCCCACCGCTGGCAGGCAGTTTTAGAGCTAAAAGGCTACACCGAACTGTAAATCCTTTGCAGTGAATGAAGTGATGTTCTCTGAATTGAAGTTAGCCATCAAATCTCGTACAAAACTTGCACATCAAACGCCCGCGTCTGCCTCACGTGCCGCCAGGGGGACAGTCTGAAGAGGTGCAATGCATGCTGGGGCAGCTGAATATGCTCAGCAAGCTCAAGGCATACACTCTGGTGTAGTAAACGTCCGCGTACTACGCGGTCGAAACGCCCTAAAATTTGACCTTGTGAATAGTATGAATGGATACTTTACCCACAATGCAACCAAGCCCCTGAGTGACATCACTGGATTGCACGCGGCTTCCTCTGGAGCCACAGAAGACTTTATACTACCGTTTTTCCTTGCGTGCAGCAGGACTCCCCGAGATCCCCAAGATACTCGGATGTTGAAAAAATTGGCGGAGTTACCCTTTACGCGAAATCTGACGACCCAAGAGAACGCTGGCTTTACCCTTTAAGTCACCACAATACTTTGAATTCCACCAATTCTACCATCCTCTGCTGCTGTTTCTCCCCACCACTGATTGATCATGTTAAGAAACAGTGATTCAGCTCTTGATGAACACATCTCTGTCTCTCCGCATCCCTCTCCGTCCCCCCTGCCTGTCATTCTTGTCATCTTTCGGTGATCTGATTTCCCCCCCCCCCCTCCCTTGCATCCGCTGCCGTCTCGTGATGCGACGGCTGCTCGCCTCCCTCTGGAGCTTTTGGTTCTGCAGACTGAATTAGACGAATATTTCAGCGGCGTCCCGCTGTTCGGAACATTGCTGCCCACACAAACACATTCCAGTCACTTGATGGACCAGACACACACACACACACACACACACACACACATCTCGCTCGCCCCCCTAAAATACGACACATGTACACATAAAACGTCTCCTCTGACCTTCACCTCTCTTTACACTCTCTGTGTGATACTGTGGGGCTTAACTGAACCGCCAAGTGTGTGTGTGTGTGTGTGTTGCTGTTTGTTTTTCTGTACTCCGGTGACCCAGATGTTAATACCCTTCTTCAAAACATTGTCACGTTCGCACTGATGTTCATCCAAATCCAATTTTTATGTGAAGGGAAACACAGTCGCACAAAAAACATTATCCACATACAGGCCGATGAATCCAGACTTCACTCGAAAAAAAAAAGTCAAATAATAAGAAAAGAACCTTCTCGAAACATTTCCTGTCTACAGTTACACCGCGCTCTTCTCACAGTTACAGGCAGAGAGAGGGTTGATAAATCACAACATCGTAAAAAAAATGGTCTTTTATTATTGCTCCGTTAGGCCGTGATTACATTTGAAAAAAATGCAATTTTGATCACAAAGGACGCAAATCGCAACTCTGCAGTTCCCCCTCATCTCTACAGCGTGTTTAGCGTCTTTCAGCACATTGTTTTGGCTGCCGGCCTTCATGGTTTGATTGCTTCTGACTGATTCTCCTTGGTACATATTACAACATTGTTCACGTATCATTTTTTACACCGAGGTCACTTACTATTTTCCTCGCTTTGCAGTTTTCTCTGGCAGTTTGGTTCCGTTTAGGGAGCTAAAATACTTGGTAAGGTTTAGGAAACACGTTATCGGGTGAGTATTTAGAATATTGTGATTGGTCGGTTTCAAAGATGGCCGGACTTTTAAACACCGGGTCCTTCTCAGCCCATAATGCAGAGCAGTAGCGTCTGACGTCGGAACCCTCCTTCCGGACCACGCCTGGTGAAAGCTGATGTCTTTTAAACTTCGCATCCCCGACGTGTACAACACTCTGCCACGAGAGAAAAAATAAAAAGCCAAGCACACCTCTGGACACAGCTCCAGCAGAGCCACATGAGGTATTATACGACTGTTTTCACAGCCCAACTGACTGACTGGTACCTCATCTGACTCGTGAACTGACCGTAGCTGACTCCTCATCATCTGGCTCCAACGCAAACACACCAGTACATCACTTTTCCTTCTCGCTGTTTTTGCGTCTTGTTTTTTTAAACGTGCGATGGCGAGTTATATGCTCCAGCTCGTCATGATGTATTGATTATGCTGGAGTACAATGCGATAGCTACGGAACGATGACACCGTCGCGGAAAATGACTCTCTACCTGCTCTCGCGTCTCCATTATAGACTAAATAAACGAATGCATGAAGTCACTTTTCGTCCTGTTTTGTCGGCAGTTACGACTCTGAGGAAGCTGGAAACGATCCTGTTGTCTTTTGCGACTACAGCGCCAGCAATAACACCACTTGAAAATGCTAGGAAGGAAGGGGGGGGGGTGTCTGCTATCACTTTTATATACTTTTACCTCAGGTTGGGAAACAGAACAATGCATTGGATAAGCTCCTGCTGTTACTGAGCTAAAAAACCCCGTCCTATGTGATCACGGCCCGACAGGAGCTCTGAGCAGCGGCTGAGTCTGGCCGTTGAAGCGCTGCTCCACCTGCAAGAGATCATCGAGAAAGCGAGCGATTCACTCTCGGGTTCGCTTTTGGTCTTTTTTCTGTGTCAGACGACCTGGAACCCTGACCGTCGCTCTTGCATGACGTCAATGAGGGGGATACAGAGGAAACAAAGAGTAGTTTATTTACAGGAAAACGATGCAGATTATGACGTTGAAAAGTGTGTTTACTCATAATGTGACAGTTGCTATTTGTTTGTCCCTTACATGGAGACCGCCCAGCAGTCTCTCTCTCTCTCTCTTTCTCCACAGCCAGCGCTCAGTCCGGGGTGGGTGGCAGTTTCGGAGCAGGTGGGATCGGTTAAAGTTGCGTTCCCTGGCGTAGCGCCGTGCTCGCGTAGCGCCCGGGCGGGGGCTCCTCCTGCGTTATGGCGTTGATGTGGTGCCCCGCCCTGCGCTGCGCGGCCTTCAGCCTCTCCTGCAGCTCCTGGGCCTCCTGCTCGGCCTTGCGCGCGGCCTTGCGGGCGTTCCTCAGGGAGCGCTTCACCTTCCGGACGCGCTCCTTCAGCTGCCGGTTCCTCCTCTCGGCCGCGGCCAGGCGCTCCTGCAGCTTGCGGCCTCGCTCCTCCTCCTCGAAGAGCGCGGCCTGCACCGAGGAGCACAGCAGCTGAGGGCAGAGAGAGAGAGAGAGGGAAAGTGTCGCAGTGAGTTAACGTACACGAAGGGTTGTTTTCTTTACAGGCGAACCAAAGTGTTGTAAACCCCCCCCCCTTCCTCGTCAGCTGGTTCTGTAGTGTGGGAGCACTGTTGATGTGATTTTCCCAGCAGCCTCCTCGAGAAAATGAAATAATCTTCCTCCCTTTGATCTCCACGGCGCTATTATTTCCCTCCTTTTCCTCTCCAAAGCCCGACGCACTTAAAAGAAAGGAGGACGGGGAAATAAAGTGGAGGTCCTGACCCTCGTCGGTTACATTTACCCACACGGGCTCCCTGCTACCAGCGCGAAAACACCAGAGGACGGTGTGTGCTGTTAATGTGCCGTCTGCGCAACATAAACGTTTCACCCCGCGGGCCCTCCATCCCTCACTGACAATGCGAGGGTCACGTACTTGGATGTTTCAGGGGCCCCGATTTTCCATCTCATCGGCGGACCAGAGCCGACCCTCCACCAGCGGGGTTAACAGGGGTGAGCGCTCTCGTAGTCACAGTGGGGGGGGGAATGTATGTGTGGTCATGTAGGAGCGGAACACGTCTCTTTAAAACAAACATCTAGTTAATGCTAATGCTCCTCTGCGTTCCGCTGGCACTCGGCTAATGGCCTGAATACAGTAAAGTCACCAGAGCCAATATCACCACTTTGCACCCAGTGTATTGAGCCAGTTCTGCTTTACTTTTAGCAAACACACACAAGGTCTAAGGCTGAATGATGACCTTTTGGTAATTATGGTTTTAATACATTAAGATATTCTGACATTTTAGGAAATATACCTTCCTTTTTGTTTTTGCCAAGAGTTAGATGAAAAAATCAATATCACGATTTGTATCTGAGCACTTGGTGCAGAGGTGGAACTGGGAAGCAGTTCGTTAGCTTAGCCACAAGGGGGAGTCGGGGAAACTGTGCGCATCGCTCTGTCAAATTTGAGAGATATCTGCGTACCTGCGCCTTGGAAAGCATACCAATTGCACTTTTGTTCTTGTTTGCGTCTTGTTTGTGCACGAACCGAAGCGTAAAAATCACAAATTGGTGTTTTAAAGGGAGTTATAAGGTCGAGGTGATGCTCAATGGAAGAGTTTTTTTTTTTGTTTTTTTTTTAAATGATGAACTGAAATTCTGTCAGTAAGAGCAAACATTGCAGCGGAGTGAGACTGTAAATCTAAAAACCTGAACGACTAAAATAATTCAAATAGATGCAATTAGACACGAGAGGTCTTTTTTCCTTTTTCTTTTGTTTGCAATTTTGGTGAACTCTTTCTTCCCACTTATCCAAGCATAGGTCAAATCCACATGACATAACATCGGTGCATTTTTTTTTTTTTTTTTTTTTTTTTTTTTACAGTTTGAACGCTCTCTCGTGCTCCTAGGGAAGGCTCTCGGTGGGACGCCCCAAACACACACAAACGCGCACCACCTGTCAAAACATCCGGGCGTCACCTGCCTGCTGTTAAGCATCATCTGTATAAACAGTATTTAGGGGACATGTGAAGACACATGCAAGTCCTCAAATTCAAGTGTACAACAATGTCAACAAAGAAAGACATCGTCTCTTTTGCCCAAAACTATATCATAGCTGCAGAGTGACAATATTAAGGAGGCGATCATCACATATTCAAAAACCACTCATCTAAAATGAAAGACGTCGATCATTGTGGCAGTCGCAAATAATTATCACTCAACTTTGTGTTTCTCCCTCAGCTCTTTGGTGCGTTTCAGCATCTTTCAGCTCATTGTTTTGGTTTTAGAAGCAGAAGCTTTACTGGTGGTTGAGTCTCACTGCTCTTCTTGTGGCTTTCAGCCTCAGCCGAAAAGTAGTTAGACTTAAAGGGATAGTTCGGGTTTTTTGAAGTGGGGTCATATAAAGTACATATCTATAGTCGATCTGTTTCCTACCGTAATCACCGATCAGCGCAGCCTCAGTTTGGAGAAGTAGAGAGCTGCTCCAGCCCAGACGCTCAGCTTTGTACTGCAGTGAACGGGGTCCAGCAAAAAAGCGAAATTAACCACCTAAAACAAGGCTGACGTAAAATGTTTTACATCAGTTCAAGTGTACGTTGTATAGGTAAAATTCACACCGCTTTACATCACTGTCAGACCGCTCTTTCTTTTGGCACTACATTTTCTCAACCACAGAACCTTCGTATCCCTACGCATTAGCGTAACTGGGCAACAGCTGATCTGCGAGTGGCGGCTGGACTAGAGGTTTACTTTCGATAAAAACGAAACTTAACTCTCCGTATCCTTCCGCATTAGCGCTCATGCGTAGGGATACGGGGGTTCTGCGGTTGAGAAAAAGTAGTGCCAAAAGAAAGCGCGGCCTGACGGCGATGTAAAGCGGTGTGAATTTTACCTATACAACGTACACTTGACCTGATGTAAAAAATTTTAGGTGAGCCTTGTTTTAGGTGGTTAATTTCGCTTTTTTGCTGGTCCCCGTTCACTGCAGTACAAAGCTGAGTGTCTGGGCTGGAGCAGCTCTCTACTTCTCCAAACTGAGGCTGCGCTGATCGGTGATTACGGTAGGAAACAGATCGACTATAGATATGTACTTAATATGACCCCACTTCAAAAAACCCGAACTATCCCTTTAAAAAGTTCTGACATACAGTACCTGCAAACCGCCGACAGACACAGTTAGCGGTTAGCTGATGAACAGTAAAACATTTAGCAGCTTAAGAGCCATACATTTCCTTCAGGAGTCGATAGGGACCAAAACAGAGCTTAAAAGTATTGAAATTCTCAAAAAAAAGAGCTTAAAATATTGGACTTCAATGATCAGCATGTCAATTTCCTGAGGAGAAAAAATCTATTTGTGCAGCTTTTAAGCAACTGCATATAGATTTGAGTATTTTAACAGGCAGAATGTGGCAATAGTCTGATCAGGTTTCTCAGACTTTTTATAGAAATGTCAGTAATGGAATGTAACTAAGTGTGTTTACTCCAGTACTGTACAATTTTGACATGCTTTTTCTCATTTTTCAATGACCAAACACATGACGGGAGCAGCTGAAAGGAGCCACAGTGACAGTGGCTTTAATATCCCTGAGGGTGTACTTTTCACTGGGACAACACTGGCACTGAGGCTCACTGTGAATAAACCAAAGGTCGAAAGCTTTTGCACAACGTCCTGCATTTACATTATTCCGTCAACCGACTGACTAAGAGAGAACAAAAAAGGCAGCGTCAGAGAGTGAGGAGAAATCCCAGGGAAGGGTCGAAGGAACTGAGAGACGTGCCTTTGTGTGTGTGTGTGTGTGTGTGTGTGTGTGTGTGTCCATCCTGACCTCTTTTTAACTTTATATAGAGTCTCAGCATGAGTCCCCCCTGTAATACCCAAACCCACACACACACACATTCAGTGTCTTTAGAGCTTCACTACTGACGTCAAAGAGACAAGCCGGGTTTTCTTCTCTGTTCCTGAGGTCTTATTTTGCTTTGTGTGTGTCTGTGTGTGCGTGTGTGTGTGTGTGTGTGTGCAGGAATAGGTCAATAAGACGGAAAGACAGAGAGAGAGTGATGAAGAGATAAATAGAACAAAAGGGAGGCGGAGAAAGAAAGAAAAACAAAGACGAGACAGAGAAAGTGGGAGACACAGACAGGACACAAACACACACACAATCACACACACACACACAGTTTAACATGGTATTCATCCTGAGTTTTAACTACCGAGCGAAACAGGCAGACTCCTTTTAGCCCTCTAAGCATCCACATAAAAAGTTAATGGGAGTCAGAAAACATGTTAAAGGTGTTTACACAACAGTTACAGCTGGACTGATCCCTCGCCGTTAGAGCGCACGCAAACATGGAAATGTGCTGATTCAGCAGTATTTGGGGAATGTTTCCTTATCATCTGACTATCGAGGCCTATCAAGTGAAGGCAAAGTCTGAAAACGGGCTAAGAAAACCTTCCAGAAAAGAAATAAGCCCGTATTGAACGGATGATTAGGGAGTCTCTACCTCCCGCTCAGGGCTGAAGCCGCTCCAAATGCAGCTGATAAGAGGAGGCTCCAACAAAAGCTAATTGGAGGTTTTGGCAGAGGAGTGGAGGAAGTCTCTTGTCTGTCCCTCTGGAGGGGCGTCTGGTTCCCACGAGGCTGAAACCAGAAGCAAACCACCTCCCAGTGTCAGCGATGGTTTGCGTTTGAACTCCAGCTGAAGGGCTTTTGCGGAAAGCTCGAATCGCAGAGAGAGCGGCAACAGCCAGGGGAGACTCATTCCGCGGACCGAAAACTCAGAATAGCAAATGCTGAAATTAGGAACGGGATCTGGTTTTTCTCGGTTGTTCTAAATTTCTTTTAATCTACAGCCAAAGCAGAGAAAAATGGAGACAAGGAGGGGTTTTTCATCTGCTTCGAGTCTTGACGCTTTCAAAGTCTGAAGACAAAAGACAGGGACACATAGCACCGTAAGGAGAGACATGGAGAAGAAGAAGAAGACGAAGAGGAAGAAGGTCCTTCTATTTTATACTTTTCCATAAATTCCCGGAGCAAAACACCTGTTTTCCCCCCGCCTTGCCCGAAGCTCGTATCCTCTGCATGCGAGTGCTTGTCCTCTAAATGAGCAGTGTGTTTAACCCCTGCCTCACTGACCCTTTGACCATACAGCTCAGAGGCCACGGCCCGCAGGTCAAACCTGAATAAAAAGTGGGGGAGGAAGACACCACGGCACTGCACGTTTTAAGATCTGCAATTTATACTTCTGACAATAACGCAATCCTCTAAAATCCATCCGGGCCTCTACGTGTGCTGCAGGCAGTGTGCAGGTCAATCAGGGACGAGGTGCTGCATCCTGGCTGTTAATGCAAATAGATTGTTGGCAGGCAAACTCCATAAATTGTCGCAGTCTTTTTTCGGGCAACACCAACTCAAGTAAATGGAGGTTTGTCCAAAGTCAAGTGTGAAGTCAATGGAGACATGTTAAAGTCGTGCCTCGACTCAGTGAATTTGCACGAGACAAGAAGTTTATTTGAGACCGAGCCAAGACTCCAAACATTAAAGACCGGTTCAAATGAAGTCTCAGGGGTTAGGGTTAACCCTAACCCCTAACCCTAACCCCTATTAACCCTAACCCCTAACCCTAACCCTCAGTCATATGAAACAAGTCCAAGTGAAGACTGAAGTCTCAGGTTAAGGCCCTCAAGGACACTGCTAAAGTCGAGTCAACTTTACGTCTTCCAGGTCTCTGAACACTGACCATAATATGTAGACAATTTCCTGTGTTAGCTGCAACGAACCCCTTCAAAGTAAAGGCTTGTCTGGGGTCAAGCGAGACCTGCCTGTCACTATGATATGTGGTTGGTCTTGTTCCAGGGTTTTACCAGTTCAGAACGAGACGTAAAAGTTCTCAAGGTGGTGAAATGAAGTCAGGTTTAACATCGCTCAAGTCCAAGTGATGTTTCAAGCTCCCAACTCTTTTTAAATCTAAGTCTCAAGTCTACAGCTCTGATACGAATATGTGAATTTGAACTATTTCGTAGGAGGGCAGGAGCAGGAGGGCGAAGACCTGTGTAGTTCCACCTCCAGCCGCCGTGTTCTGTCTTGTCCGTAAGTGCGACCTGCTCGGCTCACTGAGAGGAGGCGTCTTCGTAAAATGCCTGAATCGCAGCAGCAGACCTGTCTTCTTCTGTCGACGGGGGTCCGGCTAACCTGTGGTCCCAGGTCAGCAGGCTGCGTTTCTTCACACTGATATGGGAACCGGCACGCTTTTCAAACTGCTGCCTGTCAAACGTGTCGATCTCTGCTATTTGACCTTTGACCTCTGGCGGCCGGCGTCCTGTCTGCCTGAGGAGGGAGACCGACGGACCCCGACCAATCAGCCGTCGCTTTGATCTTCAAACGGCCGCGACGTGATCGCATGTGAACAATCGTTGCAGAGTATAATCAATTCTTCTGTGCGTGCGTCTCCTCGTACGTTATATTCTTGTGTGTGTGTGTGTGTGTGCGTGTGCGTGTGTGTGGCCCTGCACTGTGCCAGAGGGTAGTTAAACTGTGTTCTTACTGATCCTCACCACATTCCTGTCAGCGGAGTCACAAGTCAACTCAGGATTAGGTGTCCACACACACACACACACACACACACACACACACACTCAAACATACCACACCAAACAAACCAAGACCTCACTCTGCTGCTGACTCACACACTGCACACGCATTCATATTTATGTACAATGGTATATTCAAGTCGAGAAGCAAGAAAATCCCAACACATCAACAATAGTTGTTACTCCCCCCTCACATCCACTTCTCCGCCTGGACTGTTAATCTGATATCTCCATGGTAACGAGATGGGGTCGGGTTTGTTTACAGCCCCTTCAAACACAAAATAAAGTGACCCGACTGAAGAGGGAGACTTTCTTTTAATCTTATTCTTCTCAGAAGGTAATGAGGATGCACTAGGAAATAGTTTTTGTTTTCAAGGAGACAGCATGGATTACTATAGGTGCTAGATGTGAAAGTGTGTGTTTGGTGGAACTGGTGCCTTACCCTGTTGTCCTCCTGGGTGTCCCACTCGGGGCTGAAGGTGTGGAAAGGCTGGCTCCCCTGGGTGCAGTTGGAGAACTGGAAGAGGCTGGAGAACGTGCGCCTGTTCTCGGACGTGTCGGGGAAGATGGCGTCCTGGAAGTTGACGCCGTGGGGGAGGATGTTGTAGTTCTCGTCCATCCTGTGGAGGAGATAAACAGGAAAACTGTGTGAGGAGAGTGCTGGAGCCACTGCAGGGACCGTTGGCGTGTGCAGCAGCTGTGCTTTTGAATTTCCAACATCTTTTGCAAGTAAATAGAAAGTACAGCTGTCAGACAGATGATTTGCATTTAAAAAAAAAACAAAAAAACAGCATTTCAAGTCTCACTTGATGGAAGTACAGAGGCATTCTCAAGTGCTACACCTCAAAATGATATTTAAATACAGTTGTCTCGTTTACACAGCTGACTAACTCCACAACAAGTAACTCTGAAGAGATTTATAATGGCAACAATAAAAATTAATTTCTAGACTTTGTGACTCTTCTACAGTCCAGAGGTGTGCTGGAGCTGTTTTGGATAGACATGCCCAGCTAGGCTTCGCAGCTCACCTGAGGAAAAAGAAGTAGGAGTAGTTCTCCATCACGGTGTGAGACTGGCACGACAGGTACCCCAGTCCGGTCAGGTTGAGTCTTGATCCAGTGGGCACCTCCAGCATGCTGCCCCAGGCCTGGTCGCACAGCAACTCCACCTCCGCGGAGTACAGCAGCCCTTCCTCCGCGCCCTCGTACCCATACCCGAACCCGAAGGGCAGCGAGTTGTACAGGCTGCCCGCCCCGCCGCCCAGGGGTTCCCGGTGGATCCCCAGGACCTTGGCGTACACGATGATCTCCGCCAGCTCAGCTCGGCAGCCCTCGCTCAGCGGCCGCCACTCGGAGGGGAGCTGGCAGCCGTGCGTAAAAGTGTCCAGGTGCGTAAAGACGCAGAGCGCTGCGAGGAGGAGAGCCGCGGAGCACATGCCGAGGAGCTACAGGCTTCTAGCAGTTTGTGAATCTAGTTTCAAAACTGACTGTTTTACACTGGGGGTCCTTTCAGGTCTGCACGTTAAAAATGCGAACAGAAAAGTTGCATTACAAAGAACTGAACACTTGAGATGGTTACCTTGACGCTCGTGGATGCTCCTCCTGACAAAAAATATAAATAAATGCGAATCAAGTTTTGTACAAACTTGCGCTTTTGTCCATCAACTTAATGCATGTTTGGTTATTTGCACTAACTAAACCCACACTGCAGACTTTAAAGAGAACAAAGCGGCCAAATCACTTTGCAGACACTTCCACAACTCCAACCTGTTGCTGCGCTCTCACTGTTCCCTCTCATCTGTCTGCAGTGTGAGCGACAAGCTTCACCAGAGCAGACCGGGCGCTGCGTTCAAGGACTGATTGGACGCTCCGACATTTGATGTTTCCAAGAGAGCTTGATTGTGCCTTCAAGCGCTATTTGCCGGTTAATATCAACATACCTGATAAACGATGTTAAAACACAGTAAGTCCATAAATCATATGTGATCATGAATGGCCTACATGTATTAATAGTGTTTACTATGGCAAATCGCGATCATTACAATGATCTTTTACCTCTAGATTTATTTTTTGTAGATTTACTGTGGTCTAGGCCTTCATTGAACTGAATTGAGACAATCCGTTTTGGAGGGATTTCCATTTTTCCGAGTGCACCCTTGAAAGCATCCCAGATCAATCCCAGAAAAATGGGTAAGTGGTTTCTAATGTGGGAGAGCATCTTCAGAGGAAGTCCAGGGGGTTCTTTAAAGAGGCGCACTGATTGATAACAGTAGAAAACAGCAGAACATATAATATTAAAAAATATATGTTGAAAGAAACTTTAATATGTCAGAGTAGGATTTGAGCTATCAGCTGCTCCTCTTTTGATACTCAGCCTTTTTTCCACTAAACTACAGACAGTATGGCCTAAAAATAAAAATAAATAATGGAAAATATGTATATTTCATAGAATATACTCCGGTAGTTTGATTTAAACTCAGTGGTGTGAGATTTTACATCAGAACTAGAGTTTTGTCAGGACAGCACTGCCACCTAGTGGACGCGGACGTGAACATGTACTTATTTTCTTTTAATATAATAGGTTATCTGAATGAATGGAATAAATGCTGTCATATGATACATTTTATTCAATTTGCCACTCTCTAAACAAGTTGGTGGGCTCGTCGTGTTGCAACAGTATTCTGCAGTGACCTTGATGTGATTTCAAAAAACAATATTCCCAGGTATTACGTCATAATTAATGATAATTAAAATACTGACGCTATATATTTTCACGTTTTTTAAATATGACTGAGCAGGTTAGGGAGTCTCCACTCTTTGTCCAAAGTGCAAGGTGACTCCAGAGGGGAATTCCCGCTGTCAGCTGACGACAGGCCCCGCCCACCGCTGTCAGCCGCTCAGTGACGTGTAAAAGATGCGGATGGAGCCGTGTGAGTAGCGGCTCCGTTCGGAAACTGCTGCACTTTATACTCACATCTGCTACCTGCTCTGTGACGTCACTTCGAGGAAATGAAAGCCTCACGAGACAGAGCGATAGTGAGGCATGTGGGGACGGGAAGGAAGGTAAATTAGCCTTCAAAGTAAAAGCTAAAACTAGACGAATCCCAAATAAATTGACCGAAAACTTCGAACATGGATTAGCGATTATTACTGCAGCCGAGATTAGTTCAGATTTTCTTTGATCATTTTGAATATTTGTTGCTTAACTTGGTCGTTGGCGTTTTATGTTTTTTAATCGGAAGAATAATGTTCAGGTCAAAGTCACCAAAAATTATAGCAACCTCAACATTCATATGGTTTATTTCTCATGTGGCTGATATGGAACCTCTGACTATATTTACAGGGTGCTACTCCATTTTTGGTTTGGCTAATTTGATTTTTATTTTTTCATTCTAACCATTAAAAGCTTCATACAATTAAATTATTACATAACTTGCAGCAGAATGAGGTTTTTACCGAACAGGTTCATACTGAATTCAAATTGAGCATACTGTAATGTTTCATATAATCGGATTGATTGTATTAGACCCGTGCTGTTAGCTTGTCTTAATGTATTTCTCTTTTCCATGCTATTGTTGCTGTTTCTGCACAAGACATTTTCAAAATTTGAGACTGTTGTTTGTACAGATAAGTTACATTAAAAGCTATTAGAAATTGTATTGTTAAAAGATTTTTGTTGGAAAAAGTCCCGATTAAAACGAAGTAGAGATATTCTCTACTTCAATTCTTGACCCCTAATAAAGACTATTCTATTCAATTCTATTCTATTATTTTTAGACTGAAATTACATTTTTTTAAAATTGAGTGATTTAAGTGATTGTTTTATTTTGAAAAACAACACCGGAAGCACACTGTTCCCTTATATAACTTGACGTTGCTACAAACCAAGAAGCAGCGCTGCAAGGTTGACCGACACATTTCTCGTCTCTCCGAGTGTTTGAGTGTGTTTCGGGAGTGACTTTCCAGACTGCGTTAGGCTCAGGAGTTGACAGCAGGTGAGTTGAGACACCTTGACTCGGTTAACATTTGTTGTGACGCAGTTTGGCTCGGGTTGAGCCAAACTGCGTCGTGTGACTTACTGCTAACTTTTCTGTGTTTACCAAGAGTCGTACATGGGATGGGCCCACCTGAGGAAAGCGAAAGTAAAATTATATAACGACATATTTAACAAAGCTATCTTTTTAACATTTTGACAGGCCGGCGGTGTGTCTATTCGGTGGTTAGCATTCATCCCACTTCTTGACTGTACTGTTGCCAAGTTAGCTACAGTTTCAGCGTGTTGTTTCAGCTGATGAAATACTGATTTAAGCTAGTTGCTTATTAGGAACAGCCGTTGAGTAAGTGGTTGTGTGCGGGCAGAAGCAGGCCACAGTGTCCAGCCTGATACATAGGCACTGCCCTCTGTTATTGTCAAAATCCAATTATCATGTGGCCTGCTGATGAGATAATTTAGTTTCATTGACTGTGTACTGCTTCTCTGCTGCTGCTGCTGCTGCTGCTGCATGCGGAACCACTGAGTCATGGCTGATGTCAGCGTGGAGCAGTTTTTTTGTTTTCATTTTTGCCCCATATACTGACAACAGGGCACAAGTAAACACAGCCAGACTGGAGATCTCATCCCAAGCCTTTACAGTCAATATCCATGTTGTGTGGTGACGTTAAAATCTCCCATGAAATGAAATGTCAGTCCATTTGTGTGGGGGATGTGAGGTTGATAAGTGTATTCCTTCTCAGAGCCTATTGCAAATCTTACAACATAAGACCCAGGGCAAAGAGATCCCTAACTTGCTTTGCCTTCCTCTCAGCGTCATGGCGTCTGGAGGCCCCATGATGAACGGCGACATCTCTCGCTCTCCCGGTCAGTCGGGCACGCTGGAGGAAACCCTGCAGCAGATGAACATCCTCATCCAGGAGAACCGAGACCTGAAGGGTAAGACTGATTGGTGTTGGTGGGGTCAGAGCTGAGGCAAATGTTTTTTTTTTATTTGAGCTTCTTATTTGTTGTTGCTGCACAACAACAACAAACAAAGAAGTCTGTTTTCTAGTCCTCCTTAATGCTCTTATCAGCTTGGGTGAGTGGTCATTGTGTTCCTGGTGGCTCATGTCAGGGTGGAGATATTGTGGCAGACCAGCTGGAGCAGTGCGTGGGGACGGAAAGGCTCACAGTTCAAATCACTTGACTGGTACAATCATCGCATATTCAAATCCTCAGAGGCCCTGCGTCAGACCAACCTGACGATGAAGGAGCGCTTCGAGGGTCTGACTGCGTGGCGGGAGAAGCAGCGGCAGGAGCGGGACTTCCTGGAGAGCAGGCTGGCCGAGGCCCGGAGCCGCATGGAGGGGCTGACCCTCCAAAACCAGGAGCTGAGCAGGAGGCTCGGCGGAGAGGGGAGGACAGGAGGAGCTCTTGGAGGCTTGATGGTGAGGATGTACCTTTTTTTTGTGTGTGTGTGTGTGTGTAGTTGGTTTATTCTGGATGAAAGCAGCTGAGAGCCAGTGTTGTGTTCCCATGTTCATAACTGTTTTAAGGATTTAAGCTTCTGTCAATCTGTAACCAAAACAGCTATTTAAAGGCCCCTTATTGTCGGAAACGTAATTTTTTTTAAATGCCTTTTTGGATTATAAATTAGGATTAGGTGCTGCATATAATAAATACTGGAAGTATCATAATGACATCCCTTCCCCCAATATTGGCTTTTCAGAAAGGGAGGCATTAAAGAGACGGACTCCAAGATGAAGCATGTGTTTGTTTGTTTTTTAACATTAAGACGAGTAAACATTTGATAGTAGACACTTAAGATGACAGTGTGAACCCTGAAAATGATCATAATATAGAACCTTTAACACCCATGTGTTCCGCATTGCTGACGTGCGATGTCATTTCCAGGCGGTGTCATCCAACCAGAGCGCAGAGCTGGAGGCCCTGCGTTCCCAGGTCGCTCGCCTGCAGGCAGAGAAGCACGACCTGGTGGCGATGAACTCTGAGCTGCAGCTGAAGGCGGATCAGGACTCAAACAGCGACTCCTTCATTGAGGTCATCAGGGTCTCGGTGAATAGCAGCACACACACACACACATAATTAATGAATTGTACATTCAGAATCTTCTTCTATTCACCATGGAAGGGCCGCATCTAACACTTTAAGTCTACATTTAAACCCACAATGAGAAGACGGTTTCGTTACGTGATGCTGGTGAAATAAGACATTGGTGTAAATTCCAGATTGGGATCTAACTATTATTATTCCTCCCAGGACGGCGGTGTGGACGGCATTAGCGATGTGTGCGGTTCGGAGCGCAGCAAACGTCTTGACCTGAGCATGACGGCATCTCGGGTCGACAGCGAGGAGGTGACCGTCAGCCAGCTCCTCCAGTCACTGAGGAACGAGACGCAGCGGGCCGAGCGGCTGCAGGCCGAGCTGCAGACCTCTGCTCACAGGTAGAGAGCAGCCACTGAGAGAAACAGTTCCCCACTTAATAATTTGCTGCAATCACCACAAATAAAAGGAATGTTTATAGCATCAGGAAATACAGTAAATCAGCCTATTTCTTGCTTTCTCTCTTGTTTTTTTTCCAAATTTAGTTGTTTAAAGATGAAACATGCCATTACTTTTATTGCAGTATTCCCACGGCTGTCTTTGCTTTTTATTCATGTTTTTATTTTTAAGTGTGTTTTCTTCTTAAATCTCTTCGGTTTTTGTTTTATCCCTCTGGAATGTGTGTTTTTTTTAGAACTGTTTATGAAACAAATTCTCCAACAGAATTAGAGAGCTGGAGAAGAGGAGGAGCATTGAAGACGAATCAACACAGACCACCCAGCCAGAGACTGCAGAGGCAAAGGAAGATTCTGAGAAAGAGGAAAAGGTATTTACTCAGTGCTAAATCCATGTTTGGAGTAACAAAGACTAAACGAACTGCAGACTTTGTGTGAAAGATGATTGTGATCTGTCCATTCTGATGAGAGGCTGATGTGAAAGTAACTTCTCACATTGTATTTAAAGAGGCATATGTAAGAATTTTAGTTTAA
The DNA here is from genome assembly GCF_900880675.1 of Sparus aurata. Classification (NCBI taxonomy): domain Eukaryota; kingdom Metazoa; phylum Chordata; class Actinopteri; order Spariformes; family Sparidae; genus Sparus; species Sparus aurata. Next base: position 7,699,593 of record NC_044200.1, read on the forward strand.
ATGTTCAGAAATGTACTACAATAATCAGCGTAGTGCGAAGACGTAACAGTTTTGACGTCCGTGTATTTTGAGATATATAGCTAATATAGTAATATAGCTCAGGCTGAAAATGACCTCAGTACTTTGACTTTTCCTTGTCATCAAACAATCTGTCCCACTCAGGAGGTTGTGTTCGGTCCCGGTCCAGTCCTAGCTGCATGGCTAACTGGACTAACTATCTAACAGCAGCTACAGTTAGCAGCAGTTAGCAATTACTCTGCTTTTATGCTGCCCCCCATTTGTATGACATGAATTTGACAGTTGGCCAATTCTTACAGATTGTACTCAGATGGAAGTCGCATCTCTCTCCACTGACGTTAATCTACGATTATCATTACCATAACTGGCAGAGGTCCGCCACTATTTGTCATGTTTTGTTTCCTCCTCATAATGTTTGTGCATCATGCAAATATTTCAGGCAGCCTCTGAGGTGGAGAATCTGAAGTCTCAGATGATGACACTGTTCAAAGAGCTGCAGCAGGCTCAGAGCAAGCTTGATGAAGCAGAAGGCATGAAGAAGAACCTGCAGGACAGGTTAGCATACACATACCCACTTAAGGAGGAGACTAGAATAATGCTGTTAAATTATTTCTTTTTGTATTACCAAACAAATTACAGGGAAAATGTATGAAAACATTTTCTGAGTACTGTGTACATCAATGGTTCCTATGCTTTATCTTGATCCACACATATTAATGTATTTGATCATGCGTCTAGATGTCGGGAGGTGGAACAAGATGTGGCCACTCTGAAGGCCCAGCTGGTGGAGAAACAGGCTGTTCAGACGGAGAATGACCGGCTGAAGCTGCAGCTGGAGAGCACGCTGGCCCAGAGCCAGATGGAACAGAGGAAGGCTGGGGAGGACAGGTCAGAGGCTGCACACACACACACCTACGTACGTACACTGAACAAAAATATAAACGCAACACTTATTTTTGCTCCCATTTTTCGTGAGCTGAACTCAAAGATCTAAAACATTATCTATACACAAAAGAACCATTTCTCTCAAATATTGTTCACAAATCTGTCTAAATCCGTGTTGGTAAGTACTTCTCCTTTGCCGAGATAATCCATCCCACCTCACAGGTGTGGCATATCAAAATGCTGATTAGACAGCATGATTATTACACAGGTGTACCTTAGGCTGGCCACAATAAAAGGCCAATCTAAAATGTTCAGTTTTATCACACAGCACAATGCCACAGATGTCACAAGTTTTGAGGGAGCGTGTAATTGGCATGCTGACTGCAGGAATGTCTGTGAATTGAATGTTCATTTTTCTACCATAAGCCATCTCCAAAGGCGTTTCAGACCCAGGACCTCCACATCCAGCATGTTCACCTCCAAGATCGTCTGAGACCAGCCACCCGGACAGCTGCTGCAACAATCGGTTTGCATAACCAAAGAATTTCTGCACAAACTGTTAGAAACCGTCTCAGGGAAGCTCATCTGCATGCTCGTCGTCCTCATCGGGATCTCGACCTGACTGCAGTTCGTCTTCGTAACCGACTTGAGTGGGCAAATGCTCACATTTGATGGCGTCTGGCACGTTGGAGAGGTGTTCAATTCACGGGTGAATCCCGGTTTTCACTGTTCAGGGCAGATGGCAGACAGCGTGTGTGGCGTCTTGTGTGTGAGCGGTTTGCTGACGTCAACGTTGTGGATCGAGTGGCCCATGGTGGCGGTGCGGTTATGGTATGGGCAGGTGTATGTTGTGAACAACGAACACGGGTGCATTATATTGATGGCATTTTGAATGCACAGAGATACATGACGAGATCCTGAGGCCCATTGTTGTGCCATTCATCCACGACCATCACCTCTTGTTGCAGCATGATAATGCACGGCCCCATGTTGCAAGGATCCGTACACAATTCCTGGAAGCTGAAAACATCCCAGTTCTTGCATGACCAGCATACTCACCGGACATGTAACCCATTGTGCATGCTTGGGATGCTCTGGATACGACACGTATACGACACGTGTACGACAGCCAATATCCAGCAACTTCGCACAGCCATTGAAGAGGAGTGGACCAACATTCCACAGGCCACAATAAACAACCTGATCAACTCTATGCGAAGGAGATGTGTTGCACTGCGTGAGGCAAATGGTGGTCACACCAGATACTGACTGGTTTTCTGACCCCCCCCCCCCCAATAAAGCAAAACTGCACATTTCAGAGTGGCCTTTTATTGTGGCCAGCCTGAGGTACACCTGTGCAATACTCATGCCGTCTAATTGGCATCTTGATATGCCACACCTGTGAGGTGGGATGGATTATCTCGGGCCGGCAAAGGAGAAGTGCTCACTAACACACATTTGTGAATAATATTTGAGAGAAATGGTTCTTTTGTGTATATAGAAAATGTTTTAGATCTTTGAGTTCAGCTCATGAAAAATGGGAGCAAAAACAAAAGTGTTGCGTTTATTTTTTTATTCAGTGTGTGTATATAGCGGTATTGAAATCTGAAACCTTTTGAGGCTAGGGTTTTTGATAGCAATTTAAATGTGCAGACATTGCATTTGAAATCCTCGTTCATTTGTATCCCAGTAGTGACACCGGTAACACCCTTCCTTCCTCTCTCACAGGAACAGCCTGACCCAGCTGAAGGATGCCTACACCAAACTGTTTGAAGACTACAACGAACTCAAAGAGGACAAGAAGAAGAAAGAGGTCTGTTTATGTAGCACGTTATCAAATCCTGCCGATACACCCAACATAATGCAGCTATAAGAGTATAAATGTTGTGAAATGAGAGCCAGATGTATTTGATCATCGCCCTCAGGTCCTGCAGGCCCAGATGGTGCAGAAGGAGATGCTGGACGAGCTGCAGCAGCGGCTGACTGCTGCTGAACAGGCGCTGGTTGCTAAACAGGACAAGATCGATCTCATGAAGCAGGAGATCTTCCAGAAGGAGAAGGAGCTGGAACAAATATCTGTCTTCCAGGCACAGGTCAGCGGGCGTATAAATGCTTTCACATCTGTGTTGAAATCTTGGTGTCAAAAGTCGACACGAAAGCATGGGTACCCATCGTTCTTTTTGTTGTACTCTCTGTGCAGGCAGAGGTCTACTCCTCGGACTTCTACGCAGAGCGAGCAGCGAGGGAGAAGCTCCATGAAGAGAGGGAGCGTCTGGCTGCTCAGCTGGAGTACGTGAAGAAGCAGAACATCCATCTGCAGGAGGAGATGGACTCACTGGGCCGGTACGGAATTAACCAGAAGACCAAGTCTGGTTTTAGCCATGTGGTTCGGTTCGGTTGGTCTGGACCCAAGAAAAAAAATACATTATATTGTTCCTTTTGAGTTCTGGTCTGATTACTTACTATAAACATGAAGTTTCATGGCCTGTCTAGTATTCATTTATTGGACAGTGTTGGTGATGTTATCCTGCATCACAGACCCATGTGAGGATGTCAGATTCTAAGACAATGCACACCTTACTTTTTTTTATGTTGTCCATGTGGTAAAAAATATATTACTTTGATTGTTAAGACTTTGTTTATCATAAATCTTAACAGTGGTAAACAGAGACAAAAAAGAGTTGTATTGTACTGTACTTACATGATGGGACTGTTACTGCATGCTCGCTACAGAACTCCTTTTTACATTCTGATATAACAAGGAAAATCCCTGCTCTCGTGGTAATGTACATACGTGTTACCATGCCGGGTTTTCTCCAATAATTGTTCTTGTTTCTCCACAGGCGATCGCTGGGCGAAATGCAGAGGAGACATGTGTCACTGGGAGGAAGTCCACACGGAGCCGGTGCTTCTTTGGTTGGAAGAGGTATATCTCTTCTTTTATTTTGTCCTGAATGTAGCCTTCTATGTATACTTCTATCATGCTGTGTACAAATGCCATTTATTGTAGCTGATTTTAAGAGCCTTCAAAGAATCATTTCGAAATGGGTTTTCGTTCCAAGTGAGATGAGAAGATTTTATTATATTGTGCATCTGTGCTAAACATGAAGCCAGGGCCAGGACACAGTTAAATGGTTTATAGTGGAAGAAGGGGGGAAACACCAACCTGGAACTTCCTGGGGACTTCCTGTCTCCATGGCTCAAGGAAGTCACTGGTCTACATAAAAAAGAACCCCATGTTTTTGCAATCCCCTGTCTTAATGCCAAGCTAAGCTAAACAACTGCTGGTTTAATGTCATATTTAGTGCACAGACAGAGTTCTATCAATTTTCTTCTGTAATTTTTGACAAGAAGTGAATAACCTAGTTTCCCGAATGTTGAACTACTCCTTTATTGAACCTTTCACCATCTTTATAGTAAAACCTAAATTGTGAGATTGTCGGAACATGTTGCAACATAACAAAATATTAAGAGGAAGTGCTCGTTTGATGGCAAAATGTGTAACAGGAACATCTTTCCAGCATGTTCAGGTTGTGATCATTGTCTCTGACTCTCAGGTACTGACTGGCAGCAGGGGAATATTCCTGAACACGCCTGTCCCAAGTGCAATGAGATCCTGCCAGACCTGGACTCCCTGCAGATCCACATCATGGACTGCATCAACTAGACCTCCATCATTACTAGCATCCACCAAAAAGTGACTCCTGTAGCACCTTAATCTGAGTCTTCCTCTGCTTTTACCTGTACCTCTTCTCAGATCTCTCAGTCCACAGTTCCATGAAAAACTCATGAAAATTCATTGTAGGATGGGAACACTTTCCACAAATCTAAAAAATTATTGGTCCTGTCTAATGTTTTAAATTTGAATACTCTTTTAAAGAGTTAGACTAGAACAGGAAAAACATTGCAGGACACATCTTTTATTTTTTGACCCCATGTCATCTGGCACATAGACTGTTTGTTGCTGTAATGACGAGGCTGAACATTAATTTCTTCAGCGCAAAACACGTCTTGAATACCAAAACAGAAAGTCTATGAGCACTTTCATAAGACGTTTGTTGCCGTCTGTCTGTATGCACGCATTAAGTGAGAATTACAAGTTTAATTTTTTCACCAAGCAATTGGTTGCTGAAGGCTTTTTATTATTTTTAAAATGTTTTCTCGTCAAATGAAATTTCTATTTTTTGCTTGGAAAGGATATTTTTACTCATGATTACTTTATTGGTGTTGGTGGAAAAATGAGCATGCACCATGTAGGCACTTTAATACAAGGATATATATTTTATTTAGACTGCAGATGATACCTGGTAATTAAAACTTGTTATATTTATCTTGATCAACCTATCACTGTAAGTCACAGCCTTTGTAAGTGTATGTGCAGGAGGCTCCAACAACCTGCTGATTCTGTAGTCTGTAGATTACAAATGTCTCCTGACTCCATGTGGTAATTCTGTGAATGAAAATAAAATAAACTCTAAATTTCTGTCTGCTTTTAGTCATATTGGATGCTTGTTTTTTTCACATATCTATCCTTGCTGAAGTCTTTTGGAAAATCTTCCCAATTGACAAGTGTGAACTGGGTCTTTTTTTCTTCTTCTATGCTATAAATGCCCCATTTGACATTTGTTTTCTTTTCTGTACTGAATAGAACATACAGTATACTGTATTTATGTTTAAGTCCCATTTTCTTGCTTTGAAAATACAACATTTTAACTTGTCAGACACAGATGTATTATAGTTACTATTATTAATAATATAATTATTTCTAGAGAAACTGCACTCCACATTTGCGGAGTCACCCATCAGTCATGTCTTATGCAGGTCTTTAGGACCGTATTGTATGGCATAATTAATAAACCCTGGATTTATCCTTCAAGGCACACTTCTTCCTTAGCTACTGACGAAGCAATCAAATGGAATCCGACAACAAAGGCTATGGTTGAGGTTAAGACAGGGTTGACAGTAGGATTTATAGGCTCTAGCGAGGAAGGTTATATTTGCCCCTAAAAACAACAAGGAAGATGCACCTGCGAGCTAAAATTCAGGGAGTACTCTACACAACGCTCCTGGCCTCAGTCTTGTAAACAAAAAAACAATTTTGGGCTCCCGAGTTCCCCGTCGACAAATGCTGCAACAAAATTGATATCAACAGAAATTCATAATGTCGAACATATCATTTTATCCTGCATTAATGTTTCCTTTTTGAATAATGTAGTCCTCAAAGTTTGGTCGAAAACCCCTTTAGTGATAGACGAGCCTGTTTTTTTCAGTCAGGCAGGTCGTTGGGCAACTGCCTCAACTTTGACAACACAGCCGGGTCCTCCGTTTAGCGCCAGATTAGATTTTCTCCCTCGCCCAGAGCTCTGAAAGCAGGCTGTAAAGCTTACAACACAAGCCTAATGTGGATTTTTTAATCAAATATAACTTGTGACTTTTAAATAGCTACATGCCGTGTTGATAACCGGAAAATAAGCAATACATTGACAGGTCTGACGTAGTCGTGGAAGCCGCCAAAGTTACATTAGAGCTAGCAAAAGACACAAAGCGGTATCAGTGGGAGACAAGGTAAGTTGACTGTCTCACCTAGAAACCGAAATGTAATAAGTAACCAGCTAACGTTTCATTTTGACATTCACAGAAGAGTATTCGAGTAACAGTATTCATATTGTCAAATTGTTGACACTATATATCTGACAAAGTTGAACTCTATCTGTCTTTAAATGGGCTCGGTGAAACAAGACGTTGTGTCAGGCTGAAACGGAATTTCAGTACTTTACTCATCTCTTTCACGTAAACTGACATTTTAAGTTGATAGCATAGATAACCTATGGTAACGAAAATATTTGGATGTAAATGTAAAAGTTGCACAGGTACACGTCATAAAACTCTGATATTGTTATATTCTTTTCATAAGTTTACCATTTGAGAAGAGTTTCCAAATGAGTATGTTGTTCATTTCAAGCAATAATCTAAGTGTTTGCCTCCTTTTAGGAGAAGAGCAAATTCAAAGTCATCAACCTCTCCAAAATGGACAGTAAGTATCATGTGATTTAAGACATGTTGAAGTACAGCTTTATGAATCTGTCAAGACATAAGTCGGCGCATACCTTCTCTCTTCCTTCCCAGGTGAGGATGATCTGGACATTTTGACGGCGCTGCTGGAGGAGAACGAGGGCATCGGAGAACAACAGGGCGGTCAGGAGGAGCAGGCAGACGACTTGGAGGGCCTGTTTGATGACGACAATGATGAGGGGGAGGAGTACAAAGATGGCATCGAGGAGGACGCAGACAAAGAAGACTCGGTGTCGGAACTCTTTGGAGATGTGGACGACATTGAACGTGAAGAGAAAGAAGGTGCAGGAGAAGCGTGTGAGAGCCTGGACAGGTCCAAGGAGGATTTACAAGGTTTGTGCTGCTGCAGTCTCTCCTCTACAGTGTAATAAGCTCATTAAGTGTTGCTTGTTGGGTTCACCGGTGGGGCTTTGTGTCTTCCCTCCTCAGATGAGCTCAGGCGGATGCAGGAGCAGATGCAGCGGTTGCAGCAGCAGCTGAATGCAAGCCAGAAGGTTTCTACCTCACCTTCGGCTCCAGTCACAGCTGCACGGAGCTCGGCTGCTCCCAAACCATTGACCCCCAAACCCACACCCCCTCGACAGCCCTCCAAACAGACCCCCGCCAAACCAGCCGCTGCCATTCAGAAGACCAAGACACAAGCAGGTGAACTTTTTGTTGTCCACAAGCCGCAGTGTTTGGCCACTTTTTACATTTTATTTTACACAATAAGCACAGAATAAATGGGCAAATACTGCACATACAGTACCTGCGACAAATGTTGATTTTGCTTATGTTTTCTTTTTTTGTCTGACAGCAGCAACATCTTCATCCACCCCAGTCGGAGAAGGAGGTGTGAAGCTCCAGGAGTCCTCTGACTTTTTTGATCAGCTCAACAATGCTGACTCCTTCAAGCGCAAACCCAGAGTAGCTCACCACGCCAAACCCAGCACATCCGGTACAACTTACGCAAACATGTACATGAACCAGAATATTAAGAGAAGTTTGTTATTGGAAGTCATGTTTTGAGTTTGTCTCCTTCACTGTGTTCTCAGCAGAAGACAGGGGGCCACTGGTGGAGATAAAGCTTGGCAGCTCCTTCCAGCCAGTAGAGAGCACCAGCAAGGTCACCCGCCCTCTGAAATCACCTCCATCCTCCCAGAGCAGACCTGCACCAGCTGCATCAGCAGGACAGCCCAAACCTTCCTCTCTTCCTCCCCTTCCTAAAGATGTGGCTGTTGAGAGATATTCAGGACTGCGGCTCAGGTGAGGACACTGAAGTGATTGAAAACAAATTGCAGCTCACAGCTTGAATTTTGAGTCGCATATACATATAAATACAAACAGAATTTCTCGTCCACTGTTTCAGTTTTGGATCTTTGTTCTTCTGTTTCAGAAAACCACTGGTTTCCTCCAGCGAGATGGATCGCAAGATGGCCGACCGCCGTCTGATCCGCCTGTCGCAGGTGCCTGAGCGTTTGACGCGGGAGAAGCTGGAGGACAGCGACTGGGTGACCTTTGCGGTGCTGGTGAACAAGGCCACGCCACAGAGCAACACCAGTGTAGGTTCATGCTTACATCTCTCATCCCTGGTTATAACCCTCAATTTGTTTTTTTGAATACATCAGTGTGTAAATGTTTACATATCAAACAGAAACTTGCATATCCTACATAACAGTGATACTGAATATTTTTCCTTGTCTGCTTTTTTGCTAGGTTTTTTTTGTAACTATGTGAAGCAGAGATATTGCAACATCAGCATCATGTTTGTTCACTGTGTAAAGGAAGGCTGTAGTACCAAGCCACTCTGCAAGGAAACAGCAGTTAAGAATGCCTTTATGCTACTCATGACAGAGCAGAGTTACTAAAATGAATGAATAAAAAATCAATTTGGTGGTATAAAGCCATTTTCTGGTAAAAACATTTAGCTGATTTTGAGGGAGCTTCTGGCTGTCACCATTTCTACATCACTAATTTAAGAGAAAACAATCAGCAAATTGAAACAGAAACATTTTATCTATCTATAGTTTCATTTTCTATAGCCTATATTGTCATGTTTTTGATCCTTAAATGCTGTTTCTCAGAGATTTTTTAATGTTCTAAAGCCTGTTCCACAGATATTACTGCACACTCTCAAAGAACAGAGGCAGTATAATTGGTTGAAGTTTTAGCCAATGCAGTTGAGTAACAGATGCTTTCCTAATCTAGCAGCGTCAAACCTTGATTGATGGGAAGATCGAAGTGATGAAGGCTTTTGTCACAGCACTGAAAGACAACCAAAGTCACATTCAACTTCATGGAATGTATCGGAAACACTGCGCACTGTTCAACTTTTGACCGAGTGCTTCCTCTCTGCAGGGCAAAACCTTCAGCATCTGGAAACTGAACGACCTCCATAACCTGGAAGTGTTTGTGTCCCTGCTGCTGTTCGGGGAAGTCCACAAAGAGCACTGGAAGACGGAGCCGGGCATGGTCATCGGCCTCCTCAACCCCAACCCTATGAAGCAGAAAGACGGATATGACGGGGTGAGTGGACAGTCTTGGACTGAATATAATACTGTCTGCCATGGTTGTCATTAAAAATGCTTGAATTTGATTTGCAAGAGAATGTGGGAATTCAGTTTCAGTGATATTAAGCTAAATGCAATTTGTCAGAATCTTCCTCTGCAGGTTTCCCCTTTTCCTTTAGTTTTGAAATCCTGGAAGTGAGAGAGGAATCATATAGGAGATATTGCGGAGAGTTTGAGATTTTTATATAGCTTACCCACGTCGCTGGAAATGTTCATTCTTTTCCTGCATGTAGAATCTGATTTTACTAAAAGATGACCCACGTGTAGACGAGATTTAAGTCTGAACCGCGTGACAGAAAACTGGGTCAGAAACATCTCTCACGCTCATTGCAGTCGAAAATGAGCTGTTGTCCTGACCGTGGTGAAGTGATAACGTTGTTTTATTTATCTTTTACTGAAAGACTTAAGTTTTTTTAGATTGTTTTTGGCATTGACTGGTTTGGCAATGAAAGAAAATTACAGCAGAACGCAGTGTAGAGGTGTCGGTGAAATGAAAATAGCCAGTTGGTGTCAGCATGACACGCCACACCGAGATGTTAAGGGGGGAATGTGGCGAGGGAGGCCAAAGCTGTTTCCAAATGCACGACGCAAGAGCGCGCACACACACACACACACACGCACACCTATACCACCCACAGAGGGCAGTTTGAGTTCAGACCAGGAGAGACGAGGCGTCACCTCCACACAGGCTAAAGAGCTGTCACTGACACAGAATTAGGGCTTTTGTATCAAAAAATTTTTGTTTTTTTAATGTTAACTGCCCAAAAGATGATCTCTCATCCTGTGTAATAGAAGTGCTATGCTGAATCAGTTAAGTACTCTTTCCTAGATGACTGTGCTCTTCCTTTTGTCTTTCTTCTGCTTTTTCTGAGAGCATTATTAAATAATTTTTTTGCAGAGGCTCTCTTTCAGAAGATTAAATGATGTAAATGTTTAAGTTTCAATTGACAGCACTTTGTTTTCATTACAAATTCATCTGCTGGTTGTTTTCTTTATTCTTTGACTAAACCTTTTTTTGGTAAAATGTTAACAGTCTTAACGAGTTTTACCCGCAGTCAGCAACCCAAAGATATTCCATTTACAATGATATAAAACAGCATATAAACACATGTTATTAAAGCAAGTTCCCGAACTGCAGAAGTTGTAACCATTAATCACAGTTGCCATCATATTGCTGACAGTTAGCTGACTGGGGCCTCTTTCTGATTGGCCAAATGTTAGCATGCTGAGTGTGAATGCGTGACACGTATAAACATAATGATTTTTCATATTCATCATGCTTCAGTCTGCCTTTTGCGATGTGTTTAACTTAACTTGCATGTTCAAATTGAGATGACGAGGAAGTACGACTTATCCTTCAGCACTAATGAGCGCTGTGTTGAACATTCGCAGGTGAGCCTGACGGTGGATCACCCACAGAAGGTGCTGCTGATGGGTGAAGCTCAGGACTACAGCAATTGCAAGGCCATGAAGAAGAACGGAGACCCTTGCTCTCAGATCGTCAACATGGTGGGTCCGACTTCTCCCGGCGTTCCTTTCCCTGAATTTACGGAAGTTAACGAATTCCACTTTATCTTACGGCGTGTCTCTTTGTGGCTGTTTGTTCACAGTATGACTGCCAGTTCTGCCAGTATCACGTCAAGGCCCAGTATAAGAAGATGAGCTCGAAGAGGGCCGAGCTGCAGTCGTCGTATTCTGGGAAAGCTCCCAACAAGGTGAAGGGGAAGGGCGGCAGCCTGAAAGAGCGTCTGTGTCAGGACGGCTTCCACTACGGCGGCGTGTCCTCAGCCGCCTGCGCTGCCTCGCTGTGAGTCTAATCAGTGGAGTCCCTTTATTGATGCACATACCGAGGTCGCGGCCCTATCCGATTTGGATTCTGGCTGAAATTGTCCTCACACTTTTACGGTGTTTACTAAAGTCAATTTGTGCAGGGCTAACTGCAGCTTACAAAGCCAGGAACAGCGTGTGGGACCTGGCGAGGATGCGAGCTGCCCGACTTTTTTCCAGTAACATGTCTGTGTGTTGCAGAACGGCGTCAAAACCGAACAAACCCACCCAGAAGACTCTGGACACGCTGTTTGTGAAGGGCTCGACCAAGCTCATCGATCAGGCCAAGAGGCTGGGTGAGGAGCAGTTGTCTTGCGCACACCCAGTTGTCTCTTTTAAAGCAGTGACAGTGACTGTGATATATTATACTGTGAGTATAAAAGAGAATGTCCTTTTTTTAATTGTCTCTTGTTTGTGCGTTTTCTTTTTTTTTTTTAGCCGTGCAGTCTGGTGAAGTTTCAGGATGTTCAAATGAATTTAAGAGCCTGCTGTCGATGCCGACACCCGGAGCTCTGCAGCTGAAGAAGCACCTGATACAGGGCAACAAACCAGGTAAACGGCCGGGAAACGTCCCTGTGCCTTTGACTAATGCTGCTCATGGCCTCACTGGATTATAACACATCAATATTTACAGTCAAGGTGAAAAAGCACCAACACTATTAATAACAGGCCATCTCTGATACAAGGTTTACTGCCAATAATACCACTCTTGCACTCAAATGTGTATTTTTTTAAAACATGGGTACACCAGTGAAAATAGGCGACTGACTCCTTTCACATCCAGAAAACATTCAACTTGTTTTAAAAAAGTCTTTATTGATAACATTCTGAATTAAACGCATTGTTTTTCCTGGAGCTACTGACAATTGTTAGTTTTTTGAATATCTTTTACATTAGTCTCTCTTTCAAACTCTGCACTGACTGATCAGTGTTGGAGCACTGCCTTAACAGAGACGGACTGAAAAGTATTAACTAGACGCCGTCACCTTAACGCATGTCATAGCATTGCGCCAGACAGGTGGTAAAAATTGTGTTCACCCAACTGCGTGCTGTGTTACCATGAATACAATCGGAGCCAGAGCCAAAACAAAAACTTATCATTTTCTATTTCTCTCCCACACTGGACAGTTTTGATTAGATTCTCCTTCCAAAGCAGCATAAAGACGGTTTTCAGTATGAAGAGGCAGAATATCAGCTTGAGAAAAAAACATCATTAAAACATGTAAATAAAGAAATGTCTCTAGCCAGGTTTGATCCCAGCTTGGAACAGTAGCTTGGTGTTTACGTTGTTGTTCATCCTCAGTCTCCAAGGATGCAGCTGGAGTTCCCCTTCAGTCCATCTCAGCCTCAGACCTGCTGAAGCAACAGAAACAGAGGCAGAGAGAACTTCTGCAGAACCGTCTGCAGAGGGCAGGCGACATCCAGAAGAGGGTGCTGCAGAGTTCAGCAGGGCCCAGACCTGGGTCGTCATCCACACTGGGCCGGGTCGGTCTGACGTCCCCGAAAGCAGCGTCCGAGGTCCCGAAGAACACCCAGAGCCCTGCGGCCCCCCACGCCCCCACTCTGGGCCGAGGTTTCACCGAAGGGGAAGACATCCTCTTCTTCGAGAACAGCTCTCCACCTGCAGCCGCCCCCAGCGCTCTCAGCCTATCAGCCGCCAAGCTGTTGGCTCTGAAGAAGCTGAGAGCCAAGGGGAAGGGGCTTCAAAAGGAAGACCCCAACGCTGTGAAGAGAAAGAGGAGTAACAGCAGTGAGATCAACACCAGGGTGGAGAAGAATCTCACCTCACCCAAGGGTACACAATCATACCTGTGTTTACTTAATGCATGTTTTGTGTGTTTAGATATGGATAACATATTGCATAACATAAATCTAATAGATTTTTAGGGATTTTACTTGGCAGCAATTTATATAAGAAAATCATTCACTAAAAGAAAATGCAGTCATGACGAGGGATGAAGAGCTCGCTGCTGAAAGTGTAGAAAGTTGAGCGCTAGATTCATCTATGAAACAACTTCGTGGTTGCTCGTTCTGACCCGTCCTTTTACTCACCGCGCAGGTGAAACATCCAGTAACGAGGAAGAAGAACCGGCCCAGAAGAAGAAGCGAGATCAACTCCTCTACGTCCAGTCGGAGGAGTTTCAAAAGATCCTCAACGCCAAATCCCGACACGGCGCTGTGCTACAGGCGGTATGACAAAGTCACGCTTGATAACATTTCATCTGTTAAGACTTTTGGCTTCGCAGCTCCCCGTTTGCAAATCCAGCTGCACTTACACGTGTTAAACATTGCAAGATGTGTTTAAATTAAAGACGTTTCTACCTCTCGCAGGCTGAGTACCAGCTGCAGGAGCGCTACTTCGACGTCCTGGTGAAGAAGGAGCAGATGGAGGAGAAGATGAAGGGCATCAGGGAGATGAAGTGCCGTGCTGTTTCCTGTAAAAAGGTACTGAGTTGTAAATCCATAAATTAGCTAAATATGGTGTTTATAAACATTAATGTGAGCATGGTGGAGGTGATTATTAGCCCCCCCTCAGTTGAACTAAGTTGTTATTTCCCACGATCCCTTGCCTCCAGTGTGGCTACACCTACTTCAAGCCGGCAGATCGTTGCGTGGAGGAGAATCACGACCTGCGGTGGCACGACGCTGTGAAGCGCTTCTTCAAATGCCCCTGCGGACAGAGAGCCATCGCTCTAGACAGACTACCCAACAAACACTGCAGGTGAGACTCTTCGTGCTCCTGTCATCACTTTCAGGGTTCACTGCGGTCATGCAAATAACATGCGCGTTAAATGAATGTTGTTTTATCGTTCCAGTAACTGTGGGCTGTTTAAATGGGAGCGTGACGGGATGCTGAAGGTAAAATATCTTTTACTCAGATCATTTAAAACACTGAATCTTTCATTGCTGTGAAAGAAACAGACCTGATGTTGCTCTTGACGTTTTTTTCTTCCAGGAGAAAGCCGGACCAAAGATCGGCGGAGAGCTCCTCCTGACTCGAGGAGAGGAGCACGGCAAGTTCCTCAACAGCAAGTGACGGCACCAAGCCGACTGTCGAGGGAAAGTACCGGAAGAACTGCGTGTTAAGAATCGTTTTAAATTTGTATGAATTATGTTTTGAAAGTGTCTGTTTTGTTGATTATGGATATTTTTAATGTGATGTGATGATGCTGGATGTGTTGATTAAAGTAATATTTTGCAACATTTCACGTCAAACGCTCGTTTTTTACTCAGTTGACGGAATAATGTAGTGATGAAAGATGAGCACACTGATTCTGGTGCAGATCTGGAAGGAATGTAATCATATAAAACTTAAATAGCATGATGGAAAACATTTGCCTGACTGTTATTCTGTTTTTTCACCAAAGACAATTTAACATGAGACCGTAGGAAAAGAAACGGCCTTTATTTAGCGATGGCTGAATTCAATTTAGCTGCCTCAAATTAGGATCCTGAATTTTTAATACTGAACAGCGCTTCTTCATTATGCTATTAGGGAGTTATCACATTACTGCCTTTAAGAAGCCCTCTTACTGTTCCATATTTCTGGAACTGTAGGTTATTTGGTTAGTAAAGGACTGAACAGTCTCCCGTATCGTGACACAGCCATCCTCTAAACACACTCCATGTGTTGGTGCGATGAAAGAGGCCAGGTGGCGCACACACTCCAGTCAGCGGGCCAATCCACTTGGCTGTGAATGGGAAAGGTCTGAGGTGGAATCGCAGCGCAGAGATAAAATAAGGTTTTTTGGATGTGCAGCTGTGTGATTACCCAGCATGGCGTGCCATGCCACATCATTCTGAGGGTTTCACTTTGGGCTCGTTATGCCGTCCTTTGCTGTTTTTCTCTCTCTTCGCCTCATCTGTCTCCCCGTTGCCCAGTTCGGTTCTAATATTTCCACTCTGGAATGTGGAATCAATCTCTGGCTGATGACTTCTGCAGCTCACCTCATCTTCTCTTTTATTCCACACCGCCTCCCTTCCTTTAAATACTCCAAATACCAGACAGAGCAAGGCTGAGTAAAAAAACACATCAATGGTCTGGTGAAGTCAGACACCTCTTTATTTGTTATTTCGACCTCGGACATCAAATACGTTTCAGACTGTTGAGAGAATGCCTCAGGCTGACATCGTATAGCGTGTATGTACATGCAGAAAAGGCGGTTTAGACCAACCATGTAAAATGTATGCCTCCATTTTATATGATAAAGTTGGCTTACAATACAAATACTGCACTTTTAATACATTTTACAGTTTGACGTGGAGACACATGTTGCACCATTAAGATTTTAATAGACAAAAGAAAGCGATAACCTGTATCTTGTAGATTAAAGTACTGTAAAACAACGAGATAACTCTAGCACTTGCTCTCAAGGTGTCAGGAATCTACATTTGTACGGGGGTAAAGGTGATGCTCCGATGAGAGGCGCTGTAGCCCGGCCCTCCACGCGACACAGTACGCTCAGTGGAACCAGTGGTAGCGAGGATAGAGACCATCGTAGTGATACTCCCGTATCTGCTCGTGCGTCTCCCTTGATCTCTCATCTGACTCTGTAGATAAAGAAATTTAAAAAAAATCAATAAATAAGGTGGCTATAATCAAGGTCGGAATTGTCACCTTATCCCAGTTTCTCTCAGCTCTGCAGTGCTTTAGCGTCTTTTAGCTAATTGTTTTGTTTATCCAGCTTAAAAATGTGCTTCTTTGCTTCACTCTCTTTTGCCTTTTTAGCCACAGCTGGCAGCCATTTAAAGCAAAAACAAAAAAACAAAGATAAACTTGCATGCTAACTCTGCAGCACCAAACACCAGACAGTCATAATCAGCCACTAGCTTAATGTGTCATTTATTGACCAAAGAGCCAGTAATTTCCTTCGAGTTAGTGGAGACCAAAACGTGTTGGACTTTTTTCTGCCAACCTGCCTCAGTGTCTGCGATTTGTATAAATAGGCAGCTGTTTGCTAACCAAAAACAATTCTTGCAAAGTCTTTAATTGGCTAATGCTCGTGGTCCACTTTGTTAGCATTTAGCTTGGGGTATGCTTTGATTTTTGGTTAGGCCGTCCCTCCTCTCTATGTCTATATATAGACTGTATAGGAATACAGAGCAATCTAATGTCTAATGTTAATTGTAGTTATGATTATCAGAGATTTCGGGGGATTAGCTTCTCCCATTTGGTCACAGCAAGTGCAGGTGAATCAACAAACCACTGACAAAATGGCAGCAAAGCCTACATTGCTGGGAGAACACATTAAAATCCAAAATGAACACAAATTCAATTGGTTCAGCTAAATACACTTTGTTTGTGTCAAGTTTGACTTGTTAATGGCCTGCAACGAACACATAACATGATTAGAAATAGCTAATTCACATTTCCATTCCGATGGTGTGGCTAATTTTGGCGATGGAGGTAACCATTTTTACGATGTTTTTGTTCTTCCTCTTTGTGGATGAAGAGCCAACAATCTTGAGACGCATGAAAAATAAGAGTAACGACATGTATGACACTTTCTACAAAACCTTGGTGTGTTCTGCGATCTGACGGTGGAGATGTTTTTACCACCTTGTTGACCCAAACCATCCAAAACACCGTTTATCTTATTTATAAAACCGAGTCGCATTTTTATGGTTAGCAGTTCTTAGTTTAGAAAACTGTCATGACAGCCATCACACTGGACGGACAACCGCAGGGAAGATTGTCAGCTTGGGGTCGACCACAAATGGACACTTTGTTTTGGTGTGGAGTCCCCAGGCGCTCCGCCGCGGTCCAGAGGCTCGTGGGTGACATTCGAGACCCAAACTGGAACTCCAACTCCAATTAAACCTCAGGTTTTTTCTCAAGGATCAATTACGGTTAGCCCTCCCAACATGATACAAACTTAAATTAGCTGGATTTACTTAAACAAAGTCCCTATATATGTTTAATGTTTCTGTTTTATTCCGTGTTTTGAGACAGTCATCTTGAGAAACACACTTATTGTTAAATATTTTCAGTCTATGGGGTGAAAATGAGTTAAATGTTGTCACTCAAGCACATTGTTAGCTGCATGTACCTTCAGTTTGAGGGAAGATGAACCTGAGAGTCTTTAAATGGAACTGAAAGCAGTTGCATGCAGGTCTTACCATCGCGTGCCTCCTCTGCGTAGTTCTCATGCTCATTCCTCTGCTCCTCATTGTATTCCCTCCACCGCTCGTTTGCAGCAATCTTCACCCGCTGCTCAGCTGGGGAGAGAAGAAGGGAGAGGAAAGTTGAGAAGTCATCCAAACATTTGATTTACAACCTACTGGTGTGATACTGATGATGCAGGTGCAGACTGTTCCCTCCCTAGACAACCTGATGTTTTTGACTTTTAGCTCTGCAAGTGGCATGGCATTTGAAGTTACATTTTGTAGACATTCATGGTCCCAGAGGATAAATCTTAATGATTAATGGCTCCCTGACTTGCCTTTTAGCCTCAGCAGCTTTTAAAAATGTTCATCTGTCCTGTATTTCAACATCTATTGGCACCAAATCTTGTGAAGACATTCCCGGTCCCCAGAGGACAAACCTACTGACTATGATCATCCCCTGATTCCTCCGGTTCCACCATAAGGTTGACATTTTTGTTTTGAAGTTACATATTTCAGCAACTACTAGATAGATCGGTGTGACATTTAGTACATGGATTCGTGGTCCCCTCATGATGAATTGTAAAACTTTATAGGTCCTAGAAGATTAATCCTAAAGACTTTGGTGATCCCTTACCTGCCTTGTAACCTCACCAGCAGGTAAAAGTTTTCACATGTACTGTAGTTCAACATCTTTTGGCACCAAATCTTGTTCAGACATCCCTGGTCCCCAGATGATGACCCCTGCTGACCTTGATAATTCCCTGTCTCCCCTTTGGCCCCCATGAGATTGATTTTTGGGTTTTGAGAGAAATAGCAAGAACTATCATACAGATTGGTGTGAAATTCAGTGCACCGGTTCATAGTCACTGCATGATGAATATGGAAAACCTTGGTGATCTCTGGGCTTTACATCCATCACTATCAACAACGCTGATTTTCAAGTTGCCCAATATGTTATGACTTAAATCTGAGCAAGTCTCTCTAGCCTCAGCCTCATGCTACACGCATCAGACATTACTATGCTGTAAGTCCTTCAATTTACTTTTACTTTAACATGCTTTTGAACAGTAGGTATTACGTCACAACATTTCACAGACCTACCGGAGTCTGAAAATTTGGATCTCAGTAGGAGCCAAAGAATAGGAGGTTTTCCTTGATCTAAAGTGCAAACTATGATGAAATGTCACACTCCTTGTCAACACTATCTGTTGATAAAGCATCCTTGATTACAGTGATTCTTCTCCAAACTGGTGGAACTGGGCTGGTTGGCTGGATAGTGCAGAGGTTCCAAAAACCCTGAATGGAACCAATCAAAAAAACAGAGCTAATTTGGTGGAAAATGGCTGTCCTTGACCTCAGAATAACAGTTCATAAGGTAAATGGGAAAATCATGGGACATTCGGAAACAAAACCATACAGGGATGCACTGAAGTCACGGTTGGTTTTAAATCATCCAGCATCTGTTGGAAAATATGGCTATTACAGATGTGTGCATTGTGTTTTAAATAACCATTTTCTGTTGGTACACTTTGGTATTTTAAGTCAGGTAATAAAGATTAGATGAAAAACTGAAATTGGCTGATAAACCACAAGAAGTTACTGAAGTCGAACCTCAAAAACAACTCAAATTCAGCCGTGGTGGGATCATTTGTTGGCATGCCAGTGCAGAGACGCTTACGGCCGGGCAAAAAAATAAAAGTCCTTACAAACAGTCACACAACTGCCCCCTCATGAACCGACCTGGCACGAACATAATCAGCCTTTTTCTTACGGTAAGTGTTGTTTTTTTCCCAAGAATGTTTGTCCAGCGGATGAGGCCCCCGGGCTGGTGCTCTGATGGGCGGGCAAGGTGAAATGACCTGTCTCTGGAGGCCTGCACCGGGGGAACACTCCTCTGACGGGGTTTTCACCAGTAAAAGAGACGAATTGACAAGAATACATTTCACTGAGAAGAGGAAAATCACTGCTGGTGAGCCTGGCCATTTATCTCAGTTAAATGAATAAAGGAACCCTGTTTCTATTTTTCGAAAGAAGTTGTTTTGGTGATAAGAGCATGACGAAAGTTCCAGTGTGATTGCAGGAATGTCCCGAAACACCTTTTAATTTGTGCGTTCGCTCATTTGAGTTGAGGTGCGTCCATGTCGTGCATCGCACAGGATGCTGGCAGCGCAAGAACGAGCTTATTGTACCGAGAAACTGACAGAGTAGGAGCCTGCTCCACGCTACCCTGTGACTCCTTCTGCAGCCTCCAGCTTCTCTGTGTGTGTGTGTGTGTGTGAGACAGAGAGCTGTGTGTGTGTGTGTGTGTGTGTGTGTGTGTGTGTGTGTGTGTGTGTGTGTGTGTGTTGGATTTAAGAGCTGCTACTGTATAGAACAAAACACCTGCTTGAGTTTCCATTACTCTCTCTCTACTTCTCTCTTGAGCTTGCAGTCAAAACCTCAAAACCTCTTTAGAGTCCGGCAACAAACCGACAAAACCAACACTCTCACACGTTTCTCTGTGGGAGGCCATATTTCAGACTGTCTCAAATGTGGCCACATGAACCGCTCAGGCGATGTTGTGACAAGTCAACCACACGCAACACCAAATACGAATAAATATAACACTCACTTAAAACCACAGACAAAACACTTTACTCACAAAAATGCTGGTTTACTGCCCGTGAGATGACAGACCTTAAGTAATGAACTCAAAACTATTTCCTCTTGGCAGGTAACAGCAGCCCAGCTACTGTTATCTAGAGATCGAGGAGGGAAACAGATATTAAAGCAGTTACCTTGGAGCTCAGCATAGGATCGGGGTGAGCGGCGACTGCGGCGTTTGAAGAAGTTGGACGCTTCCGACTCGGGCACGAACACCTGCCGCGCTGGCCCTGAAGGTCAGAGGTCAGAAGGTGAAGGTGACACAAGGAGGACGCGTGGAGCACAGTTATTTCAATGAGTGATATAACCTTTATAACCTTTAGGATGGCCTGCTTTCGAGTCGTCCCGGACTGCTGCACTGTCCACCACACTGGAAACTGCAGTTTGAGGCAAAGGGAAATTATGATTTGTCGTCTTTGATTATAAAACATGTGAATTGTGTCAGTATTGTAATAATATTATTAAAAAATAATATTGAGAGTGTTAAAACTGTGTCTCAGTCTCTACATGTGTACTCAGATTTGTAAACGTGGACACTGATCTTGTGTATGTGCATAGATTTTGTGTTTGTGTATAAGAATCTGAAACTATACCACGCCCATTAGTTCACTAATTGGTACTTTTTGTACCTGAGTATATTTAAGACAGGCTTGAACTTGAGTATTTCTGTGTCCTTCTACTTTATACTTCTTCTACATTTTGGAAGCAAATATTGTGCTTTTTCTCTGCCATATTTATTTGATAATCTTAGTTACTGGATACCTTGCAGATTGCATGCTGCGTCACTTTTATTTATATACATTTTGATTTCCATATTTTATCTGTATTATCTTTTTAAAAAACATTGATTTTAATGACCAGAATAAATAGATAAATAATGGTTATAATATTGGATGATGACCCATAGTCAGTGTTGTGAAAAGTACCCAAAAGTCATGCTTGAGTTTGATTATTGATATTGTGTCAAAACTTTAGTATGTATGAAAATGAATTCTCTTGAATAGTATCAAAAGTAAAGTAAATGTAAAGGTATATCATAAACATACAGTCAGATCAGCAACTGATTATTTAAATAAACACCTGTTGGCAGTTAAGCACAGAGCGAATCTGACAGAGCTGCAAGCAAAACGACTAGTTCGCTCCTACTTGTTTTCGATGTAACTGATCATAAAATAGTGTTAGTCATATCATGGTGTGCACTGGAATATTGATGTTTTGAGCTGCTATAAACATACAGTATTGACATGTAAGTCTATACTATGGGCCAACCTATTATCAGCCTGGCCAGTGTTATTTTTTGTATGCAACTGCCAGTAAACAAAATCAATTTAACAATGCACTACTCTGCTCTGATGCAGTATGTGATCTTTAAAGTAACTAGATACTAATACTATCAAATAAATGTACGTGGAGTACAGTACGGAACTTAAGTAAATGTACACAATTCCATTAAATTACTTCCCTTAGTATACAGTAAATACATACAGTACATCTAAATATATGTATAATTGACCTTTTATTACAATTAATGTCATTATACTTTTACCAAAGTAATATATTGATAAGATATTTTTACCTTTACTCGGTTTTTATTCATTACTGAAAACATAACTCAAAACTAATTGAATGCAAGTATAATTCTATTTAATTATACACAGGATACAATTATACAAAACATACACAATTATCACTAAGCATACATTTTGGAATAAATATGAACTCTGGCACATCTAAGTGCATTACATCCTCGGAACCTTTCTTTTTATCTCCTCTGAGGATGTATAATCAAAAACACCCGTCCCCCCCCCCGCCCACCCACACAAAAGGTACTCACAGGTGAGGAAGAGGAGGGTGGTGAGCAAAGAGAGCACGACGACTCGAGTCCAGGACATCTTGACAGAGAGAGAGCGACGCGAGAACCCTACTGGACCTGACAGCAAACCTAACCGAAGTGAACTGAGAGAGGAGAGGAAGATGAAGGAGGAATGGGAGGAAGGTGGGAGAGGCAGGGAGAGTGGGAGGAGAAAGGGGGAGAGAAAGGCTCAGGGAGGGGAGGAAAGCTGCTGGAATTTTGGTTGCCCAAGGGAGAAGAAGAAGAAGAAGAAGAAGAAGAAGAACACACAGAGGGAAAGGATGAGTGAGGTGAATTAAAGAAGGAAAATAGTATATGTGTATACTAGTATTGTGGTATCTGAATATGCTGCATTGACATTGTGTGTCATTGTTTCAAATGTTGAAAGGTTGAAAAACACTAAAACTACTTAAACTTGCTTTAAATGCTGTTTGGCCACTTGGGGGCAGCACAACAAGCTGTAAACACAACATTGACCTTTCATCACCTTTATGGAGTTAATTAGCTAACAATTGCCTTTACATGGAGCAACATTAGCATGGGTTTGGAATGAAAGCTAATGTACACAAACATAACAGCAACCTGATGAACATACATTTAAGATCTGCTCCCTTTTTGGCTCTGTTTTGGTCTCCACCAACTCCTGAACAGACCCTTTAATCAAAATGTATACCTATATTTATAATGACATCAAATGTGCAGCTTATAGCACGTAGAAAGTAACATGAAATAAATCCTCATATTGTTTTTTTGTGTCTTGGTGCGATTTTTTTTTTCCACATTTTTCTGAGTTATGGTGAGGAAAGGGAAAATACAGGAAAGTATTGTCAGCTGTGAGACTTTCTGCCTCTGTTTTGAATTCCGGGAGAGAACAGTGGCTCAGCGAACAGAGGCAGGGCTGCTGCTTTGACGACTCCCTGCAAGAAATTAAAGACTGGAGACGGAGACGAGGACAAATAACGTTAAACATCATTAGTGCGTTAGCCCTGAGATTTATTTATTTCGCCAGGTACATTTATTTCCTGCCTCGTGTGCTGTTTTGTGCGGCTGGGTGAGCTGACGCGAGCGAGGACACGTCTCTCACCACCGGCCTATCAGCTAATCAAAGACTCATCCGGCAGTTCAAGGGCCCCTTTGTGTCTGTGCGTGGATGACATTCACACAGACTTCCGTGTAATCTGTTTTTGTGTATGTTATTTGTGTCAGGGGTTAAACTTGAGTTTGCTGACCAAAGTTCACTCAGCTTGAGCTGTGACTAAATAGGTAAATGGGTCAGCTTGACACAGTTTAAAGCTGAAATCAATCCCAAAAGAAGATAGAATATTACATTGTATTGGCATGGTAGTATAGCTATAGATAATGTGGAGCTATTGCAAAATAATTACACTTGTAACATGGAATTTAACAAACCTGCTGCACTCACAGATAATCATCTATCTATTGTGCATTTGTTGCTTACTATATGAATGGGGTATATTTCCCCTCAGGCAGATTGTGTGCAGGTGGTAACATCTCAGTGTTGTGTAGTGGACCCATTCATTATCTTTCCAGGTATGACTGATCTCAGTCTTGAGCATACCTGATTGCACTAACCTGTGGTTAATGCTTCATCGCGCTGCGGGCTATTGAACTGCATGTGTGGGGCTTCGAGGCGCAGAAATCATACGTCGCTGTGGATCTTTTCCTCCGACTGTGTGTTGAAATCTGAAATGTGGGTCAGTTTCCTCCGAGGGAAACTGGGCAGAGACGACGGGCCACTTTGCCCAGAAAAGTGACAACAGATCTGGGGAACATTTAGCGTAGCACGAGCCTGCGGTTAGACCTGTGTGTGTGAGGAACTATTTGCTGTGTGTGCACTTATCTGTATTTGCATGTGTGCGCATGTACATGTGTGTTTTTATACATGTGTATTTATTGGCGTGTGTGTATATATGTGAATGTGCCTGATTGTCTCTCCTGCAAATGTTTGTTCATATCAGACTGTAGAGTTGATTTGGTTGTCTACCTCCTTCTCTAATGCCCACCACGACAAGGCCTCCACATTACAGCTCTCCTGTGTGTGAATGAATTTCCTCCATTTCTGAATACAACACAGAACTGAGAGCTTCCCTTTGGATTCGGACAAAGGCGCTGTTTGAACACACGCAAGCACACACACTCTCTCTAAACTGTGCAGGATCAGATGGTTTTTTCGGGGGGGGTCGTTCCACAGTGGGGAGCCAGGAAATAAGCAGGCCCCCATCTGAAAACAGTGAAACCTCCTGAGACCATCATGTGACTGCTGGAAAGTCACTCGGTGTTGAGCAACTCTTCTCTGATGCACTGACAATAAAACAGTATGTGTGATCGTGATCTTCCCATAATCCCACAGCGGTTCTCTCATTAAAGGTAAATATCATGTCTTTAGGATTTACATTTCTGGCAATTAATTATGCTCTAGACTTTAACATTTATCAACTTGATACTATATCACACAAGTTATGTACTACTCTTACACAAGTCTTTTCAGTGTTGCAGCGATTTATTATCATTAATGTTAACAAAACATTTCAGTCATCACAGCATGATTCTAGAAAACAAAATGTACATTCACTCATCATCAAATGAGATCGTTAACACACAGTGTTACATTTGTAAGGCAGTATAAGGTAAAGGCCTCTGTAAGTGTTAAGAGCTACAATCAACACTGATCATTCACACGTTTTTGCTTGAAAAGAGCGTTCAATATTCTCTCACTTACACGGCTTCGCCTCATTCTCAGCCTCGCTCCGCCTCTCTCTCTCTCACACATCATGATCCTCACTTTCTTAATCAACACGGGTCATCGTATTTTCAAGCTTGTGAAACTAACGTCCCTTTATTTGTCAAATTATTAATAAGCAGTTTGATAGACATTTGAGAATGTGTTCACACCGATCCACTGCTTTTAAGTGCCATTTTTACTGTATTTGTGCAGTAAAACGTTGGGAGCAAGTGGGAGGTGTACTGACTGTCAGCCGCTTTATTCTCATACTGTGTAGTGACTTGCTCATAAGTTGACTGATATTATCTTTTTAAAATGGTACTTCATGTTTTTTTATGTTTTTGGTTAGAACAGCATGCTCAAATGATCAACCAGCACAAACTCTAAAGTTACAAAAAGTTAGAATGTAGTAACCTAAAATTAAATTCCGTCATTAAATTTGATAATATGATACGAAAAATGAATCATTTTACTAAATAAAACACTTTCTGTGTCAGTGTGAACATGCCCTGTTACTTCTTATCCAACCACCGTAGCAATCGTTTCTACTCTGAGCTCAGTCATCAACCAGCCCGCAGTGATTTCTTCCATCGCAGGCCTGTGGTGTCTTTATAGGGAAATCCTCTCTCCTTGCACCAGGCGGCCTCGGAAAGCCCAGGTGTCCTGTAGGAGAAAACAGAGTGAAAGGGTTAGTTCAACAAAAAACAAACCACAAGTACATTTCTTTCCTTTAACATGTTATCCATTGAACTTAATCATACATTAAATCGTGTCCAACGCAGCTTTAGGGCTAAAGTTTGTTATTACTGTACTAAGCTTTATAGGTTAAACATGCACAGACCCACCAAATATCAACATTTAATATCAACAGAAGTAATCAATCTGTGTCAAACACCTTAAACTGATTTGTATCTGCAGTGTTTTATTATTATGAATGTAATGTGAAGGTAAATGTCTGACCGTGAAGGTGATTTCGTTGTCCAGGGCGTACTTCCTGGCTGCGATCTCCTGCACCTCCTTCTCTATGTTCTCCTGCGTGGTCCCCTTCACGTCGATGTAATAGCAGTCAGCACCGGCGTAGTGGCAGGAGATGGCCTGGAAGCACAAAGATCACAAAAGATCCTCTGAGCTGATAAACAGTGGCGCCTGTTTGTTTAAGGACATTCTGGGACAACAGGTGGATTACAGGTACCTTGCGGAAGCCCTGCGTCTGGTTCATGCCGGAGCCGTGGATCAGCAGCGGATGGAAAAAGACGGTGTCACCCTTCTCCATCTCCAAGTGCACCCTGGGGTGCTGCGGGTCGTAGCCACGCACTCCGTGGTACATCTTGTTCACACCACCCTGAGGACCCACAAACAGTGTATATGTGTTTATACTTCCTATCAGGTATATTTTTTTTAGAATTGAATTTGTGTGTGTGGTTTTGTGTGTGTGTTGGTGTGTACCTCCCACTCAGGGTAGTCGTGCTCCTGCAGGGTGCCGGTGTGTGTTCCCGGCAGGACGACCAGGCATCCGTTCTGCCTGTTTACCCTCTCCATTGCAGTCCAAGCACAGACGATCTTGTCCGCGGGGCGGAACGGGAAGTAATGCAGATCCTGATGCATCGGGTGACGAGACGTCTTCTTACCTGAGACAACAGGACGGACATGTCAGAACACCTGAACCTGGTGTTAGACAACTAAAGAGAGAGAAGTGCCGTTTCTTCAAATAAAAACCCGTAAATTGCAAATATCACTTAATTGCCCCATACCTGCATCAGGAGGTTTGTTGATCAGCATTGTGTGCATGGCCATGATGTTGGGTCCAGTGAAACACTCCACATAGTTCAGAATCTGATAAAGAAAAGCACACGTTCAACATCTCAGTGTCATACGGTCACATCAGCGTGGTTTTTGATCCTAGTCTATCCAGGCTCAGATGTTTAAACTGTGACAAAACACAAGTTGCGAGCAAACACATTTATACAAAGACCTTTTGTGACCTTGTTGTGTGTGTTGTACCTGTGGTAGGGCGCAGTACCGGAACAGTTCCGGGTCTTCCTGGTAGTCCTGCAGTTTGGAGACCGCTTTTTGATCCGGAACGAACTCTGACTTAACGATCGCCAAGTCCCTCATCACCACCAGACCGGGAACCTTCACTTCCTGTCGACAGATCCGTTCAAACTCGTTCCTGGAGTCCACACGGATGATATTCAGCATCTCAAAATATAAACTCTTATAAAAATAGGCTGACATTTTTTATACGACATTTAAAGCAAATTTACAATAAGATAACCATGTCCGTGGAGACAAATGATCTTACTGACTTTGTGGTTTCTCTGTAATGGTTCAATTACTAACAGTGACGTGTTTATGATCATTCTCCGGGTCACCTGAACTTGTCGATGTCCTCTTCAGACACCAGATTCTTAATGAGAATGAAGCCATTTTCCTCGTAGAAGAGGCGCTGTTCTGGGGTCAGCAGGTCGTTATCAAAGGTATATCTACAAAGAAGTGATAACAGACAACAATATGTAGGTTAATTTCATATTTAGCTGGACTAATAGACAGTCCACTGTTTTAATGTTGTATTCAGGTCATATTGGATACACAAACAGCAGTACAAAAACAGTTGCAGTGACACTAAACCAGCCTAAAACAGGGCTTGTTTTCTTATTATCTTCTGAATGCATGACAGTGATTGCACCACCAGCTGTTACTGCTGTTACACAGGAGCAGGACAGTGGGGCATTAAACTGGGCAAAGGGAGCGCTGGAGAAACTGTGTCAAAGGTGAGCGATGATAAATATGGATTGTATAACAGGGGACATGTGAACCTTTAGCCGGAGACAACTGTTGTGGCTGCCAAATGCTGCGTTGGAAATGTGGGCAAACTTGAACTCGAAGTGTCCTTACCTCAGTCTGTGTGGGTGGGTGGAGGTGGAGGTGGAGGTCTGAGCAGAGGTTGGAGCAGCTGCCTGAAGGAGTGACGTTAAGTGAAGGAGAACAACAACAAGAAGTGACACCTGGAAACAGACGCAAAGCCCTCTGAGTTGGGCTGTGTTAAGCTAACTGTTTAAAGTGCTGTTTATAGCCTCCGTGTAGCTGTTATGAATTCATTTTCCATTCGGTAAAACTCTTGAAATGCTCCACTTGAGACCAAAACAAATTGCCCTGCAAACCGCTACAAAAAGAATGGCGGCAGCCTCAACTCAAACGGTGTTATACTGTGAACACACGAGTGACAGACCCACATTTTATAACGATAAAAACACATTCATAAACAGTGATATCGGTAAAGTACACCTGTGTCGCACCTCATTTCTCCGGAGGCCTGTGGTCCACAGCGGGACCCCGGTGTAGCCCACCGGAGCTGCCCGCCGTGAGACGCGCAGCTGTCGGCTAACGGATCAGCCTCTTCCGCTCCGTGCAGCCTGGGCGATACAACAGGAGCAACGCAGAATTAAAAGGATACGATATTAGAAGAGGGTCGATCAAGATGATTGATCAGTAGTCTGAGTCTTTCCGCAGCCCGAGACATGTTGTCAGTCAGGTTGTGAGCCGGTGTGATCCCGATGCGGACGGGTAACTAGTTTTGAGGGGTGTGTGACTGGGGCAAAGTGCAGCGATGATGACAACACACACGCACACACACCTACAGGCGCTGTCAATACAGTGCAGGCTGCTCTACATTCAGGTCTGTGCAACATGGTTATTCAGAGGAAAAAGATAAAATCATGTTTCAAGTATAACATTTCGTTATGAGAAATACCTTCAGTACTGATCTAATATACACGATCCTTACAAAGGAATATGTTGATATATTTTGACAGATATGTATGAGACATAATCATTTATGTTGTTTAAATTACTCTTATGTTACTCTATATTTCAATTTACTTATAATATTGTTTTTATGTTTATAGTCTGTATGACCAATTTTCAGCAATATGATAAAATTATAGTCGCTGCAGCTTTCTTCCAACAGGTGGCGCCACACACCAAATATTAAACTCACTGCCAGTTTTTAGTTTTCTGCTCAATTTATGCCCAATGTCCCATTTATCCGTTTCTGATTGACACGCAGATCATGGCTATTGATATCCATGGGTATAGTTTGAAAATTAATCAAATTGTTATCGAGGAACAAATCAGATATTCACAATTGTCTGATGACAGACAATCCCCTCAACTTGAAATCAATCCAAAAAAAATTATGTAATTACTTATATTTATGATATACACAATTAATGGGTATTACTAGAACGTTATTTTACAGTGGAAAAAAATAACAAAAACCATCATCTTCTCATTTCAAGGAATATTTTAGAATTAATCATTTGAAAATATATAAGACACAACTTCATTATAAGACCCCCTACAGCTTCAGTATAAGATACGACATGATATTTTTGAACCTTTAACATATCACATGGACTGTTATTTTGTACTATTGTTTTTTTTATTAATTTATTTTTCGATGAACGTATTTTTATTGTTTTATTGTCTTGATTAAACGTGTGTTTGGGCCCGTGTATGTTCAGTATTTCATTAAAGATTGGCTCGGACAAATGAAAAAAAAAATGCATTTCAATACATTAATAGAATTGTTTCGCAGTTAGATCGCTTTAAAGCCACAGCGTTGCAACGTTACGAGTGAACGGCTTACAAGACATAGCGGAAAGGAAAGCTATTGAATTAAATGTTTCCTAGCGCTCCTCTCAGCTTCGTCAAGCTAACAACAGTTTGTTAGGGGAAGGCCGGAACCAACTTGACTTTCCTGTTAAATATTTTTTATTAATACGTTAAAACACCACCTTCAGAAAGTTTTTATATATATGTGTATATATGCTAACTACCTATATGCGCTATCCCCATTTATAATAATGAAATTAATTATTTTTGTCAACAGACGCTGTTAGAATTACGTTTGGCACTTTTATTTTGAAAGTTGTAGAAGAAAACCACTGTGGGATACTGAGACTGGTTTTATTTTGAAATGTCACAGGAAGTCCTCTTAATCTTCACTTTGTGGTACTTGACGGCAGCTAGCTCGCACCCCTCCCGTCCGTCTCCTGTGTCGACAGCAGATCCTCCTCCAGCCTCTTTAAACTGCTTTCACCGCCACACAAACGACATTTTGGGGGTTCGGTCTGTAGCTCTACGTCCTCACACCCCTCGTATCTCTCTGTGCGTCTCGGAGGATATTTCTTCTCTGTCGGAGCGTTTGGAAACCGAAGCCGAGCACAGACGGAGCTGTGTTTTAGGCTACTTCAGTGGGCGGATAAAGCGGAGGAGGGCATCCGGGCCTGGCTGCTCCGGAGAGTCGGCTCCTAAACGACGGAATTCACCATTTTCAGGTAAATTTGGCCGAATGTCATTTTTGGGTAACACACAGTCTTGTCCGATAATGGACCCCGTGACGTTACATGTCGTCCGGCCGCTTCGGACGAGGACTGAGCAGTGGTGTGTGGAAATGACAACACGGAGGAAGAATTATTCAGCCACACTCCAGCTATATTTCATATTTAACAGCCAGCTTCTGTTTTTACCCTTTACAACCACGGCTGTTAAGTTTCCGCCTCGCACATATTTGAAACAAAAAGATCTCTTATTTCGCAGTTTCGGGTGTAAATATTTTGGTTTGGTAACATAACTTGGGTTTTGGCAGCCAGGCTACCCCCCCCCCCCCAACGACAGGAACCCTATTGTACATTTAAGAAGGATATTACAGAGAAACAACAGACAAACTACAGGGATATCGTTTAATGGCCAACTGAAAATGTCATATTGATAAATTGAAATTAAGAATGAAGAGCATTCCTGCATTCTGATGTAATTTCTGGGCAACCATTTAACATCAATAATGCAGGAATGTGTTTGACAGATCTTTAAGAAATACCATAAGCCTACTGTAAAATCAATGTAACACCACTGAAGCCTGAAACTGCAGACTCTTGATGCCCCAACCAGACTGCACTTATTCATGTAGATACAGTGACAGA
The DNA here is from genome assembly GCF_900880675.1 of Sparus aurata. Lineage (NCBI taxonomy): Eukaryota > Metazoa > Chordata > Actinopteri > Spariformes > Sparidae > Sparus > Sparus aurata. The sequence continues at coordinate 7,730,274 of NC_044200.1, forward strand.
TTCCTTTCACATTGAAAGTGGCACACTTGGGTTTTAAACAATAACGATGCGGACATTTGACTTCCTCCCACATCTGCTTGTTTATTAGAAAACTTGATTTTTGCAGCCACTTAAATCTGACACAACAAGGAATGTACCATCCTGTTGTCACCCTGGAAACGGCGAGATAGAAAGTTTTGCCAGACAAACTGCCGTCCAAGCTCCTCAGAGTACTTCCGAAGATGCTTTTCTATGCCGTGTTTAAAAATGAACTGTAAAAATTGTAATTAGTGTGCACAGTTCAGTTGTCAATCATGATGTCATACAGTAAAAGCATCCAATCATTACTGTATGAATCAACCGCAGACGATAACTGTTTCTATTGATCACTTATGATCCACTTCTGCAGCGAAGCATCCGCGGTGCATTTAGGCTCTTTCCTGCTTCCTGTTTGACCTGGATTTACTTCCATCGTCCTACATCTGAACAACTTGCCACTCATTTGTGTGTGTGTGTGTGTGTGTGTGTGTGTGTGTGTGTGTGTGTGTGTGTGTATTGACCCACATTAAGATCTAGGCTGTTGGCTGTGAGAGTGATACAACCCCAGAGAACAAACTAATTACCCTGACAGTCCCGTCCCCCCCTCCCTCCAGTGTCTGAGGGCCATATAGCAGTGCCTGTATTGATCTGCCTCTGCATTATGTTGCATACAGCAGGAACATGAGATGCAGTGCATTGTGGATACGCGTACATATTCACACACACACACACACACACACACACACACACACACTGTCTCTCTCTCTCTCCTGACAGTACATACAGTTATGTCAGTTGTCAGACATGTGATGTGGTTTCAATTTGAGAAATTAAAGTGCCGTGTGACCAGAATGGTATGAGTGTCAGTGATTGGTTCGAAAGTGGTTCCAAACTTCCTGTTGGAGCAAAAGGGTGCAAGCAGAAGTCAGAGTGAAACAGAGCAGGCTGTTAGCAAAAGTAGAACAATTAAAGCGATCTCAGTTGTTGATTAAGTAGCATTCCACCAATTTTACACTTCAAGCTAAGTTTACTAGTCATGTATTGCTAAGCGCCTAAGCATAGTGGGATGGCTTTTTGAAGAGGTTTCCGTAGTCGGATAAAGTTACCCCGAATGTGTCACTGGGGTGTTACAGGATTATGGCAGAAAGCCTCGGCTTCTGCTGCTTCGATTTTGAACTTTTAGTGTCCCCTAATTGTGTGGAAGTCCAGTGCTAAATCGCCACAGTGCCCCTTGAACTTGCGCAAAATCCGAAATGACATGAGCTCAGATCATTCTCGTTAGAAAAATCAGTGGAATGTGGCCGATGACATTACAGTGTTGCGTGGCAATCAGCTGCTGTCAGTTTCAATGTAGCATGCTGTAGCTGTAAGCCGGACTGCCTGACAGAATCAAGTGGGAATGTGGCAGACTCAGAACATTTAAAGTCCTGATCACCACATCACAACGATGCTATGTATCGAACTATTATAAAATGTATCTGTACAAAAAAATCATTATCTGTGGTGCAAAGCATGGTGGTATCCCATCATGCTTTTGCAGCTGACTGCACTTTCTGATGATCAGCCTCCAAAACACTGTTGCTATTGACAACCAGGCCAGCAGCTTGCTAGCTCTGTCTTTCTCTCTCCCGTTTATATAACTTCAACTTGTGCAATGTTTTATTGATCAGAGGTGTGTGTGTGTGTGTGTGTGTGTGTGTGTGTGCTCTCATCTTTTTCAGTGTTTTCATCATTATGTATGTTTCTGCCTGCGTGTGTGTCATTTTTTTTGTCTCTATGTGTGAGAGTATGTTTCTTTCTATGTGTGTGAGCTGACAATGTGCACGAGCGTGTGTTGGAATGTGTTTCAGTCGCAGCACAGTACGTATGAGTGCGTTGCCTTTGTAACTCAGGTTGTGTGTGCCTTTGTGTTTTGTGTTCCTTTTTGTTGAACCTTTCTTGGCCCAATAAGCTCTTTCCCACCGTCCCTTCTTTGTTTTGAATCATTTATTGGCAAAGTGAAGTACAGAATATATAAAAAGCAGTAGAATGAACTGAATTCCGAGAGGCGGGCTTGCTAACAGCAACCTTGGGCTGATGGGAAATGTCTCCCTGGCATTGCGCTGCCAAAGGGTGGGCATCATGTAGGTGAAGTAGTAATTATTGGGTTTTTTTGGGGTCTGGCTAATTGTAGGGCTTCAGAATGAATACAATTAGAGTGGGCTGGGCACAGCAAGAACTCACACTTACAGACACTTTGCAGCCTTATGAATAGACACACACACACACACACACACACACACAGACACACACACAGATGAAGAAAGTTATGTGAGCCATGCGAAGAATGTGGAGTGGTGTTAGTTCATTGTCTCTCTCTCTCTCTCTCTCTCTCTCTCTCTCGCACACTCCGTTATAATATTCAGTTTTGTCCGTCTGTACACTGTGTACACACACACAGACACACTATCATTATTCCTGTATGTTTTGGCATCATGCCCTGTCCAATTGCCCCAAGGATAAGATATCCCATCATACTTTCTTACATGTGTGTTTGTGCGTGTGTGTTTGGAGGGTTGAATTGGGTGACTGGGATTGGCTCATAATCCGGAGATTAACCGGTGGCATTGTTAGAGCAGCAGCAGACAGGGATTACACACATTCTCACACACACACAGAGGTCACACATAAAAATAAACAGACCTGCAGCTCATTCATGAAGTCACTTTCCCTTATGTGCTGAGCGCTCACCAGTGGTGTTGCTTGACAGTGAAGATGCTGAAATATTCATCACACAGACACACAAACACACACAGACTCACACTGAGGATCTGAACACAGCGATGATGTTTCACGCTGTTGTCTTTATATTCTGTTGACAGAATGTCTTAAAATGAGCTAAATGGAACCAGTACAAATGACTAATGCTAATGTTGTAAGGAAATGATTAAACTTAGGCAATAATATTAAATATCTTTGGAAAATATTCTTCAAACCAGTGTTGCTGAAAATCCAAGCGTGATCGGATTGTTCAACATTTAGCCTTGATTAATGAACCCAAATTAACCATTACTCTAAAACTTAATTCAATCCAAAAGTCTAAACTGTCTGTTTTAAAAAAAAGCAGCAAAGTCCAAAATTACCCTTGTAAAAAATCCCCATCCAATCTAAAAAACCCATCTGATTACCATTTTTCTGACCACATTTGTGATTAAATTGCACTTATTTCCCCGAAATGAATTTTGTAATGTGATGCATTTGCATATTTGTTAGTTTTTCTGATATGCGACTGATCCCCTAATAATCCTGTTAACGCCTGTGCACTTGAGCCTTTTCGGAAAGCGCTTGCTTCTTGAGTCTTCCGTGCTTTCGGGTTGACTAAACCGTGATAAGAGGTGCTTAGTGGTTTTAAGAGGGAGATTCCATCCACTTTTCACTATCTGGCATCTGTCTGTCCAGTCGAAGGCTTGATTAAAATCACAAGTGTCTGAAAATGAAGTGGCTTTACATGAATACACAAATAAGTGGTACAGCGTGCCAAGAACTGTCAGCTGTAGTTCAGTACATTCCCTCCTACACAACTCTCACCACCTGCTTGCTCCTCATAAACAATTTTTGCACCATCGCACATAATCACGACAATCGCATTATTCTACCTGCAGTTGAATTTGATTTATTTCACTCACTTCCCAGTCCATTTTGAATTTAAAGGATGTTGTCTGGCTCTTCTTGGATTTGAACCTGTGAGTTCTGGGACGCACCTCAGTCTGATCGTCCTCTCTTACCCTTCTGCCTCCTCCTACTTTAAATTCCGGCAAGTTTCCTTTTTAATCTTGAGTAGGAATCTCTAATTATCCCTCCTTCTTCCCGACGGGTTAATCATTCCCTCGGAGACAGGCGTTATCTGCAATCGGTGCCAAAAAAGTGCATCGAAAGTTCACAAGAAACAGTCACGAAAAAGGGGCCTCTCATGAAGCAAAGACGAGAAATAGTAGGCAATAAAAGGCCTGATGCCTCTTCACTGAGCCATTTTTAATTAATTAAGTGTTGCTGTGATGGATATAGATTCCCAGCAGTCCTCTGGGGTTTTATGTTTCTCAAGCTCCTCTGTATAGTTGCACCACTAAGCATTCACTCATTTATCATTATCTGAAAGGTCAGATCAATTCGAGGTCAGTATTGCTTGGTACGTTTGCAAACACACCAATGAGCTGGTCATATCAGATTAAAGCAGCACTCCCACATGATCAGTGATAGTGGCCATGACTGGACAGGCTAGGAAACAGAAGCTTTGATGTTATCAAGAGAAACCCCAAGGATGGCCAGGTTAGAGTACAATTCTTAACTGTTTGACTGACAGGAGCACATGACATTGAAGATAGAAACTAGATAAAACCAGCAGACAGCCGTCCCTCTGGAAAGCTGTAGTGAGGCAAGAAATATAAAAGCTGCTCCATCCTTTTTTTTGATTATCAGCTTTAGGCAAAAAGAAAATTACTGGTCCAAATCTTATAAATGGCATCCAAAGAGCTAGATACACATCCTTGAACTCCTTGAAATCCTACGGGAGACATTTGAGAAAAAAACCCTTATATATCTGCCTGTACAGTAAATACAAATCTACCACTAACCACTAACAGGGGGTTAACTTTGCTTAACTTGAAAACTAGAACCGAAGACAAACAGCCATGTGGGGTAGTGTGCCAGGCTGTTTCTTGGTCGGGCACAGTAACTTCCTGGCGTCTTGCCGTCACCATGAGGTTAACAGCAGAGGCTCCAGTCTCAAGTCTTTGTAACCTGCCAAGAAGTAGTCTGACTGCATTGTAAAACCACAATGTTTTACTCTCAGGTTTTTGTCACAGATTAAATAGACAAGACATGATGTGTTTATGTATTAACTATCTCTTTGAGATGTTTGCGGATACATTTTTGTGCCTCGTGTCTTTGTGCTTAGCTAAGCTGACTGACTGCTGCATGTAGCTGTATATCTGGCGTACCATCATGTTAGTGGTTGTTATTGTGCATGTTTCCAAAATGTCAAGGTTTCCCTTGAATGTGAACGCAGCGCGTAAAGTCCATTTCCTCCTTTTGTTTTGTGTAGATATAAAGAACTTCAGTACTTTTTTGTACTGACTGAAATGTGTCTGTAGCTTTACATATAAACACATTTCAGAAAATGTTTTAAAAGGTCAGTTTTTCCCAAAATACAATATGATGTCCTCAAATTTGTTGTTTTGCCCACAACCCAAAGATATTCAATTTAATGTCATTGAGGACTAAACAAACCAGAAAATATTATTGTTTTAAGAAGCTGGAATCATCAAAAAATGTATTTAACATTCAACAATTGGCCAACTCAAACCGAGGAATCAATTATCAAAATAGTTGGTGATTAATTCAATAGTCAACAATTGATTGATTGATTGATTGGCTGTTGCAGCTCCGCATAGAATGTCGGGTGAAGTCTGTAGTCTTGTTAAATCTTTGATCATTTAGTTTTTCATTTAAATAAAATTACCAATTTTTGGTATTTTTTTACTGTTTTATTCAGGTAAAGGTCTTGCATGGCAGCTTTGGCTTAGAAAATAAGTAACATGTGAGAACGTTTGCTTTTTAAATGATATTAATAAAGGCTTTTGTAGAAAAACATATTTCTTAAAGTCGGGTATCAAAAAGTATTTTGGTACCTCCTAAGGAAATTCAAGGATCATATTAGTTAGCATAGAAAAATACTTAATATACTCAGCTGTAGAAATGTGATGTTCTGTGCAATGGACTCCAGCAATCAGAATCGCCATATTTAATCAAACTTTATACATTGCGACACCTCAACTCGGCAAGCATATGACTGATGTAATGAATTTATGGGAAATGTTGCATCGTTGTCTCTGGCTGGGACGTACCACCTGGCTTAGCACAAAGAAAGGAAAGAGCCAATGTCAGTGTGATGGTGTGAGCGGCACACATGTACACACAAAAAACCCACAAACACACGCATACTGTACACGCACAAACACACACAAAATCGGGCACCTCGGGGAGTGAACACCTGTTCCCAAAGGCCTTCGGGGTGAATGGAGATGGATTTGGACGCTGTGTTCAGGGGAATGGTGGGGCGTGAGAAAGAGGGTGCACGATGGAAAGCTGTAAAACAGACAGAAGAGGAGGAGGAGGAGGAGAGGTGATAATAGAGGGAGGGAGGTTAATGTCCTGTCTCGTTGTGTAACACGATCTGCCATCCTTTGAAATCTCTGTGCTTTAGTGTGGCCTTTTGTTTTTGTGTTGCTGGGTGTGGACAACTGTAGCTGTTGTTGCTTTGATCAGACTGAGTGCATTTTTAAAGCTGCAGTTAGCAACTTGTGGATGACCGCGACTGGCAGCGCGAGGTAACCTATTTGGACTGTTTTTGACAGGAACTTTGACAAAAACCCCGACGAGGTTTTGTCCATGAAGCTTTTGAAATGTAAAGCATTGAAAGCTGCCAGTATTGGGCTGGAAGTGATCCATTTCTTGGCTTTGTGTGTAGTCCCTGAACACTTTGCAAAAAAATCTTTAAACATTAAAATGATCTAAATGAAAAGATGTCTAAGTGTCAGATCTAACATATTTTTGGGGCAAACAAAGTTCCTCTTTGAGTGAGCTTACAGATGTTCTATTTCAGTCCAACATAATTTGCATAATGCACTCTCATTGGTAACACAGCGTGAGTGTTTAGCATGTGTCGTCTTACGCTCGGACAGTTTTCCCAACTCTCTCCGCTGGAATGTGGCATCTCCAGCTGTGTGTTTGGATTCATCAACCAAACATCCAGACAGGAAAACACACATTCTTGTACGTTGTATTCATTTAGCTCGGCGTATGTGAGTGTGTGTGTGTGTTTAAGTCGGACAGACCGGAAGCTTATCATCAACCCTCGTTAGTCTGTTGTGGATGTAATGAGACAGACGAGTGTTATGTAACAGACGGACCAGGGAGGGTGTTGATTTCACAAACACAATGGGTGGAGGGGGTGATCATTGTAACTGGAGGAGCAAAGCGAGGGTTAACAGCAGGTGGTTAATTCCCGCCACATCCCAGCATTAAAGGCGAGCACGTGCTTTGGTGAGCTTAAAACTGAGTTTGTGTTCATACTCAAGTATTGAATTTTAAGGCCGTAGTTGGTAATTTTGTATGGCAACAAAATGCGGCAAACTTGGACTTGTGCCTCAGTATGCAGCTAAAGTATGCACACAGTTAGTGATCGCAAGTCACTTGTTTATGCAGACAGAGCCTACAATAAGGGGAAACGGAACCGCATGAAAATCCTTCATGCGCAATTAAACCGCCTCATATGTAGCAGCCAGGGCGAGATGAAAACCACTTTTCACTCCACAAACAGCACAGTGACTGTGTTTAAATACAAGGGGGACCGGCAGTGCTGACAGACCAAAACACTGAACTGTGCTGGAGGACTAAAATAGCACTACCTGCCTACTAAGCTTATTTTTACCCCTGATCAACATAGAAACTGATCACACAGTTTACAGAAATAATCTCACAAATCTATTATCTAGGGCTGGGTGATTAGGCCTCAAAATAGAATTGCGATATTATTAGGGTATTTCATGATAAATAGTATATATTGTGATATTTTGAAATCTCATTAAAGGCAAATGCTTGGTTAAATATCGTGATTATTGACAAAATACCTCCATATAGAGCAGGTAGAAGAGTGTATTGAGGTCAGAAAATGACATCACTCATTGTAATGCGGCCTTTAAAACTGGAACACTTAATGACATAACACAATATAACAATATCCAAAGTCTAAGCTGATATATATTCTCATAGCATGATAATGATTTAATATTGATATATTGCCCAGCATTACTATTGGCTAATGCTAAATTCCTGCTCCAATCATGTTATGTCCTAAATAATTGTCGCTTTGTCCGTCTGTTGTTTGCTGTTAGGCAAGTTTTTTGCTAAAAACAGTGACAATGACATTAATGAGAGCAGAGAGACCGAACCAAAGCAGCAAAGTTGTACCAAAACCAAAGCAATGAGCTGAAAGACACCACATTCCACACTAATTTACTCTTAGTTTTTCACTGTGGCTGACCCATTTCACATACAGTAATTACATTTCTTTGTTGATGTGAAAATATTGTTAGTGCAGCTTTAAAAACAAAAATGGGCCTAATCTGGAGAGCTGTTACTGTTGGCCTCGTTTGCATTAGAGCAGGTCACCTGCTGCTGAAAGGTCCCCCTCCTACCAAGACTGTGTGTGTGTGTGTGTGTGTGTGTGTGTGTGTGTGTGTGTGTGTGTGCGCGTGCGTGTTGGTTTATGGATTGATTACAATGCCAGTGTGAACTGATAAGCGGATCATCTATCCTGCACACGATCTCTGTTTTGTAATTGGAAGACGGATGAAGTGTATTGACTTTGGTGTGACCTCAAACTAACCCCCCCCCCGCCCATGCAAACACCAATGTCCCCCCGATACACACACACAAACACACATACATATACACTCATACACACACAAACATACATAAGCAGTTTATACAGTATATACATGGTGTGTTTGCTTCTTTCGAACCTCTCCCTCCTCCCGCTGCAAACAGATGACACTGGAGTGTCTGGGCAAGCAGTCAGACCTCTCTGTGTGTGTGTGTGTGTGTGCGTGTGTGTGTGTGTGTGTGTGTGTGTGTGTGCGTGTGTGTCAGCTGAGTTCCCTGTATGTTTTGTGGTCTGTGGGCCCTGTGTTTGTGTTTGTCATGAGGCAAGAGAGCGACAGGCTAATGGTGCACAGTGTGTTGTGTTTACATTTGTTTTTATGTGTGTGTATTCAGCTGGGAGACACTGCAGCCTTCATACCTAAAAATAACTGCTTCCCTCGAGCTCGCCCTTCCTCTCTTCCATCTTTATCTCCATTTTTCCCATCTCTCCCATTAAACCCCAAGATCTGTTTGCGTCTTCGTCCTCTCTTCTGTGATGTTTTTTACCTCTCTTCTCTGCGTCATGTTTTTGTTTACGCCTGTTCTTTGTTGATGGTAGTGCTCCATGGACAATTTAGCATAGACTGTTATGATACGTTGAGTGAACAAAACTGAGTTGTCAGAGATATAATTAATTCTATGTAAATAATGAAGCCAGATTAAAATTTTTTATGTATTTATTACTTTGGTGAAAAGAGGAAATTGTTTCTGCTACTTAAATTTTTGCGTCTAGCACTGCACTGAATGGAATTTATTTTACATTTGAAGCTTTGAATATCTGTTATCTGAATATCAGCCCCCAAAAGTCTTCAATCAAAATTCTCATTTTTAATAAAGTGATTTATCATCAGCAAGTTTAGAATGCACCCAAATTGGTCATCTCTCTACAGTAGTTTGTATGAAAGTGATGATGTCTTGGTGGAGCGACAAGTGAATGCAGATTAATTATTTCTAGAGCCAGACCAATACTTACAGTATACAGTATATTTATCAAACACTTTTGACAAAATATAGAATTACAACTCACCCCTATTCAGTAAAGCGCTTTTAGTTTGTAAACCATTCATTTTCTGAGGCTCATCTAAATGTCGGTCTGGGTTGCGGTGGCAGCAGGCCCTTCCAACTCTTAATGTAGGATCCATGGCATCCCAGATAGGATGTCTAATCCCTTCTCCTGTTCTGGGTCAACCCTGGCACCTTCTCACAGTTGGACATGCTTAGAAAACCTCCAGAGGGAGGCAACTTTGGAGGCATCCAAATCGATCTCAACTGGATTCTTTGAATGCCATGGACCAGTGGTTCCCCAAGCGCCAGGGGTGTCGTGATTCTCCAGATCCACAATTCGATTCAGTTTTCGATTTAAAAATGTGTTCAGAACTGATGGCTATGCAATTGTTAGAACGCATTGTGATGCCCCCAGTCGGTGAGTTTAGGACGTGCACCTGAGGTCCCTCTGAGTGTGGCAAACTCCGTCACGGACTTAAAATGTCCAGGCTCGTCACTTTTTCCTTAAGGCTGACCATAACTTGTACCTGTGATCTAGGTACCTGTGTGTTAGGTCGTTACCCAAGCCCAGATCAAGTTTTAAACTGAGAGCTTTCCCTTGAGGCTCAGGTCCCTCTATATCACCTTCATTACTGCTGACATCACACCTATCTGCCTGTCATGCTCCATCTTACACCGCCTCCCACACTAGATGTTACTATACCTCAACTCTTTCATTTGGGGCTCCAGCTCACTGGGTTGGTCGAGTACCGTGGTCTGGACCAAAATATTTCAATAAAAACTGGATGGATTGCCATGAAATGTAGAGCAAACACTCATGGTGCCCAGAGGATGAATCCTTATAACTGTGATCAACCCTTCACGTTTCATTGTGGCACCATTATCGTGTCAGAACTTTAATTTGACCAAATACCAGCAAAACTAATGTCATTCCAATCAGTCGTAACTGTATTTTGCATTTGCTGCTAATCAGCATACACTGGCATGCCAACAGACGGTGAACATGGAATATAATGTACACTACCTGTAGACATCAACATGTTTGTATCATCACAGACTTTTCAAACCAAATGTTCAAGCAGTTATGTAACCAGTGGAATACATCTCAGGAACTAAAAGTCTCTCTTGGCAGTCCTGTTTGTGTTTCCAACAGATCTGAAGAAGCGTGACGATCGGGACAAATAAGACTCATGATGGCTTCGTAATAACGGCAGCATTTTTCAGAAAGCAGCTTTCACACATGAGAAAACAACAACACATAGTCATCCTGTTCCTCCTCGTATTAACTGTTGCGTAACTGATGTTTATTGATGTAGATTAGTTGCATGGCAGACCATTTAGGTTTGCAGCTTCGACAGTTTTTTTTTTTTTTTTTTTCACATCTGATTTGCCAGAAGCTTACAGTCACTCAACATACTGAAGTGTTAGGATGGAGAATTGGAGTAAACAAAGCTCCGGACACGTGGATGAATCCGGTGTCTTTTGTTGACTTTAACTTTCTCATTTCACTCTCACTTCCCTTAAAATGTCCCCTCTAAAACCTTGTGAAACTGTTCTTACTTGTTCCTCTTCTCTTCATACATCTCTTTATCACCCAAAGGCATGTTTCCATTCATGACCATCGGTAATTTCCTATTAATATTAACATTGTAGCCTTTTGTGCAATTGCAGAAACACTCAGGGTTATTTCTGCTCGCCCCTCTGGATCAGTCATGCTGAAGCTTCTTTTTAGCTTCTCTGAAACAAAACAAAGGGTCTTTCAGTGGAAAGCGCCCACTGCACCGGGCAGCAGCACTGATGCTCTGTTTGTGTGTGTTCTCATAGCTGCACAAACACATGCTTGTGACTGTACTCGGCAGGGTTCAGCTGCAGTAAGCGCTTGGAGGCTGATGACGCTGCCAGCATTTTGACTTGAGGCCGAAGATATTCTGGGCTGATACCCAAAACTATTGGGCTTTAATTTTTGACTTAAAAACACAGTCTAGACACTTGTACAACAGCTGCTGATCCAACATCCGTTGGGTTCGGTGCTGGAAAACACTCGGCAGAAAGTAAAGTCATTGTGAAACTGTCCTGAAATTGTTTATTTGAGCAGGCTTCACACTTCTTGTGGTAGTCAAAGATATCAGATGGAGGGATTTATCCTCCCTACAGGCTTCAGAGAGGTGACACCCTTTGGTGCTCCTGGTCTTTGAAGTCTTTGTAGTGGTGAACATCATGTAGGACAGACACTGGTGCTTTGATTGTAATGTACACCGACAATTTAAGGGAAACTCCCTGGTGACTGTGTGTGTGTGTGTGATCTGTATATGGTCGCAGTGATGTAAGTGGGCCTGAGGCAGTGCAGACAGTATATTCACCTGTGATCCTGAAACCAGACATTTGTAAATGAGCAAAATTAAATGTGAGTAGCTGTGCGAGTTCAGATTTCACCTTCTGGCTTTTTCCGCCGAGCTGTGGTTTTTCATCTAATCTGCTTTGATTTGCATGTTTGTCACAGTTCTTTTTTAATAAAACTGTGATTTCCAGTCTGTGGTGTGTGTGTGGGAGACGGGCAGGCTGTGAATGTGGGCATAATCGGTCAATGAGAGACATTTATCATTTTGATAAAGGACACTTGACAATTGAATTATCACACATTTTTTTTCAAAAAGAAAACAAATGTTGTAAAACAAATTTGTTATTAGATAATAGTGAAGATTGGCAAACAAGGCTTAAAAGCAGCTAACGTTAGCTGCCACCAAAGGTTGGAGGATGATTCTAGATATTTTTGTCTCTATCACAAAAGACTGTTACTCTTTTTGTCTTTTTTGTCAACGTATCCCATAGATGGATAGATAGATAGATAAGCTTTATTTTCAGACTCGAGGTCCATACAAAAATAGAAATATCAAGACTAATTATCAAGGGATTCGTCCGTCAAGACTTTCTGACTTTACTGCTCTATATGTAAGTATGTCTGTATGTATGAAAGTTGTTTCTTTCCAACAGAAGGAAGTAAAAGTAAATGATAGATAAAGAATACACATATGCTGCCTTAGTCAGTATTTCAAGCAACATGATCTCAAACACACAGTGTACATACAGAATCAACTCCAACAATGTGATTAAAACAAATAAACACCGTAATATAGTCAGGCCTGTCTATAAATAGCCGTTTTGGCATTGTTCACATTCACTTGTGATTAGATGCTGCCTATATCGTATTGAACGAAACAGAAGCAGAAGAGTGACACAGCATTTGTCATATTGTTATGTGCAAAGTCATTTTTATGAACAACTTCTAACTTTCATTGGGTAAAACTGACAGCTTATATACAATATGTGTATAAACCTGATGTTGCCAATGCCTCAGACTGCAGACATTAGTGGGTGTGTTATTGAATGGTACATTTGTGACATTTACAGGATGTTGTCAAAAGTCCTTGCATATCCTACTTAATGATGACTTCAAAGAGGTTGGTGTCAATGATATTTGTATTCAAACAAACACAGTACATTTCATATGATATATATGATATTAAATTCAGCCTTCAAATACGGAAGAAGTAAATTCTACAGTATTACCAAGTTTTCAGGAAGTGTCAAAGTTCAACAAACATTCACCAACTTGCTATCACCTTCAGATGAGAAGAACTCACACCAGGGCTAAAAAAGAAACGCAGCTGACCAGACATAAACCCTACGGGGCAATATTATCCAATAAGCACTGAGAAATAACCCACAAATAAAACTAGTGTTGATCAATAGATATATATTTAACATGTGAGCTCATTTTCCCTTCGGGCCATGTTCTGGCCTGGCGTCCTCATGTCCGCCCCCGAAAAGGAAAGTGATGATACCATCTATTTAAAGTGGTTGTGATTCTCATATGAGTGGGTCTATTTTGAGCATCAGTTTTCAATGACATTATGTGTTTTTTTTATCAAATTTTTTTTGAGAAGACAGCGCTGCTGGCAACGGTTCAGCCTTCCTGTCAACTCCGCATCTGTTCTTTGTTTTGCTTGTTTCCTTTATCAGTCTTAAGAAGTTTTACAGAACCATCGAAAGTATAAGAAGAAAGTTAAAAGGCCGTTAGATAAGTGGTATGAGTTACTTTTGATTGTGGTATCAGTGCTTGTGCGTCAGTCATCATCTGGTCAGAGATATTATCAAATATTGTATCTTATCATATTTAAGAAATATTGTATTGTCTGTTTATATAGTAATTGTCAAAGGGCATCACTTCATACCAAAAAATGGTGGCGACAAAAGGGCTCAGATGAAAAGACATTTTTCAAACAGTTTTCAACATATAAAATTCTATGCATGTAATACAGGTTTTCAGTATGAGGTTACATCAGATAGATAAGGCAGGGAAAACAATTGCATGACGGTGCATCAATAGGTCATGGTGTAGATTACTACAGAGTCAACAATATCAAAGTATGCAACATAACACGCACAACAATGTTATCCGGCCAAGAAATGTCAAATTTGCATCAAACCACACCACGTCAATTGAACAGTCCCAATAATACGTCTATATAGAAATTTACCAGTGTTTGTCAATCAGCCTTCAGGGAAGCAATGTCTGACAAGCTGTGGACTACTTTCTTCTTTCTTCTTCATTATGGGGAAAGTCTGACATTTTTGTAAATAATATTTATTTATTTTCCTGCCCAAAATCATATCTCTCTGTTAAATATACAGTTGCAGCTTAAGCAGCCAGTTAGCTTAACTTATTTTAGCAATCTAAGCGTAAAGAGTCGAAACAGCTGTAAACCGCTAGCCTGCATCTCTCCAAAAGCATCAAAATCTACCAACCAGCACGTATTAAGTATTTTGCCATCACCATAATGTAGCTACTATAGGCCGGGGTGTACAAGTTCATATTTTTGCTGAAATTGTTAGCATTAAAAAACAGCTTCGGGCGCATTACCAACTAAACAGAAGTGGCTAGCAGAAGGCCTCTAAATTGTATCAATAATTAATGTGAGTGTTAATGGAACATAAGAGTCTGACCAAGTATTACCAGTTTTAGATACTTATCAGTTTGTACATGATATATTTTGGTCAATACTCAATTAGAATTGTGGTTTGATACCCAGCCCTTCACGTACAACTAGGCTTACTTAGATATTGGCACCACAGTTTGATGAGGCGTTTCAGAAAGTTTGGCTTTGGAAGCACTTTCTTGACAACTAATTAAGATTTGACGAGTAAATTACAAACGGATCATGCATTTTATGACCTATTGGATTAGGAGGACTCGATTGGTCAAAAATGTCATGCTTCAAATCCCCAAATCGGCCATAAACAGGAAAAACTAGCCACTGACACAAAACCTGATGTTGAACCAGCGACCTCGCGCTCTCTCACTCAGCGGTACTGTACATGCCTGCAGTCACTCTGGTGATTTCATGGCTCTTAACCAAACACAAAGACTCCATTATGGCGCCGTTCGCCGAAATAAACTCACTTTCTCTCTCTCCCATTCCTTCTCTCCCTCGTCTTCTTCCTCTTCCTCCTCCCACTCTTCCTCCTCCTCTTTACATACACATTCACACTTTCACCCACATCTCGGAGAAAAAAGCCACATTTTCCGTTTCATTACCTCATTCTGATGTTGGAGTTGGAAAAGAAGAGAGGGAATAGAAATGAAATGGGGGAATGAGAAAGGAAGGAAGAGGTATGAAGGTGTGTGTGTGTGTGTGTGTGTGTGTGTGTGTGTGTGTAATTATTAGCCCAGTAATTAGGCCTTGTCGCCTGTTGTCTCCCCCCTCGTTTGCCCTTTGAAGTCTTCTCCTCTGGACTACCCATAATGCACTTGGGAGGCTTCCAGAAGGGAGCAGAGGAGTGATGTAGTGGGGGATGTCGGGAATGTGGGTCAAAATGTGTGAGTGTGCGTGTGTGTGTGTGTGAGAATTTCTGGAGATGCTGAAGGTGTAAAAGAGAGTTGGGGGGTGTCTCGGTTTTCCCTCTGTGTCTCTCCATCGTTGGCAGATTGCTTGTGCTGCTTTTTATGTTGGATTCCCCCACACACACCGCCGCACGCACATCATTCATATGTGCCAGATGCTGTACTCAGTACACACACACACAGATATATCCACACACTCACACACACGTCACATGAGTCTCTTTGTTTTGGTTTGCTGCAGAGATAAAACCCGGCTCTGTTACACTCCTCTACAAGAGAGACAAAGAACGCTTATCTCACATACAGTGTGTGTGTGTGTTAGAATGAGAGAATGTGTGTGTGTGTGGTGTGTGTTGTTGTGAGAGTGTTTCTCCGATGCAGTCATTTTATTTTTTGCATCTTTTACAAGCTGGATTTTCAGCGTCATTAGCTGGAATATTAGTTCCTTTCTTTTTTTCTTCCCACAACCAGACGGTCTGATAGCTTTTTGTGTGTTCGTGTGTGTTCGTGTGTATACGAGTGTGTGGCAACGTCATATCTGCGTGCCGACAGGGCCACCAGGGCCAGCATGACACACTTCGCTTCAAAAGTGGGCTAATGACACACAGGTTGCTGGACGGCACACTTTGAAGAGTAGTAGGAAAATGTTGCTCATGATTTAAAATTAGATTGGTAATTTAAAGTAACACGCACATCAGAAAGCCCTTCTATTGAATATGGAATGGTTTTTTTTTGTGTTTTGGTAGTCGTTAATTTTGCCAACTTTTGCTGTTTTTCTGTGTTTGTACTCATTGTTGTAGTTTATCCTTCATCTGCTACATTACCAGCAGTAGAAAGAGTGTAAGGATGTTTTCAACTCAAGTAGAAGTACTTTTACCTGACGTACAGTTACTATAAAATATCAAATTGATGTAGCGTTGATGCCGTCTTTTTATTACAAGCATTCTTCATCCCTCATCAACACCTGGCAGCCATGTTACCCACAATGCAAATAGACTGCAGGGAGTTCAGTCAGGAGATCTGATTATGTTATGCTCGTAAAGCCTCGTGCCACTGGCGTCATGCCTCATGAGGAACGTGCCACAGAGGTCTGCTACGCTCACTTCTGGCCAACTCCTAACCTTCCGCTCTTTTCAGACTTGTAGCCTCAGACCCAACCAATCTTGTTTGAGGTGACATTGTGGATAAAACTCAATAATAGCACTTTTGAGGACTATATAAAGTTGACAAAACGATCTCAACTAGAAGTCGATTAGGAATATCTAGACTATCTGATTTTAGTAGTGTCAGTGCACAGGGAGTCCTCCTGATTGCACATGATATCATGCCATAGACTCCAAGATTTCAATTTGTGTTTAGTTTGTGTGTTTAGGGGAATTAAATAAACCAACTTAATTCGAGTCACTTCTGTAGATAGATGGTCCTTAACAGACAGTCCAAAGGACCCGTAGATACTACATCCCTGCCGTGCAATGAATATTCATGAAAGGAATTCTTTTAATTGATAAATTCCTCTTCCGGTAGCCTGCTGGGCTTTTAATTAGACCAACTGCAGCCAGCTGAGAGGAAATTCAGGTCATGTCCCTGCACATGCACACACACAAACCTACAAGCATTTGTATATTCCCTTATATGTTTGTGTGTGTGTTGTTGTACACATAATTGAATTACCAGGTTGTGGTTGCGTATTGGTGTGAGGTTGTGGCCACATGCCCCCACACCGATTGATGAAGTGATCCTCCCCACGCAAGTGTCATGAATGACAAATCGCTGAAGGGGTTTGCGTGTGTGTGTGAGATGTCTGTGTGTGTGCGTGTGTGCAGACAGGCAGATGGTGTCTCATGGGTATGAGGGGAGCTAACGACCTTGAGAGGCAGAAAGAGAGGAAGAGCGAAAGAAAGAGGGAGAGAGAGCGAAAACCGGTGGCTGCAGGGGTCAGCTTGTTTTGCGGTGAGGGTCGGGCGGGACGGGCGGGGCATTTCTGCTGCTGCTTCCTCCCTGCATTTCCTCCGCTCACCCAGTGTGCCTGTTCGTCACACACACACACACACACACACACACACACACACACACACACACACACACACACACACACACACACACGTGGGGCGTTAACGGAGCAAGACAATGAGCAGGGACTGGCTCGAGGCAGACTGAGCAAGGTGTTTCCTGTGACCCGGACGACTGCTGCGTCAACACTAACACACTTGTGTGGAACAACACCAGCACGGGTTCGCAGACCTGTTTTGACTCTCCCCTCCTTCAATTAGAGTTAATTAATTTCTCCTTGTTCAAATGTGTGAAGGTGTGTGTAAGTGCAAACAGCTGTATTCAAGTCTGTGATATTCATCCTTTATTCATGCTTTGTTCATGCTTTATTCATGCGCTGTTCAAGCATTTGCAGACTGGATGAATATTGGATTAAAAGCTGCTTTACTTTATTCATGAGCTGAGATATTTTGGATTGTACGGAGGCCTCACGAAATCCCCACGCTGTGCACAACAACAACAACAAAAAAAACTCTTCTAAGTGTACTTGTGTATCAGTCCTCTTCTGCTCAATGGATGTTGACTCTGTGTGTTTGTGTGTGTCCCACAGGCCGTGCACTGCCCTGCTATGGAGAAGATGAAGAGGATTAAGAAGCGTCTGTCGTTAACACTCCGCTCCAGTCAGACCATAGACGAGTCGCTGTCTGAACTGGCCGAGCAGATGACCATCGAGGAGAGTGGCACCAAGGACAATGGTACAAATGTTATATATTGTTTTTTTCTTTTCTTGTTTTTTTTTCAAATCAAACTTGACAATTAAAGGAGAAATATGGACACATTTTAATGAAAAACGTTACAATTATCAACAAAATGTGAAGAAACGACAATGTACTGAGTGCTGTGTTGAAGTCAGCATGCTAATCAGCTAGCTGCAGACTACAGAATGTAGTTGGCAGAAGTTAGCAGTTACTCTGCTGATTTGTTGCCCATATTTGATTGGAGTCTGAATTCAATGACCAGTTAATATGAAGCGATATATTATCAATTTCGCAATGTGGCCAAGTGCAACATCAAATCACAGAAAATACTTTTTTTTTTGTAAAATGTGTGACAAAGTGGGATTATAATGAAGGACTGTAGTGTGCAGAGATGCTCTGGCCCACAAATCTTGTCATCCTGATGTAAGAAAACATGCTTGTTTGGTAGAGACTCCAGCAGATTTTAGTCGTATTTTCTGTAAATAATTTCTGTAAAAAATAGAAGCAAAATCGTTTGTTTTTACCAAATTGTAAAGCCTTAATTTGGTAACAAAAATCATAACATTCATGGAGGAAGTCATTTAAAAAATATGCCATTTACAAAGGGACAACCAGCATTTATCTTTCCATTTCTTTTTTCATTTTGTGTACCTGGAAGATTTTTTTTAGCTGTTTATGATGCAAGAGGATGTCAATTACTGTTAAGTAAACTATACTATCATCATCTTCTTGCGCCAGAAAACAAAACATCATCTCAGCGTTGCAGGCAGGGCGATATTAAATGTGATTGATAAATCAGTTTAAACTTTAAATAATTGAGATAAAATCTGTCAATAATGCAGTATAATTAAGCAACAGATGATAAAAAAAAAAAAAATCTTGAGTAAAAACTGTCAAAATACTGAATAATTAAGAAATAAAGCATTGAAGTGGTTGGAGGGAAACATATGCCCCCATCCAACCAGGGGACCGTTCCAACCATTCCACTACTCTGATTTTTACAATTTCTTCCTGTACATGTTCATCACCAGGCATGTCACACACACACACACACACACACACACACACACACACACACAAAGAGAGAAAGCTTTCAATAGCTCGGTCGCTCTCAGGGGCGTTTAAATTATGAAGCAGCGGAGTTGCTGAAGAGAGAGTACGGCATGTGTCAGTAGCAGCTGTAATGGACTTCCAGTGAGTCGTTCTCTATCAAGTTATGTAACGTGAATAAGAGCAGGGGAGAGCTACTTTAACACGCACGCACATACACTCAGCTCATGACAAGGTAGTTTGTAAGGAAGAAGCATTCGCACACAGTTAAACAGACTTTTCTTGACATCTCTTTTTGTTACATAACATTCTGCCCGTTCTGGCATCACAGTGCAGTTTGACTTCAGTAAGCTGCTGGTGTGATCCACACATGAAAGTGATTGGCTGTCACTTGTGTTTGACAGCTGCCAGAATAAATGGTAGCACACGTCCATCTTTAAGGGAACGTTTCCCGTCCGAGTCATTTGGCCGTCACTCTCGCATTCTGTCACAAGACAGGAGCAGAAGAAGCTTCGGTTCTTGGATCAACAAAAACTAAAGGTAGTCAGCAGTAATAGAGGTGAAAAGGCCAGACCCATCTTGTCCCATAAACAATTTAATTTAAAGGAATAGTTCTACATTTTGGGAAATCATTTCAGATCTGAATTCACAGCCCGCAGCCCCCCTGCTTTCAGTCGTTTTGTTAAGATAAGCTAATCACATGCTTGCTGTAGCTACATATTTAGCATTCAGACATCAAAGTGGTATATATTTTCTCATCCAAGTTTTGACAAAAAAAGCAAACAAGCATCTTTCCCATAACATGAAACAATTTCTCCGAATACTAAATCTTACCATCCTTTTTCGGGAAATAGTGAATACCATACATGTGGCTACATGTCTGAGTCTGACTGGCTGAACCTGTTTTATATGACTGGTTAAACTGATGAATGTTTGGTTTTCTATATGAACCTATAACTCTTAAATTGCCCTGTAAGAAATACTGTTTCATTTTAAGTTGCTGAAAAAGTTTCCTTTCTCTGCTCATTAAATCCATGCAGATCCCGTGACGCCCTGACATCTTTGCCTCCTTTGTTAATACCATTCATACATGCTCAAGTTAGAATCCTGATAGGTCTGACAAGCACCTAAAGGCAGTATATGTTAATGTTGGAGCTTGACATGTGGTAACGCAGCACAGACTGTCAGCTCAGAGTT
Source organism: Sparus aurata (assembly GCF_900880675.1). Taxonomy (NCBI): domain Eukaryota; kingdom Metazoa; phylum Chordata; class Actinopteri; order Spariformes; family Sparidae; genus Sparus; species Sparus aurata. Next base: position 7,750,653 of record NC_044200.1, read on the forward strand.
TAAAAGGTCATACGAGCTGAAGAAAGTTGGCAGCGGCAGAGAGATAAACCCGCAAGATGTGACACACTTACAGCCCGTCTAACACAGATCAGAACGGGATGATATGGGACATTTTAGAACGGGTGTAGCTGAACTCTGCCCACTGAGGGAGCACTGATGGTTGAAATATTCGCTTACATGTTTTCCTTGCCGAGTAGGATCGGAGATTTGAATGCTGATTGAGGCCTGAGAGTAAAGTTCACGCCTTGCTTACTGGTAGTGGTGAGACATTTGCCCTCAGGCTATCAAATTTCCAGTTCTACAGCCGTTATTTTTTTATTCTTCTTGTGAGGTTTTCCCACATTTGAAGAGGCAGTGGGTGTTCATTTCTGATTCTGCTGGTGATGATTTTGGTTAATATAAATTCCTTGACCTCGAGTTACCTTTAATGTAATAATTGACATGTTGCGATACTTGCTCATTCGCTTTTCTTGCCAGTCAGTCGGTTGAGAAGATTGACACCACCTCAAGACTGTCAAGTTATCACATTTACACTGGTTGATTATTGTGGCCATTTTGCCCTCAGTCAAATTTGTCTTTTGTTTGTTTATTATGTGTTTTGTCTTTTTTTTTTTTTTTTTTGTCAAATGAATAACATGTATCACACGAATGTAGGGAGGTAGCGAGAGAGAGTCTGTGATGTTGACATGATTTTGCACAGCAGTAGTAAATCAGTTAATAGCAGCCACACACCAGCTACAGATAACTGTTACTGCTGCATTTTCTTCCTTTTCCATCGAATGGTGGTTGGCAACAAGTGCCAAGACACACAGCTGCTATACTAAAAGCAAGAACAGAAAGAGACGGAAACGATTTAAGAGGCGCTGGATTATTTAGACAATATCATCATACGTCTATTATTAACATGATATCATTATTTCATTTTTGGAATATCACAGTAATTGTCATTGCCTGTTATCGGCGATACCCCTCTATTCTCGTGCTCCGTCAGCAAAACTTTTTCCGTGTGTGTTTAGACAGAAAATGAAGCTGAGTTTTCCTCTCTGTTAATTCTCATGAATTTGACCGTCGACAGTTTTAGATAAAGGTCAAAGTAAGGGACAAAATTTTGGTATTGGAATTCTTCCGGTTTCCGTTTGTAGTCTGTTTGTTGTTTTGACCAGTTGCGTTTGAGCGGGCTTTGGTTGCTTGCCGGTAAACCATGCAAACCAGTGCAATTGCAGAACCCATAGGCGAACATCTGATAACGACTTGGCTTGTGCCTTTTTTCATTAAACCTGGCTATTCTTGAAACCATTGGTCATCAGTGCTTTGTCGACTCCAACCCCATTCTTGTGCCTCATATTGCAAAATTTAAACAATGGCTCAGTTAGGAAGTCTTGTCCCTGATATTCTCTAACCGAATATCCACCGGATACACTGGAAGCCTCAAAACATTGGCCCAGAGGCTAAACCATTGTCAGCTGACAGCGAAGAGGTTTCGAGATTGAAACGTTTGCTGTAGCTAGTTAGCAACGGACATGTGGATCAGATCCGACCTGTATGTTAGTGAAGGAGATCCATAAAGACCCAGGATACTCATAAAGTGTTCAGTCCTGTTGAGACATTTTCAACCTTTATCTTGATTAACATGTCACATCTCATGGTATAGATCTTCTTATCTAACTCTCAGCCGGAAAGCAGATAGTCGATGTCCCAAAATCTCTTTAAATTACTTGAGTTCTTTTTTAGATAACAGAAAAGTTAGATTAACATGGCATCCTGCTCATATTGAGTTAGTTATTCAAATCTAAGTGACTGCAACAGTGGAGCTGGAGAAGATTTGATGTCCTGTTACGTTTATTTACACACATTTCTCCATAATTTATCCTGATGTTTGGTATTTTTGGAAATGTTGAGGCCTTGACTTAAATGTCAAATAAATTCTGTTGGTTTGCACAGAGCTTGGCTCGCACAGCATGCGTTTCATATAAAGAACGCACCGCACGGGGTTGAGGAAGATGGGAGCTGATTTTCCTTGTCACCATGTCGTGTTTTTTTTTCGGAGGCTTGCGATACAACGGCAAGACCCTCTGTTGAATTTCCAAAAACCAGAAATGATGACAGTCGTTGTGTTGTTGTGTTTCAGAGCCCTTCATGAGGAACGGCCGCCCCCCCACCTCCCATAGCATGCACTCCTTCCTGCACCAGTACACCGGCTCCTTCAAGAAGCCCCCACTCCGCAGGCCCCACAGCGTCATCGGTGGCACCCTGGGCTCCTTCATGGCAATGCCACGCAACGGCAGTCGGCTGGGTGAGACTTACACACTTACACATACGCACACACACGGAAGGAAGTGAGTAGTGGGAGAGCAGATGGCATCCAGGAACAAACAGGAAACATGTCACGGTCCTGATACTTCCATCCTGCACTCACAAACCCTTGAGGCAGCTTCTCCCTCTCGCCCTCAGCCGGGCTGTTTTTGCCAGACTGACAGCTGGATGGGGTATTAAGTCAAACATGACGATGTTTCCTGTGTGAACTGATTCATCACACTGGATCTGTAGCAGCGAGCCTGATCCCGAGGCTTGGAAGGAAAGCCGATGTTGTGATGATTCAGAGCGGCAGCAGATTTCCAGCTGGCGGTCAGGGAACAGCTAAGAGGGCGATGAGATGATTCAGGGAACAGTTTGAAACGGAGGAACAAAGTGTCGTGGGTATCAAACTCTAGCAGCCTCGAGGCTTTTTGAATAGAGTCTGAGTCTGGAGGGATGAGCACACAGTTATATTAGAAGCTTGTAATATGTTGTAGTGCGGCAACTGATGCTTAGAAAAGCAGCACGTCGGCATCATCTTACTAAAATGACAACATGTTGTACGTCAAAATCTTAGTGACTGTAAATAATAAAATCCTATAGATCCTGTCATTGACGGATCTGTTGAGGCATCTGTTAGAGCCCTTTGAGCTTGTTGCAGAGGTTGCCCCCATCGTGATTAGGCATCAGAGCCTCTTTATGCACAATTCAAGATCATGGGCTTGAGATATATAGACAGATGCATGATTTTTAGGGCAGATGCACATATTTTTTGCAATGATCTTTTAAAGACAAAGATATGTAATAGAGGCAGCTAACAGTAAACTTTATCGTCCAAAAATACATCAAATCACTGAAACGGTAAACGTCACTGGGGATTAATAGGTCGATACCTGCCGATAATATCTTCCAGCTGATATATTGTTTGGGCTCAAGCTTAAGGTGGATATGAAACCATCACTCATTCCACTGATCAGGTGGCACTGATTTCTCACCTGCCACCTGTCAGTCCTTTATTTATTCTGATAATGCTAACACACTAAATTAAGATGGCGAACACCTGCTGAACATCAGCATGTTAGCATTGTCATTGTGGGAATGTTAGCACCACAGCTTCAGCATTTGTTGCTCAGAGCATTGCTGCACAGCATGGCTTTAGAAGACGGCTGTTGACTCTTCCTCTTATCAGTCATCTTCAAGCCGTAATAATCAGATCATTAGGTTACTGTAATAATTTAACAGTACTGACAAGCAATCATTTCCGATCCATCGTTGATCTCATAGCCTGAGCAATCACTTTCACATCACTGTACCTGACAGGTGTTGCCGTAAACCTTAAACAAACATCGCTTAACGTTGTTTGACTAATCTTCTTTTCCACATGGCCAGGCAGGAATAATCAGCATCTGTGCACACCATCTGCCAGAGTCGATGTTACTCCTTGGAGTTACTCTGAGTTGTAAGCGATTATAATGTTCATCGTTTCAGTAAATGTGTGAAACCTCATTGGTGCGTCTCTAAGCTCATTTTTAAAGATTTGTGATACACTAAAGAACTTTTGAGCCCCGCACTGGACCCTGGCCTAGATGGAGGGACTTGGATCTAAAAGCAGGACAGTTAAGTAGGACATTGATGTACCACATATTGCTGCTACACTCTTATGTGTGCTTATTAGGAGAGCCGCTGAAGGGCGGAAAGGAGAGATGGAGAAGTGGGGAGAGAGAAGACTCGTTAGGTCTAAAAAACTAAAGGAAGGGAGGCAATTGAAGGTTGATGTGTTGAGATGATCGGGAAAGAAAAAAATCAAAAATGGGTGGAGAATGAAATCCTTCAAGGTTTTTGGAGAGAGGAGGAAGTGAGGCCAGAGAAGATAAGAGACGTGAGACTGAAAGCAAAAGACAAACAAATTACGAAGTTTAAAAAACAGCTCGAGGGGTTCTTGAAGGAACTAGGTTCGGCCGTTGAGAGGTGAAGAAAATATGTGAAAATGGCGAAAGTGAAAATATTATTGTGCGAGAAGGAATTTTGGGGAGTTTTTGGAGCAGGTGGGGACGGATATGAAATAGCAGGAGATAATTGAGAAGCATGTGAAAGTTGAAGGAGTTGAATAGTTGAACAGAAAGTAGGACAGATGAGATCATTTGGAGGCTTTGGTGAAGAGGCAAACAAGTTAGAAAAGCGCAGGTAGTGAAGGAATGTGTTGAAGCAACACAGTTGGAGCGAGTCAGGTTGGATGATGCCGGTGAAAACCTCGCAAAAGAGAGCGCAGGATAAGAGAACAAATACGCAGAGTGAAAGGGAAAGAAAGGCAGAAGTGGGAAGTGAAAAAAGAAAATGGTGGGGTTTTGGAAGTGGGGCAAGAAACATGTAAAGGAGAAGAGAAATAAAAAAGGGAAGAGATAATTTTGAAGGAGACGATTCGAAGAAGGAAAGTGGGAATGCGTTGTTTGCAAGGAGTTCATAGAGAGAAAGCAACCAGCTTCGGAGGAGGAATGTGGGACAGATGTAGGGGAGAAAAAGGGAGAAGAGGAAGAACTTTCAAGAATCCTGAGTCGTCAGTTACCAAAACACGCATTGAACAAGTTCTAAATGTGTGCCCAATCAAGAATCTTCTGTCAGATTAGCACTTTTACTCAATGTATAAAGATAAATCTCACTTGCTCTGCATCCCCGTGCTCGTCAACAGCAGAGCAGCTGACTGAACCTGTTTACAGCGCGCCCAAACAAACTCATTTAGATTTAATTAAATAGTCCATCAATGATTGGCCTTTTTCCATCAGGCATTCCGATTTCATGCTGCTCCTGGCACGAGCACTCTCCCACGAAGTAGCGCGGAACTTTAAGAGCCTGTTGGCTATCTCTCTGAGGAGTCGGAGGTGTGCAGCTGTTCATCTCACAGCACACTGTGGCTGCTCCTTCTTGTTCCATTACTCGCTTTGCAAAAACTCCAAATTTTGATGAACGATCGCAGCAAGCACTGACAAAAACATTGTCTTTTCTTGTGATTGGTTCACACAATAAATGTCACCCTGCATTTGCCACTTGAATGCTTTCAGTTTGAAGCAACAGGAAAGGAAAATGTAGGGTTTGCCTGAGCGGTACTGTAATACAGCTCTCGTGTGGCAATAGGGAAGCGAACATCTTTTCCTGCGATTCTCTTGCGCGTAGGTAGGCGATTTGAACCCAGTGTGGGAATGGCGGACTCTGCCACTAACAATGAAAAGCACTGTATTGAGAGTCAGTGACAGTCAATGGCAATTGATGAAACACAACTCTAAAAGAGGGATTGATTTCATGAAAAAAATGTGAATGCCTGTGACTTTAACAGTATTATCAAAATCCGAAAGAAAAATTGGACACTATTAATTATACTGATATGGTTGACATTGGAGTTGGGGTTAATGAAGTTTATGTTTTACCTGCAGTTAAACCTGTGTGTCACTGTGGATCTATTGGTATGCAAGGTTAGCAGTGGTTCTGAATGTGCACATGACAAAGGAAGATTCTGACGAAGGCGATTCTATGTGTAGAAGAGGGCAAAACTGTATTTTGATAAATGATGCTGCTGGGGAAGACGGGGGAGATGGATGAAGGTGAATAGTTGTAGAAGCAAAAGCAAAAACATGGACAAAGGTCATCCATCTCCTCCTCCAGATGAAAACTTTGCAACAATTTCCTGTTCCTCCCACTTTTCTTCTTCGTCTCTTACAGTATGTCCTTTCTTGTACTTTTGAGAGCAAGTCAGACAGGACATATTTTGTTGCCTGCCCTATTATGGTGAATTACACTGAAACACCAAAGTGTTATATTTTCTCTCCCACTTAAAGACCTGCTGTAGTATATCAAGTCCTGCCACTGTAACCAAAAACCAAAGCTCAGACGGAGAAGCGGCAGTAAAACCTCATGTTAACCATCTGTGGAAAAACAAAGTGACACGGGTGGAATAGCACGGGTCAGCCCTCGAGGAAAATCCTGAAAACAGTTCAGGTTCTAGCAGTGGAAGAGCATTTTCCTTTAAGCTGAGGAGACTCTGATTTTGGACCAGATGACCACAGACAGGTTCATATTCTGGGGCAAAACTGAATTTAGGTTGTCGCCGCTCTGCAGAGTAATGAAGCAGGACCTAATGAAGTTTGGAAATAACGTTCACGCATGAATGGAGCGAGAGAGCTTTGTTAGGAGGGCAAATCTACGCTCATTGTTTCCTAAAATCTAGAGCAGCAATTCTAATGAATAATCTTCGGGTGCGATATTAAGCGAAACAATCAGGAATTATCATGTTTGAAACGATTGCGAACAGTTAATCTCCATCGACAGAACAGAGATTTCTTTCTCCTCTCGTCTCCCTGCCCTCTGCTTTCACGTCTGATGACAGACTGCGTGGTCGAAGGCGCTGACACACTGATGACAGAGAGCTGTTCAACCATAGCTACTCATTAACTGTGTGTGCGTGTGCGCGCGTGTGTGTGTGTGTGTGTGTGGAGTAGGGGGTGCATGTGGTTTGTATATGTGTGTTTGCTCCTGCTGTGCTATGGTAGCAGTGGTAGCTTTACTGCCCGGGAGGAAGCGGTGCAGGTTGGAGTGTTTAATCTTTGGCCTCGGGGGTTACAAGGGTGTGAGAGGAGGTAAGAGAGAGGCGTAGAGAGGCGTAGAGAGTCGGGGCCAATACAAAATATTCAATTTAGATACGACTACCTGCAAATACATATCCTCCACGCTCACCACTACTAGAGCTTCATAAATATTAAAACCAAATGTTCCCCAAAGTTTTTGGCCTTTTTGGAAGCTGAGAATATTTCCTAGTTGAACTTTATTGAGGTAACATGATCATCGAGACAACGAACTGCATGTTTCCTTTCACACATGTTTCTCATTTCTGTTGTGCAAATAAAGAATGCTGTCATATTTAGGCAGAGTAACACACTGCACCCGCTCGACAGTAAAGCTAAGAGCAAAACCACAATGTGGTACCTAACATTTCTTTTCATCATTCATCATCATTTATCACAGCAGACAAGTTGATTTGTAACAGGGGGGAGCTAATGACATTAATGATGTCTTCTGCTCCAGCAGTTAATGCAGTTCAGCAATTTGTAATGTTTTGAGCGACGCCTGTAGTTGACAAGTCAAAATGTCTGCTGTTTAAAGGTCTATTCAACTATGCTTTTGCCCCGGTCAAGATGACAATCACAGCGGTGATCAGTTCCAGTGCTTGAACAATTAGCTAATTATTCGACTAGTTGATCAACAGAGTAATTAATCGGCAATAACTGTGATCGCTGGTCAGTTATTAAGCAAAATAGCCAACATTCTCAAAAACGAGGATTAGTCTGATTTACCCCATGTTTCTTTGTATCCTGCTTAAAGATGCCCAGAAAGTATGTGTGTGTGAATGTATTTCTGTATTTTCTGTGTCTTTTAATGTATTTATCATTCTCATTGTCTCAGATATCGTGCATGAGAACCTGAAGATGGGCTCAGACGGGGAGAGCGACCAGGCATCAGGAACGTCTTCAGACGAGGTGCAGTCTCCAACCGGCGTCTGTCTGAGAAACCGCGTCCACCGACGGATCTCCATGGAGGTGAGACAGGCTTGCACGTGCGCACGCTGGTGCAATAATTACTAAGAACTGGCTTACGTTGCGAGTCTGCATTCCACCCTTCACCCCCTCTCTCTCCTCTCCTTCTGCTCTGCTCATCACCTCCTCCTCTCCGCCTCGGCCTCGTGGGAGATCTGAGTCGGGTGGGGGGCTTGAGGCGGGGGTCGTTCATCCCTCTTAATGGGCTCTCAGTGTCCGGGCTTCATGATACTGATAGTAGTCGTGCTCCCCGAGGACCACAACAGCGGCTGGTAAAGAGATGCGGCGTGATAATCTGTGCTGTAACCACAGTGATTTTCTATAGGTCAGACATCTCGGTGAGCCTAGACAGCATGCTGGGATAGGAGACTCCTTTGTTCCTCTTGTAAGGATGCCATTCAAAAGCATTAAGTAAGATTAGAAATCATCTTTGATTTTTCCAGTGAATTTTATGCCCTCTTTATAGGATATATGAGTTACTTATATGCAAATATATAAGCAAACCATGTTGTTCCAGAAGACTCATTTCCCTCCAGTTTTCAGGTTTTGCTTTGGTGCACATCTTTTCTAAACCAAAAGTGACCAGAACAAGCTTTTTAAACACTAACCAGAGATGAAGATGATGCATTTAATTCAGCGGCCCACTGGGTACACCAGCCGCTTACTCAAAGCTCAGCTATAAAATATGAACAAGATGAATGGACAAGAAATCTGAGCGTCAGGGGAACTTTCTTTCCTTGCTACTTTCTCATTTCACCGTGGTTTATTCTTGGCATCGTCAGAGACATTTTTTTGTTTGCGAGCCACCATTAATTTCTCAGACTTGTGTTGTATTGTTTCACACTAGCCATTCCATTGGCTAGAAAAGCCTTTGAACCTCTGCCGCATAAATAAAATGAGGCGAAATGTTGGCGTTATGTAGGTTTATGTGACGGTGCGCGCAGACATTCCCAGTAAATCATCATCATCATCATCATCATCATCTCAAATATTTAGTCTGGGGGAAGTTTAATTCTGAAAAGGGTGAGCATCTCAGGCTGGAGGCCTCCTGCCCCCTGCTGGCAGAAGAGCATATTTGACAATACTCAAACCTTAATGTCCTTGATGTTTTGTCTCACACACACACTCACGGTGACCTATTTTTTCAGTCCTTTTAGAGTGTTTATCTCATTTGCGGGTGCACAAAAAAAGGCGAGGTGAAGGATGTGGTGATAATCACTTGACCTGGTGGAACTAACACAGACACACAAAAGCTCTGTTACTTGAGCTTCGGTGTGCTGCTCTCCTTGTGGTTTGATACAGCTCGAGGTTGTAATGAAGCTGCATTGTGCCGGTAAAGAGGTTAAGGATGGTGTGCGCTCACTTCCTGATGCTTGTTACCATACAATCAGGTTTATTTAATACATTTGTTCAATATGCACGATGTAATGTTAAGTTTTAATGTTGTATATAACTATAACCGATGACATTAACATTCAACAGCACTGTGGTAATTACAGATCCCAGGTCTGTAACGGTTTGTCAGATGTAAAGTAGGTGCTGGCCTCAAACACCACAAACACAACAACATCATAACAATGTGATGTGTTGAAAACACGTGTCTTGAAGTAAACATGTATGCAACGCTGTGATCCTACCCTCTCTCAAATATTTTGATTTTATGCCAATCAGAAGTACACAGAGCCCAAATCATCAAACGCTTGCTGAGGATACAACACTTGGACAATGGACACAAGCAGCAGATTTTTACATTTTAGCTCCAGAGGATGTCTGGACGGTTTTCTTGATGTGTAACTCAACATTGAAGCGATAATCAATTTGTTGCCGTCTGATTTTCTGCCGATTTACTAATCGATTCCTTCTGTCGACACTCGTGACACGTGTGACAATTTCTTTCAAGCCGGGATGACAACGTGCTTCGCAAACTGAAGGAACAACATGAGCCCGAAGGAAATGTAACACAAATAGATGAGACGCTGAGAGAGCCGGACTAAATCTGTTGTTGACTGATGATTTTTCAGACACCGTCTTACAGGAGGACAAGCCGTACGGAACATGTTATCTAATGCTTCACCTCTTCACGACACTGATATGCTCTACATAGTCGGAGCTTTTATTTGAACTCTCAGTTGTCATGATGCTGGCATCTTCTCTGAGCAGCACTGTCAGGGAGAACAAAGGACTACAGTTATGAAATGAGAGAGGATGAGTGGATGGTATTTGTGGAAAGGCCAAACTTAAAACACGCGCATGATAACCGAACAGATGCGACGTCTCCTCGCACTGTATTTTTATTCCACTCGGCCTTGTTTTTTCCCCACATCAGTCAGCATTATTTCAGTTCTTTATTTTGATCCCAGAATAGATACGACCACTCGTCCGCAACAGTAAAATACGAGCTTGGTAATACTGACAGCGACGGCCTGCGAGAGCCTGTGAATATGAGCTATAAACATTAATAAAACACATGTATTATTTGTTTTTATATCTCGCCTGGTTTTCTCGCCGTTTTGTTTCCGCAATCTGATTTGTGCTCACAAAGGTTTTGCCGAGCAGCCACGGTCGCACCTCGACCGGCTGCCTCTCATTTTTACCCTCCGTAAGATGGCGATCGACCTGATCTCTGTCTGTTCTCTCAGGGAATAGGAGGAGATGAGAGCGAGCTATTTTCGACACGTGTGTGCGTGTGTGTGTGCATGTGTGGGTAGATGGGTGGACTAGCCTACATTGTCTCATGCTGCTTGCTGCTGAAACATGCAGTACGGAACCACATATAGATGATATGCATGCAGCAAATTATTTTCTCATGTACAGGGGTGTGCAGAAAAGCAGCAGTGTGGCTCGTAACCATCAACTCATGTGGTTAACTGAGCCTGTGTTCTGGAGTTTGATAAGTATGAGTAGCAGAGTAGGGGTTTCTGGCGCAACTTCACCTACCTCCAAGGTGCATTGAGAAGGGAAAAAGGAGGTCAGAAAGCCCCAGCAACACTTGTAGTACATAAAACACATTTTATTAGACTGGTGCATTGGCCTGATGAAGTCCGCAAGCCATAACGGGTCGATCTGATAAAGTTCTATATTATATTACTGCAAGTGTTAATGTAGCTTTTTGAACTTAGTCCTTAGAACTTAGCCCAGTCTGCTCTGATTGGTCCTTTCACACATGCTTGACCCAGCGCAGTACAAAAACAGCTGTGCTAAATAAATTGTTGTGTGCCAAACTAAGTGGTTGAAATATGCTGATGTGTAAAGTCACAAAGTTACAGAATTAAAGGCGGGACTGCTGGCGAGGCGTTTCAGGAGCAGTGGTTTCTGTGGGAGAGAGGAGCTTCTGTTGGTGCAGACTTTGACCTTTTTAACTTTCAAGATCTTTATCATGCTCAAGAACCTATTGTATATAAAATGCTGAACGAAAGGAAAAAAAAAATAAAAAATCACAATAGGTCTTGTTTGAGCATTTGTTCACCTGTGTCTGTTTCAGGACCTCAACAAGCGCTTGTCTCTGCCTGCTGACATCCGAATCCCCGACGGTTATCTGGAGAAGCTGCAGCTGAGCAGCCCGCCCTTCGACCAGCCACTCAGCCGACGCTCCCGCCGAGCCTCGCTGGTCAGTGGCTGTGTGTCTTTGCACCTGTGTGTGTGTGTGTGTGTGTGTGTGTGTGTGTGTGTGTGCTGCCATTTATTGCTTTGCAGCGCTGTTACCAGATTTCCCCTGTGCAAGTTACCATGGAAACTGGCCCGATGTGAGACAAGAATGGATTAATCTAGAGCCATGAGCGCTCACCTCCTGCCTATAGCACATCAAATTAGATCATGATACTCAGCAGTTGTGTGATCATGCAGCTTTGTTGCAGATGAGGTTTATGCATATTACAGATATGCCGACAGCGACATCTAAGCTTATAAAAGTTATCACTAGTGCAAAACATTTTTGATCTATTCCAAAAAATCAGGTAAAAAAAAAAAAACACTGCATTTTTTGCTCCTTTAGTGCTTTGATGTATGGTTGTTTTCATCCAAGAGAAAAAGCCGAACACTGTCGGCCTCTCCTCAGACAAAATCTAACGAGCTACATTTTGTCAAATTAGCACCACTGAAAGTATGCCGAATTTGCAGTGTGCCCCTGAATGTTCAGACAACTGTCACTATTACTTTTATATGGTTGGAAATCTAAAAATGGGATTATTCTCTTGAAAGTTCTGGAGTTATAAGCAGCGCCCTTGTTATCTATGATTCATATATGTTTATTCATGCAGAACATCAGAGATAATAATGTCTTTAGAAAGTGAAAGTCACACTAAATCTAGAAATATGTAACATGTCTGTGTGTTCAGATAAGGCTAAGAAAGGACTTTGAGGGGGAGTGTGATTTTGAAAGCAATTTTGCTTTTATCTAGCACCTCGAGGGGTTTGAAGCACCTTAAGTGCAAACCTCTGATCTAAGACAATGACTGTACAGGGCGAGAGAGCTTAGAGCTGCTTTTCTGCACGGTCTTTCAACACGAATACACAGAGAAATCCATAGAACAGAAACGGAAAAATGACCAGAAGAAAACACACCTGCATTTTTTGTTTAGAGTTTATAGCAGGGGTATCTTAAAGATTTTGTCGAACTTAAGTCCCTTGTTGAAAAAATACTGTTATGTTCAATTTTAACTTTGTCTTCTACATGGCCCCATCACTTAATCTGTGCTAAGTTCTGACTTTGTCCTTCCTTTTTTCCTCAGTCGGAGATTGGTTTTGGGAAGTTGGAAACGTACATTAAGCTGGACAAGCTGGGAGAGGTGAGGGAGTCCTGAAATCCCATCTCACACTAGGGAAAGAAGTACATCGTAAAAATCGCTTAAATTCAGTACTGTTGATCAATTATCTGCGTTGCATTCAGGGAACCTACGCCACAGTATTTAAAGGACGCAGTAAACTGACAGACAACCTGGTGGCGCTGAAGGAGATCCGGCTGGAGCACGAGGAGGGAGCGCCGTGCACCGCCATCAGAGAAGGTATTCAGCATTTGTCTCCTCCATTTTGTCATTTTAGTCTGTCCAATGCTACATGAAGCATTCTTAACTCATTTTATCACTAGTAAAGTGATACATTCAGCCAAATAACATAAGCAGCATGATGTGTTGCATGTTAAAATAATGTAATTTGTGGTGCTCAAAGCATAACTAACTAGCCTTTGATAATGTTTGTCCATCAGATTTCAGAGTCAATGGCTGTTTTTTCTCTTTGTGTAAATATCCGTCTGTCATTGCCTCTGTAGTGTCGTTACTGAAGGACCTCAAACACGCCAACATCGTGACGCTACACGACATCGTCCACACCGACAAAAGCCTCACGCTCGTCTTTGAATACCTGGTAAGACCCTCTGCTTCCCTGTGTGCTCAATGCATTATGGTCTTTGTGGAGAGCTTCACTGACAAAACACCGGATATAAAAACACATGAGCGTTTCTATAGCTTATATAAGACCTTTATTAAAGGACCACGTCAGTCACAAATAAAGATTTTTTTTTTCCCTTTTGCTAACCCTCTAAGCTCTATTGCTCGATCTCTATTGAGATCCAAACAGCATATGAAACAATCAAGTCTATGATCCCAAATCATCACAGATGATAATGTTGATCATAATGTTTTGAAAAACTGTATTAGAGAAATATAAGTTTGTTATTATTTAACATATTATAAAACAAGCAGATGAAAGCACTCAGACATTATGCACAGTGATGTAAAACAGGAAGGAAATGTAGGAAATGAGCAGATTATAAACAAAGAGTATTACTGCTATATGAGTGTGTGTGTGTGTGTGTGTGTGTGTGTGTGTGTGTGTGTGTGTGTGTGTGTGTGTGAGAAACAGCAGATTGATGAGTCAGAATGACCAGGTGATCGTTCATGTGAAAAAGTCACGTTATGATTTGCAAAACAAGACGTTTTCTTGGTGTCATTGTGCCTACTTCCTGTCTGATGGCGTCATCTCTCCCCGGTAGGATAAGGACCTGAAGCAGTACATGGATGACTGTGGAAACATAATGAGCATGCACAATGTGAAGGTCAGGACGACTCTTACTATTACTGATGATTGCACTCTATATTCTTTTTCTTTTTTTTTTTACTCTCTGCAGTGGAAAAATCGTTCTCTCAATTCTGGGAGCTTTTATTTCCCCTCTTCTGTGTGTGCTCAGTAGAGATGAGGCTGCATGGTGTTTTGCCAGGAGCACCTGTTAATGACCCTTTGACAAAAATAGTTCCAGCAACTTACCTCATAAAGCGACGGACTAAAAGTCTTATTTGCATATTTCTGTTTGCTTTTACATCCCGTTGGTTGAAAGAGATGCATTTTTTACATCGAATGAGACTTGTTAATAACATGGAGTGTTTACGTATCTTTGCAGGTTTTCCTGTTCCAGATTTTACGAGGGCTGTCATATTGTCATAAGAGGAAAGTTCTCCACAGGGACCTGAAGCCTCAAAACCTCCTCATCAACGAAAAAGGGGAACTCAAACTGGCTGATTTCGGTAAGCTTTAAGTGCCAGAGTGTTTCTGCTGTTATTGCGGTAAATTTGGGAGGAAACGTTTGAAAATGGTTTGATTATATCTAGTAGTGCTCTTTACAGATCCTCTCTACAGATCCTGCTTCTACTTTGTGTTAAAATCCTAATGTCGGCTCATGTTTTTGATGGGTTGACAGGTCTGGCGAGGGCAAAGTCTGTCCCGACTAAAACCTACTCCAACGAGGTGGTGACTCTCTGGTACCGGCCTCCTGATGTTCTACTGGGATCCTCTGAGTATTCAACACAGATTGACATGTGGTATGTGTGTATACGTGTTTCAGAAACTTAACACTCAGTCCAATAAATAAAAATAGGCAAAGATAATAATAAAAGTGAGTAAGTACTGCTCCTAACATCACTGTGTCATTTAGTATGAGGGATTAGATACAATCAGCTGGTTAATCATTTAGTTGATTGATTGGAAATGTATCTGCCACAGTTTTAATTGTTAATCATTTTCTTAGGAAGCATGTACGATGAAAGGGACAGGTGCATGATAGTGTTCTGAAACCAACAGTATTTTTGCAGTTTGGCCAGTTATAAACATGTCGAGCAGCCGGAGCTTCGGCTCATGGAGGCCCTTGGTGCCCAATTACTACAGTTTGCGTTGAAAGTCGTACAACATCAAGTCAGATCAGTCAAATCTGAATGCACAAACATGATACACCCGTTTTGAGATTCAGTGTGACCTAAACTTCCCGAGAATGTCAGTATCTCAAATGTTAAACGCAAATGAACATAAGTAAAATGATGCTCTAGTGATTGTTGTTGTCGTCGTTGGAAGTGCTAATAGCTAATTCGATGTATTTTAATGGTGACTATTTTGTCAAAATTGACTTTAGCCCAAAGCTGACTGACTCTATGTCATCATTACACTTTCCAATTACATCCTCAAAATCAAAATGGGAACTGTACCTGCTAAGAGCATGATTACCTCCCATAGAAGTAAGACAAAGAATAATAATAGTAGTAACTTATTTTCTAAATGGGCATTATTCCCTATATTCTGACATCGTATCCACCAAACAATGAATCCGTTTATCAAGAAAGTAATTACCAGATGAATGTAATATAAAAAATAATTATTATTTACATCCCTTCAATGAATTTGCTGTTCTATGCGTGTGTGTGTGTGTCTGCAGGGGTGTTGGTTGTATATTCTATGAGATGGCTGCAGGTCGGCCGCTGTTCCCCGGCTCCACCGTGGAGGACGAGCTCCACCTCATCTTCAGGTTACTTGGTGAGTAACTCCTGCCAGGCCAGTTCACCACAGCAGCGTGGATGCCTCACGACACGTTATAATGTACCTGATTACCTTGACAAGGCAAAACACTGTGTAACTGAGAGGCTGTGATTCTGTCACTTCAGGCACTCCCACAGAGGAGAACTGGCCGGGAATCTCCTCCATCGAAGAGTTCAAGTCCTACAACTTTCCCAAATACAAACCACAGCCGATAATCAACCATGCTCCCAGGTACTGTCTTCTGTGTGTGTGTGTGTGTGTGTGTGTGTGGGTGTGTGTGTGTGTCCTGCATGTTCCTGTCTCTGCGTTTCTGCTTCTTTTTGTATGCTCCAGTGACCCCGTCACATACATACAAGTGATGGTGTGTGTTCATGTGTGTGTGCGCCATGGGCAGGAATTCCTGTGGAACGTTTCACAGACAGTCTTCCACTTCCTTCCTCCCATGAGCCCTCACATTCCCATCAGGCCGAGCTGCAGGCGGACGGTTAACTGTTGCTCTTCCTTTTGTCTCCTCCAGGCTGGACAGTGAAGGCATCGAGCTGCTGCTGTCTTTCCTCAAAGTGAGTGTTTGCTTTCTTCACAGTTCACTCCAATGCATTTCTCAATTGATGTTTTATTTTTATTTTATTTTACAATCTTGAAGCATCGTTACACATTCAACATCAAACATCCCTTCAGTACCAGTCGTAGACAGCAGGAGGCGTAACACTAACAGTGTTTCCTGCACACAGTATTTTCTCTGAACATGTTGGACGCCTGTTTCTAATGTGTTTTAGCTCGTCACAGTTTATCTGACAAAATCGCTGATTGCAGATACAACTGCCGCAGAATTGTCAGCTAAAAGCACAGGATGGTTCATATTTCCTGCCTCTGTCTCCGCAGTACGAATCCAAGAAGAGGATTTCAGCCGAAGAGGCCATGAAACATTCCTACTTCAGGCAGCTGGGGACGAGTGTTCACACACTGCCTGAGAGTGAGCACACACACACGCACACACGGCTGAATAAATCCGCAGTTTTGTCTTCTTTAGGCTCGTCTACTGCAATTTACCTGATGTTTTCTGAATCTCTCCTCTGTGTGTTTTAGTTATATCAATATTCACCTTAAAAGAAGTCCAGCTGCAGAGAGATCCGGGCTACAGGAACTCCTCGTACCCAGAGTCAGGTGAGTGGGGATCACATCCAGACGCTTCAGGATTTAATCTGGTTCGATCATCAGACAAAGAAATAACCTTCCCTTGATATCGTACTCATTTAACTGGTAATGAAACAATATCAATTTAATGCTGATCTGTAGGACAGGAGGTAGAAGTGCCCGTACTCCTTCTGTCTTCAGGGGCTTTCCAGAATCAATAAAAATTCAAATTCCCTGTAGCTGCTTTAATACAATTTAAAATAAGGCTGATAAAGACAGACAGTCGTTTCAGCAGTCTTATTTCATTATTGCAGTTAAAGGGTTACTGTAGTCATTAAATATTACGCTCGCATAACAGACAAGACACAGATTTTAAAAAAGGAATGGTCAAAACGGAAGCAGCAGATGACCAGATATCCTGACTGTTTGTTCCTAGTACGGTCCTGGCTTCTACAACATTGAGTCCTGCAGTGCAACTGGTCCGGCGTCGTTCATTAGATCTTCCCTGCCTCTTAAATGCCCACGTCTTCCAAACCTCACATCTCCAGTTAATAACACAGAATGTCTGTAAAGATAGTCAAGTCTCATGGCAAATCCAAAGGTTGAGTAGGACCGTTATCAGTGTGCACCTTTAAAGTTTCCAAAAAGTAATAATGATTAGCATCTTTAATTTAAACTAAAAGGCATCATGGATATTGTATTTTTAGGGTCTGTCCTTTTCTTCCAGGTAATGGCAAGATCAACAGGAGGCAGAGCATGCTCTTCTAATGTCTGATGAAGAGGAGGGACGACTTCCCGGCTTCTTCACGACTGTCCACCAACCTCTCGCATGAGCCCTCCTCCCCCTCGGATTAACCCCACCCCTTACCCGCACACACACACATAAACACGCACACACACCCCTCTGAGCGAGTGACTCTGGGTTGAATCTATTTGAGACTGTGTTTATTTATTGGGGGGGGCGGGGTGAGGATGAATTATTTGCTGCTAAACTACTACTGTCTGTATTTAACACACCGTGTGTGTGCATGTGTGTGTGCGTGTGTGTGTGTGTGTGTGTGTGTGTGTTCATGATGTGAACTCGAGACGCCATGCACAGTTGAGCAGTCAGTAAGGTTAATGTTGTTTTTCTTCTGACTACGATTCTCCGGCTTCCGTTGAGTTAGAATTCCACTGATGTTGATGTTGACGCTGTGATCCAAGTTGTTGTTCTTGTTGTCGTGCTTGGAGACCGAACGCTTCAGTTTCTTCAGATTTTTTTTTTTTCCTTTTTATAAATATGTATATCTATATATATTTGGAGTTTATGTTTTGTTTTTCTTCGAGCTTCCGTGACTAAACATTTCCAGGTTTTTAAAGGACCGGGACGGCTTGATGGTCTTGGTTGGGGCAGAAACGGTTTCTCTTGATTCCTCATTTTTCTGAAAAACATTTCAGTCCAACTTTGCTTCTGGAGGCCCTGCTGCCCCGGAGGTTTACACTGAGGGTCAGAAAGCAAGGCTGCGAACGGATTGCGGTATCAATTTTGGTCTGTGGGTTAAAGAAGCACACACAGAGTCCAATCAAACTGGGAGAGCATGAAACCAACGTTTTGGTTCTTTTGTTCTTTTGCCCATTCTTGGCTCAGCACCAGGACCAAAACTGAGGAGGACGGGGAAGGCAGGCAGTTCTGAAGTCAAGTGAAAAGCACAGATGAAAGAGAGGGATACTGAAGCTGAACAGGAAGTCACGTGACGTCCCACAGGAAGCCAACAAGCCTTCCCTTCAACCCCTCACAAAACTGCCAGGACTTCAATGCTTTTTTTCTTTCTTTTTTTTTCTTTTTTTTTTAAAGAATACATGCAAGCTACACTTTCTCGCTCTGTGTGCATTTTGCAGAGTTCACTGCAGTAACTCTTTGTTTTTAACCTGCACCTCAGTGTGTTTTCTTTTTGGAATCAGGGACCCGAGCCTCGACACGGCCGAGTTTACCCATCAGTATTAAGATGTGTTCTCTGTGTCTGTGACCTTTGACCTCTCCTTATGAAACAACACCATCATTGTGGCATGTTTCTCGGAGGGAGGGGCCGGCGGGTGGGAACGGCGGGGATCGGGATGGGATGTTTAAAAGCAAAATGGTTGTTATCCGGTTGCCGTCAGACCACTGCGCTCTCCAGCATTTGTACACAAGGAAAAGAAAAAAAAAAAAGATTTCAAATTGAAATTTTTGAATTAACTGCCCGCTGTGTTGTTTGCAACTGACAGTGATGCTACAGATGAAGCCATTTGAGAAATCTCACTTTTGACTGCATGTTTACTGAAGAAAGTCACTTAAACACCTTCACCTCAATGTCTACTGGTGTGCTTTCCATTCCTGGCTCAGTTTAGTTGCAGTATTTTTCTCATTCTTGGGGACCAACAAAGGGTGTCGTCCAGATATTTCCAGCAGCCGTATGATAGCACAAAGTGATTCATCATTTCAAAGGTATAACTTGGCATTTTGGGAAATATTTGTATTTGCATTCTTGCAAGATTTGGATGAAAAAATGGGGGCGCATGTTAGCTTAGCAGATCTGCCCACTAATGTCTCTAAAATTTACACATCGACACATTACGTTTGTTTAATTTGTACAAAGAACAAAGTGTATCAACAGTAAGTCCTGGTTCTATAGGATACGTTGTGTGCTTGACTTCTTGCACGTGAATCTGTTAAATGTTTTGTTTTGTTTTTTTACACTTTGCTTTTTATACATATCAAATAAATAAGCCGTAACATGTTGCTTCGTGAGCTTCAGAGGTGGCTGGTACGAAGGTCTTATAACCTTTAGACAGATCCAGGCTTCCTGTGTCCCATTTTGTATTGTTTTCTATGTTAACATAAGCTAAGCTACATGTTTATTTCACAGACATGAGAGCAGTATGGATCATCCCGTCTGTTTCCCAAAAAGCTAAATATTCCTTCAAAATATTTGTGGTAAACTGGTACAAATTTGTGGGTTTTGTGTCCGACGTTTCGAATCAAAAAGCAAGACCACCGTGTTGGAGAGGACAGAGAGAGCACTTTCTGCACTCACAGTAGCATTAAGAACTGAGTACAGTGCAGAGGCCTCTGCACTGAAACAGCAGGAATGCATTGAACATCATAGGCTGAACATTGAATACCCGAGGGAGATTTTCCTGTCACTGCAGCTTTTTGCTCAACACTTACAGGAAAATTTCACATTTATTGTCTGTTGAGATTCAAAGGATTTGAGCATGAAAAGTGCTGAAAGCTCTACTAATGCCTGAAAAAGTTTAAATTTACAGCTGACGGAAAGCAATGTAATAAACATTAACTTTAACGGTTTGCAACTAAAAATGTGATAATCCTGTAGAGATACTGTATTTCTCATTATTTCAGTAATTGAAAACTCTTTTCGACGTGGATCAATAAATGAGCTCACAATTTGATGAATTAAAGCTCACAGCAGAACGAATACAGATGGAAGATGCTGTTAAAAGTGTACAATTAAAGTAATGTCACATTTATTGTGTTCACAGGAAAAAAAAAAAGTCATTATATTAATGGTAGATATCCTGTATTACATTCTCCCCAGGTAGCTTTAAAATGAATGAACCTCTCCCCCTCACTTTATGTCCCAAAAACCTTTACTAAGTGTTTGGATGCTGACAAAGTTATTTTTTTCCAACTTTGTAAACATGCCAATGCAGGATTATTCCACTGTTGGATGCAAATTGTGTTTCTGCTAATAGCAGCTTTTCTTGACATGAACAGCAGTGACATGCATTAAAGGAGATTTCTACAACGGCTAAATATTTATCATTGTACAACTGTAAAACTTTTTCAAATGTATGAATGACCTGACTTCATGTGAACATATGTCTGAACGTGTGTATGTGTGTGTATGCGTGCGCGTGCCTGATGCATGGAAGGCCTGCTGTGTTGTGAATTCGACCTCTCTGAAACACTGAGCTGCCGGTCAACAGTTGGTGTGTGACTCTTTTTACTGGAACTATTTATTTCTCATAACCATCGAAAGTAAATTTAATCTGTTTCATAAACCGTCTGTGCTGCAGTCTTTCTTTTTTCCAGTGGTGTGTATCGCAGCTGAAATGAATGTACGACAGCTACGTGATTCTGAAAAGTATTTTTTTTTTTATTAACAAAAGACAGTAACAATTCTCTCAACAAAACGGCGAACAAAAGTCAATCACTGAGAATACATTTCCATTCATTTTTTTTTCCTATAAAAATAACCAGGAGTCATTTTACAAAAAAACAGCCTTTGTGCAATTTTGACCCGGAATGTCTATTAAAACCTGGTTTAAAGCTTAATACATTTACACAAGTCTTATAGTATTGAAGGCACAGCCGGTACAAGGCTTAAAAGTACAGTGCATTTAAAAAAAGAAAAGAAAAGAGAGAAAAAAAAGCAAGAAACTATACAGAAAATAAGAATTAAAAAAAGTTCACAGCGTCAATTCGAAGCAATACAGAGGACAATGAAGACTAATGCAGTGTTCTCGCGCTGGCTAGCAGGTGCTCTGCTAGGAGTCAGTGAGGGATGCATCTCATGTGACCATACAAATGTATATGAAGCTAAAAATGAAGATTGAAGGTTGATAAATGAGACCCAGCCATTGGTTTCCCCCAAAAGTGTTCACATTCGAAGATTTGTCCTGTTTGAACGAAGGCTCAGCACAGGAAAAAAAAAAAAAAAAAACAATTACCCACTACTAGCCTGTGTAGCATTTAGCAATTATTCATCTAGCTACTATCCTGATTTTTGATCAAATTTAAAGAAACGGTTAGAAAATCTAGGGAGATTTGTTAATTTACAGAGAATGAGATCAGGAGATTTATAGCACTCTGGTTTTTGTGTGTAAAAATGTAGCTAGGCCCTACAGCTAGCAGCTGGTTAGCTTTGCGCAAAGACCGTAAACAGCCAGCATGGCTTGTCCAAAGTTAAAAAAGTCAGTCAACCACTGTAAAGCGAACTATAAACATTGTATCATCGGTATTTGTTCATTGTGTACAAAAAACCAAGGTGTAAAAATGGCACATTTTGGTTTTTCGGTAGTTACCTGCTAACTGTTTCTTGGTCAAGTGTAGTAAGCCGACTTCTCCCTGGAGTCTTGTACAAACTCTCCAGGCAACCATAAAACTACAAATTGTCGTATTACACTTCAGTTTTCATACTGTAATGTGTTGTTTAGCTGCTAGTAGTTAGCTTTTGTCATCTTGGGTCACAGAAAGGTAAGCTGTTTCCCTGTTTCCAGTTTTTATGCTTAGTTAAGCTAACAGACTTTTGTTAGCTTCATAACAAGCTACAGGCATGTACGACATATTGATCTTCGTATAATACTAACTCCTGGTAGACAGGCAAATAAGTGTATTTCCTTTAACTCTATTGTAGGAAGATTAACTTAGTTTTTGCTTGAGGAAACTACTAGAGTCAATTAAGTAAAGTAACTAGTATTCTACATGACACTAAAGTCTTCTGGCTCACTGAGGTCATATTATACCATCGTTTCTGACAAGCACTTCCTCAGATATCCATCGTTTGAATCATTGGGGTGGATATTGACATTAGTCAAATCTTAAAAAAATAACATGAAATTGCAACCAGTCTGAGATGAGATTTCAAATGAGATGAGAAACGTGACCTTCAGTCAACTTCTTTGCATGAAAGAAAACATCCTTGAAAATAAGAAAACACCAAGCACAATTGGATAGAACACGGCAGATAAACTGTAGTAAACAAATGTCTAATGCAGTACTCTTCTCAGAGAGCAAAGCTTCAGAGTGAAGCTCCTGTTTCTTCATATAATAAATGCAAAGGAACAGGTGTCGGGTCAGAAATGTGACTGGACTCAGAGGAAGTCGGACCCCTGTGTGGTTCATCATCAGAGTTTATGGCTGATTCGGTCTGGTCCTTGTGTGGCCTAGCTCGGCCTGGTTTGGCCCAGTTCACTCTTGGAGCTCGGGATGTTATCAGGACTTATGGGCGCTGGAGCAGAGCAGCAGAGGAGAGGGAGCGTCCATGTTGGGTAAAGGCATAGGGATGGGTCCATTCAGCAGCGAGGGGAACTGCAGCAGAATAATCAGAATTAGGAGCGGAAAACGCCACTGATATACGGTATAAACTGAATGAATAAAGAATCATGGGATTTTAAGAAGAATTTTAAACCAGCAAAAAGGAAACCTGCCACTTTTTATTACTCAGGCTCGTATGTGAAGAATTAAATTACGATTATATGAACTTTCAAATCAATCTGATGGCATATGGTGATATTTTTAAATCTTACACAGAAGTGCTTTAAAGAAAATTGATTTGCATTATTTTGACTTCACACTGTTTTAAAGTATAGGATCATTTGGCACAGAGTATATTGATTTCATGATCATTAATAGAGGAAGCTCCACTACCAATATTACAGTAATGATAATGGTAATGACATCAGTAATGTTAAGAGTCAAACGCAGGCGACGAGAGTTTGACGACAAAAACACACACACGACATCACAGCAGTTTGGCGTCACACATTTACTTTTTACCTCTTCGTCGATTTTGACTACGTACAGTGTTTGTGAAACATGCAGTAAATACAATTTGTGGTTGTCCTTTTTACTCTCATTCAGTTGATCTGTGCTCAACAGAAGGCTTTGAGAGTATGCGTTCGGACTTGGAGCCTACTCCTCCTGTCTTTCATTTAAGTGCCATTAACTGTTAAATTAGCTGCTGTAGCTGCTTGTTAAGTTGGCAGACTCGCCATTCAATCGTCCGTTGGTGTTGAGCGTTTTTCCTAGCAGATGCACAGGGACGCTTTTAGATTTTACTTGACTTCCACTGGAATGCAGCGTTACTTCCGTTGCTCGAGGAAAGCTTTATGTAAAACAGAAAAAAAAAACTCCATTCAACCTGTACTGATAAAAATGGATAGAAATAGTCATAATTGACGTTGTTTGCCATCTCTTTTATAAGGGTGGGCACTAAAAGCACTTTGAAGGCCACAGGGGAAAATTTCACTGCGATACCGCCTATGGCCACTCGGGCAAAACTGGCAGCAAGGCCGAGCTGCGGAGCCATATTCAGGTCTGTGTAATACATTCCTGTGTTCCTAGCTGTTTGAATTTTGATTCAAACCTGTGCAACACATGATTCCTCAATTTTCTGCAGTTCTCCAGTCTGCCTGCTGCTGCTGACACAAGGGAGAAGTGCTTTTGCTTAAATTACACCGTGGGGACTTAGAACCTGGTAGCACACCACGTTATAGGAACCGAGCCGCATTGTGGGGACATAAATGCTGGTCATTAGATGCTGAACAATTTATTTTGGGTGTGTGTGTGTGTGTGTTTGTGTCAGAGAGTTGACATGGGTGGGAGGGGCTCCTGACCAACCGGCCCTCTCCCTTTCCCCCCCCATAAGCCAACAGGAAGTTGCCCCCTCTTCTTGTCCGCACCAGAGCGGAAACATCTGTAGCTTATTTTGAAACCCTGGCACACTGAATCGCACATCCACTAAAACACACACACACACACATAACAGCTATGGAGGTAAATCTGCGGTGTGAAATGAAAGATCCTGTAGTTATGACTGAGGGATTTGCCTTAAGTAGAGTATTATAGGCAGACAGAGATTCTGTATCTATCACCACCAGAGTAAGCCGGTGTTTTCCCTGAAAGGTTGGTACAGGAAATAAAAGTCTGTTTGTCCTTTTTTTTACACAGGACTGTTTGAACGGAAAGCATTAGAGCTTATTTGAGAACAGATTTTGTGTAATTTCCACAGAAATCTGTTCCAGCATTACAAGGGGACCTAGTTAGTTCACAAATACACAGTAGAAAGATAAGGAAAATCCACCAAGGTAAAGACATGCTAGTATAATCAGTCTTTCTCTGGGTTCTATGACCCAAACCTTACCTGAAAGAGGGGGGCATGGCTCTGCAGCTGGGCAGGACTGAGGGGTCCCACTGGACTGAGGCTGGACCAGAAATGGATATTGGAGAGTAGAGGACTGGGAGTGAGCAGCAGACCAGACGGAGTCTACATTGACAAAACCCAAAATGAAATGTCAGAGGATAAACACACGAAGATGGAAACGATGGTGTTTACTCTGGCAATAAGTCCACAGAGCAGTACACAGTCTGTGGTGAAGTTGTCATATCATTCAGTCGTCTCACCCAGAGCTCAAGGCCAAGTCTGCCCTCTAGTGAACTCACGTCTTCCAGACGGACTGACTTGGCAGGACTGACTCCATGCAGGTCAGGAAGCTTCACTCATACAGAATTCATGAGATCTATTTTCTTCTGTCTCGTCTTCCTTCCGTCTCGTCATATTTAACCAAGGCCAGTTTGGTTTTCTTTATGGCTCTGGCATGAGAACAGAAGACTCTGCTCTATTACAACAGTCAGTAAAACGTTTAGGAACAAGAGGTTCACGACTGCATTTGTGTTTATGTTCTCACTGCAAAGATAAATACAACCACTTAGTTTAACTTTTAAAAAAAATCCTGTTTCAAATGCTAGGGTTGAGCGAGTGCTTAGCTGAAACATGCACAGTTTATGTACTTCTTATGAGGATCATCACGTAAAATGTCCATACATGAGATGAAGGAAAGTCCTCTTTTGTTAGCTGAAAGTTTATTTTTGAGGGTTTATAAAAAATACTTGTTCTGTACATAGTTCTTGTTCCTTCGTGTACCGAAGCTCAATTCTGATGCTGTCCTGTAGAAATTTCGGATTAAAGATAAATATATGACAACAATTTTGAGTAATCTGTGTCACTTTCAAGCTTAATGGCAAATTCTGGTTGGTCCCGCCCGCCTCCGATTTAAGCACCACCCATTTTTTGGCCCATTCTATGTAAGCAAACAAATAACCGATGATTAAGTTGGTTGAACAGATAAACAGAGAGACAGATAATGGTGAAGTGGCTCATCCCTAAATCTAGGTGCTATACCGTAGGCAACCGGACTTGGACTGAAACAAGTCAGCACAGCTCATCTGTACTTTATGCCAAAGTCTGCTGCAAGTGAAAGAAAACTTGGTCGGTTTAAGGCACTGACCGACCTTTGCTCCAGATCATTCTCAATGTCTGTCTCCACTCGTTTCCTTTTAAAGGTTCAAGGTGATTACTAGCTGATTGCATAATGAACAGAAAGTTTTGACCTCTTCGTGCTACACAAAAATGGAACATACACGCAGTTATTTACATACATACATACATACATACATACATACATACATATAAACACCCAAGAAATCATTCTGTAATGCCTTTTTTAAGAAATTTGGTTCAGGTAAACACTGTACACTAACTTTGAGGACCAAGCATCAATAATGTAAACACAGAGTCCGCCTCTCCTCATCCTGTGCATCTGTCTCCTATGATCGCCCTTCGAGTAAAGTCATGAAATATTAGAAAATCTGTAGGCAGTGAAGCTGTGTCAAACGCTTCGTATCAACAGACACAGGGCTGTGCTTGATCGATCTGTCCTTTTGTTTGACCTCTCACTTAAACTTCTGTTTCTGCCGATTTACCAGCAGGATCGAGCTCACAGCTTCCCCAGCGAGAGCCCTGCCAGTTTGAACCGGTTTCTGGTGGACAACGGAATTAACAGCAGGGACCGTTTTTGAACGCTGGAACTAAAAATCAGAACCAGATCTGTCTTGAGCAATGTTCTTCTGGTTTGCAAATTCTGAAGACTCTTGCGGTGGTTAAAGCTCAGGTGCTCCTTAGAAACCCATCATCCTGAATCGTTCAGTGATGAGTGAAAAGTTAAGCAAACACTTTTTCCATTAATTATGTACCGTACACTCAGCAGCCTATCATTTCTCAGTCAGAATAAAAGCGTCAGCTGAATGCCTGAATGTAGTCAGACTGTCCTGGTTTGGTCAGTGAGTTCTTGCCAGTGAATCAGGAGCTTCAGGAGCATATGGCTTCACTTATGAACCTCCTCCCTCCCTCCCTCCCTCCTTCCCTCCCTCCCTCGCCTCCCCCCGTCTTTCCGCTCACCTCTTTCCATCTCCTCCCTGTCTACGAGCTTAACTTTCTTCATCCCCCAAAACGCATGCAACGTCCCTCTCAGTCTTTTTCTCCCCCTGAATCTCTCTCCACCTAAAACCACCTGTATTTACAGAAGAACTGTGAATGCAGCGATGTGAATAAACATGTTATGGGTCATGTTGTACCTGTGCGGTGAGGAAGGCAGGGGTCAGGGACCCTGAAGGCAGCGCCGGGCTGTTAAGAGCAATGGAGACGAGGTCACTTCCTGTCAGGAGGAGGGAGGAGGCGGAGATTTCCAAGCCTTTGGGTTTTCTGCTTTTTAAAGGCCCGTTATTGGCCAATCCCCTCCTCTCTGGTGTTGTCGTACTCTGTGACCTCACTCTATCCCTCTGACCAGATGACAGGTTCAGAGGTTGAGCGCTCTGATCTGAATCGCCAGTCTCTGTGCTCTGGCCCCGCCCCCTCCACAGTGTGTGGGTGGGGCTTTGTGGCGGGGAGGAGGAGCAGGAGGAAGAGCGTGCCAGCTGAGGAGACGGCCTGGAGGAATGGGAGGTGTCAGTCGAGGACGGGGGTGGGGTGGGTGGTAGGGAAGAGTGACCACGGTTGGTTATGAATCGGATGACAGAAGAGCTGTCGTCATGGCGATCGGATCTGGGCTCCACCTTGATCGGCTGGTGCGGTTCTAAGGAGTGTTGCAGGGAGCTGACGGTGAAGGAGGAGTACAGGCCGGAGTGGAGGTATTGGTTTCTCCCGCCGCCATCCTCGTCTTCAGCCTCAGGCTCTGACATCACACCACCACTCTCCTCACTGACGCGGCCCGACTCCACCATGGCGGGGTCCATCTTCAGAATCTCAGGAAACGACACAAACTTGTAGACGAACTTCTGGCCGATCACCTTCTTGATGATGTTCTGCAGAGGAAACAAGACATCCTCATTTTAAACCTATTTATTGACATAACATCGACAAACCAGTCAGACTGTTTCGTATCGTATTATAATAGTTGTGAAATGCACATGTTGCGTACTTTGTCGTAGTAATAGCGCAGGGCTCTGCTCAGCTTGTCATAGTTCATGTTGGTCTTGTTCTTGCGCAGCCCCCACAGCTTGGCCACCTCCTCAGACTTGAGCAGCTTGAACTCGCCGTCGTTGGACGTCCAGCAGATGAGATGTTTGTGGCTCTGGTCGAGAAGCAGCTGCAGCAGGAACTGCCAGAGTGTGATGGAACTCTCCATGACGGGATGACACCAGAGAGCGATCTGCAGAGGAGAATCAAGACTTAATAAATGACCACATATTGCTTTGTACTCTCAAGAAGTCATTAGGATATTTTTATTACCGACGAAATGGATTGCCTTCGAGTGGAGTAAAAGAAAAATCAATTCCGAAGTTTTCATCCTCAATAAAGGGCATTTAGAAGGGGCTGATGGGGAATGTGGTCCCCATTTAAGGTATGGTTAACATTAAAGCAGCATTCTTGGCCACTTGGGGGCAGCGACACAAGCCACGAACAAGGTATTGACATATTATTACCTTATTTGACATCACCTGTTATCGCAAATGTGTTAGCAAACAATCGCCCCAGTTCACCAAACACAGCCTTTCAAACATTAACATTCATTTGGAGTCATGGTTCTGGACAAATAGTGTAAAAAAAAAAAAAAAAAACCTGTCTTTAGCCCAAGTCAGGAACCAGGATATTCTCTGGCTCTTTAGCTGCCACTGTATATGCTCAACTATTTTCACAAACTAGTCGCTAACTTTGTCTGTCTGTTGTTTGGTGTTGAACAGGTAGTGAACAGAGGGTTTATCAGAGTTCTTTTTTTTGCATACAGCTGCTGGGGATTGGTTTGATGAGAGTAGTGAGACTCTCAAGGACAAAACAAACTTGAAACAATGAGCTAAAAGACGCTAAACTCTCTGCTGATTGAGGGAAAATGCGGATTGGTGATAGTTATATTAATATTTTTCGATGTGAGCAGCAACGTTTTACATTACACATAGACCTGTGATCTGTTGTTTATACAAAAATATTGAGTAATTCAGGTTTAACATATTGGTAAAAGTCATACACTTCACTTGTGCACATGAAACCTGTCAGGGAGACCGTGAAGTCTGCACAAGCACGCTCAGGAGATCAAATAATTGGACGGTGAAAATAAAGCAAAAACTGGTCATTCATTCGACGCCCTTAAGATTTAAACTTAAGTTGAAATAACGTCACACATTCCCAGACTGTTTAGGGAATCAGACGCCACAGAAGACATAAAAAGAAGGAAGGAAAGAAATAAAGGAGGGTAGGTGGGCAGGGAGGAGCAGGAACTGTCAGCGTCAACACAAATGCGAACCGCGATGCTTCCTCTGATGCAAAGTCCACTAAAAACCACAAGCATTACAGTGCCGCCCGTGCCCACCGCCTCCACTTCTCTGACTGGGAATTTCCTCCCCCTAAACAACGAACTCATAAAACGGACAGCAACACAAACATGTAAACAACACCAAAGCCTCAAGTCCATTTTGCTGTTTCTCTCTGACCACTAACAAAACAAGCAGTCTCTATCCCCACACGTATGAAGTCAGCTCACGCTCGTCTGTCTGGTGGACTCACACACTTTGGCTGCCTTCCAGAGCAGGATGGCGGCAGTAGTAAATACAGTAGTGAGTGAAGCTGCCATTAATGCTCAGGGTTGCCCTTACCTCACCTCCTTAGCCCATTTAAATCTTGGAAAGAGGGGGTTTATATATACAAATTCTTCCACTCAGGGCACATGGGGTCACTGAATGGTTTGATTAATGGTGCAACACGTGTAAGAGTGTAAGAATTTGTAAGAACTTTAGTTTAAGATTTGAAAACAGTCATCAACAGAATGTGATGAAAAACATCAGGTTTAACATAAGGTCCAGGTTTGTGGAGTCAGCTGAGGGCCACAACCTGCGCGGCTAACTGAGCTAACTGAGCTAACTTGCTGACAGCAGCTAGCTACAGCCATAAATAGCTTCAGGAAAGAGTATAGTGGGCAGCAGTTAGTGGGTCCTCAGATAATATGCTGCTCTATTTATTGGAAGTGACCTTCGATTGGTGGCCAATTCCTGCATATTGCCCCTTTAATATGACAACTATTTGAATTGCATGCCATTACAGTTACAACTCACAAGATCTCATCTCCCTTAAACACTTGCAGTGGAACAAATCCTTATTACAAAGTGCTTGAAAGGGCAATATGTAGGATTTTTTGTTGAAATTGCATAAAATTAACTAAAATTACAAACCAAATGTGAATTATGACAGTTTTGACATGATGATGTCTGTATACCTAATGAAGTTAGCATGCTAACCAGCTAGTCCTGATCCAAAACTTCAGTGCTAGTGATGTAAATAATAACACTCCACTGGTCCCAAGTTCCGAGCTCGAACCGCTAGCTGCACAGCTAACTGAGCATACTAGCTAAGGGAGTCTACAGTTAGGAGCAGTTTGCGATAACTCAGGTGATATGCGCTAGTTTTGAGTATGGATTTGACAGGTCGCCAGCCCTTACATATTGCACCTTTAAAAAACAACACCCACCCCAGCCACAGTCTTCTCGCTCTGCTGCCGTCTGGCAAAAGATACAGAAGGTATCCGCTGCCATACCGCCAGACAACAGAGTAGCTTTATTCTCCAGGCTGTGAGACTCCTCAATTCATCATCAACACCCCATCATATTTTTTTTGTTATGTTACATTGAAGGGACTTCAACTCACTTTTCTTTCGACAACATCCTGTAATCGGGAGGACATGGCGAAGCTAGCAGCCATAAAAGCTGCAGAGGAGACTGATGAATAACATGAAAATGCATTAAAGGGCTCTTACACCATCCCAACACCATCTCAACAAATAATAAATACACTGGACTTTTGCTCTCTCTCAATTGGATATTCTGACTTTGTGGCAAGCCTGGCTATAAGATGAGGCCATAAGATGAGACTGTTGTTCACTCATGATGGACTAATATGGACACATGTGCAGACACACATGTAATCTGTATGTACTGTCTAGAGCTTGAATTCAGCTCTATATGCTACTGCTGTAATATGTTTTGTCAAAGGTCATAACAAAAGAAAAAAAGAGAAGAAAAGAAAAAAGTAATTTGCAAAAGACAAGAAAAGATCAGAATGAAGATTTTATACTGTGGGTAATGGGGGCGGGACTTGATAAGCTTTGGCTTCTCCCGCTTTTCCCTTTCGGCCATGTGTGTTGTATTATTTGAACAATGATGAAATGTGATGCTTATGAATTGACATGTCCGAAACAAACAACATAAATAAATAAATAAATAAATAAATAAATAATAAAGGACATATTATACACACACACACACACACAAAATTTGGTTTCTTCACAGCTTTTCTGCTAACAATCAAGAAACTCTTGTTACACTTTGAAAATATGTGATTGAACTTGCTGTATTTCTTGTCATTTCACCTTTATTTTGTCACGTACTAGCTCTCTCGTGTATGCTTGTGTGTGACAGAGGGAGAGAGGGCCAGACATCGGTTGGCCTTCGGATGTTTCCATGGTGATAAAGCAGGATGTGGTCAGTGACCTTCTGCCAAGACAAGCACGGGTCTAACCGTCGTGTTTACCTGGAAACCACTGACTGTCTGCGAGCGTCTGCCTGTCTGTTTCTCTGTCTCTTTTGCCTTTCCTCTCTCGTCTCTCTAATTCATTTACAAGGTGCCTCATTAGCAGGAAATACAAAACTACTTACTGCTGAAAGAAAAGCAACATATTACTCACTATAACCAGATTTGATTAGCAACCATGACGATATGACAGCAGAGACCACATTTGCCTCAATTGTGGACAAACACTGGAGCCAAGGACCTCAAGGATTGCTACCAGAAGAGATGGATACACTACTTTCCTTCATAATAACATATGGTTCAGCAATGCCGGAATAATCAACCACTAATTCAATATAAAAATACAGCATGCATCTCTCATTTTGTTCTTTCTTTCGAAAAGGAAACCATCCAACAGAAAGGGGAAAGTGCATGTGGTGCAAACAATGACCCATCACCACGAACACACACAAATGCATGTCCTCGCTTCCCTTTTCCTGCACGGGTGTGTGTGTTAAGTGATGGACGAACTGTAGCACTGTCTGTCTGTCTAAAGGAGGACTTCCTGTCATTCAGCTTCAGGGGCGTCATCCCGGAGAAAGACCTTCCCTCTGTGGTAGGTAGGACGTCCTGTGATTGGGAACTGCCAGTAACAGACACACACACACACGCGCAGACACGCACACATCCACAACGCCATATGGAGAATGCATCTATGTCCTGATGTCAGGCTCTGTTTGATCTATGTTCACCCTGAGGCTTTTCACTCCTAACAAGTCTGAATTGAAGAGAAACAAAAGAGGAGGATATGCTGATTTAAGGAATTTCAGAATAAAAGCAGTCCGAGACTCAGTGTTACAGCTCAGAGGTGACAGTCTGTGTGCACTATAGTGAGTGTAAGTCAACAGGCTTAACATGACCACCTCAAATGTGAAGCTATCAGACATCCAGTCCTGGGTACTTTGGACACTTAAGATCTCTGACAGAAACAGACCAAACTGAAAAAGCATCATAATCCATCCATCTTATCTGGGTTAGTTAGTTCTTATTTTTTGGAAGTGTATATTTGTATATGTATATATGTTTAAGTGTGTGTATGTGTGTGTGCGTGTGTGTGGATAGAGAGGGAGGTTCTGCTGGAACTCAAACGGTTCTTTGTTTTGCACCAGTGACTCATTTTTAAGATGTTGTCTGCTGCCAGCTTCAATCCGGAAGCGCATGGCAATTAGTCTGCGAGGTCCAGACAAACCAGAAAGTCTACTACTATATTTTTAAAGGAGCCACGGCTAATTTTTCCACAGCAGCTGGTCCACTAACCCTGTTTTCTGTTTTTTTTTTTTTTCAAATGTAGCCAAACAGAACGAAAAACGCGCACGGTCTAAATACCTTTTACGCACGGCTTTAACGCTTTTTACGCACAAGTTTAACACCTTACGCTCGGCTTCGGTGTGGTTTTCGAGTTGACACAAGATATCTGAACCTGATCAGGTTTCAGCAAATACAACAACAGTTAATATGAGTCCGCTTTTGTGTCTCTGTTATGCACGAACCCCTCTTGAAAGTTGGAAGGAGAAGGAAACTTGCCTACCCAGCTGTGTACGGCCGCTGCTCCTCTGTCCGTCTGCCCCGCGGGATGTGTGTGTTTGCGTCTTAAAGCGGTGTGTGTGTGTTGCGTCGGGGCTCCATGCTGCTGCTGCTGCTGCCGTCTGAAAGCGGATCCGCTGCTTTTCTCTCTCCTGCCTCGGAGCAGGAAGTCGGGACGCGCAGACGGAGAACCGGCGCACTTCCTTTGGCGCTGTATTCCCGTCTGTGTAAACACACACACACACACACACACACACACACACACACACAGAATCTCTATTTCCCATAAACACACCCTCTCCTTGAAACCACTCTCTCTCACGCACACACACACACACACAAGCCGTTTTTAAACAGCCTCTCCGCATTATCTCACGCACGCACGCACGCGCGCACACACACACACACACACACACATACACACACACACAGGCCCAAGCCACGTGCAAAACGCGCGCGCGCACACACACACACACACACACATACTCACACACACTCTTTCAGACCTGCACACACACCTTAACGTGCGCACTGAAATAGCCTACGGGCGCTCATTCTCTCTCTCTCTCTCTCTCTCTCTGTCTCACACACTCACTCACACACACAAACACAGACACACACACACACACACAAATATTGTAATTCCGATTTCACTCAGCGCTGAGCCAACTGACAACTGACGTCACCCTCTTCCTGCTCACCGGGAGGGGTTCCTGTTCCTACACACATAAACACACACACACACACACACACACACTCCTTCCCTCTCTGGCTTCACAGTCAATGCATTCTTCATACTGGATTTAACTACTTATTTCCTTATAAATGTAAAACATATCAGTGGCTGCAAGATAAGAATGAAAAAAAAAATACATGCACCAACTAAAAGTACCACATGCAGATGATTAAATATTCAGATTTTAACGGAGTGGAGGAGCTCATCCAGCAGACAGTTTACAGGGACAGTGGCTTTCAAAGATTGTCTGTGTTTGAGACGATGAACCACACAGCAGTACAAATGTGTTCTGCCTAAAATTACATTCTTCAGTCTCGTGTGGAAGGACAAAATCAGCTGGTCAGTGAAGCCTGATCTGACCTCAGCTGTCAAACATTACTACAGTGGAACAAAACATGGAATTATTGGGTACCAGGCAAATCAAGCAAAGACCATAACAAGGTCATTAGGTCGAGTATGTGCCCTTAGAAAGCCATTTATGCAATGGAATAACGTAGAAGTGTCTTCACAGTTTGAGATTATGGAGTCCACACAAGTCAGACGGATCTGTTTTTCAACCAACTGTGCATTATGGACGATACACCCCGTCAATATGGGCTCAAAGGCCATGTCAACATCTGATATGTCCTTGATATTTTACCATTGACAGGAAAACGTTGCGTCTCTAAATGGGTAGTCAAGCGATTTAGTCAGGAGTCTCACGACAGGCAGATTACAAATGGAATGGCTAAAGTCTATGCAGCAGATAGCAAGATGTCCTGACCTTTAGTCTAGCTTTTATCGTTAATGCTCCTAAAATGCTGGATTCACATTTCCCATAATACAACTCAATAGCGTCTGTTGTAAGACTCCGCTCTGTAAATGTCCTGTGCTCCAGTTTGGAACACTGGCTTTTTAAATGTGTACTTCCAAAGACAATTTCAAGAGTGGAAATAACCCTGATTACATCATCAGAGCTACTTTTTAGGAAGCTCACTCCAGACTTCAGACTTGGGTAATGTCTCCTTTAAAGGGTTACTCCATCAATTGTACACATGAAAGTGTGTTTGCAGGAAGTACTGCTGCATATGTTCAGAGATATGATTTCCTCCAGTGACAGCACTCAGTGGCTACGTTACATTGTGGGTAATGTAGGTGCCATTAGTACATGGAATAGAAATGGTAATATCTGTGGTTCTGCTGTATCGATTTTTATCATTGTCGCCTACATTATCCAAAATGCATTTTGGCCATTGAGTGACATCACTGGAGGCTTCCTCGGGAGCCACAAAATGCTTCATACTACTTATCTCACTCCCAAAGACATGTAAATACACTTTTATGTACAAAATTGCTGGAGTAACCCTTTAAAGGAGACATTAAACAACTGTCTGAATGGTAATCCAGTAAAACAGATATTGTAAAAACTATTTTCCCCTTTAGCTGACCTCTCTGCTATTACATATTTTTTTGTTTCCCTTACATTTGATTCCCGGTAAACGTAGCAGAGTGATACGCTCTGTTTTATTTCCTCATCTCTGAGTGTGTTTCCTGGTGCCTCCTTGGCCCCGCCCACGTCTTTGAAACGTCAACAGCGCCAAACTTCAGGCTCTCTAACTGGTAAAATGACCACGGGCGTCGAGGAGCCACAATGGAGAAAAGTCCACACCGTTACAGGAGTGACGCCGCGGTCCAGGCACGGACACCGAGCAGCTGCGATACGGGAGCTGATCATCGTGTTTGGCGGTGGAAACGAAGGGATAGCGGAGCACCTCCATGTTTACAACACTGGTGAGCTAACGTTAGCTCGGCGCTAACTAGCAGGTTAGCGGCTAATGTTTTTAGCATGCGCCGGAGTCAAGTAGAAGGCCGACGAGCCTTTTGTCAGTTTGTGTTTACTTTAAAGGTCCTCGACACATTTTGCACCGTTTTGTTTGCTGTTTTATGTGGGTATTGTTATAAACTAGCCTTTAACTTGAGTTTGACAGCTTACTTTAGCTGGCTAGCTAGCCTCACTAACTATTTCCCCCCTATTTGTAACCCTAACGTTACTTCGCTGTCCCGTTAACTCGACATTGAGAAAGCTCTGAGTTCCCTCTGGGTTTCCATGGATTGCTGTTAAAGGTGTTGTATAAGTGATTGAGCAATGCGGGTCAATTACATTTATTGCTGTGGCGAGAGGGTCGATCGACGTACCAAATGTTCAGTTATGACCCTTTAAATTTTTCAGTGTAGAAAACTAAATTTTGCTAGAGTAACGTTACAGCACAAATCATTGACATAACCCTCACCTTAGATATACAGCATTTAGCCTAAATAAAGTGTGCGATTAGTGAGCTACAATTTAAGTCTTTGACTCTCCAGGATCCCGTTTTGCATGAAGTAGTGTCGGGCTACTGCACATTTTTTTCACAAGTTGTTTTCCCTGTAGTATGTATGCAGTGTCTGAAAAGTAGCATTCACCAGGATGTTCTGCATCTGCTCATTCTTCCAGTCTCGAAGCAGTGGTTCCTGCCCGCGGTGAGGGGTGACATCCCACCTGGCTGTGCTGCCCATGGCTTCGTCTGTGAAGGCACTCGAATACTGGTCTTTGGTGGCATGGTCGAGTTTGGGAAATACACCAACAGCCTCTATGAACTTCAGGTACTCCTGTCACATTTCTTCAGGGGTGACTCTAACCCTGGTGTTATCATGAAGAAGATCTTGACTTTGGTCTCGTGTGGCTCAGGCTAGTCGCTGGCTGTGGAAGAAGCTGAAGCCCAGAGCACCCAGGAACGGCTCGCCCCCCTGCCCACGGATTGGACACAGCTTCACTCTTGTTGGCAACAAGTGTTACCTTTTTGGAGGGCTGGCAAATGATAGTGAAGACCCCAACGGCAACATACCAAGGTGCCGTGTGGACACACACAGTTCATAATGTTTACAGTTTGTTTTCACTGGGCTTTTCAGCAATGCGAAAAAAAAAAAAGGCTGACTGATGGTTTCCATTTGATTGGTTTGCGGGCTGGGAGCAGCAGGGACTTACACGTCCTCCATTCTTCTTGTGTTACATCAAAAGTTGGAACTAACCCACTATTGTCATCACCCATTGATCTGTCAGATATTTTTTGGGGTTTAATGGTCACTCATTTAGTGAAGGAATAGTGAAAACTGCCCACCACAAGTTTTTAGAACCCAATATAACATTTACTTTTTTTTTTTTTTTTTGTTCCCTTTACCAACAATCCAAAATCCAGGAGATTCAGTCCACAGTGACATATGACAGACAAAAACAGCAAATTGTTTCCCATGAGAAGCTGAATTAAGACAATATTGAGCATACTGCGTGATTTATTATTGCAAAATAGGTCTGCAACTAACAGTTTTCATTGTCAGTTATTCTTGATTACTGTTTTGATCATCAATTAGTTGTTATGTCTATAAATTGTCAGAAAGTAGAAAATGAAAATGTCTGTCAGTGTTTCCCAAAGCCCAAGATGACATCCTCACATGTCTTGTTTTGTCCACAGTCAAAAGATATTCAGTTTATTTTTAATTACTCAAACTGATTAATCTAATATCCAGTTAGTCAGTGATTAATCTAATGATTGACAACTAGATGATAAATCATTTAATTGTAGCAGCTCTTTCACAAAATGACTGAAACAGTTATCGATTATAGAAACTACTGCTGACTATTTTTCTGTTGATTGACTACTCAGTTAATCTGTTCAGCTCTGGTTTTAAGTGTAACCTTTAAACCTTTAAGTGGCTCTAATGAACCTTAAGCCAATCACAGTGGCTGATGACTGGAGGGATCAATCAAAAGTCATTAGTGTTGAATCTGGAACATGCTTCTAGTGACTTGGTGATCATGCTCCTTTAAGTGACAATCTACAGTTGTATTTAATCAAATCATAACCAGTTTGGAGACTGTACATATTGATAAATAACCTCCTTTATCCAAGAGACGGTACCATACAGTACCATAAATGAGTTTTTAATCATCTTAGGTACATGGGTGATTTCTATGAGTTGGAGCTGCAGTCGGTGTCGGGGGCAAGAGGCTGGAACATCCCAGAGACAAAAGGCAAAGGTCCCTCTGCGCGGGAGTCCCACACCTCGGTCACCTACGCTGGCCTCGGCTCCCCGAAGCTCTACATCTTCGGGGGGATGCGAGGATGCCGATTAAGTGATCTATGGCAGCTCGACCTCGGTAGGACATCTTTTTGTTTATTATCTATTTTCTAAGCAGATTATATTTTGTAACCACAGTGTTGCATCTTTTCCTTGAATTTGATGGTGGGTTTATTTACATGTTTCCATTGAGTGAGATCTTACTGATCACTTTTCTTGTCTTCAGACACAATGGTTTGGTCGACCCCTCAAACCAGGGGTTCCACGCCTCTTCCCAGAAGCCTTCACTCCGCCACTGTCATTGGAAACAAGTAAGGCATCCTCCATTTTCAGTGTCATATCTCTGTTCAAGTGGATCGACAAACTACAGCGTGTCCCCCTGTGTGCAGGATGTATGTTTTTGGTGGCTGGATTCCTGTTCCAGAGTCGGACAGAGACAACGCTTTAGGGACTGAATGGATCTGCACCAACTCCTTAAGTGTGCTCAACTTCGGTCAGGACATTACATTACAAGTATCCCACACTCTTATCTGAGTTTTCACACAGGATGACGCCCCAGAGTGTTTTTATTGGTTAAAAAAATGTGGTGGTAAAAATGTTTTAGTTCTCAACTGTCCTGTTTTCTGGTCACAGACGCTATGAGCTGGCAGAGCCTGGGCCTGGAGCAGCATGATGATATTGAGACCCAGCTGCAGAGCCAGGGACCCCAGACTGACGACCCGTATGCCTGCAGCCCCAGAGCCAGGGCCGGCCACTGTGCCGCTGCTGTCGGATCAAGGCTTTACATTTGGAGCGGCCGCGACGGATACCGCAAGTGTTGGAACTACCAGGTGTGCTGCAAGGACCTCTGGTACCTGGAGACGGGTGAGAGCTGAGACATTTAATCACTGAGGTATGGCTTGTTTTGTTAGAGAGCGACTGAGCGACACAAAGCAGCTCATTCTTTGTTCTGTCCTCAGATCGACCAGCCAGCCCCGAGGCAGTGTTACTCGTCAAATCCACAGTCAGCATGCTTCATGTGGCGTGGCGCCCCCTGGCGGCAGCAGACTGCTACATCGTGCAGATCCAGCCCGTGTGTCTTCGCAGCACGTCAGCCAGTGATCCACCGGTCACACCAGTTCATCCAGGTGGAACAGAAGGACTGGAGGGGGAACACAAAAACTCTGCAGGTCAGTAGAGTGCACATTTTCAGATGTCTGTAGTATGATTATCAGGGTGGGGATTCTTCAAAACTTTTCTGACACTAGTGACGTTTTGCTTTACTCTGCTCTCTCAGGTGTCCAGTCCCATCAACCTGACAGTGAAGGAACCACTAATAGAGAAGTGAAAGCAGCCGCCCAGGTAGATTTAACGTACCTGAAAGGGGAATTTTGGGTATTTTTAAACCTACATATGAGATGTCTACTTTTATTTTACACTGAAATAGTTATCATAGCAGCACGTATTGGTTCATTTATCTTTTCAAGGTTAAGAATTTACTTTTTGAATTTGAACATCTGATGTAATAAACAAAGTGACAGTTTATATTAATTGCTGTGTGTTTAAAGAATTCTTTTTAAACTTGATTTGTTGCAATTGTATGTATAACGACAGTTTAGATGTGATGGTAAAGGCTTCAATAATTTTTGGTTCAGGTACCTTTAATTGCCTGAAAAGTACCTGAATAATGTTCTTTGAAAACTGTATGCCATGAATAGACATATCAGTCTTTGTTCTGATATTTCTAATATTTCTGTTACACACAGTTTAGGTTTTTAGCAGATACATTTACCAAGAATGAGGTAATAAATAAATAAAACTGCTGCAGTACAACAAGAGAAGTAGTGTAAATGAACCAAAATCTGTTTTTTAGTGGTTTTTAATTTGTGAATGAGCCTTGCAAGTAAGCATAGTTAAATATTCACTTCACACTGGTGTCATTTATGTACAGTTTTTTCTTACTGTAGTCTCTCGTTTTGTCCTTGAATTTCAGGATGCTTCAGCAAAGCAAGAAACTACAGTAAAATCCTCCAATGGCTCAGCAGAGAGCCGCGCACAAGGAGGGAGGAGTGCTGGGAGAGGGACAGTGGAGACTACAGAACACTGCTGTAAGTGATTACATGCTGGATAACCCAGGCTGATTTTTGTGCTTCCACAAATGTAATTGTTAAGGCAGTTAGCCTGGCTGCAGCAAATGCATTTCCATTCTTTTTCCCACAGAAGGTTTTGATCCATAGCCGCAGTTTAGCCTAAAGTTTCAGCAGTCTCGGTCCAGCTTTAGTGTCCCTGCAGCTTCTCACCTTTGAGCCACGGATCTTTTCTGTTGTAGGTGCTGAGCAGGAGATGTCGGCAGCAGAGGTCAGCAGCTCAACACAGCAGCAGCCAGGTATGGATGGATCAGTGATTAACCAGGCGGCAGCAGGTCAAAGGTTTTATAAAGTGCAGTTTACTGTGGATGTTCCTTTTGCTTTTGCAGGAGGGCAGCCTGTTTCAGCTGACAAGACAACAGATCAGGTCAGAAACACTCATGGACACCGGTTGTTGGCTCTTAATTCGGGTTGGTCTAAATTCAAGCTATTAACTCTCACCTCTGTGTCCGGCAGAATCCAGATGGAGCAGTTTGGTTCGATGTCGGTGTGTTCAAAACACTCTTCACAGAGGTCAACCACTACTTTTTGCATGCTGACAGCGACCAGGTCACTTCCGCCATCAGCAGCCGGCTCCTAAATACTAAAGAGGTGAAAAAATGAACAAGGAAAACTTTGAGCTGTTAATTAGTAAAATGAATTTTCTCACCCACGCGTCCTCTTTCAATGTTTTGCTCTCCTCCAGAGGAAACTGCCCGGGCCTCAGGACTACCAGGGCAGAGAGAAGCGGGAGCTGGCTCCAGGTCAGACCTACAGGTTCAGAGTTGCAGGCGTTAACTGCTTTGGCACGGGAGACTTCAGCCCAGTTAGCGAGTTCAAGACCTGCCAGCCTGGTTTCCCCGGAGCGCCCTCTGCTGTCAAAATTGCCAAGGTGACAAATAAAGGATTTTCAGATTGCTGATAAAGCTTCTGTATTCTGCCCTGCCAATACTTTGACTTTCATCACTATACTTTTTTTTTTCTTTTTCACAGGCCAACGACTCGGTCCAAATCACGTGGGAGCCCCCCACCACACCATCGGGCCGCATCCTGGAGTATTCCATGTACATGGCGGTGAGGAAGAGCCGCTCGACCACCTCGGAGCGTCCGGGTCAGATGGCTTTCATCAGGATCTACCGCGGCACAAAGATGTCCTGCTCCGTCAGCTCCACC
The DNA here is from genome assembly GCF_900880675.1 of Sparus aurata. Taxonomy (NCBI): domain Eukaryota; kingdom Metazoa; phylum Chordata; class Actinopteri; order Spariformes; family Sparidae; genus Sparus; species Sparus aurata. The sequence goes on from NC_044200.1 coordinate 7,791,739, forward strand.
CACCTGGACAACGCCCACATTGACTACTCCGCCTCCAACCGGCCAGCCGTCGTCTTCCGCATAGCTGCGAAAAACGAGCAGGGCTATGGCCCGGCGACGCAGATCCGCTGGATCCAAGGTGGAGCAGCTTGAACTTGAGTTTCTGCTCGTTAGTTTTTGCAGACGGATGCCTACTTGATTCAGCTTACTGTTTCGTTGTGTTTTTTTTTTTTAAGACCCCAGTATTTTGAGAACGTCCGCATCCAAAGGAGACAACAGCGCTGAGGTTGACCAGGATGCTGCTGACAGGTGACCAAAGCGACCTCCTGTGATTTCTCCATTTACACCTTGTTTATGTGGATTTTAATTGTTCTCTCTGCCACTTCTTTTTTTCTTTTTCTTTCAGCTCCAGCTAAACACGTTTGGATCAATGACATGGTGTTTTTAGGAAAAGACAGTGTGAACTCAGGAAGCTGGCAATGATTGCCCCTCAGATGTATATTTCCGTAGATAATTGCTAATTTATTTTTTTAAGTATTTAATTATTCCCTTGTAAATAGACACACATTTTCATTGGAGGCTTGACCACTTGGCTTTTTTTGTTTTTTGTTAAAGAAGAGTGTAAGTATTGAAATTTAATATGATGTAGACCAAACTACATGTATGATTTCAGAGTTAAAGCTCCTCGGGGGGCTTCTGAGTGTTTCATCAGCCCCTGATTCTTCATACAGTATGTCATGTGTTTTAAAAGCACACATTTTAACCACTTTTAAAATGCCATTGAAACAGTGAAGTTATGTATATGTTATGTTCTTGTTTCAGATTGTTTACTTTAATCAATGTTCACAGCCATATGGTACTGCACATTTTCTGTATCCGTTACATTTTTGCATCGCATTTGTTGATTCGTGATTTTGTTAATATTTTATGATCATTATTATCACCACGTTGTTTCACAAGTTTACGTCAGTCATGAATCACAAAAATGACACACTACTGACATTTCGGAAGTTCATTAAAGGCAGTAAATATTACACAGATGTTACATTAAGAGATATGTGTGTCAGCACTGTTATTGTTTGACCAGCTCACCATTTAGTGGGCAAGAAATGTTATTATAGACTCCCTGTGCTTGGATTATTAAAGGCCGGGGTGGTGAAGAAACACATGGAGGGATTGTTATCCAGAGACCAGACCTGCATCCCTTCATTTCTGTGCTAAACAATGGATTCTATCCTTGTGCCTGTATCTCTTCATCAATCTGTGGTGAGGGTCTGCACATGCAGTATTGTTTAGCTTTACCTTTTGTATTTGAAGCAGTACAGTCAGTGTCAAAGGTGTAATGAAAGTGATTTTAAGACACATGTAACAGTTTCTTTGGCCGCCTCATAATTACTGATGTGGGTGCAGGTTGGTCCCTGGAGCCTTGACTGATTTCCTTGTGCACCTGTCAAATAAAAACATTTTAAAACATTTGGATATGCCCACTTGGCTACATGTTAGTCATCATTGGTAACTCATAAATAAACAAAGATGAAGTAAAAAAAGTACCAGCTAAACATAATTCAGTCTGTTAGAGAATTGGCTTACACTGGTGATTAGCTTAGTAGTTACTGTAGTAGGTGTTTATAAATTACAGGGGTTAAAATAGCGTTTTGATATTGCAGACAGAATTCAATTCAGCGGTTTAATTTCCCTTGCCAAGGTTTGGTGAGAGTTGTCTTTTCCAACGAGAGAAATGCACCTTGGGTAAAAACTTCCCATGATCCCCCAGTTTGTAGTTTACAGATTAGCCAGCTAGCGCTTGCTAGCAGTTCAAAGCAGGGAAGAAAGCAGCCAAAGTTAAACAAAGGGTAAGTTGCCGAAGTGCGTAAAGTAGTAAACACTGTAGGTTGTTTTGTGGGGTCATAATTCACTGCTTGTAACCCAAATGTGCGCCGGGTTGTTCATAACGTTAGCCTTGTTAGCAAGCTAAACTCAGTTATGCTACGAACAAACTAACGCTGCCACTAACTTGAGCAGCAGTGAGGGTTAGCTTGCACATAGCCGTTAAGCTATCTTGCAGCTTTGAGATTCAGAATGTAACGTTAGTCAATTTTTGGATTTTAGTTAAGAAAACCTGTCAGAGTCATGCTAATGACTGCTCTATTGTCTATCGCCCTGAGTTGTTGAGGAAACTGTCAGGCAAGTACTGTCCGATAACGGACGCAGTAAAATAGCCAGCTGGCTAGTTAGCTTATTAAGTGTCTTGGCAGAGCGCGACATTTAAAAACCAGTGAGTGTTTTTGACACATTTCAGACAACCGTCTGCATTGCTGTGTCCTGAATCATGTCGCAAATGTAAGGACATTATGTATTTAAATCACAGGGGATTTTATATGAAGATAACCGAATGTAAACAAACATCATCTAGTGCTCATTAGCATGTCAAACAGCAAACTTTTGTGTTGTGTAATGTTGCTTCCTAGCTTTCTATATTTCAGGACTTTTGAGTCGCCATGCAAAACCACAATGTGTGCTGTGATTAAAGCATGGACAAGTAACTACTGTTAATTCATTCTGCGCGAGTGACACTGGACTGACAATTGTCCCCCTGAGATGGACAGGATGCTTGAAGCTAAGTGGCTAAATGGGTTCAGTAGTTGTAATCAGGCTGTGTCCACAGCAGAGCCAGCAGCCATGGACTGCAGCTAACTAATCACTTGAGATTGATTCAGAGCCTTGCCCTGACTGCTGAGAGGTTGTGATTTTAACAAGTAGCTGGGGGACTCTCCTCAAAGCCACCATGGTAACTAACCGACAACAAAGCCTGGCCTGATTTTTACCCTGTCAAACCTCACCACACTTGAGAGAGAGTATAGGCAGTTGTTCTCTATGTTGGAGGGCTGAGGGCTTACTAGCAACACCTATTCAGTTTTTAGATACGGACACAACACTTCCTTTGCCTGCTCTCCCCAGCTTTTCTTCACTTTTGTCCCCTCCTGTCTCTGGCTCTTTCCTGCAGAGGTTGAAAATGACCTCCTCCACCCTCGGCCAGTCGGCCCATCTCGTCCCAAACCTGGAGCCTGGGATGGGGAAGTCTGCGGCGATGCTGGGGTTGTCTGCTGGCCTGGGGGGAGCGGAGATGGAGCTGCAGAAGATGCTAATCGATGAGAGGATGAAGTGCGAAAACCACAGGACCAATTACCAGACGCTCAAGGCTGAACACTCCAGGTACAGCTAAGTCTGATTTAACGTAAACTTCTTTTCATGAGGGAACACTTTGGAAAAGATAAATGATCCTGTTTGTCTTCTTGCATCATGCTTCACTGTTTCCCATGTGCTTCATGGTTCTATTGATCCACTGAGTCTTTTTTTTTTTTTTTCTTTTTTTTTTTTTTGCAGCTTGCAGGATGAGTTCACCCGAGCTCAGGGTGAACTGAAGCGTCTGCTGAGCGACCGACAGGCTCAGCAGGAGAAGCTGCAGCTGCTGTTGGCTGAGCTCCGAGGAGAGCTGCTGGACAAAACCAGAGAGCTGGAGGAGCTTCGACTGCAGGTGGGACGGATAAACTCTTCTGATCGTTTGCTTAAACAAAGGACACCCCTGTTTCTGGTGTGGCTGAGATGTCTGTGCTATTTTTTGTGGATACAAATGTGTGCCTTTGTCTGTGTGTGTGTGTGTGTGTGTGTGTGTGTGTTGACCAGGTGATGACCCCTCAGCGACTGGAGTTGCTCAGAGCTCAGGTGCAGCAGGAGATGGAGGCTCCGGTCAGAGAGAGGTTCAACAAACTGGAGGAGGTCAGTCAGTTCATCTGTTTCATGAGTAATGTGGGGCGTAAGTGGCATCAGTCTTCTTCTAAAACATATATTTAAAAAAATGTTTAGAAACGGAAAGAATAGGTTAATGAAATTAAGTGATGTAATTTTAAGTGATTTTTAAGTGATTATTGAAGGGAGATAACACCCCAAAATCAAAAATGCACATTCTTCCTCTTGCCAAAAAGATGTCTGCTTACACTTTTACATAATGAGACTAGATGGCACTCGACTTGTGATGCCCAAAAGTGCCCAAAAAACATGTTTGAATAGCTCAGCAGTAATGTCTCTCTCCAGAAATCATGACCCAGTTATTCAAGATGACCCTCAGACTTTGTTGACAGCAGTTTCGTGCAACAAACTGTTTTCTTTTTAACAAACTACATCCAGCCAATCCAGTGGACCTTTAAAAGGCTTAGGTGCAAAATTGTACTATTTTCAAAAAAAGATAAACAACATCACATCATTTTAGACATTTATTGTTGCCATCGCTGTGACAGATCTGTCTTTAGTTAGTTTTGACCCTCTCCACAGTGATTTGTGATTTATTTGGTGACTTGAGTGGTGCCCAGGTGCTGTAACAATAGCTTGAATAGTTGACTTAATTAGCTACCTTCTCCTGTATGAGTGGATGCACACTTCCTTGTGCGCAGTGATCTGGTTCAGTTGTAGATCGATTGAAGGAAAATAGTTCCTACATGGAACTGTTAGGTCTGTGGATTATATTGAGCAACCCAGTGGATTTCTGGAAAGAGACATTTTTTTTTTTTTTGTGTGTGTGTTTTTTAAAATTGCTTTGAGCACCACAAGCGGAGGGTGCGGGAGTTCCATTATATTCAAGAGAGGGCATCTCTACGGCTGATATCTCCAGAGCAGTCTGGATGGATAAATAGTGCTACATGTGAGAGGATAAATATGTGTTTTACATTTTGGGTGAAACTGTCCTTTTAAGTTACTTCCTGTAGGGGTCAGTTTGATGAAAGGAAGTCATGCAGTGTGATGCAGCACGGATATGAAAAACAAAGACAATGTTCATTTATGTCTACTGTTATGGATTATGTCACTATATAGAATTTGTTGTGCATGATTAAACGACTCCAGCCGGCTTCCAATCACAGAGGAAGTGTTATCCTTTGATACCTGCTGTAAATTAGTGTGAGCTGTCCATAGTTACGGTCAAGAGATTGGCATCGATTGACTTTTGAAGATCTGTGCTTTCAAGGGGACGGCAGCTTATTTCCATTTAATCGTCTTGATTGCTCCCTCTCTCCTTCTCACTGATTCTGAGCTAATGATGGTACTCCTGTGCACTCCTGGTTCTTTTTAGGAGACAGAGAAGTACAGGTCAGAGTACAACAAGCTGCGGTACGACTGCACCTTTCTTAAATCCCAGTTGGACCACCAGAGAGAAGAACATGCTCGTATCCTGGAGGAGAAGAGCATCCTCTATGAAGCAGAGGTGAGTTTGTTGTTGGGTTGTGCAGCATTTTATTTGTTAATGCTTGTCAGTTGAATGTGGTGTCTAATGATAAAAGTAGATGCTAATTTAGTCAACCCACTTCCGGTGGCCAGATCTCCCGTCTGGAGAAGGACAGGGAGGACCTGGTGGCTCAGTACCAGGGTTCAGACCTGCTGCGTGATGGGAAACGAGTGGAGGCTCTGCTGAGGGAGAAGGCGCAGCTCCACCTGCGGCTCAAGGGCCTGGAGGCGGAGGTGGCCGAGCTCCGCGCCCAGAAAGAGAACTCGGGCCAGCAGGCGGAGAACGTCCAACGTATCCAGATCAGACAGCTGACGGAGTCTCAGGCTACCCTGAAGTCTCTGGAGGTGAGGCAGCAGCAGTCATCTTACCGGATTTAAATTTCCCTAACCTTACCCTCATGATGGATGATCAGATTTTACCCCGCGTTGTGTTTTTTACATTGTGACTGGAGAAAGAAGTGATCGTTGGATCTGATTGGTTGTTGGTGTGACAGGCGGAGCGCCAGTCGTTGCGTCTGCAGCTGGAGAGGACGGAGAGCGAGCTCAATCTGAGTCACGAGCAGAACAGCCAGCTCACCGGGCGCCTGCACAAAGCTGAGAGAGACGTCAACTCCCTCACCTGCCAGGTACGCTGACCCCTGACCTCTGACCTCTGAGATGTTTTATTGACTATGGTGTCCCCAACACGGGTCATTACAGAGATTTGTCTGGGTTTCCTTAACTGGTTAAGAGGACGGGTTCAGATCCAGGTTTTGATCAAGATGAACTGATAATGAAGCCAACCAATATAAAGGGCGAGCTCGAGTCATTTGTGTTTTTTTGTTTTTTCAGATTGAAAGCCTGAAGCATTCACACAAGCTGGAGGTGGCTAGCGTCAAACTGGAGTGTACCCGCTCTAAAGGGGAGCTGGAGAGGGAGAGAGATACACTGCAGGGCCAGATTGAGAGTATGTAACACACACACACACACAAACAAACACACACACACACACACACACGCACACCTATGATCATACAGAGTTTGTTTTATTGAACAAAAATTCTGATCTAGTCCATCACATCTCACAGAAAAAACACAGAATACTACCAACTTGTACAGTGTGTAACAACCTGCTCGCCCCTTGCGTCCGTCAGGTGTGCAGGCTGACGTGGAGGTGCTGAAGGCTTCTGTGGAGCGACACAAGGAAGCCCTGGTGGAGAAAGAGCGGGAGTTGGTCAGGAAGGTGCAGTCCGCCCGGGAGGAGGAGTTCCGTAAAACTGCAGCATTACACGAAGAAAAGTGAGAATAATGTTGGTTTTCTTTGAGTCACTGTTGTCAGTCATCTCGTGTTAGTCCTGTGGTTAGGAACCTGGGAAGATACTGTCTATCACATTTAGCAGATGCTTATGTCCAAAGCGACTTACAGTAATTCATACATAAATTCATACATTGATGGGAGTGGCTGCCATGAAATGTGCAAACCGGCACATTAGGAGCAGTTTGGGGTTTAGTATCTTTAGTATCAGCTGCCCCACAAGGGTGGATCATTCTATCAAAGTGGACATCAGTACAAAATCAAAAAGATGATTTCTGTGTTAGCGCTGCGTGCAGCTCATACGGAAGAGGATTAGGGCCACATGTGAATTTTGTCAGAATTCTGACTTTAAAGTCAGAACTAAAAAAAAAATTCAGATGTGGCCCTAATCCTCTTCTGTAAGCTCATGCCTTCTTATTTCAAGGATATTTGTTTTCTATTGTTAGGTTGGACTTGGAGAACCGTCTTGCTACCCTGGAACAGCAGAGGGCGCTGCAGGACGCAGCCGACAACACCCAGAAGGAGGAATGGGAGGAGCGTGTTCGCAGCGCACAACATGGAGAGGAGTCAGCCCGCAGAGAGCTGCAGAGCCTGAGGTCAGACTTATACTGGGCTTCTAAATCTACACAGCTTGATATAATAAAAATAACTTGTGGTTGTAGATAACACATCGTACTTGTTTAAATAAATGATGGGGAGACGGGAAACTGGAGTTTGTGAGATGATGCATTGTATATGCAGAAAGTTTGAGGTTGGCTGGGTTACATTGCATTACAGTTTCAGTTTCAGCCACTTCGCTTCACTCTCTGTTCCCGTAGAAAAACATCTTGAGCCAAACTGCTGAAAGTAAATGGGGTCATGGGAGTGTTGTGGCCTTTTCTGCCTTTAGTTTGTGATTTATATCTAGCTGAAATGACAGCAGTTACATTTAAATCAGGTGTATGACCCCAATCTGTGCAAGAGAAAAGGTAGAAATACTAAAATGAAAGAAAATATTTTTTTGTGATGGCATGTCATTTAATCTCTTTACAAAACCCAGGTCCTTCATTTGTGAATACTGTTTTGCATCTTACAGAACCAAACTCCAGCAGCAAAGCTCCCAGCTCGAGGAGCTTGAGAGACAAAAAGGTGAAATCGCTGACCTGCAGCAGGTAAGTCCACGTCTTGGCCTGAGAGGATTATTTATTTGCTAAAACCAACAAACTCAGGGCAGTTTGTATACCTGAAATAAATGTGATTTATGAGATCAGCAGAACCAGGAACTGGGCGTCCAGCTGGGGACACTGTCTCACTCTGAAAGTGACCTGATGGAGACAAACCATCGGCTGAAAGAAACATTGGACAGACTCAGGGAGGAGCTGAGGACGGCCCGGGCCCAGGCTGAGAGGAGCCAGCATGAGGCCGAGAGGTTTTCTAAACTTACAAAGCGCCAAGCTGTACTCTCAATTACAACACACTCTTTTCTTCTTACTGTGCATTTATCCTCCTCTAGGCAGGTGGAGGACCAGCGGGTGGAGTGGCTGGAGGAGAAGCACAAGCTGCAGGAGCGAGAGGCTGAGCTGCAGCAGAAGTACTCTCAGGCCAAAGAGAAACTGCAGAGGGCAGCTGTAGCGCAGAAGAAGGTACTGCTGCTCCCTGCAGTTTGTGAAAATGCATGATTTACATTTCTGAAGAGGTCTGTTTGCGCTTCGTATTTCTTTGTTTTACGTGTAAGTTCACAATTAACTGATAGTGTGTTGGTGCTCCTTTACCGATTTTATACTTCCATGTGTAACGGTAAAATGGTCATCAGAGACGCTTCATTTTTTATGTACAGAGGAAAACGCTGACAGAGAACAAAGAGAAGAGACTGCAGGACAAGATCCAGCTGCTGGAGGCCAAGCTTGAGGAGCTGGAACTGGAAGCTTCTGCAGCCAAGAAGTAAACTTCAAATCTCCCATTTCATGAATGAAATATGCAGTTTATCTGCCAGGAGCTGCTGTCAGTTTACCTCGGTAGCATTACACCTTAGCTCTTTTTGTAAAAAATACTCAACAAATCTTCAATTCCTCAGTTCCTTTAACACTATGCCCATGTTATTTAAGACATTAATCATCCATGCAAGGTAAGTCAGGGAAGTAGAATGGAGTCAGCTGAAAAACCCATTAAATAAGAACTTGCTTTCCTTCCTGTCCAGACGTTCATCTTTCTCAGAGGAGCAAGCTCAGCTCAGCAGACGGTTGAAGGAGCTGCAGCGACGACACAACGAGTTTCGACGCCTCCTATTAGGCGGCCAGGCTCCCTTCAGTTCCGGCCACGCCTTCCTGACCTCCTCACCCACGCCCTTTCTCCTCCTCGGGTCTGAGGGACCAATGTCCAACATACCAGTGAGCAGAATGTCTTGCGTTAGCCTGTACTCTAGATGAATGATAATACATCATAGAAGGGGCACCGAGACAGGAAATAGACCAGCCTGCAAGGCAGCTACAAGACAGCTTGTGTCATGAGGAAGTTAAATCACATACTTTCTTTTTTCACACACGCAAACGCAGCTGAATTTAGTATGATCACAGGTCCTCTCTGATGGGCATTCCTTTAAATGTCACACTGAAGCAATAACATAAGGGTCATGTTACTAATGAATGAATCTGTCTCAGTCAAGCACATTAAATGACATCAGTCTCTACAACCACACTGTGGGTTGAATAATCTGAGGAAAAGCAGCTTCACCACAGTAATGCTAACAAATAACCAGAGAGTGAAGTGTGAATGAAACACAGGAAGCAGGGTGTAAGTGAAAATTGACTATTGACTGAACAAGGTGTGTGTGTGTGTGTGTGTGTGCGCGCGCGCTCTCAATACTGTAGGAGGAGCAGCACCAGAGGGAGCTGTCTCTGCTCCGTCGGAGGCTGGAGGACCTGGAGAGCGCCCAGCAGCAGCAGCTGGAGGAACTTGGATCTCTGGTGCAAAAGGACCGGGGCGCCACACCCCAGCCTGACCTCTGACCCCACCTCCCACACCACTTCCGATTGAGCTTGGACTTGAAATATAGAGTGAGGTGGCATTGTTGTGATATGTCTGTAAGACATGGATGTGGACATGAGTTCGTCGGCGTTTGCATGTCTTTCCAATGTTGTGACGTCGGGAATTTTTAAATACTGCAGCACCTTTTTTAAAAATTGAGCAGGACATCCTCAGGGTTTGATTTTGTATTGAGATGTTTGTTGTTTACACACACATTTGCTTTTAAGCCAAAACATTACAGGCTGTGAATTGCACAATGTTACTATGGACTGTGGATGTGATTTTTAAGAAGTTCAACATGAAATGTGTTGAAACAATAATGATATAAAGATTTTTCACTGATATATATGTGGTTTTGTGTGTGTATCTTGGTTCTGTATAAGAAGTTATTGAAGTCATTGTTTTTCATTGTTAAAACCACAGGATAGATCAAATAATTTAGTCCATCAAACACAACAGTGGTCAGCAGATAGAGCAGAACTGCATTCAATAAAATGTCCTTTCATAGAAGCTACTGATAGCTGACGATGCCTTTCTTCAGTATCTTCAAAAGTTTTATCACGAGACACTAAACGCCCCACAGACTCATTCAATTACTGCCATGGATAGCAGCTCCTTTCAGCTGTTTGTTAACTCCTGGTCTCATCTCAGTAGCTGGACAAACCTCTTCCTGGTCCTCTCAGCTCAGCTTCAGACAGTTTCCTCTCACCATAGTTCATTCAAAGTACATTGTTATGAGTCAAAAAGACAGCCGCTCAGTTCCAGGCACAGCTTTTTAGTCCATCAAATGAGTCTTTAACATGATGTAGTTGCTCCTTCAGCTCAGTAGGGGCTCCGTTTTGGTCCAGCTTGTCTGTAATCTGTAGAAAAGGAGAAAGTTGTAGATCTTGTTAGGAATAAGGACTCAGTTTACATCTTATTAGTCATCTTGTGAAAGTGACACTTGATGTAAGAATGATGGAGTCTACATTGTACACACATTCTCTCTATATTGCTCATAAAAAGTGTTTTGAAAAGGAGTGGTTCAGCAGATAGGAACAGGAAACTACAGCCTGATAAACGGAGCGAAGGAATATCAGGGTTCAAAAATCTCATTTCCTCTACGCACCGAGTCTCATGTGACTGTCGGTTTCGCAAGCGAAATCACTCAACTCGCTGTTGATGTCAACATCTCAGAGGTATCTAAGGGAGACCAGCAATAGAAATGTGGGTAGGCTAAGACCTGTTAAGGTGCTCATGAACAGGAAACCACCAGATTATTTCTGTACTCTAATAATAACGTTGTACTTCTCTGCATCCCTGTATGTGGCAGTGAGGCTGAAACTTTCCTGGTTTAGATCTGTTGAGATTAGTCGACACATTTAACAGACCAGATGATTTTTTTTTTATCCAAGAAAAAGTTTATTTACTAATTCCATTCTGGGTTGTGGAGATCAGATAAGACCCATAGCGATGGAACTTTAATGTGGTTTATGTGGACAGAAGGGAGGTGGCAACATGGATGACAGCAGAGCGCAGTGACTAAAGAAAGAATGCTCAAATTGGTCCGTCATTTACATTGGATTAAAATTAATGGTTGTGGAAAAGGATTATAGTCAGGTAAAAAAAAATCACAATCAGGCAGTCATTTAATAATTACAACCAAATTCAAACTGTCACTTAGATATTTATTACAAAACCAGACGAGGCGCCTCATGGCAACGTCACCATCAGACGTAATCTGGGTTCGAGGCACACCACCACCACCAACTAAATGTGAAATCTGACCACATCAGAAGTGTGACGTTAACGAAAAAAATCTGTGTCGCGCAGGTGGTTGAGTGGTTAGAGCACATGCCATATACGCAGCCGACCCCGGGTCGATTCCGGCCGGAGGTCCTTTGCTGCATGTCACATCCCCCTCTCTCTCCCATATCTGTCAACTGCTTAATAAAGGTGTCTATGCCTAAAAAAAAAAAATACATCTGTGAGTGTGAGTGTGGACATGGAGATAACTGACCTCTGTAAAGTACCGCTCGATGAATTTGTAGATTTCTTTGAGAGCCGCGGCGTCGTTGAACTCGCTCTCATGTTTCTGGAATGGAAACAAACGCTCATCAAATCACCGCTGCCCCTCACAGTGCCACGTCTTCAAGATTTTGTAGTGAAATCGACATTACCTTCGACTCTTCCTGCAGGAAGCCTTTGAATTCTGACACTGTGATTGGTGGCTGCTCTCTGACCTGCTTGTAGTAGGCCTTCACTTCCTGTTTGAACTTGGGAATGTCTTTGGCGTAGAGGAGCTTGTTGGTTGGTGCATACTGCAACACAATAACATGCAACGTATAGAATGAATCAAACTGTCCTTTCTATTCGAAACATCTCACGGATAGATGAATAGTTTTGCTGTCATATTTGGGTTGATCCAGAGTTGATTCCATCTCTGCCTACTGTCTAAACAAAGAAAGGAAAACTGGACTTCCTGCGCTGCTTCCTGTAATAAGACATTTTGAGACATTTGTCCTGGACTTTACCTTCCCCAGTTGAATCTCACTGAGAGAAAAGGAGTCCATGAAGGCCTGAGCGATGACATTCAGGCAGCCGTCCAAATTTGGAGACTTCTCCATGTCGAACACAAACTGAGGGTTTTTCATGATGTTGACCCAGAAGCGCAGGGGCAAACTGTGACGGGAAGACAGTTACCAGGGAGGAAAAACAGATACTTTAGATCTACACACCACACACATATTTCTACTGACTATTTTTAATGAAGGCTAGTCCTCTTGTCCACAGAGCTATGGATGACCCAGTCGTACCTGTTGGTCTTCCAGATGTGCAGCACATCTGGGTCAGTGATCTTCATGTTGTCAGCCTGAGCGTCTAGGAAGTCGAAGAAGTATTTGACAGCATGTGGGGCTCTGCAGTTTGGCATCCCCCAGATAGATCTGAACAGGTTCTCCACATATGAATGCACAGCCACCTTGAAGAGAAACAACACGGCCGTGTCTTTTTCTGCTGTCCCTCTTACAGATTTCCAGATTAACTGTATGTTGGATTACTTATGTTAAAGCAGTCGAAAGAAGACGGTAGAAACAAACAGCTTTGTAAACACAGAGCTACAGCGATTGCATGCTGCCAAAACTTAGGTGATCTTCAATCCAGCAGCCGCTGCTGCTCTGCTGCTAAAGTCCTGCGTCCTGACGCAGAGGAAGCTTGCCATTTTAGTTACTTTTACCAGAACATTTCTTCCGCTGGTAGTAAAAATAACCATGAAAGGGGCTGCTTCTGCTATCAGTTCTGTTGGTGTTGGTGCATATTTTATTAAAATGAGGCACTGTGAGTGTTGCTTCCTCTTGCCTTGGTGGAGAGCAGCTTGGTGAGGTGCACTTCCTTCAGCTTTAACTTCTTCCTCTCTGGGTTCTTTCTCTGGTCCTCTTCTACATCAGGATCAATCTGTAGAAAAGGACCATAAAGTTTTGTGTACGAAGTGATTAAAATGTTTGCGCCATGAAACACAGACTGCCTCTTACCAGGTGGAAGTATTTTCCAGAGAAGTTCTCGTCATCTAAAGGAAACAAATTAACAGAATCAACAGTGATTATTAGCAGAATTAAGTAGCTTCCTCTTTTGCCCTATAGCATTTGGTTTGGGGGTTACTTCGATAATTTTTAACCCTGACTCTTGTTCTGCAATGTTTCTGTGTCTAGTTGACAAATGGGAACAGGACATTTTTTAAAACTAGTCCAGTCTTGGGCGAGGCCACTGCAGTGTAATCCTTTTGGGCAATCGTGCACTGTAAAGTCAGAATGTTTTCAAATCTAACACTTTAGATTAAGGGTTTGTTGCACAGAGTTAGAGTCTCTAAAACAGCGAGAAGTGGTTGAAATCTTAGAAAAAGCTAGTTAGAGGACCTTGAGTTAAAATGAATTACCTACATAAACTGAATGAACTTCCTTGCTCTAACATGTCAACTGTTTCCATTGCTGGTATAAAGTGTACCAGAAGACCCATATGATTCTTATGCGTTTTACTAGTGTAATAGGTGATTAACTCTGACCTCTGTTTCTCCATTCATTTCCAATTAATAATATCTAATTTGAAGTTGATACTCTAAGACTACTGATATACCTCTATACTCTGAATGCAGGACCCACCAACTGTTTTTCTCTCAGTAAAATTACAGGAAAAGTTTGACATTGGATGAGAAACAACACCTAAGCTTTACAATAGCTGCTAGGCATACGTCTGAAATTTGCAATGAGCCACCTGCTGTTTCTCCTCACTACCAGTCTTTATACTGAGCCAAGTTAAGCCAATTCCCTCCTGGCTCTAATTCACTAATTGGTGCACAGGCATGAGAGTTGTACCGATCTACTCACCTTTACATATATATTTCACAGAACTGTTCTTTTAAGTTTAAACTCAGTGTTTTCCCTCTCAGCTCTTACCCTTCACACTTCCCTGCGGGCTCAGAGGAGGATGAGTTTTCTTAGAAAGCACTTTGATTGTGGCTCCATCAGGAACCTGCAGGGGTACAAAAAAAGGACATACAAAAGTAAGTAAATTAAACTCTAAAAAAACTAAAGAAACCAAAAGAAACCTTTGTTCCGAAACCTTAATGCACCAGTCCGTAAAAAAAGACACCTAATAAAACCTGCCGTTTTCGGTTTTACTTTTCGTTGTGTTTCGATTTTTCATTGTTTGTGTTTGTAAAAGGAAACCACAGTAGCCCACGGAAATCCCCCAGAGATACTTGTCTATGCCTATACAGGTGTTGCTGCTAAGGAAACGCTTAAAAACATCAGCTTTCCAGGAACTTCAGAAAACTTCTTTTGTTGACATCCGCTCAATTCTACTTTATATTAAAACATACATCTCACCGTGTTGTAAGGATTTCTTTAGACAGCGCTTCTGTCTCGTTTCTTTTTTGACTACTTGTGCGGTGAAGTTTTTTTAGTTGTGGCATGACTTTGTAATATGAGCGACGCAGTCCAGGCCACCGGGCTATCAGCAGTCCATCTTTCTCTGGCCCTGATGGTACTCAGATGGATGAACACATATCCATGATCCCATTATAAAGCCAATAAAGAGCACTTCCTCCAGTATGTTTCTTCTCTTTTCATATAAAACTCTCTCTTCTTGTCAGCTGTAATGACAAAGTGAGATGGAGAGGAGCTTTTCATCCCCTCTCACTGAGAGGACTGACGGGGTCTAAATTCAATTCTGCTGTTGTGTACAGGAAATGATTGAGCCTAAACAGAACTGCAAATTAGTGAGGAGAGTTTTTTTTTCAGTCAAGTCCGCAGGCAACAATGTAAAGTGTTCAGCGCTGCGAAAGCTGAACTGAGCTGTCGGATTTTCTGAGCTCTTCCTCTTTATGTAAAACATCTCATATTTTGTATGGGTCTATGAGGGGTTATGTCTGTGTGGATGTGCTGTGTCATCTTTTTGATTATCTGACATTTAAAAACAGCTACTGTTATTTGGGAGTTCCAGCTTCTGGAACTACATCTCGCTTTTCCTGTTAGAGCTCATCTGTCAGTGTTGAAACTATTACAGGAGTTATTTGCGACGATGGGCTCGATATTTACTTTATAAATCCATTTGGTGGATACCAGAGAACATAAAAACACTCAGTAGTGAGAGAAGGGGAAGCTCTTCCAACTGCCACAGGCTCTCATGTTGACTGTGGTTTGTTTTAAGGTTCAGAGTTTAATGGGTGTGTTTCTCTCTCTGTTGTGTAACACCTCTGCGGCATCCGCTACACATCTGGGACAACACAACTGAAATTCACTCACTGACTGTTTTTCAGTACTCCCATTTCTCACCTTGTAGTGCTTGAGTGTGTTGAGCATGGTCACCTCCCCGATAACCTCCGAGCTGGCGTCCACCTCCTCGAGAGGAACGAACGATCCATTCTGCTCATACTCTGGTGCAAAGAGAGAGCAAATATTCTACCTCAGTGTAATATTTATATACTATCCTGTATTTCTACTCATGTGATTTACTTAAGAACTTAACTTGTTGGTCAGATCAGATCATTGTGAGTTTTGATCTTTAGAAGAGACACAGGACTAAAGAGTGCGCTCTGTTACCTACCGATACGGACGTCCCTCAGGGCGGTGTTGTATGGAAAACCGAACTTGGCCTTGAAAGTGGACAGGATTTTCTCTTTGACCTGCTCGACTGTGTCACAGCTGAGAGCGTTGACCTCCAGAGGCTCGCTGACTTCTCCGTCACTGCCCACTGCAAACAGCACCTTCAGCTTCTGTACACAACAAACATGGACAAGATTCGCTGATGTGACATAAACAACATTTATTCATGAACACAGTGCGCCCAGATGCACAGACTATATACCAGAGTGCATGTGTGAATGGCCCGAACTGGCACATGCACAGCAATTTGTCATAAACCTCTTAAGTAACCACTAACCTCAGTTT
Source organism: Sparus aurata (assembly GCF_900880675.1). Lineage (NCBI taxonomy): Eukaryota > Metazoa > Chordata > Actinopteri > Spariformes > Sparidae > Sparus > Sparus aurata. The sequence goes on from NC_044200.1 coordinate 7,807,711, forward strand.
TCCCATCAGGCAAGCTGCAGCATCGAAACGACAGCTGTTTCATATTGCGGCACATTAGTGATTTTTGAGGGGAGGTGTGGTTAATGAAAGGCTTTCACAGCAGAGCTATAAGAGTTAATGTATCATCGGTCGCCATCTTATTTCCTTTTTGCAGTTTTGCGGCACCATCTAATGGATGGAAATGAGCGGTAAAGTGAGTTGGAGGTTTTGTTAGATTAGATAAAACGTTCATGACTGCTGTGGGTCTGGTAACTGCAGCGGCAGAGAGAAGAAAGCGTTAAAAAAGAGGGAACAAAGTGGACTGAAGGAACACACAGTCAAGTGTTGCATTAGAGGAGCCTACTGGGGATCATTTAACAGATAAACTGCTGTTGCGGATTTGTAGACATTTGCAGTTTGACTACTACAAATGTAAGAATATCTGCATGTAGCACATGTACAGAAGGGACCCATAAAGGCCTGGCTGTCTTGTCTATGAATGCATATAGCCAACTTGGTTTAAAATTTCAGGTATTTCTCTGGAACTTTAAAGATTTGCGCTAAATGAGCAACAATCAAAGTTAAAATATGTTAAATAAAGCACCCTTAAGTCTTTGTCCACAGGTATATGGATACTGTTACTGAGATTGTGTACAATGCCCTCTAAAGTGCAATTTTGAAAAATGTTCTGTGGATCTGTGTGGACATAGAAAACAGAGCACTGGGGAAACAATGACATCACCTCAATCAACACATGCTCATTGTGGTCTTGTGCGATGACCATGCACCGGCAATAACAACAACAACAACAACAACAACAGTTGACACCCAGTTTGTTTACACGTGGTTAGCACCAATGGCGTTTTTTGTTAGCACTGGAAGGTCTTATTATAGGTTTACTTGGCAGGTTTCTACATTTTTGGATAATTTTATTTAAGTAGAACAAGCTTACTATTCATGCTCTGAATGTTCTTCTCTGGCAGAGATGGGGACTCGAGTTTGTGACTTGGACTTGAATAGCACACTCAGTGACTTGAGACTTGACTAAAAATAACAACAACACTAGTTCAATGAGCACAAGAACTGCTGCTGCTTTCCAGTTTGTCATAAGCGTTGCCTATAAGAACTACACACATTATACACATATTCATAAAAAAATAAATCGCCTAATGCAGCGTTTGCAGAATGAACATAAAGGATGCTGGATTGACCACATCAAATTTTAATCAGGAACCTGAAAACACACCCAGACAGGTCGGTCACTTGGTTTTATATTCATGCAAGGAATCAGTTTTGTCACACAAACAAAGGTGACAATTTTCACAAATGACAGATATCTCTTTCTGAACAAAACTTTTCAAGTGTTAATAACAGAAGTTTATGGACTTATACGTATATTTCAGACAATTTGGGAGCAGTGGTGTTTTGAATTTAGCTACTGTAGCTGTGTATTAATGTGGCAAAGCAAAGTACAGTTAGTCATTTTAAAAGGAGAGCTTTCACTGTATGTTTTTTGTTCAAATTGCATTGCAATAGCCTGTTTTAAATGATCATATACCAAAGAACCAATCAGTGCTGATAATACTCTATGCTAATAGATAAAGGAGTGATGATAATACAGTACATGCTTTGAATTCCTTAGGTTTAACTATGCAGTGTTAGAGTAAAAGTAGACCGGATGGCATGCAGCAGAACACCCATTACAACCATAAGAGCATGAGACTTGACTTGCAAAAAAATGACGTGTTAGCATCTCTGTTCTCTGATTTTTGACACATACATTTTATCACCACCATTGCGTTCTCATGTGTACAGTGATGTTTTATAAAACAAGGATTGTGAAGATAAAATGTATTTTAAATGGCAGGGAAAAAATACCTATATTTAGAAATATCCCAAAACTCATCTTTATCAGGACTGTGTGGGTGTGGTTTAATCAGATTTGATGTGTGTGAATCAGGTCTATTAAATGCACCGTCAAACAACATTTCATCCTGCCATATTTTCTGAAGAAAATTTCTGATGTCAGTGTTATCCAGTTCTGTCTGAAATTACTCATAGACTTAATTTAACTTTTTGGTTGCTCATAACCCACATGAGACTGTGATGATGCATCGCTTATATACGGTGCTTCGCTTCAACCAATGAGTAAATGGATGTTGTAGTTTTGGGTTTTTCCAATACGTTGTTATTTAGATCATCTATTAGCTGCTCATCACAGCTTTGCTTGTTAACATTTTTAGCAGCTCTATTTACTTTAGCATTTTATTTACATGCAAATAATACTATATTAAGACTAAAACACCTATGTCTGCATCTGCTGACATGACCTTCTCTAGCTCTGAGGAGGAGGGTGAGTTCAAGAAGGAAGAGAAAGACATTCAACTTCCTTGAATTACTGCTTTATGCAATATCTTTCACTTCTTGTAAAAAAAAAAAAAAAAAGGCTCTTGACCTTAACATCTGGGAGACATGTAACATTTTATTATCATATACTAAATATAGCTTATTGATTCAGCATACGGAACACATCCCTCACCGCTGTAGCCAAACATCTTTCAGTCTAATTTTCAGTCCCAATGTTTGACAGAAAACAGGTCAGATATTTACTGTAGGATGCTGATGGTACCTTTTTCCAGTTTCACTTGTGTTACCAAGGCCCTTGAAACTATGTTCTAAACAGCAAGTAAACTGTACTGCAGGGTATTTTTAACTCTGCTTGGTAAGTCAAAAAAGTGCTTAAATTGAATTCAGCTCAATTTAGTTTTTTGTTTAGCTCAGTTTATTAAACAATGTGTTCAGTTATTTGATGTACATTTTTGTCAGTGTTTGTCAAGAACCATTTCAAAACTTCTCTGCTTTTCAAATCCAGGTAATACGTTTTTCAACATGCAGTAAATAGTACAGCCATGTCAAGCTTTCTTTTTGAAGCTGTACTGCTTTGCATGTTCAAAAGCGTCTTAAAATACACGGGAGAGGAAGTGGTTCAGCATAACTGCTGTGTACTGAGGAGCTGTCTCTATATTCTAAATGTGGCAAACAACCCTTATACACAAAGGGGCCCACAATGTAGTATAACAGCATCATTTTTTTATATAAAAGGGTGTGTGTTGGAAGATCAGGGCTACTATGTTGTTATTAGACTGAGCATTAACTTTTTTGTACTTTATCAAACTAACAGGCCAAAAACAGAACTAAGTAATGGGAAGTGTTAATTATTGCTTCCACATGTACAAGCACAACTGACTAAACTTGTGACGTGCGGAGTGTAACACTAGTTCCATTTGTGTGAAGTAAGTAAAGCATTACACATGAAAAAACCTCTTGCTTGGACTCAAGTAATCAACCCAAGTATTTAATATGTGTGTGTGTGTGTGTGTGTGTACCAGGGAGCTGAAGTCTTGAGCCTGCCACAGCAGCCAGTCCTCACTGAGTGTGTACAGAGCTTTCTCTGTCACGCAGTCCACAGGTCCTTTTGCAGTTTGCTGCGTGAGAGCGCTCACCATCAGGAACAGGTGCTGCCCAGCACTTTCCTGCACAAACCAAAAACGGGAACACAGTTGGTCAAACTAGGCACGCTAACTTTGTGGACAACTTTCTGAGATGTCAACTGGAGTGGGAGATTTTAGTTTATGGAATTCTTTCTATTGTGTTCTTTCTTGTTTACACTGCTCACAAACAAATAAGCAACTGCTTGTAAACCAATACTAGGTGATAGAAGCTCCCAATTAGGTACCGACTGACACACACTTCTGAACAAAAACAATATGTAAGCATGATGTACTTTTTAACAGAGCTGTGTAGAAATACTTAAAGAGAAACGTTGCAAATTTTCCAGCAGCTTTGTTTAATTTCACGATGGGTAGTATGCACAAATGAACAACATGTTTAACTTCCCTCATGTATAGCACTCTAGAGCTGTTCTGAGCACTACAAATTTCACTTTAACATTTTCTGTATGCCCGTCTCCACAGACGGTCGGTTTGAAAGAATGAGAGAGCATAACGCTCAAAAGCGACGTTATTTTGTGAGTAACACAGCAACATGACAGTCTGAGCATTGGGCTTAGGTTTACAAGGCAACTTTTGATCAAAACAGCATATTACAGCACTTTTGCTCTGTTTTGATAGCTGTACAGAGCTAATGTGCGTAACCATGGTAATGTTTCCTTTATATTAAGCTGTTATTAGGGTGGGCAGAGGAGGTTTAGAAAGGACAGGATGTGGTTACACCGCTTGTCTCAGGGGTGAATGTGAGGTCCCAACACAATACATACCAACATATTACAGAGAAATATCCTCACAAAATCTGAACAATCAAATGTCAATCATTAGAAATGGCATAGATGAAGGACGGCAAGCCAATTCCTTGCTTGTGCTTCGTAAAAAAGTTTTATGCAGACACAGATTTCTGGCAGCCCTGGAGATGTTTATTGTGCAAACTGAAAAAGACAGTGTGAGTACGGGACTGCACTAACAATATGTGTATTGTACAAATTGCACAACCATTTGGTTTATCGCAATGATCCGTTTGGTGCAATTTATGGTCTTTTTTTAGCTTCACTGAACAAGTTCCTGTTTATTTCACACATTCTGGTGTCCTTCAACTAAGACAAAGGTTAGGCAAAACTAAAGACATGATTAAGAGTCACAATTGAAGCTCTGTGAGACTGACAATGTTACTATGTTGCAGGTAAGACATTAACCATGTTCACTGTCATATATTAGCGTGTTAGCATGCCAATTTAGCTTAATAGCACTAAACACAAAGTTTAGCTGAAGCTGATGGAAATGTTCCTATTTTTTTCAGGTTTTTGGCAATAAACCAGAATTCTAGTAAAAACAAATTGGACCTGATGTCTGCACTAAAGTTACTAAAATTCATCCTGAGTGGAACAGGAATGTCTGTGCCTGTAATACATCTAAAAGTTACGGGACTATTTCAGTATGGACCAAATTGATGGCACGTCATTCCCACCCATACAGCTACACAGCTAGCATGGCTAAAACAGCTGTCTTCAGTTTCCCTTGAAGTTTTCCTAGACCAGCATAGACTAAAAGAGACATAAGAGCAACTGACCCGTAGGAAGCCATAGAGGCAGATGGACATCCAGTTGGTCAGCAGCTTCTCCACGACGGACTCGGTTCGTCGTAGCAGCAGTTTGGGCTGAGTGTTGCTGTTCTGCTGCATCAGATCCCTCAGCAAAACCTCCATTATCTCCGTCAGGTACGTCAAGTTGTTGTGGAGCGCTACGGTGAGTAATGATGCCAAAGCACACCTGGTGGAGGGCAGTAAAAGTTGAGGAGATAGAAAGTAGGCAGAAACAGGAAACAGGACACAAGTTCAAACTTAGTACAACGCAAAAAAAGCAAATAAATTATAAATAGCAGTTTTAAAATGTTAGTTTTTTTCACCCAAAGATGAAAGCAAGAAGCAGTAATAGCATGGATAGGTCCAGACAAATATAAAGCAATAGTAGACCACAGAGGACAGTGAATGAGAATAGAGGACAGTAAAAATGTTGACGAGCATTAACCAGAAAGATTAGACACTGGACCACAGAATAGAACAAACTTATAGACTTTTACCATCACTTCAGACATTTGTTGTATCATACTGTATTCAAGAGACAGACACATACAGTAAGACACCACAAACTGACTTGTCTTTGATGGTGAAGCTCTTCTGCTCCTCCATAGCATGCACCATAGATGTGAGGAAGAGCTGGTCCTGGATCAGCCTGGACAGGCCCTGGCAACACTCGTCAAGCTGAACCTGCACCGCATCCTGATTTCAGGTCAGATACAACACCAAATCACTCACAGAGATACAGTGTAAAGTTTAACCAGGTGTTAAAGGTATTAAGGTGTTAAACCCTACCTGACCAATATCTTTGATGCAAGATGCCATCATAGATTCGCTCTGAAAACAGGAACAAAAAGGTTGCTTTGTTATATCTGACGTGACTGTTTGTCAGGTATGAACATTTGTATCTGTATCTACCTCAGGAAAAAAGATTCTGGAGGCAAAGTGCTTGAAGTCCAGGAAAGGGATTGCTCCAACATTTTCCATCAGGTCAGCTTTCTCTGTTTGCAGATCCACAAAACCTGTAGGGGACAGTTGACAGTTTATTTTCAATGCAGATTATACACTGCCTGGCCAAAAAAAAGGTCACCACTTGGATTTAACTGAGCAAATAGTTAAGAGCCTTCCATTGGATAGTTACTGCAGTGATTAATATGTTTCAGCTGGCAACAAGTTATTTAACCCTAACTGTTGCAGCAAGTAGCTTCTCATTTTTTAAACAACCATGTCTGAAGATGTGGAAAATACGTTGCTCTGTTTCAGAAAGGTCAAAATATTGGCCTGCATCAAGCAAAGAAAACAACAGAGACTTGCTGAAACTACCAATATTGGGTAAAGAACCGCCAAAAGCATTATTCAAACATGGGAGTGTAGTAGTAGGCCACCTTTGAGGAAGAAATGTGGATGAAATAAAATTTTAAATTATTGCGATCAGAGATCACTTTAAAGGTTTGGTCAAATTAAATCATAAAAAATCAACAGCAGAATTCACGCCTATGTTTAATAGTGAAAGTAACAGCAGTTTCACACGCACAATTTGAAGAGAATGTCAAGGGATTAGGACTTCATAGCCTTCAGAAAACCACTTATCAGTGAAGCCAATTGGAAAAAAAAGCTTCAGTTTGCTAGGGAGCATAAAGACTGGACTCTGGAGCAATTGAAAAAGGTCACATGGTCTGATGATTCAGATGAAATGATGCAACCATGATGCCAAATGCCTACTATACAAGCCTGTATGGGCAGTGCATTTATGTGGAGTTGCTTTAGTTGGTCAGGACTAGGTTTAGCAATGATATGTGCCCAAAAAAACTAGGTCAAATGAATATACTGAATAACCAAGTTTTTCAACCAATGCATTTGTTCTTCCCTGATGGCACAGCATATTCAAATATGACAATACCATGATTCATTAGGCTCAAATTGTTAAAGAGTGGTTCAGGGAGCATGAGACATCATTTTTACACATTGATGGCGTGCAGAAGACTTTAAACAGTTATACTGAATATGTTGCTTAATCATAGCTAAATGCAGTCCGACAAAATATTAGAGTGTGTGACTTTTTTTGGCTGGGCAGTGTATTTGTTTCTCTTGATTGACAAGTGGCAACAACTGTGAAGTGAGCATCAGGTCACAAATAAAAAGAGGTCTTGCACTGCAACTCCCTGCAGTTCTTACACCTACAGGCACAAATTTTCTCACAACTAAAGCAGCCTTGTGTCTGAGCATGTGTGTGTGTGCGTGTGTGTGTGTGTGTGTGTGTGTGTGTGTGTTTTTTTATTCACACCAAGTGTATTTGTGTGTCAAATATGCACCCAAAAAAGAGAACACGTTCAGGGAATTTCACACCATCAAAAGGAACAGCATGTGTGAGTTGAGGCTGAGTTATCTGTAGACGATAAAGAAGTTCGAGGCGGGGTTATTTATCAAGTATGATCAGACGCAGTTACCACAATTTGTAATTGCTGTGCTAACTGCTCTGTGAAGCTGTGCTTAGGCACAGTGGTGCATGCTGATGTTCAGTGGGTGCCATGTTTATCACCATCTTAGTTCAGAGTGATTGTGTGAACAATTAGCAATAAAAACAATATAGAATAATGGTAATGTCATTAGTGTTGCGAGTCATAAGCCAAAGTGACTTTGATGTTCAAGACTTCAATGTTCAATGTTCAAGATGGCATCAAAGTTATCGCATGCCATCATGAAGGGGAACCTGAATGTGTGTACCAGATTTAATGGCAATCCATCCAACAGCTGTTGAGACATTTCATTAAGAAACAAAAATATCAACTAGAAACGCCTGTACAAAATGTAGCCTAAGACCAATGCAACTCTGTTTTCACTACTCATATATATCAGTATCAGTATGGCCCTGATTATGGCTGAGTAGTTTTGTTTCATATAACAAAATTACACTTAAGCCCATACTTATTAACATCACCAGATGAACAGGTATGATCATACAACATCCTTTTCATTTACAGATTGCACCAAATTTCTCTGCTATTATCCCCTTAACACAAGTACCATTAAAAGAGCCTTGCTTAATGGAGTATGGCAGCTCTGTGGTGTCCTACATGCACCATGTCCACCACAACCCTCACACTAATACTTTCACAATCAGTAGCCTGCTGAAGATCTGGCCTCTTTTAGAGGCAGCCATATTCTGGCAAAAATGAGAGCGTTTCCAGAGTATACAGATGTACAGCAGAGAAATGGATCATGCTGCAAGGGTGGCTTGAAAAGTGTATCTGGAAGTCTAAATGTGATCCTTTTTCTTTCTAGGTTTTTAACTGGTCAGTATTCGACTCATTGTAACCTACATGAATTTGAGCTGACCACATCAAACCCACACCACAACAAAAAATTACACATTTTATATTTTACCTTATCATCATACAACGGATGCATTGTTAGAATTTGTGACTGACCTTGTCTAATATCATTCCTGATGTCGAGCTCCATGTCTTCCACATACTTGTTCATCTTAGCAGTAAGCGTCATCTGTTTGCGCCGATAGACTATTATCACCACTGAAAGACAAAACCAAGCAGACAAATGGAATTTCACAAATTAAAACAGGGAAATGGTCTGCCTGTTACGATTTGACCCTGTGTGTGTTTTTGAGGCTGATGATTGACCAAAATGAGTCAAATTACTCAACAATCCTTTGTCTACTTACAAACAATAATGCAGGGTATCAGCAGAAGGACAAGCAGCATCAGAAAGTACAGAACAGATGAAGGACGGGTCAGTGTTACTTCTTTGTCTCCATACACTATCTGTGAAAAAGCAATGGACACATTATATTTGACAGGAATATTTGAATGAGTTTTACAGAGCAAAAATACATGTTTACTTATTTGAAAATGTTAACTTTTAATAACTATTACATGCTTAATGATATTTTCAAAAAAATTTGAATTTTGGGCTTACTTATTACTAAGTCATACCATGATCATGACATCAACATATACATTTTATTTCTGAATTGTCAAGCTTGGTGTAAAGTGATTGAGATATTTACCAATAACTTTTGAAATTTAGCATCAGGTGGCTTGGAAATCTCACAGGTGAAAGAGTCGGTGTTATTACTGGTTTCTAAGTTTTCCATTATGCAGGGGTATTGTTTTTCATCCCGAACACCCCATACTTCTATCTCTGTCATTTTCATGTTCAGTTTGTCTGCCTTTTTCTGAAATGAAAACAGAATTAAAAAGGCTGACCACTGAAGTATTCATGCCTAATATATTTGTGTGCATCCTAAAAATATGTATTACCTGTATCGTGACGCGAACATCGTCCCCTGTCCTTGCAGCTGTAAAGCTAATGAACTCAGGGTCTGGATGGTAGATTATTGTTGGGGAGCAGGCCAAAGTTTGATTGGCTACTTTCAGTGACACGAGGCTTATAAAAATCCCACTAGTTTTAGCTGCAGGTGTGTCGTAGGTTAGATTCTGAAGAGAAGTTTAGAAACATTTGGTGTTATATGAACAATATAATATCATCTGTGTATGACATAGTATGACATGGCAAAATACTTGAAAATTACATGGTTTACTTAATATATACACTATACATTTTATGATACAATGTCATGCACTGCTATGCAGCTTGATATGATGCAACATGACATAATAAATGTAAGACAGCAATGCAGGGGGACATTGTACAAGTCTACAGACACACCTGAGAGTTGTTGGATTTGGGGGATCTGACCTCGTGTGGGGCATGGTTGTGTACAACCCCTTCTACAAAGTCCAGGTGGGATCCAGTGACTGTGATCTCCCTCTTCCCACTACAGGACACAAAGTAGCAACCAATCAGTGAAGAGGAAATAAAATAAATATCTGTATTTTCTTCAACCAAAAAACAACAACAATGTTGTGTGTTGTATGTAGGTCAAATCATTATCTGTAACACCCCCCATGTCAGTTACAGATAGTTTAATTTCCCTCTGTAAAAGCCATGATTCATGTAGAATATGAAATGTGAAAGCTAGCGTAAAGCTGCTGCAGGGTGACCAAAGATTATACTTAATCAGACTCTGGTTTAGTCAAATTTTGGTCTAGATTCTTGATTTGGGAAATCTGCTTGTGCCTTGGATTGTCCAGAATTTTTCAGAATCTCTCGTCTGCCCATAAGGGGTCATGAAAATCATAGTAATGGTCCTCTGAGACTGATGAATATCCAAAACAAATGTGTTGATCACTTAATTGTTAAGCTATTCAGTTCTGGACCAAAATGTTTTATTGAACAACCAAATGATATCATTATTTTTAGGCCCTGCAGCTAGCAGGGTAAAAACAAGACACACTGCTGCTGATGGCACCCTAGTTCATTTAAGAACTTGCATCACAGCCATTAAGGGAACCCGTAGAAAGCTGTGTGTCCTAACTGGATGTGAGTGACAAACCACTGTGTTGGACACTCTAATGTTATCACTTTGCTGAAGGGCTGAGAGTCTTTGCAAAGGCAGGGTGCTATAGTGATAAAATGGAGGAACAAGTTGTTTTTTTTCCTGCATTTTATTGTGACTCCTTTAACCAAGTGCAACCAGTGATAACTCCTCCCAAAATATGCAGTGCATGTTACTGTTCAGGAAAAAACTCACAAAACTTAATCGCCTCTTTTTTATACATAATAGTGACAACTTCGTGCCTTGCTTATGTTCTGGCTATATATACATAAATTGTTATAAAAGTATCTTGGCTATGATTTCTTTTGAAGGAGAAAAAGCAAAGGCAGAAGTAGCTTTCAGTTGCAACTAAAAAGGGAAGTGGTGGAAAGACATTGCTTTTTGGGAAGTGGCCATCTTGCCCCATAAGATTACCCTTCAACCTACTCAACACTACACTAACATTGTTTCCTAGAATAAGTTCATTTTTTTGCTTTGTCATTAATTTCATTGAAGTTAATGACAAAGCACTGGGGGTGTATCCCAAAATAGATAAGTTCTCACTACCCTTCAGATAGCTTTTAGTGTTGAGCGCTGTCTGGACTGTTTGTTCAAAGTTTGGTGTATAAAATAATCAGTTATAAAAAAAGAATCATAAATAAAATCAGTATAATCAGTTATACTAACTTATATAACATCCATGATGTAGACTATTATATTTTCTATTATCTCCATTCAGCTCCTCCATTTGACACTTCAATACTTGAGCACTAAACCTGCTAACCTTTTCACATTTAAAACAATATGAGAAGTCACAGTGAAAAAAAAGAAGCTTGTGTTACACCCATTGCAACAAATGATAAATCAATAGAAAGGTCTCTTCCTCATTTCTTCTATCACTGATATAGACTCTAGATCAGCAGTGTGATATGTTCCGAAAATGAAGCTCTTTATCTTTGGGGTTTTTTTTTAGTTGGCCAAAACATTGTCTTTTGCCAGACATGCTTCATGAGATCTTGAGAAACCATATTCCATTCAATTATTCTCGGAAAGAAGTTGATCCAGTTATGTCTTGTCCTCAGAATCCCTTTATCCACAAAGTTCTGTAGATTTGTGTTAGGAATATAAAAACGCCAATCAAGTCTGTCATACCTGATCCATGAGGTGTTTGGTGTAAAGTTGGTGCAGGATGGTGATGACCGGTAGGTGATAGTAGCGCTTCCATGACAACTACCATCTGGGAGGACAACACACACTTTGACCACGCCTTTATTATCGGCACTGGGAATGTGGAACGTCAGACTGTCACCAGTGTTGCTCCACACAGGAGATCTGACCAGAGCACATTGGAGTACAGCAAGAGAGAAAGCAGTCGCATCAGTCTCCAGTTGTAGAGACGTTGGTAACATGTCAAGAACATCATTTACAATTTAACCTATATAATCAACAATAATATGTAGAAAACCTGGAAGCAGCCCGAAGCAAAGGAGCCAAATCTGCCTCAACATAAACATCAGTTTCACCATCTAACTAAATTGGTGTTTCATAAGCTTAACACCATAGACAGATATGGAAAGGCCTTTAAGATTGCCAATATCAAAACATTTGTGCAAAGTCTTAATGACTTTAAAGAAAACCTAGGAGGTCAAATCATTCAAACATTACTGAGAAGATCATGATTTATCTTAAAATGCTTAATCCTAAAGCAGAAGAACACTCAGCTTTAGTTTCATGTTGACAGGTCTGTTCGAGCAACACTGCAGACGACAAAAGGTGTTTTCCAAAGCTAATTCTTGTGAACTGAAAACAATCAAGGCAGTCCTTCTTCTCAGACATTATCACTAAAAACAACAATAATACATCAGTTTCATGCCCTGTTTGCTACTGTCGACAGGTTAATAAACCCTTCCATGCCAGTAGCCTCTGAACAGCATCATAGATCTACCAGGGCCTGTAATCAATTTGCATCCTTCTTCACTGCCAGTGAAAACAAGTAAGTCACTCTAACTTGTTTTAAAATGTATTTTAATGCAGTTTTTAATTTCTTTAATGTTAATTGTAAGCTCCTGTAAAGCACTTTGAGTTGCCTTGTGTCTGAATTGTGTTATACAAATAAACTTGCTTTGCCTTGTGATACCAGTGAAGTGAGGTGTCTGCACAGAGCCCAAAGGACAACACCCAACCCAGCCATAGTTTGTTCACCTGGCACAAGATACAGAAGTATCCACTGAACCAGACTACGAAGTGGCTTCTTTCCTCAGGCCGTAAGACTCCTCAATTCATCCTCCTTACTCTGCTCCTATCAAATGGTTTCATTTTTTTGTTTCTCTTTTACTTGTTTTACAAGACTTACACATCCCCAAAAAACTGACTCACTCTTGTGGAGTGCAGTCCATGTCTGCCTGGATCCTCACTCTGGTCACATCATGAAGGTTATGACCGGACAACACTGCATTGTTTTTGCCGTAGAAAGATATGACACTGGGAGTAATGGAGGAGATCTCTGGTCTCTGACAGTAAAACACATACAGAGATTATAATTTCCAGTGTGTTATCTTTAATATTATCTTTATCTTTGTGAGAATTGAAGTTCAGACTCACAGAGATGTTCATCCCTGAATCCAACTTTTGGCAAAGACTGTCCTGCAAGAAGAGATGAAGGGAAGAAATGTAGCAGGTTTACATGCCAGTCCATTTAAAGGTACCACATAATGGCTGTAACTTGTGTTTTTTTCCACTGTGCTGCAGGAAGTGAGAGAAAGATATGTCATGTTCACATTCAGTGTCACTATTAAGTGATGATTCAGGAGCTGTTTCAGCTAATGTTAGCTATGCTAAAAAACTGAAAACAGTAGAAAACAACTAGTCTAAGGTATATTCCTACAACTACAATGCAATCTAAATTACATGTTTGATTAACATGTGCAGTTTAGAAAATTAGATGTTAGGGTTTAACAAGCAGCTTCGTTAATAATCGATCAGCTAAATGTAGGCCTACTGAGCTCTGAAACACTGAGTATCTCTGAGCCACAGCAGAGTGGTGAGTCTATTAGTCACTAGTCTGCTATCATTAGCTATCGAGACAAAACATGTTAAAAGACTGTTCTGCTGTTGCTGGAGGCCATTTCTTTTAGTAACTTTTGATGGGAACTAGCTGTTTCATGTTGTTTCCCCTGTGTTCTAATCTAGGTTAAATCCAGACTGGGTTAGGCTAGCCTGAGTAATAAGTGGATTTCTAAAAATGTAAGACTATTTCTTAACAAAAAGATTTAAACATTTCAATTTATATTCAATATATATAATATATTTATTTTCATATTATATAATGAGCTAGGTATAATAACTACATTTATTAAAAAAAATGAACAGATAAAGTCAATCCTTGTTTTGTATTCTTGAGTCGGTCATAAATTCTACAATGAAAATTGTAGCAGAATCAACACATTTCCAATTAGTAGGCTTCACTGTATTTGCTAATGGTTTCCAGTTGCTAACATAGGTTACACATGTCCTGGTAAAATAACTTGTTGATCAGTCTTCAGTTTTATAAATATCTTAAAATGACCACATTACTGATGCAATGTTGTTCAAATTTGCAAAAACGTGCTAGTACAACATGTATGAAGTCTAGAGGAAAACAATTGATAAATACATAGAAGCATGCATATTTACATTCCTCTCTCCTTGATTTGCCCAAGAACAGCGGTTTATGTTCCAGCCACATCCAGCCTCAATACACTGCCGACACCTGATGGGAAAACAAATGTAATCACCTACTGTATTGTTGTTGATTTCACTTGAAAACAGGGACCACAAGATAGTCATAGTGTACGTACATTCAGATGATAAACACGACCACTGCCAACTGTTTTAAATGCACGAGGCTAAGTGGTGCGATGAGGGAGCCGGGGTAAGCTGACCTGTGGTTCTGTTATAGTTTCTCTCTCTTTCTTTGCCTTTTAGTCCTCATAGTTTTTCCATACTGTCTGTCTGATTTTCTTCATCCTTTTTTAATCAGTGCAACAACAATGTATTTATTTATTTATTTTTTACTTTTTACCCTGCCCTTTACCTACTTCCATTTTTACTATTGGGCTACAAACACCCATTGATCGTTCCTCTTGATGTGTTTTAATCTTCATGTCCATTTTTGGTATTTATGGAGGCTCTAACCAGCTACCATTGCTTCAGCCATAACAAAAGTCTACAAATCATTCATCTGGACCCAGTTTTGAAAACTGCGTCAGTTTTCCGGCACCCTTGCTACATTGTCCAGATGCAACCATCCATTTCTTTGCTCATTCCATTCTGGTTCATTAAAAAAATTATCTAAATCATTAATTGTTTTGCATCAATCTCCCAACTGAACTAAATATGCTGTATCCAGGACCCAATCTTTCAAATACTTACAAGTCGGACATTTTGACCAATGCCTTAACCCCATTTCCAGGAGAAAAACAAAAAATAAACCCTATTAACACATTTCTGTCTTTAACTACCAGTCTTTTAGGCTCAATTTTAGTTCTGTATCATTGCAAAGATAAGCTGGTACACCATGTCAGCTATTAAAACATGCATGGGAACAGGACCTAGATTTAAATTTTTGATGACATTTGGGATTTGGCCCTTAGCAAGATACACTCCTCTTCTATACTACATGTGCAGGCCATGAGCTATACAGTCTAGTCTACTACACTGAACTTTGATTTCCCTAACAAAACCAGCTAGAATTTACCCTAACATGGTTTCTTTCTTTTACCTGATAATGTTACATAAAGTGATACATCTAACTGATTATGTATTTTAGCTTTTTCAGCTCTATCTTCTATAATTTATGGTAGGAATTATCTGTCTACTTGCGTATGGACTTACAGGACAGAGGTTGGTGGTCCAATGATGTCAGCACAGTTGGATATCTTCAGTGGTTCAGTCAAACGTGTCTTCCCAAGTCTAATCTTAACTGTGACATGCATACCTGTTGAGTGAAAATAATAGAGTCAATGTCAGAGTCTTGGTCACAATCATCAATCTGTCTGAGGGTCCTTGATTGTCAGTTATTTAATTAACTGAATTATTATGTTTACCAAAAGTCACTGACCTTCAGCAGGAAGTGTGCTGTTTGTAAGGATGCAGGTGCATTGTGGGAACTGTGGAGGAGGGCTGTTCCTGATACAAAGCTGACTGGAACTTGTGGAGAACTGACAGGCGAAGTTAGCGAGCGCCTCAGAACCCGCAGTCACGTGTGTCTGGATTGTAAGTGTGCTCTGAGAAAGGAAGTGAGTGTTTAGAGGAGAAATAGATGACAGTCACAACTTAGTGAAGTTTAAAGCTTGGATATGCTCTACTGTATACCTGTCCAGTGTTGTCCATGGTAACTTGGTGGGAAATCATCTTCTGTTGAGAGTCGTCAGGAATGGACAACCAGTCTGAGCCTGGGCAGTCATCTTCAAATGTGCAACTAGGAAGAGAAAATGATGTTTAATTTAGGTTTGTACTTGTTGTTTATACTTACTGGATGGTTTCAACTGCACATGTTGTTTCCCTGACCTTCCTTTAGAGCCGCACCAGACACAGTATGGATCCTGTGCAGACCAACAGTCTTCCACATTTGTGTATGTGCTGCAGTTTGAGACAGCTACACGCTTAATCTAGAACAAAACACAATCAAAAACACTTTGAAATATGGCTAACATAGAGATGACATTCAGGCAATCAACTAAATTTAAAGTACTGGTAATCACAATCTCCCGATGTTCAACACAGCCTGTCCAATGCGCCTACCTGGTTTTGAAATGGCACGTACACATGTTTTAAATCCACTGGATCCAGATGCATTTTTGGAAGCACTTTGCGGTCATCATTGGCCCTGTAGAGCACCTTGGGACAGGTGGTGTGATAGTTCTTGTCCACGGCAAGCTGCCAACAAGAATGTAGATTTGTTATGTTTCTGAGGGACTGAGCTCTGCTGGTATATATCAAAGGTTATGGATTAGCTAACAAGAAAACTAGAGTTGGAAAAAGGGAACTACTCAAAATACAAGAGTAAGCGCAAACTACCACTTTAGTCTGTGGCCCAACAGATAAATAAGGTCTCTGACTCTTACTGAAAGCACGAACATGAATTTTAAATGAATAACATCCAGAGACAAAAATCACTCAAATCAAGTATCCAATGGCTGTGGTGATTCTGTAGAGGTAGAGTTAAATTTCCGGGTATGTCTGTGGTTCAGGCAGAACAGCTAGCTAATGACCACCACCATTATGGTTGTTGAGAAAAACCTTGATACGTTGATGCCTCTCAGTCCTGATGAGGACACTATGTTGTCTAACACCACTGAGAGCTCACACCAGCACCAGTGTGCTGAAAACTTCTTTCCCTTTTCTGTTGAATTGTTGTCGCTGTGTCCACCTCGCGAGACTTCAACTGTGTATCCTCTCTCTGCTGCAAGTACATAGAAAAAGCTGCAACTGTATTTTTTACTGCTCAGGGTAAATGTTTCAGAAGAGTTAACATGGTGGTGCCAATTGTGTCTTCTTCTTAAGCCACAGACTCACCAGTGTATCATCTGGAGTTGTACAGGTTTCATCATGCTTGACTTTTCTCTTTTGGTTAGTCAGCCTTTTTTACCCTGCTGCATTTGAACTGCAGCTGTTTTTGCCTGCTTAAGCTTGTTGCCCAATGACTGTGTTTGACTTGCACCTTACCTCAGCGTCTGCCCTCCTGCCTCAGACCCCCTTGATCAGTTTGCCTATTCAGATTACCCATCTGCTGACTGACTAATGTCTTGAGCTGTGTTCCTACATTATCCAAAATGTTTCAAACAAACAAATCAACAGAAATCTGTAATATCATTCAAGGTAATGGTGTGTTTCATTTGGTCACCTTTTGCTACCTTTAACTGCCTTTAACTCTGTTCTCTCTCTTCAGGTGAACTGTGACAGGAAATTAACCTTAGATGTTAAAAGGAGCGAGCTGAAAGTGGGCATGTTACTGGGGTCAATAATTGGCTTTCTACCAATTTGTTTGGACCTGCTCCACTCAGCAGTGTAAACACCCATACTGCACTGACAGTGAACCTGCTCTCCCATAATGGGATGTTTCACATCACATTTGATTTCATGATAAGAATGGCCAAGTATTGAAGAGTTATATTATAACAGTGATGCTGATAATGACGACGGTTGGCTCGTATTTTTATCAATGTGTGTTCTTATAAAAGATTGTACTAATTATAATAAAAGTCATGTATTATATGTTATTAGATTAAGTATTATAATCTTATATTCACAATGAAAGCAAAATAACTCCAAATAAAAATTCTGTAAAAAATTAATTTAATATGTCGAATACTTGACCACGACTATTTAAATGCTCAAAATGCCTGCACATTTCTATGTGATATTCAGTTAATTAATGTTAATTGTGATTACAGCTACAGCGTCACTCACTATAATCTTAGAAGTAGTTGCCCCTTTTGCAACATATTTTCAGAGCTATCAGCTGTCTTCGTTATTTGTTACATTTGTCAGTGAGTCAATAGAAAATCAACCGTTCTCTGTTCTCTTCTTATACATAGCTGTAAGAAATACAAATACATGGAGCATAAAGAGCCTATTGTGTTGAGCAGAGGGTTACTGTGGAGTGTTCCCAGACTTACGTTCTATTCTTTCATCATGTGAGCGAGCATGTACACTATAATGAGTCTCTGCAGAATGTCCATTTTTGTAACAATGAGATTAAAAGAAGACATAGACTGATTTGATGGAGAAGACATAACGGGGGTGACAGGATGCTGGTCAGTATGAACCAAAAGTAAAGCACGAAATTAGATATTATTTTTTAGGCCCCACTATGAAAAGTTCCAGAGTGAAATGTCAATTTGCCATCGCCTTAGGCACTTTGAAAAAACTCAGGTCATGATTCCAATCTGAAGTAATGGAATCATTTCAGATCATCTTACTTTCTATCAATAAATAAACACTGATCAAGAAGGAAATACCACAGCTTTTTATCATTCAATGTTACAAGGTACACCATATGACTTTTGATGCACGCTGTCACCTGTATTGTGGAACTACTAATTCTATTCAAATATTTTTTTGTACGTACCTTTATGAGCTGCCCATCTCCTGTCCCAATGAGGAAAACTACCCAGGCCTTCTGTCTCACTGCCAGCACAGAGGTCATGTAGTTCTGCCTGAAGAGCACCTTCTTCGGCTTCAGCATTTTCGGCTGAGGAACCAAAACACACCGATCAGTGGAATTGGACAGGACAGGTATTTGTGGATTCCTGAAGAGTAGAGCTTTGAAGTATTGAGGGAACTTCAAATAGCCTATCATTACAAAGAACTGAGTAAACAGCACCAAGAGATTCATCAAGTGTACTTAAAATGAGTCATGTTCATTCATGGCTAACTATCTATCTACATCTATGTAGGTGTATATGATATGACATCTGAATTATTTTGTCTTTGATTTCATAGAAGCTACCTATGTATATGAGTGCCTAAAAAGTAGCCTGTCACCCTTTGAAGACTCTTTTGGACTCCAAGCTTGCGTAATAAGCTAAGTGTCAGTCAGCACAACCCCGTTCCTTCCTCAGATATGCTGTCGACAGCAGACCAGATTGCACTTGGAAATAACTTTATGCTCATTTAGCTTGTGAACATTTTAGAGATTAGATGGAAACTTTCCTGGGAAAGGAACGTTATTCGAGTAATTTAATGGTCATTTATATAGTCTCAAATTCTTATTTTATGACATGTTTTCCATTTCATTATGTAGAACTTTGCCTGTGTATTTCCATTTAAAAGCACTTTATAAACTGTTATTAGAATATAGATCCAGAATGATCTGGAGTGAAAGATTTTGCCACTGCGGTGTAATAAGCCCATTGTTTACACCACAGAGCGACCAACTGATCTGCCTTTTTGTAGACGTTAATGACCAGAGCTGAACTCTAACGTGGAAAAAAACCCAAAAACATCCCATCAGTCAAAGTCCCTTGCATTTAAATACAACAACCCACCTGTGGTGTTGACTCGAGAGTACAGTCTGACTTGAGGCAGAAGTCCGGATCTTCATCTTTTTCTCCGGTGAGATCCGGACTGATGTCAAAAAGCACCAGCTCTGTGTTGGTTCGTCCTTCGTCCACACTGAACACGCCGCTCCACAGAACCGGCGGACCACCCGGTATCACCGAGGAGGCCTCGAGTCTGCTGCCTCTACCGCCGTCAGAGATGCTGAGAGTCGCTCCCCACAGTGACTTGAAAGTTTCGGTTTTGCTGGTTTTTCCCTCGAGCCAAATGAGACGGACTTTGTTGCTTTTGTCGCTTGAAGGCAGGTTGGAGAAAAGATACATGATAAAACCGAGCTGAAACCCATCCACAAACTCCACACTATCTACAACATGGATCGTGCTATATCCATCGGCAGAAGTGGAAAATATCGAACCCATCTGGTTGTTGTTCGTATTATGAAGGTTCACAGGTTTTGAAGAAGGACAGTGGTTCTTATCGTGGTTCTTTTTGTCTGGCTGTATGGCAGTCAGAATGTAAGTCTCGGTCTCGGTCCTTGTCTTCTCCACATTGACCAGGAAGCCGACGGAAGCGCTGCTGTTGCGCCGCTGGGGCCCCACCGAGATGAGCTCCCTGTGCAACACATTGGAGATGTCCTCCAGGTCCAGCAGCTCGCACACACCGCATCCTCTGTCGATCACACCACAGCTGATCAGAGTGTCATTTTCAACAAACGGTAATAACACATTGACTCTGAAAGTTGTGCTCCACTGATCCGTCTCAGAAACCCGATGAAACAGCGCATCGTAGAACTGTTCCCCACTCTTTACGATTCCTCTCTGGGTCACACTGCGGACCAGAGTCAGGTCGTGGTTCAGCTGGTACAGCTTCTCCTCTGTAGCGACGTAAACCGTGTTGGTGGCCACGGTGTACTGGCGGATCTCTCCGTAAAAGTCAAAGCCTCCACCCTCCGCCAGGCACCGAGCCGGTTCTCCCCAGAGGATGAACAGCAGACCAGGCAGCAGGATCATCTTCTTGCAGCGGCGGCAGTAAAACGCTCACACATTGATGGTGTTGTGGCTCTGCATGGCTTTGAGCTCTCCTCCACAGTGTCACTGGAGTCGTGCGTAAAAGCGCAGTGCGCCTCTGTTGAAAGGAGAAGTGCTGATGGTGGGAGGGGGCGCGATCAGCGAAACTGAAATCCAAAAGACGATTTGATTATTTCTGAGGTAAATTTGTTTTGCGCTTTTCATCATGATTTCAATCAAAGCTCATACAGTTTTAGCGTGACCACAGAACTCGTGCATGCAGTGACACGTGTGCACTCCTGGACACATTTCAGAAGATGACAGCTGACTCGTAGACGACGAGAAGTCCAGTTGTTCTTCTCCAGCTTCTTCTTTGTATCTTGCCTCTGACTCACAGGCACGACCTGCTGGAGACAACCGTGCAGCGCGTCCCCAAACTGCTGGAAATAACTGCAGCCTAAAATCATATTAACATCAGTACATTTAGGATACAAACATTGTGTGCATATACAGAAAAATAATCGAGTCCGCCAGAGCTCAGATAAGGTGTTTCAGATAAATTGGTCTCGGTGAAATTTAGTGACGTGATTGACTTCTTCCTCACCATAAAAGCCATCACAACTAATATTTCAGACTCAAAGAACCACCCCATCAATAAAACCATGTATCTGCATAAACCACCACCAGATGATGCTTTAATACAGCTTTAAACACCCTGAGTTTGACACGCAACTGTAAGAAACAGTGTGCGTCCTTCCTAATAAATGATTCTCCAAAGTCATCACCAAATCTTTTTATGGGAAACAGGAACTCCAGTATTAAGAGGATGTATAAGTTCACTCATTGTTTACAAAAGAAAGAAGGAGAAGGGATGAAATGCTGAATTGGAACACAAATATCAAACAACTTGACGATACTAAGAAACCCAACAGAGGAATCGCGTAATGAGCTAAAACCCTCTGCAGCCATCCACTGAACACGCATCATGGGGTCAGTCTCTAACTTTTTAATGTTAGAAATGACTTCTAGGTGTTTTTTCTCCTTCTGTACACCTGAAACATATGGTGTAGTGGAACAAAACTGCACAACTATATGTGAAATAAAGTCTCTGACAGAGAAGAGAGAAAAGGCGCAAAGAGCAAAAAATATTTAACCCTCATGTTGTGTTCGTTTCTTGTTAAACAATTTTGTGTTCCCGGTCAAAAATGACCGTTCCATTTAAACTCATCATAAAAACTGTATAATACATATATTATCACTACTTGTTGTGTTAGATCTTTTTATCAACTTCAGTTCTTTTGAACATTACAAGTTTTGAACTTCTATTTGTCATTTATGGCCTGTATACCTCACTGATCTGAGTGTATACATCTTGAATTCGAGTTCTAAAAAGCATCATTTCTGGATTATTTTGACTATAAAAAATAAGATGAAACATAGTATATTGTTTATCACAGACTACTTAGGGTAAAAGTTACCAAGGACATTTGTTTTGAAACCATTTAATTTTTTCATACAGGCACATAAAGTAACACTAGTCGTGTTCCTGGTCAAAGGGTTAGGTGGGTCTCAGTTGGGGATGAAGACCAGGATAAGTTCCCATTCTTTGACCTGAATGTGACAGCAGCCTCAGCATGGCCATCCTCTTCATCACTGGATTCCTCCCCATCAGTTAATTCTTGGTCTGGATTATATTCTGTGTCGTCTTCATCTTCTGACACTTCCTCCTCTAATCCATCCTCACTGTCAGTTTCCTGGCCTCTCTCCTCCTCACCAGTGTGGTGATCACATATGTAATCAATAGCCTCACTTATGGTATATCGACGTGCCATGGTGCTGCCACACAATGAACTGTGAGCAAGGCCTCAAAAAAGCATTTATATAGGCTACCAAAGCTGCAAGAAAAGTTCAACATTATTGAAACAATGTTCCAACAACTTTCTGAGAACAGGTGTTGTTCCCGCGGGAGAGAGACTCCACTGGGCTAAGGTTCCCGTGGTGGTTGCCTGGGAACCAAGGTGTGTGTGTGTGAGTGTGTGTGTGTATGTGTGTGTGTGTCCATATGACAAATGAGGATGTACCTGAGATCAGTTTTTTACACTAATTGTAGTTTCCCCTATTCATTTCTAATGACTGGTCATTTTTGACCGGGAACACCAAGAGTGTACAAAAGTTGAATAAAATACACAAAATTGTATGCAAATAAATACTATTTATTTTGTGTGTTGAAATCCTCTTTGTGGACAAAGTCATGGACTCTTAGGTCAGTCTGACCAAATTAAGTACATTTTTCAGAGATAAAACTTTTAAATCGGACAGATATGACCGGAACACAACATAAGGGTTAAGTCATATAGTGTTAGCATTATATTCACAACATAGGCTAACTATTGCATGTAGGCTCAGCTAACACTTCTTTAATTTAGCTTTAATCACTTCCACTAATTTAGCTTAAGCCTCCTTTTTCATAACCACTACTTAAGCCGTTACCTTTAAACACTAAAATAACTTCGACAACAACTAGTAACATAATGTAGACAATATATATAGATAGATATTAACTTCATTTTAGAAAGCTAACGTAGGCTACCCTCTGGGGCTCAACTGAAACACAGTTGAAATCTTTAGCTTATGCTAATTGGGAGCAGCTAGCAGTTAAAGTTGGTTTTGTTGAACTCACTCCAGTTTGAGCGTTCCCGTGGACACACTGTGTCTGAATGTGCCTCCTGCTGTCCTGTAGCATGTAGGTCCAGTTGTTTTCTTCTTGTAGTTTGATATTCCATCTTCCATTAACAGCCTGTTTAGTCTTAAATAATTTATTGCTAGCTACTTAGAGGATAATGTTTGCTCGACCTGTTGACTTCTCATATCAGTGATGTGGCACAGTTTTTTTCACCTGCTCTTTATTTGTTCACCTTTGTGTCTGTAGCCCAGGTAGTTGTGAATCTTTCTTAGATGTCGACATTCTTGCAACATTGCTGGAAAGAAAATTATTTATGAAACAGATTTCTTTCAGTTTTGTGGCAATAATTTCCATATTTGTTTATATGGGTTCTCAGTTTCTCTGTCTACATACAGAACATCTGCCTCTGTAAGGTGCAACTCTTTTTTAAGCCTTTCAGAAAAGGCCTTAATTTACCATGTCAACCTGTTACAGAATTTAAGATTCATTGGTTCTGATTTTCTTAAATTCTGTTCTTGAAAGTTTCACATACTAAAAACAAACCTCTCCAAAACCTTTAAACTGATCATCAAGCAAAACACAATTTTCTTGAAATAATATATTGTGTGTGTATATAAATATATATATGAGTCTCATTTGTTTTCATGAAAAACATTTATTTTTAATAATTAACAGAGATGTACAAATTGAAAAATGTGTATAAAATATGTTAAAAAAAATATGGGCAGCTGTAGATCAGGGGTAGAGCCAGCAACTTGGTATCGGAAGGTCGCTGGTTCCGTTCCCCTGGTCTGCATGTTGAAGTGTCCTTGGGCAAAATACTGAACCCCAAACTGCTCCTGATGTGCAGGTTGGCACCTTGAATAGCAGCCACCACCATCAGTGTATGAAGCATCTGCTAAATGCCCTGAAATTTAAATGTACAATAATTAAAATGAAAAAAAAAAAGGAATTCCTGGCCCTCTGCTGGATGAAGCCATCATGCCCACTTTGTTGGAGCGAATACTTAACACAGAAAAAGGTCTACTGGGTAGTTATTGACAGGTATAAGCAAAAGCTTACGTAGAAACAGTAGGGAACAAAAATAGGGGCCCCAAAAATAATTTATACTGGGACATAAAATACATAATTACAGGGTGCAGACAGGAGACTAACATGCATATTCTAAATGTCCACATATAAAAGCTAGCTAGCTAATTTAAACTACCTATGGCACTTTCACTCTGTTGGAAAAATAAATTCCATCTCATATATTGGCTTTTAATTGTGCTCACACCCAAATGGGCAGAACCTTATTAGTTTATGTTGTAATTGTTCTTCAGTAATACTCTTCCAGCCAAATTACCTTTACTTGATGTGTAGTCTGGCTGTATGAACAGGATTTGATATCAGAAAGAGACTCAACGGCCTGTTGCTGTAGGAACATTTCGAGATTTGGGGAAATACTCTTACTTGCTTTCTGGGGGGGATTTGGACGAGAAGATTGACACCATCCTCAAATCTATACGGTATATAAGAAGTTACAGCCTCAAATAGGTTAGCTTATCTTAGCATATACACTGGAAACAGTGGGAAACAGCTAGTCTGGCTCTTCCTAATGATAACAAAATCTGCAAAGTCTGAAACTTGGTTTTATGATGGAGAGGGAGTGGGATTGGATTAAATTCACACCTTCTCCAACTCCTTTTCAAACATGTTATTAGAATGAACTGTTTTCTTATGGGCTATACTTTTGTTGGTCTTAGAAAAAAAGTACATGTTTGAAATAAGGACTTCAGTCAATCAAGATTCCAGTCGAAGTTGACTGTGACATTTAAGTTGAACATGCTAAAATGTTTCAACAACTTAAAATTACAAGTGTCATTGGTAATTTTGAGGCATGAAGCAGCTGATTGTTGCAAGATATGTTAAGCCCAAAACTGAACATTTCAGGAAGCCCTCTTACACTCACTGTACATTTAAGATTGCGTCCCTTGACAAAGGAGACAAAAGAGTGAACTTCACTCTAGTAACCTACAGGTGGAGCAATGTGTATCAAGGAAGAATATAACCAGACGAATGACATTCATTCTGATAATGGAGTTGCAAAAAAGTTCTCCAGGTTTCAGCTAATGGTTGTTCATCTCATCAGCTTCTTTTGCCATCGACAGATGATCAGCAACACTGAAAGACAAACACAGTTAATGATTCAAACCAAACAGACAGACAATGGGATGCCTCGACTCTATTAAAAGCATTAGAAAACTAACATTTAACATAATCACAATGATATGGAATGTAAAGAGGAAATTATTCAGATTAATTTGAAAAAGAATTATATTAAAAATCCAGTCTAGTAAACGACTTACCAAAAATAACACAGGGTATCAACAGTAAACGTAGTATCAGCATGACCTGATGTACTAGAGATGGATGCCCTAGTGTTACTGTCTTGTCACCAAACGTTATCTGGAAACAATAACAGTGCTGTTATTTAAAAAAATAAAAAATACAGTGGGACAGAGCAGTGGGTCCAAATACATTTAATGTGTGTGTGATAAAGACCTCAAAGTAAACATGACAATTTGAAAGCCCTTGTGTGAAATCTAAATTACTCCTGAGGACTTTGCTATTATACAGTGAATTACTGCCTACAATCACACTAAACCTACGGATGTATTTCTCTACAGTATTTCCATTTAAATGAAGGATTTACCATTAAATGCTGAAACTTAGCATTCGGTGTCCTTTGAATTCCACAGATAAAGAAGTCAGACTTGTTACTCGTTTCTTTGGCTTCTATGATACAGGGGTGTTGTTTTCCATCCTGAACCCCCCACACTGACAACTCAGCCACTGTCATGTCCAGTTTGTCTGCCTTTTTCTAAAACGACAACAGAAGCAAATGATGATGCTCATAAGCAGACGTCACATGTGCGCATGAATGCGGGAAATACGCGGTACCTGTAGGGTGATGCGCACATCCTCCCCTATTCTCATGAGTGTGAAACTGATGAACTCAGGGTCTGGATAGTAGGTTATTCTTGTGGAGCAGACCAAGGTTTCATTGGCTACCTTTAGAATCACTTTGCTTGTGAAAATCCCATTCGTTTGAGCTGCAGGTGTGTCGTAGATTAGATTCTGCAATAGATCAAAATGTAGAAAGGTAAATTTGTGCACATCACAGATGACCTGGTGATGTGGTATGTAGACAAAAATTTTCATGAAATCAAATCCAACCATTCAAGGGTATGTTTGCAACAAAAACCTTTCGATGTATTTACGTTATATTACATAATTGTCTCTCTTTGTTAGTGGTGGACTCTGCACAAGCAAATTACAGGAAACACTGCATGTGCTCCTCATTAATAACCTTAAAGTGAAACTCTCGCCAAAAAGCAACTGAGGCTTTATTTGTGATTATATATGAGTCAAACCTTCAAGTAAAAGCATAATTAGGACGAAAGAGGCCCTTAAGATTTACCGTAGTTTCGTTTTCGGGCAAGCTAATTTTCAATGGAATGCGGGGGCACTGGCACACTAGCATCAAAATCACTATTTTTGACAACACTAAGAAGGCTCGATACAACATGAAACTTTGCTCGTAGTATCACCAGGGACACAGGGACAAAATGTGTTGATCCCCGAGTGCGACCTAACAGGAAGGCTTGAGGAGCGTTCCACCATTCGAGGATCGACATTTTTTGTCTGCCATGACAACGGCGCGCTGGAGATGCTACTGATAATGTGAGTTTTCCAAAAAACTTCTTTTTAGCAAACTCTGTGTACACAAACAATGTTCTCGATGCTTGTGTTCATGTGTAGAGACCCTGGTGATACTATGAGCAGAGTTTCATGTTGCAGTGTTTCCCATACATTGACGAGACTGTGGCGGCATATGGAATGTGAAAAAATATTTCCGCCTTTCCAACGCATACCGACGTTTCAGTCAGTCTCTTTTGTTTGCATTACTTTTAATGCCTTCAGTACTGCTAATTCAGGGCTGTATTAGTGAAAAAATAATAATATGAAGCTGTTTTTGAACCTGGTGCAGTGCGCTTCACGCCCTTAGAGGCTCCTCCACTCGCACAAACACACACACACACAAACACGGTGACAGATGGTGGGTCTGTGTGCTGCTCAGAAACAGCCATGAATTAGTTACAATATGACAAAAATGTCGCCTGATTTCATCAGATTTCATGTATAACCGCTAGCATAAATAAATCTAGCGTTAGCGAAAGGGAATCTTTTACTGTCGTCTTCCACCGCAGTCCTTGACGTTAACTAGCATGTTGGATATTTAGCTTGATAATTAGCTAGAGGATTAAAATAGTTTTGAAACAAATAATAAAAATAGTATATCTGTACAATAGTGGACAAATCTTCATTCCAAGCCCATGCAGGGGAGTTCATGATGGCTGTCTGAGAGCATTATACCCAGAGAAAAAAAATGAAATACCCGAAGTAACCTATGACATAAGTATAAATATTACAGTATGATGACCCAAACTCCCCCCACCATAGTCTCAGAAGATACTGTGTTTTAAAAAATAGCGATTTTGATGCTAGCGTAAGAGTGCCCCCGCACTCCATTGAAAATTTGCTTGCCCGAAAATGAAACTACGGTAAATCTTAAAAGTGCCTCTTTGAGGGCGCCATTTAGCTCAGTGGGTAGAGCGGACGTCCCATGTACAGAGGCTTTGTCCTTGCTGCAGCGGACCCGGGTCCCTTTGCTGCATGTCACTCCCCCTCTCTCTAATCCTGTTTCCTGTCAAAGTCTTCAGCTGTCCTTTCAATAAAGCCAAAAGGCCAGGTGAGAGAGTTTCACTTTAAGTTGATATACAGCTGCTATGAATAGCAATCAATGTGCGAAACACAAGACTTGCAATGCAACACTTGCATGCAGTGGTATGAGCTAAAGGTCCAACTTCCTCCTTTTGCTGCTTCTCATGGCCTAATGGTAAATGGCTAATTATAAAGTGATTTCTTCATTAAAATGTGAGATTACTTGGCTGCCCTCTAAACCTGCTGCTCTTTTGTTGTGTATCTGACAAATCAGCTGCTCAAGGAATGTTAATTGTACATGTAACCTTTAAGTAGGTAATGAGGGTGTAGCCAAGGAAAGTAACCATCGCATTATGATTTTATTTGATGTGAAAAATTGGGAAATGGCATAAAATAGATGAATGTAAGAGAAACTTACATGATGTGACAGTACTGACATGTTGTGATATTATGTAACATGGCACAATTCATGTAATACATACTGTGTTTTGTGTGTGTGTGTGTGTGTGTGTGTGTGTGTGTGTGTGTGTGTGTGTGTACAGACGGGTCCACCTGAAAGTCATTCTGTCTTGACGGTCTGACTTCCTGCTGGGTGTGACTGTGCACGACACCTTCCACAAACTCCAGGTGGGATCCCATCAGGGTGATCTTTCTCCCCCCACTACAGGACACAGAACAGTGGAGAATTTTTCATACTGACATACGGCTGTTTACACATAATTTTAGTTTGAAAAAGTCAAATAGCCCAGTAGCTGTTGGAAATATCCCGTTGAGATCAGATGTGTTCAAAAATGTAATCAGGAAAGTTTTATCTGGACTTTTTTGTCTCAGTTTCTGGCTCTGTATGTGTGGTTATATTAAGTCATACCTGAACCAAGAGCTGCGTGGTACAATGTCAGTGCAGGAAGGTGAGGACCGGTAGGTGATTGTAGCATTGCCATGGCAACTACCATCTGGGAGGACAACACACACTTTGACCACGCCTTTAATATCAGTGCGAGGAATGTGGAACGTCAGATTCCCACCATTGTTGTTCAGTACTGGAGATCTGAACAATGAACAGAGGACAACAGTTATTCTCACTGAGACCAAAAATAAGAGAGTTATATAGTTAATAAGTTGATGAAAGTTAATAACACTGAGTGTCCTTCTACAGGTACAAAATATAATATGCAGATACAATAAGATACAAGATACAATAGAAAATATCCTTAATATACCAAAACATAAAACTTGATAGATATAATAGAATAGAACTATTATTAATGAATATTACAATATCAAATTTTATAAATTGGCCAAAATGTAAACATGACAGCAAAAATATAAGTATTGTAATGCACTGGTAGACGTGATGTAAATGTAAACAACCTGTAAACTGACTCACTCTTGTTGGGTGCAGTCTTGAGCCATGATCCTCACCTTGGTCACATCATTGAGGTCTTTACCTGACAGCACTGCACGGTTTTTGCCGTAGAAAGACACGACACTGGGAGTGATGGAGGATATCTCAGGCTTCTGACAGTATAACACACACACGCACACACACCTTTTTAAATGTTGCACCTTAAGTAGTTGCGAGTGAATGTAGTGTAAAGTTCCGTATTAGAACGTGTAAAAGAAGATGTTCAGACTCACAGAAAAGTTCATCCCTGACTCCATGATTTGGCAAACACTTTCCTGCAAAGACAACATTGTGTGGATATACATGACAGTCATTGTAAAGGTTACACATGATGGCTGCAGCGTATGTTTTTAATGCTGTCTATTAAGGTGTACTATAGCTATAGCTTAACCCAAACACTAGAACAGGTAAACATTTTAGTCAGAGGTACATTCCAATAACTCCCAAGCTGTCTTATTTAACATTGTGGACACAAAAAAACGAAAATGAGACACATTTTGTAATGGGAATTGAGCTCTCTTTTGGTCTCCACAATCTCCTGAGGGAAATATCTGGCTTTTTAGTTGCTAAATGTTCTTCTTTTTTAAGCTTGTTGCTAACTGTGTGTGTCTGCTGTGTGCTAATAGTCCACAGTGAGTTCATCAGAGCCCTTTCACTGTTAACAGCTGCTTGTTGCTATACACGTGGCTAACGTGACATCAAAGTGAAGTTCGGCATGTCTTTGTGGTCGTCATTCTGATTTTACTGTCTCTAACATTAATATGGGGATATGCCATTGATGTTTAAATGTAGTATGCGTTTAGCGTACATGTAGCTCTAGTATAAATCTTGGAGAAGCCTCCTGTAGATAATGAATAGATAATTACTTCCATAACTCCTGCAGACCCCCAGGAGCAGCTGTTGTTGCTCCAACTACATCCAGCTTCAATACACTGCTGACACCTGATGAGAAAAACAAATATTGCCATCTTAATTGAGATCAACACATTTGGTGCTGAAGCTTAATGAGCAAAACCCTGATACTATATTCACTTTCTCTGAATTCACTTTGCTTGCTCTGCAGATGACTGATGAGGGAGATCTGCAACACCTGTTGTGGCCAGTGTGTTCTTGGTTGCGTAAGTCCTGCCTTCTAACCACTGTCTCTGCTCTCCTACACAGACACACCGCACACGTGCCACCGCTGCTAGATTTTCCATGACATGATCGAATTACTGCGCTTGTTGGATTAATGTTACATTCATCAGACCCCAGTTGCTATCTTGCATTAAAAGTTGCTAGCAGCTAGCTAGGTAAACTTGACAGAGCTGTCTGAAGCCCCCTCAGACATGCTGTCCACACTCAAAAACTGGCAAAATGCTCCTAACGAATCAGTTCAAAGGAGCAACTCTTTAACGCGAACGAACTGACCTGATTCCAAGTTTCACTTCTCTCTTACTAGTTCTTTTGTTCTCACAGACAAGTAGCTGTGTTGTTGACTGTTTAGTTATCAGAATGGCCGAAGAGGACTGAGAGCCAGGCAATCGTAGGCTGAGTCTAGGACACTCAATTTTATCCAGTGAGAAACAGGAAAGCATACCAACCGTTTCCATGAAAAAAAAACGCCATTTCATTTTGTTCATAGCTCATCGTTCTCGTTCAGTCAGTCAGTCACCCTTGGCTTAGTGAGCGAGCGTACAATAAAAATGATGATAATGGTTGACATTAACAATACCACTTTTACATTTGAATATTGCCTTTATGTTTTAATATCAGTGAAATGGTAAATGCATGCCGTCTTGTATTTTCTGTATCATGCCAGATTAATAAAATATTTGAATGTCTTGTCAGTCTGTCTCATTCGTTCGTTTGTTCTCACCGCACGAAGAGCCAACCCCCTTCCCCCAGTTGACCATTAGCATGATCGTTTTGCACAAGGAGCTGAGAACTGTGCATTACATGATTCACCGCTAAACGACGTCGTACCGGAAACAAGACTGAACGAATGAACGATATGAACAATTCTTCCTGCCGAACTGACCGATTGGGAGCTGAATACAAATTATGCCAAGGTCTGAGGGGAATACTCGATTCTGATTGGCTGCAGGGTGACCACTAGTGATGGCTCGGTCGCGAACAAATCAGTTCGAACGAACAACTCTTAAACGCTCTTTTCAGCTCTCTACTTCAGGCTGCGGCCACAGTAACGTTACACACGGCCGATCATTTGTTTGTGAAAATCTTGATATTGATTTGGGGACAATGACATGACTGGTTAGCTAGCTAGTCTTGTTGTTAAACATACTTTCAAATTATATTTACTGTTTGTCAACCATACGCAATGTGATTGACTTTGAATCTTGCTAGCATAGCATTAGCACAGCGTTGTGGTCCGTCCTATTTACTGGAGGAGTGAACAATGTCTCCGTTGCATAAGAACCTTACGGGAGTGTAATGATTGTTCCAGGTATTGGTCAAACCCTCAGGTGTTACCAAGGAAACTTAGTTATGGCTTGTGAAAAACATTACATTTGGATTGTAAAATGCATGCAAATAATTAATGGTCTTAATTTCTTTTCTTTGGCAAGTGAACATGGTATAAGCGGGATAACATGAACGTGTCGGACGGTTCTTAGGCCGCCGCGTTGTCCATTAATTCCTGATTATGGACATTTTGTCAGGCATTATCCCTTACATAATTGCAGTTTTTTCAATATCTTCCATGTCATGTAACCCAGTGACTCCAAACTAGCAGCAGATTGTATAAGTAAACTAGAGAAATGAGACACACCATTTTTTTTATTGTATCTCAGTGCTTCCTCTATTTTATATAAATATTAATATGCAGAAATTATGATTTTTTTGTCAATAGCTTCCATGTCATGTGGCCCACTGACTCCAAACCAGCAGTATATAAGCAGTGGTATTTAAAATCAATAAGAATTAACAAATACATTTCTTCATTGTGCCACATATTTTTTAAGGCTTATAATGAATATCAAAGAATATTAAGCTGAAAATTAACACAAATTATTAACTTCGTTTCTCCCAGTTCAAGGCACATTTGTAGAATGATCTGGTCTCAGAAGATGCCTTGAATCTGTTGATTGTTATGTCATTTGTAAGAATGAGACACATTTTGTCAAGTCTAAATCTGTCAATTTTCTTTTTCCAAAAATCTCACCAGTAGTCATCATTTAAAGGGTTATTTTTCAAAATTTTCTTTTGAGGGGGCATGCCCCCGGACCTCTAGTGTTGCTAGGTTACCAACTCAGAGCACCACTGCTTCAAAAATCTAGGGGAAACACTGATGTCATTTATGTATACCTTGCACCTTACCACATCCTCACCCACTACCCGCACTCACATGACATTGACCTCACTGACTTTCACACACTATGTATAAAGATAATTATATAACTGGAGATTCTGATTTGGTTAAGTATGGTTTAATTTGATGAAATAGACTATTCTTGATTAACTGTTACTCATTGTGCCTCAGTCTATCCTCCAGTTATTGGGTATTATTTGTCTAGAGTAAATATCTTAGAGTCTTGACAGTGGTAGAAGACTTACAGGACAGAGGTGGGCGGTCCCATGATGTCAGTGCAGTTTGTTAGCTTCAGTTGTTCAGTCAAGCGTGTCTTCCCGAGTCTAATCTTAACTGTGACATGCATACCTGTTAAGTGAAAATTATACAGTGAAGAATTCTTACAGATGCCAGGCCTGACGTGCAAATAACACAATGGTACGTTAGAAAAGCTCTTGGTCATAGTTTTAGCAGTATACATGTTGAGGCATCACAAATTAACGGCTGGTAGTAATTTTTCCACCTCTACCATACATAGAGCCCTTCCATTATTATTCCTGGATATATTTGCTATTGCCGTAGACTGTAATAACATTCGCTGTGATAATGACAGTTTTGTCTGCTCATATGGCAAATAAATCTTGAACATTTTTTGCCTTTTAAAATAAGTTGTTCTATTTGCTGGTAAGCATTAGCTTACTGACTCTTGTCTTTAGCAGAAGAAATCTAAAGCTACCAATTCTTCTCTTTTTGTGGACAAACACCGGTTTCTCTTCAATTCCTCACTAAAAAGATAAAAAAATCAAACCTAATTTAGAAGGTCTGCAAATTTCATTGTTAGTAGTTGGTAATTACTGGTAACATATATGAAGTCATCACAGTAATTACCTCAAGATTAATTGAAAAAGACCCCGACATGATTTGATAATAAAAATGTGCTATTTACCAATAAGCAGTTAGTAATTAAACAGTAATTCCTTCAATATATTTCTGAGAATTTAAGACTAGTTTCTAATCTGAAGTTTATGTCATCTTAATTTCCAGTAGTTTCTGTTGTACTTCCCCTCAGCAGGCTACTTGCAGTGAGTTGTCACAGCTTCATTTCGACCTGGTTTCTTGCAAACTTCTGCAAGTCAGTAAATTGAAAAATTTAAAGTTCACAATACTTTAAAGTAACTGCATATCTCTGTATGTATGTATATGTGTGGCAAATAAAGAGAAAGAGAGACTGATTGGTGTATGTTTAAATTGATGAGAATGTAAATGGTTAAAAAGTGCGACTCACTCCATTGACTTGCGGTAGTTTTTGTGGTAATTGGGGAATCATTTCAGAGAATCTTCAAATATGTTGCTGTGTAATTACCATATACTTACCATGAAATTTGCAGACTTGTAAATGAAGTGTTAAAACATTTCAAATAAAGACAAACAACTGCAGCAAATGCTGGTGTGCCTCAAAAGAAAATAAAGTTTGACCTGAAGTTAATGGGATTTGTATCCCGTGTTACACCATTCCCTCTCCGATCACAGTTTTCACTTGCATGTTACTCTTACTGAAAATCATGTCAATACAAGGGTTGATGAGGAAGTTTGATGTGCAGTATTGGAGTGAAATATTCTTTAGGAAAAAGTCACTCACCTTCAGTAAAAGTGTGCTGTTTGTAAGGATGCAGGTGCATTGTGGGAACTGAGGAGGAGGGTTGTTCGTGATACAAAGCTGACTGGAACTTCCAGAGAATGACAAGCAAAGTTATCCAGCGCCTCAGAACCCGCGTCACGTGTGTCTTGATTGTAAGTGTGATCTGAGAAAGGAAGTGAGTGTTTAAATGAGAAACAGGTGACAGTCACAACTGATTGTTGTTTAAAACTTGGACATAATCTTGACCTGTCCAATGTTGTCCTTGACAACTTTGTGGGAAATCATTTTCTGTTGAGAGTCGGCAGGAATGGACAACCAGTCTGAGCCTTGGCAGTCATCGTCAAATGTGCAACTAGGAAGAGAAAATGATGTTTAAAGTTTAGGTTTGTACTTGTTGTTTATACTAACTGGATGGTGTCAACTGCACCTGTTGTTTCCCTAACCTTCCTTTAGAGCCGCACCAGACACAGTATGGATCCTGTGCAGACCAACAGTCCTGCACATTTGTGTATGTGCTGCAGTTTGAGACAGCTACACGCTTAATCTGGAACAAAACACAAACAATACAAAACACTTTGAAATATGGCTTACATAAGATATTGTAAATCCTCGTGTGTGTATATACAGTTGTAATGCACCTACCTGGTTTTGAAATGGCATGTACACATGTTTAAGATCCACTGGATCCAGATGCATTTTGGGAAGCACTGTGCGGTCATCATTGGCCCTGTAGAGCACCCTGGGACAGGTGGTGTGATAGTTCTTGTCTACAGCAAGCTGCCAACAAGAATGTAGCTTTGTTATGTTTTTGAGAGACTGAGATGCTACCACATCAGTTCTACAGCTATATTTTCTGCCTCAGGTCGAATCATGCAGTGACTCTGTAAGGCTGTGGTTATTCCTCTCTTAAACCACCAAGAAGCCCCAGTGTTCAAGTCAAATAGAGGAACTGCTGGAGTATGTTAGGGAGTACGTCAAAGTTTAAAGTTTAATTTAAGGGATTGAAGTAGGAATATTTAGGATGTGATGTAGGGTAGGAAATTATTAAATAAATTAAGATTTTGTAATGATAGGTCACTTCAAATAAGTTTATTTTCTCATTTCCTCATGAATAGATATTTTTGCTACCTCTTTCTATACACACCTTTATGAGCTGCCCATCTCTGGTCCCAATGAAGAAGATTGTCCAGGCCTTCTGTCTCACTGCCAGCACTGAGGTCATGTAGTTCTGCCTGAAGAGCACCTTCTTTGGCTTCAGTGTCTTCGGCTGAGGAACAAAAACACATGCTCTGTTGCAATTCAGGGTCTGCAACCTTCGGAGGCTGCATTTGAAGGCCAATTACGTAACAACGCCACACAAAGGCTGTCCCATTTCGAAGGCTCCTCCAAATGCAGCCAACAGATGTAGCCTTCTTTTACCTCTTTTTGGAGGATGCACCCGCTACTATCCTTCGTGGCCTCCCATATCCCAAGATGCTTTGCGTGCCAGAAAAATAAGAAAGAAAGAAAATGGTGACATTGCGTGGCATAGATCGTCACTTAGGCCCGGGCCTTGGCAGCAGAAATCATGACGTAAGGGTAAAACATCTGGTGACGCAACCAGGAAATGCTGAGAAGGCTAGACCGTCCCATTCAACAACGGCTAACACGGAACAAGGTCTCTCCGAAGGACTTGGCTTCAAAGACCGCAAAGGCCGGGTCCTTCGAAGGATGCAGACCCTGAATTGAGACACAGCAACAGTAATCATGACAGTTTGATCCAAAAATAAAATCGATGGAAATTCTGAAGAACTTTCAGGTTGGAAACAAGCAGTGGTGAAAAATGTTTTGACAGCTCTTCATATTGAAATATCACCAATCTGTTATTCAAAAGCTTGACTGTATCTTAATAACATAATATAGTTGTTATTAAGTACACTCCTAGTCATTACCAATAATAAGGAATATGTTGTGATATTGTATAAAACTAAGGAATGTATGTATATGCCCAAAATATTCTGATTTAGGTTACAAAACCTGGCGTGCATCTGTCAGTGCACAATTTACTTTTCTGAATCCCAAATCAACTTGGAAATGTGCGCACTTGGATCAGCCTCATATCTCTCCTCTCACCCAACAGTCATCCACAAATGGTCAATGCAAAGTGCTGTATGAATGTTACATGGAAATGTGTTTATTTACAGTGAAACATGGCACCAATCGAGAGGAAGACAGATAACTTTTTTTTGTTCTAGCACAGAAAACTGAAGGCAGGTGCTTCACACTGGCAAAAATGATTGTGTCAACCGATGGTATACCCTGGGATATGATATTAAAATGGAAGTTTGATGTATGAGTATTTTTTATTTATTGAATTTAGTTTCGGTGAACTAGGCCTGCATTATGATAAGTAGTCATTAGGCCAAAGTATAGTGATTGTGCAAGAGTTGTCACTGACATTATTTCCAAACTTGGATCACTTATTTAATCCACATGAAGATGTGCAATGTGATTTTGAAATGCATGTGAGGAGGAGAGTCAGTCCTCCTCCCTCTGTAGCATCATTGCTCATTGATCAGCCAGCCCACTACTCTTGCACGGGGTGCCGATTGTAAAGTTGCGCATGCTAAAATAAACATAAAATTTCCCCCACATTAGCAACAAAAAAAACATGTGAATTTTTAATGTTAATTTTGACCAGCTTTACAGCAATATTTGTGAACTTTGTGATATTTACTTCCCTTGTAAAAATATAGTTTCAATTTTAAATCTAAATAAAAAATCTAAATCTAAATGTTAAATATTAAATCTAAATCTATAATGAAATCTAAATGTTAAATTTAAATAGAAATGTCATGGGTGAAAATAAATATTTAGCTAATATGCAAATCTTAGCATAACCAAAAGGTAACTCAAAGCTCATTGACTCGAACAAGCCACGGTCTTCTTCAGGTAGTCAGATGGTGTGCACTGTCACATCTCCTCATCCTGCTCACATGCACCTGCCAGCATGTCCAGAGGCTTAGCTGGAAACATTGGTAGGGCGGCAATACAGAGTTTCAGTAATGCATCTGCAATGACAGACAGTAACTCTTGTCGCGCATTATTGCTGCAGCCGTGGTTCGCCAATTCTCCGACATTGTTGGTTCACACAGAGCTGAGCAGTGCATAGAAATATGCGATAATGCGGCGACATAGCATGCGCAACTTTACAATCAGCGACCCATAAATGAAGTCAGTCCGCTGATCGGACAGGACAGGTTCTAAAAATTAATTCTGATTAATAATGGATTTCCTCGTCAATAAGCCAAATCAAAACATTAGATCTACTTAACCATCAAATAATTCGACACTCTGGTGATTGCTTTATTTTGTGAAGAAGTCAACAAAACATAGTTTCTTCATTAACTTAGGTACTTTCTAAACGTTTGGAGACAAACATTTGTTAACAAATGTCACTTTATCTAACAGTATAATACATACACGTTTAGTTTCTTTACCACAAGTAAGTGTAAGCTTCCTCTATTTTGTATTGTTCTAGGTCTGTTTTACAGACTATTACATCCTGTATCAGTTGATAGAACTTCAAGATAAAACGGATTCCAGCTCACCTCATACCATTCAAGACTACTGTAGTGGGCATAAAATACCTGGGTATAATGGTCACACGATCTATACTGAAAGAACAGAATTTCTCGGTACTGACGGCAGCAGTCAAACAAGATCTTCAGAAATGGAACCGGTTACCACTGTCTCTTGCGGGTAGAGTGCAAACAGTAAAAATGAATATCTTACCAAGGTACCTTTACCTCTTTCAATGCCTACCAATCTACCTCCCTCGATCATTTTTCAGGCTTATCAACGGCATCATATCCACGTTCATTTGGGCAGGTAAACGGGCCAGAGCATATAAATCCTTGCTCCAGAGGAGTGGATCATTGGGTGGACTGAGATTGCCTGACCTTCTGGGGTACTATTGGGCGGCTAACGCACAAAAGATTTTACTCTGGTTCACCTCCTCGACATACCTGGTGCCAGTTGGAGGCGAATTCATGTACCACGTCTCTCCAGGCACTAGTATGTAACACCCTCCCTCTTTTTCTAGTAAATTTCACATCCAACCCCATTGTAGCTAATACATTAAAAATTTGGACCCAAATCAGGAAGCGGTTTGTATGGTTCTTCCCTCCGCAAACTACACCTTTGTATAACCATTTATTTGTGCCAGCTAGGATCAACTCGCGCTTTGCAGCTCTGGAAAAGCAGGGCCTGAGATGCCTGGGTGATCTGTACATAGACGGTTTGTTCGGCTTCAACCAATTACGCTCAGCCTTTGGGCTAGGCAATACAGACTTTTTTCGCTTCTTCCAAATTCGCAACTTTGCACGAACCCACCCTTCTCAGTTTCCCAAGTCCCACCCTCATAGGTATAGATTTAGTACTCCAGGCTAAATGTCTCATTCCTTTATGA
This sequence comes from Sparus aurata, assembly GCF_900880675.1. NCBI lineage: Eukaryota > Metazoa > Chordata > Actinopteri > Spariformes > Sparidae > Sparus > Sparus aurata. The sequence goes on from NC_044200.1 coordinate 7,846,449, forward strand.
TCTTTTATCACCAACAAATGATTCAGCTGTAAATAAGAGCAGGGCCGACTGGGAAGCCGAACTCCAGATAAGCATTTCCGATGCTCTATGGAAAAAAGCGATGGAAGCCGTCAACTCTTCCTCTAGCTGTGCCAGACTTTCTCTTATCCAATTTAAAGTACTCTTTAGACTACACTATAGCAGAGACAAACTCTTTAAACTCTATCCAGATAGGACTACTGAAGCTTGCGACAGATGCTCTCTATGGCATTCATTCTTTAAATCTATCTCTGACATCCTGGGTATACCTATTAGCCCCTCGCCACAGATAGCTATTTTTGGGGTG